>NC_137787.1:189942415-190542415 GCF_963383645.1 Muscardinus avellanarius
TTCTCAGTGATCTTTTGATGAATAAATTTCATTCACTCATAAGTTCCTGAAGGGTTCATGGGACCAATAATCCTGACCCCAAATCCCACGAGGGCGATGATGCCTGTCACCCTAGTATGGACAATGGAACCTTAACATATTTTTTTTCCTTTCAATTGGAGAGTCTTTGGCTAGAGAAGAAAATTGGCTCCCATGCCTTGATGTGTGTCTCTGACCTCTGGAAGCAAGGGTTTCTGGAGCAACCTTAGAGTGCTGTATGCTTTGGGTCCTATCACCGAATATCCTACAGACAAGCAACAGTGACCATAAGCCGGTTAGTTTCACTCTTGATTTTATTGAGCTGATAAGTACAGAGTAAAAAGGAATTCTCTGCTTGGAAGTTTTCTTATCTGAAAACACTCATTTCCCACTGTCAGGAGATGGTGTCCTGAGGTCCTAAAGCATCATGGTAAGATGGGCAGATCTATGGAGACTAGACAGGCCTTAACCCTCCCCTCCCTGGTCTATTTAGAAAGGAGTGTTTGCTCTCCACAGGAAGTGCACTTAGGAGACTCTCTTCTACACATACAACCGGCTTCTGTAAGTGACCCAGAAAAGCTAACATCCTTCCTGAAGATAAGAGAGTCATCTCTGTATTATCAGCAAGTTCAAGTGGACATTTTTATTTTTAGGGATCATTTTTCTCCTCTGAATGTAAAAGTAATACATTTTCACTATAAGCTTTTTGGAAAAAATTTTAAAAGTGTACAGAAGACAATTGAGATAGCTAGGTAATATTAATATTTCATCGTACATCTTCTAAGACTCTTCCTTTGACTATAAATCAATAACCCTAGCAACATCAGATAAAACGTGTTTGTAGTATTCTGTTTATTCAACCTTAATCTTGTGATTCCTTTCCTGCGTCACTAAGTTGTCTTTAATTTTTTTTAATGCTTGCAAGTATTGTATGCTAAATAGGTGCCATATTGAATGTATTTCTTTTTACTTAGGGCTCTAGGTTGGTTCCTCATTT
This sequence comes from Muscardinus avellanarius, assembly GCF_963383645.1. Classification (NCBI taxonomy): domain Eukaryota; kingdom Metazoa; phylum Chordata; class Mammalia; order Rodentia; family Gliridae; genus Muscardinus; species Muscardinus avellanarius. Next base: position 189,943,431 of record NC_137787.1, read on the forward strand.
GGGGCGACTTCAGGAACACTGCAGTATATAATCTGATAAAGAAATATTTGTGTCTCTCCAATGATTTCCTCAGAACAAATTCTTAGAGGTTGGGATCTCTTGGTCCAGGGTGAAAAAAACTATTTAAAGCTCTCTTCATACCCTTTGCCAAATTGCCTACTAGGAACACTTTCCTTGCATCCACAGTGCAGGAAACTAATGACCCAGCCAGGCATGGTGGCACACACCCGTAATCCCAGTTCTTGGGAGCCTGAGACAGGAGGATAACAGGTTTGAGGCCAGCCTCAGCAATTTAATAAGGTCCTCAGCAACTTGGCAAAACTCTATTTCAAAATAAAAAATAAAAGAAAGCTGGGGGTGTATCTCAGAGGTAGAATACCCTTGGGTTCAATCCCCAATAACACACACACACACACACACACACACACACACACACACACACCCCAACACATAACCATAAAATGAATATCTAATATCATCCCTATTTAGAGGATCTGTTCCTAAAATTGCCAGGGTGCCTGCTAGGGGACTTGCCTGCATCATCTAGACACTGGCCAGCGCTCCTGAGGGCCCTAGCATGACAGCTGAACGTGAGGACCATAGCTGCAGCCGTGGGGTCTGCTCGGGTAGCTGTAACATCTGGCGTGGGCTGCACCTTCGAGGGCTTGGGTGCAACAGGTTAGTAGATGCTCAGACGTCAGGACGAGAAAGGCTAAAGGGAGAGGAAGGCCCCTGGTTGCAGGACTGCACCTGCCTCACACAGAGCAAGAGCCCTCTGTGGCAGGTGCAGCCTCTGCAACCATACGTCTTCTTTATGGTCAGCTGGGCCCCTCAGGAGCACTGGGACACTGGCCAGCGGGCACCCTTTGCTGCAGCAGCATGTGCTGTGGATTGAGGAAGAGAGGTTGTGGCATGGAGGACTCACAAGGAGTCCACCAATACCCATCAGCTCGAGGAAGAGTGCCTGTGTGTGGTGCTGGGAGTTGAACTCAGGGATATTCTACCTCGGAGCTATACTCCCAGCCCGTTTTATTTTTTATTTTGAAGCAGGGTCTAAGGAAGTTGCTGAGCGTCTTGCTAAATTGCTATGGCTGGCTTTGAAACTCTGATCCTCCTATCTCAGCCTCCCAAGTACTGGGATTACAGGTGTGCACTGCAGTGCCCGCCTCCGAGGAAGATGGTTTTTAAGGAGGGGAGAAAGACAGAAAGTGTCTCTTTGGATGAGAAGGAGCAGTAAGTGGCCTGGTGACATCATCTCTCTGACCCTCACTTTTCTGTAAACAGGGAAATTATCTGCAAACAGAGAGATTATCTGCCCTGTAAACAGAGAAATTATCTTCCCTGTAAATAGGGAAGTTACCTTCAGATTTGAGGAAAAGATAACCTGTGGTCAGTGTGGGGTGCACATGAAGGGCTGTCTTGTTGTGTTTTTTAAAAAGCATTGTTAATAGTTGAGTGGCTAGCGAGCAACAGCCCTGGAAGAAGTGGACTTCCCTGTCTGTCCTTTGGCCAGCTGCATTGTCTCCAAGTCTGAGCTGCCCGCTGTTCAGGGAAGTACCACAGGTCACTAAGAAAGACGTCACCGTAGGTACGGCACAGTCCTCCTTGGTGTGGACTAGGTGAGGCTCCCTGAGGTTGAGAAATTAAAATGGGAAATACGTCTTAGAACCGGTGAGTGGCACACGCATGCAGTCCCAGTACCTGGGAGGCCGAGGCAGGAGGATTGCAGGTCGAAGGCCAGCCTTAGCAACCTAGCGAGATTCTAAGCAACCTAGTCAGATCCTGTTTCAAAATAAAAATTTAAAAGGGGTTGGGGTCATAGCTTGGAGATAGAATTGGCCATGAGTTCAATGCCCAATGCCATGTATGAGTGTGCACGCATACACACACACACACACACACACACACACACACAGAGATTTCTCATCTCTGGGGACAGTTGGTGGACACTAACAACTGGCTCTACAGGTTTTTTATTTTGTGTTTTTGCAGGTCTGGGGATAGAGCCCAGGGGCATTCAACCTCTGAGCTACACCCCCTGTCCTATATTCTTTATTTTGAAACAGTCTCAGTACGTTGGGGGGCCTCACTAAGTAGCTGAGGCTGTCCACAAACTGCGATCCTCCAGTCTCAGCCTTCTGAATGCTGGGATTACAAGTGTGGGCCACCACGCCCGGCTCCTCTACGGGGTTCAGAGGGGCACAAAGAGGAGGCTGTGCGAGATGCCGCACACCACCTGGGCCTTCAGAGCCCAGGCCCCAGCAACCATTCCTACCAGGTCTTTGATCCATCTCGAGTCATCATTAGCCATCAGGGAGATGCAAAGCAAAACTACGCTGAGAGTCCATCTAACCCCAATCAGAGTGGCAAGCATAAAGAAGCCAAGTAACAACAAATGCTGGCGAGGATGTGGGGAAATAGGACTCTTCTCTACTGTTAATGGAAGTGCAAACTAGTTCTGTTGCTATGGAGATCAGTGTGGAGATTCCTTAGAAAACTGGGAGTGGATCCACCATATGATCCAGCTCTACCACTCCTGGGTATCTTTCCAAAGGGGCTGAAATCAGAGAACTACAGTAACATATGCATACCCATGTTCATAGCAGCACAGTTTGTAATAGCCAAAAATATGGAAACAACTTAGGTCTCTATCAACAGACGAATGGATTGCAAAATTATGGGAAATACACACAATGGAATTCTACTCAGCTATAAAGAAGAACAAAATCATGTCATTCGCAAGAAGACGGAAAGATCTGGAGAACATATGTTAAGTGAGATCAGCCAAGCACAGAAAGAGAAGGGACATATTTCTCTAATATGCTCAAGCTCGGGAGCATTAGGGATACCAGAGGGACTCCAGAAAATGGAGGGGAAACCTCAGTGAAGCCAGGAAGGAGGGGAAGCGAGAAAGAAGACTGAGGTTAATGAATGGGAAAGCTACATTCAAATATGTGTGAATATAACATTATTAACCTGGACACTCAGTATTGGGAGGGAGGGAAAATGGGGAGGGGGAACACCGAGTACTGTGTGAATATATCCCATTTCCACATTATGATATGACACTAGAGTGCACCAATAAAAAAAAAAAAAATCCAATGGATGAATAGGAAAAAATTCCAAAAATGTAAAAGAATTAAAAACCTCTCCTCTCACTATTATCTTCCAGCTACTGGTGCCTCCTCTCAACAGCCAGAGTCCTCCAGAGATGATTCAGTACACAAGCACATGGCAGCGTATGTGGAAATGGTATTCTATGCATACAGTTTTGTACCTTGGCTTTTTTTTTTTTTTTTTTTTTGGTGGTACTGGGAATGGAACCCTTCTACCTCCAGGCTATACTCCCAGACCTATTTTATATTTTTATTTGGAAACAGGGTCTCTTAAGCCAGCGAGGCTGGCTTCGAACCTGCACCATCCTCCTGTCTCCGCCTCCCAAGCCTGGGGATTACAAGCGTGCGCCACCACGCCCGGTGCACCTTGGCATTTTAAACTTAAATATTTACCTTAAGCCAGGCATGGTGGCAGACGCTTGTAATACCAGTACTTGGGAGGCTGAGACAGGAGGATCACAGGTTCGAGGACAGCCTCGGCAAGTAGTGATACTCTCATCAACCTAGTGAGACTCTATTTCAAATAAAATAAAATAGGCCTGAGGGTGTAGCTTGGAGATAGAATTCCTCTAAGTTTAATCCCTAGTACCTTACAAAAAAATAAAAATAAAAGTTTATCTTGGATATTTTTGCAATTCAGTATGTATAGAGATTTCTTCCTCCCCAGACCTTTATTTATTTTGAGACAGAGACTCGCTTTGTTGCTTTGTTGCTCAGGTTGGCCTTGAACTTACGACCTTCCTGCCTTGGCCTCCTGAGTACTGGGAATACAGGCATCAGACACTGTGTTTCTCCACAGAGAGGTTTCTTATTCTCTTTTTGATAGTGTTGAATTTATTCTCTTGCATAAATATATCATAAATTATCTTATAATTCCTTTTACAAAGATAGGTGCCGTTTTTTTTAAAAAATAATGAAACATTTCATGTCAAACTAGCAAAAAGTATAAATGCTACATATGATACTATCCAGCTTTATGAAATCCTTAAAAAGATAATCATTTGGAAATGATTGAAAATCATTTAGAAGCCGGGCGTGGTGGCGCATGCGTGTAATCCCAGCATTTGGGCGGTTGAGACAGGGCGATCGCGGTTTGAGGACAGCCTCAGCTACTACTACTTAACTTAGTGAGGCCCTTTGCAACCCAGTGCGACCCTGTTTCCAAAGGTAGAATGCCTTGGGTTCCAGTCCTAGTACCACACACACAAGAAAACCATTTAGAATCATGTAGAAAATTCCGTTTTTTGTTTCATTTATAGAAGTTCACCTGCTGCAGACAAGCATGGTAGCATGTGCCTATGATCCTACCCATACTGGAGATGAGGCAGGAGGATCTGAAGTTCAAGGCCACCCCGCCTAACAGTGATACTTGGTTTCAAAAAATTTTGATTATTTCATATACTTTCTGATTTCCAAAGTCTTTATTATTTCCTTATTTCATTTTCTTTTAATGTACCCAAAGTTGAAAAACTAACTTTTTGATGTGCAACTTACACACGCTTCAGGCACACATCAGTCTTAAGTGCTGCTTCCCTTACCTCTTCGAGCACACCAGTGTATGTGTAGTGAGCGTCTCCGGTGGAGAAAGAGAGCGCTGGAATCGCTGGCATGAAGAATTACAGAGGGACTTTGCTGCTGCCTCCTAATGAGGTGAATTCTAAATGAAGAGGAGGAATTCCTAGAAAGATACAAACCACGGACAAAGACTCAAGAAGAAACAGAACATCTGTGCAGATTCACATACGGCAATTGAGTTGGTCATCAAAAACGTCCCCGAAATTGCACAAGGACCTGGGTTCAATCGTCAGTACTCCAAGATGAAAAGGAAACAAAGAAAAGCGCAGGCTCAGAAACCTTTATGAGTCAACTCTGCCAGACATTTTGTGTGTGTGTGTGTGTGTGTGTGTGTGTGTGTGTGTGTGTGTGGTACTGGGGGTGGAACCCAGAGGCTTTCTACCTCCAGGCTACACTCCCAGACCTATTTTATATTTATTTGGAAACAGGGTCTCACTGAGTTGCTGAGAGCCTCACTAAGTAGCTGAGGCTGGCTTCGAACCTGCGTGATCCTCCTGTCTCAGCCTCCCAAGTGCGGGGATTACAAGCGTGCGCCACCACACCCGGCTTCTGCCAGACATTTTAAAAAGAATTAATGCAAGGAGAAGGAGGAGGAGAAGATGGAGGAGGAGGAGGAGGAGGAGGAGGAGGAGGAGGAGGAGGAGGAGGAGGAGGAAGAGAAGAAGGAGAAGGAGAAGAAGAAATACTTCCCAACTCATTCTAAAGCCAGCATTTCCTTATTATTTTTATTTTATTTTATTTTATTTTGGTGATACTGGGTGTGGAACCCAGGGGCTTTTCTACCTTCAGGCTATATTCCCAGACCTATTTTATATTTTATTTGGTGGTACTGGGGGTGGAACCTAGAAGCTTTCTAGCTCCGGGCTATACTCCCAGACTTTTTTTAAAAATATATTTTATTTGGAAACAGGGTCTCACTAAGTTGCTGAAAGCCTCACTAAGTAGCTGAGGCTGGCTTTGAAGCTGTGCGATCCTCCTGTCTCAGCCTCCCAGCGCGGGGATTACAAGCATGCGCCACCATGCCCGGCTGCATTTCCTTATTATTAAAATCAGGTTTAAAAGATATTGCAACCCGGGCGTTGTGGCGCACGCTTGTAATCCCCGCACTTGGGAGGCGGAGACAGGAGGATCGCGCAGGTTCAAAGCCATCCGCGCTGGCTTAAGAGACCCTGTTTTCCATATAAAAATATAAAATAGGTCTGGGAGTGTAGCCCGGATGTAGACCGGCTTCCAGGAACCCCAGTACCACCAAAAAAAAAAAAAAAAAAAGATATTACAAGACAAGAAATTTGCGGGCCAGTATCTCATCTGAATATAGAAATTTATTCAATAAATATGGAGTCTAGTGATACATAAAATGGATTACATGCCATGACCAAATGAAATTTTTTCTTTTTCTTTTTTTTTTTTGTACTGGATTTGAACCCAGAGGCATTTTACCTCTGAGTATGCCCACAGCCCTTTTAATTTTTTTTTGTTTTGAAACAGGGTATTATGTTGCTGAAAGACTTGCTGACTTGCTGAGGCTGGTCTTGACCTTGGGCCCCTCCGGTCTCAGCCTCCCAAGTACTGGGATTACAGGTCTGTGCCACCACACCCAACCCAAGTGGAATTTACCCCAGGAATGGAAGGTTTCACATGCGAAAATCAATTGAACATGCCATTTTAATAAAGTAAAGGACAATATCATATTATCATTTCCCTGGATACAGAGAAAGCATTTGCTGTTTGTTGAAAAACACTCAGCAAACTAGGCCGAATAGAAGGCAACTTCTTCAACTAGCGGTAGCCGCTTCCCGCTAGCATCAGAAAAGACAAGGATGTCTGTCGCTCCTGCCTGCCTTCAGCCTCTTGTCCAGCGATCCACGGCGCAGTAGATCATATAAACTGAATTTACAAAAGCTTGAACACGATGTTCACAGCACCACTGTTTATAGTAACCAGAAATATGAATACTTTCCCTGTTTGTCAAATTATGAACTAACGAAAGGATAAACAACAGAATATGTTGGATGGCACAGAATACGATCCAGCCACACTGCGAGCGGAGCTCTGACGTAAGCTGTGCGGCAGATGAACCTCAGAAGCATTATTGCTGCTGGGCACGGTGGCCACGTCTGTGATCCTGGTACTTGGGAGCCGAGACAGGAGGGTCCCCGTGCGTGGTCAGTGTCAGCAATTTAGGGAGGCCTGAGCCGCTTAGTGAGGCCCGTTTCCCAGTGAAAAATAAAAACGGGCTGAGCGCGTAGCTCAGGGGTAGAACGCCCTGAGTTCAACCCCCCAGTACCACAAAAACAGAGAAAGTACTCCCAAGGAAATGATGAAATGGGCAAAATTTGTTCCTAGAGGCCCCGTTTCAGCTGTCAGCTTCCTGGTGGGGGAAGAAAGAGACGCGTGATCAAAGCGTTCATATGGCTTATGTGGCTTTTAAAAAGGACAAGAGCCAAAAATAAAACCAAGCTGGTTCACGTGGTGCAGCGTGGCTTTTTCTTGATGCTGACATAGAAGGAAGTGTTCTGGGGGGTGGGGTTCCCCTGAAGTCCCGGAGCCCAGCAGGGCACCAGGTTCCTAAGTACAGCCCCCAAGATCAATGATGAAGTCCCAATTATACTTCTGGACGAGAACAGAGAGAACCAAAGGACGGCTTTACACCCTAGGACCAAAGTGGAGCATCTGTGGCGGGGGCAGCCTGCCAGGCGAGAGCAGGGCCTGCCACCCGTGCAGTGCGGGCGCGCTCTGTGTCTGCAACGGTGTCAACGCTTGGAGAACTACAGCGTTTCAGGGTTCTTCTTTTCCTTCCTTCCTTCCTTCCTTCCTTCCTTCCTTCCTTCCTTCCTTCCTTCCTTCCTTCCTTCCTTTTGTGGTACTGGGGATTGAACTCTGTGCTACACCCCCAGCCCTATTTTATTTTTTTTCTTTTGAAACAGGGTCTCACTAAGTTGCGGAGAGCCTGGCTCAATTGCTGAGGGCTGACTTTGAACTTGTGATCCTCCTGTATCAGCCTCCCCAGTAGTGGGATTACAGGCATGCACCACCATGCCAGGTTTGGCTGTACGTTTGTTCGTTTGTACTGGGGATGAAACCCAGGGGCATTCTACCACTGAGCTATATTCCCAGCCCCCCCCCTTTTTTAATTTTGAAACAGGGTTTTAATAAGACCCTGTTTGCTAAGGCTAGCCTCTATCCTCCTGTCTCAGCTGCCCAATTACTGGGATTACAAGTGTGTGCCACCATGATCGGCTTGGACGTTTGTTTGTTTGTTTGTTTGTACTAGGGATTGAACCCAGGGGCATTCTACCACCTCTAGACTACACTACTTTAGAGGTATAGTCTAGAGGCTTCACCTCTAGACTTTTTTATTTTGATTTTGAAACAGGGTCTTGCTAAGTTGCTGATGCTAGCCTTGATCCTCCTATCTCAACCTCCCAAGTACTGGGATTACAGGTGTGTGCCACCACGCCCAGCTTGGCCATCTGTTTTAGGATGGAAGATAAAAAAGGCAGGAGGTAAAGTCCTTATCTCCTCGAAGAGCACAGAGGGACAGAGAGGCTCCCTGCAGGAGACTGTATGTCTCCAGCCTTTGTGAATGCCATCTCCTTGTGTAGACGGACTCACAGCTGCTTCTTCTGACACGGAATTCTCTTGAGTTACCTGCGCTGCCCTAGAATTCATCTCATGTAGGTGATTCCTGCTGTTAGGAGCATCCAGTTGGGCCCCAGGTGCTTAGGGGCTCCTGCTTTGGTCTCAGACCACGTTAGGAGTGAGAGTGGTCCAGGAGGGGTCTGATGGCATCTTCATCCAGGGCTCTGGTGGCCAGTTAGAAACCACAGAGCAGACAGAAATGAGGCTACTTGGGTGTACCATGACCTAGTGTACATGGAAAGCCAGCCAGGGGTCTGCTGGGAGAGTTAGCTCTCTGCCTTCCTGTGAGTCCTGTGTTTCTCAGGCAATGAGATGGAGAACAGGTCATAACATGTCCCCCACACACACCTGTGAAAAAAGATGAGCCAGCTGCATGGGCAGAGAAACCACATGTACCTACATGTGCTGGTCCAAGCAGCCTTGGGACTTTTGTCCCAAAGTCTCTGCACAGCAATCAAGGTTGTTTATGAGTTCATCCTAGGCCATGTGGCTGACAGCTAGTTTCAGAGACAGTCCCACAAGCTGCCCGCGAGGCAGGAGCTGTACCCACCCTCCAGGTGCAGTACACACGGGGGTAGCCGCAGAGACGCCTCTGGAGCAGACCTGATCTGCACCCACAGCCTCTCAGCTTCACTGAGCTCAGACTCGCACATGGTGGAAGATAAAGTACAGCATGACGCATCACAGGAGACTTTGACCTGGGCCAGCAGGACAGCCACCTCGGGACGACCAGTTATCTCAGCCACTGCCGGCACAAGGAGGGCAGCGGGTCCATCTTCAACCTGGGACAGAAGGGCTCCGATGTGTGAACACAGCTGACTTTCTTAGGACCTCTCCACTTTGAGACAGAACCGCCGGGTCTAGGCACCAATAGCCAGGTCTAGTCACCGATGGACCACTCAGGCACCAATAGCCTCCAGGTGCATCTCACAGATCTCAGAGCCCTTTGGTTTCAAAATGTACAGGTTTATTATATTTCTTCTGCTGCAGCATTTTGGGGGCCCAATCAGGAGGCTCTGAGGACACATTTGAGTAAAGTAAAATATTTTGAGTGGGATTTAAGACACAAAGCAGGGCTATTCCTTCACGTGATATTTGGTTTACAGGACGAGAAGTCTCTAGAACCCTAAAGGGTGTATGTGTATATATATATATAGTGTGTGTTATATATACATAATATATAGAATTATATATACATAATAGAATTATATATACATAATATATAATTCTATTATGTATATTAATATATAATTCTATTATATAATTTTATTATTATTATGTATATATAATATATAATTCTATTATGTATATAATATATATTCTATTATTATGTATATATAATATATAATTCTATTATTATTATGTATATATACATAATATATAATTCATAATAGAATTATATATACATAATATATAGAATGTGTGTGTTTCTACATATATATATAGTATAAAATCAGTCTGGGAATATAACCTGGAAGTAGAAAAGCCACTGGGTTCTACCTCCAGTACCACACACACACACACACACACACCAAAACCCCCAACAAAACAGGTCGCCTCTTGGCTTTTGTTGACGCTCAGGGTCATCTGAAAGCTTGTCTTTAAGATAGTCTTTCCTTTGGGAAGAGACGATGCTCGCGTCCTGTCTTAGTTTGAGGACAATTTAGGTTTTCCTCCAGCGATCATTTCTCTCACCTGCTGACAATGGTTGACTCTTCCACTGGCAACCAGGGAGCCAAGCACGAGCCGCTCTGGCTCCAGTGACGAATGTCGATGTCTTCCATGAACGGCAGAGCCCACGGCCCCACGCCCGGCCTGGCTTGGATTCCTCCTTTACGCCTTACAACCTGCCTGGAATTGCTTTTGAGACAATGTGCAGCACAGATAAATCAGCGAAAAATACTAGTAAGTAGCTGGGCGTGATGATGCATGCATCCTGGTACTTGGGAGGCTGAGAGGGGGGTGGGAGGATCGCACAGGTTCGAGCCTACTAGTGAGGCTCTCAGCAACTATGTGAGACCATTTCCAAATAAAATATAAAATAGGTCTGAGAATGTAGCCCGGAGGTAGGAAGCCCCTGGGTGCCATCCCTAGTACCATAAATAAATAAATAAATAAATAAATAAATAAATAAATAAATATTTTTAAACTTTTATTTATTTATTTTTTGTGGTACTGGGGTTCCTGGAAGCCCTTCTGTCTCCGGGCTATACTCCCAGACCTTTTTTATACTATTTATTTGTAAACAGGGTCTCTTAAGCCAGCACGGCTGGCTTCGAACCTGCGCTATCCTCCTGCCTCTGCCTCCCAAGCGCGAGGATTACAAGCGTGCACCACCACGCCTGGCTAATAAATAAATAAATAAAATAAAATAAAAATACTAGCAAGCAATGTCTTTTCTTATCCTGCCGGCAGCATTTGTCCTGGCTCAGGGACCACCGGAACAGGCAACCCTGCTGGCCCCACCTCTGCCAGCGACTGTCCCTCCGCCCTTCTGCTCTGTCTCTTAAAGGCTAACAGAACCCAGGACACTGGCCAGGTGCTCTGGGAGCTCAGGAGCCGGGCTTTCGGCTGATGTGTGGCCCAGGAAGGACACTGAGAGGGGGTGACAGTTCAGGGTCAGGTCCGAGCCGTGCTGGCTGGTCACAGAAGTCATTTTTTCCGTAAGTGGAGTGCTGTTATGGGCATGAGGGGAAGGCAGACCAGGAGCTTCCTGAGCTCTGAGGCCTGAGAGGGCACCGCTTGGGCTGGATGTCTCTGCCCACCACGGCCTTCCAGCAGCCCCCACGGATGACCACCCAGAGCCACGCTTCAGGAACGTCCTTGTCTATGACTTACGATGCTTTGGCACGAATAGTCTGTGAAGGTAGCCGGCCCATCTGCCTGCCTTGAATGTGTGTGTTTCTTTGAAAAAAAAAAAAAATGAAAGGATAATCCAAAACATTAAGAAGTGTTTTTCCATAATTAATAAAGAATGGCTAGAGGGGACCAACATAGAAGCGAGACTTCTTCAAATGTCCCTTTCCTAGCCGGGCGTGGTGGCGCACGCTTGTAATCCCAGCATTCAGGAGGCTGAGACAAGAGGATCGCGGTTCATGGACAGCCTCAGCTACTACTTAGTGAGGCCCTCTGCAACTCAGTGAGACCCTGTTTCAAAATAAAGAATAAAAAATAGAGCAGGGGGTGTAGCTCAGAGGTAGAATGCCCCTGGGTTCCATCCCCAGTACCACGCAAAAAAAAAAAAAAAAAAAAAAAAAAAAGTCCCCTACCCCATGTTTTAGAGACATGGATGTCTGGACCCTCCATCCCCCTCTCTTCCTCTCTCCTCCCCATCTCTCCTGTTTTCCTTCTGTGCCACTAAGGTAACAGATATCTGTTGTTATTGCATATAGGGGAGCTGAGCCCTGAAAGTCCAGGGCCAGGGGTGTGAATCAATAGGGAAGTGTTCTTTGGGCCACGGTGTGGATGAAGGAACTTCAGAGGTTCCAGAATTCCAGGATGTTTCTGTAGCTGCACCCAGAGGACAGGCCAAACGGGACTTTTCCTGCGGCCAGCTGCGTACCTGGCCTTACATGTGCCTCCAGCGCCAGCCCTCTGGGCTCGGGGTAGCCTGAGAACGTGAGCCACTGGCCCGCAGTCACGTCACCAGACAGTGATGGGGCTAGGACCGGATGCACAGGCTGCAGGATCCACAGCTCGGGCAGGCTGATAGGCTCTGAGCAGATCCCGGGCCTCAGGAAAGGAAGCAAAAATGCCCCAAGGTGCTTAGAGTCTAGCTCTCTTACACCTCGTTCTACACAGTGGTTTCACCAGCCGGGCTAAGAAGGGCTCCAGGCAGCATCTTCCGACGGGGCACATGCCACATTTCAGATTCTCACCCACTTCCGAAGGGAGCTGTCGAGTGGGCAGGCAGACACAGCTGCAGAGGCCGAGGATTGGAGAAGTCTGCACAGAAATGCAGATGGGGAAGTCGTCAGGCAGGAGACACATGTCAGATAGTCAGCACCCAGACCAAGAAGCCCTCCTGTCGGAGCCCGTGGTGGTGGGCTGTGGTATGGTCAGCCCGTGTGAGAGGCCAGTAGGGACCAGCGGGCAGGGACAGAGGCAAAGGGGAGAAGCCCCCATGGAGCCCGGCACTCAGACACAGTGCAGGGAGCAGCCGAGCCTGTCTGGGGGACCTGGGGGGCAGAAGCAGGACAAGGCAGTAGGTCCAGGCTAGGGACGTGCCTTTGGCCCAAACCTGCCACTTGCTCAGGTGAGTGGGAACCTGGCAAGAGCGTGTCTGGTGAGGGCTGGGCAGCCACACTCCGCCTCCCACCCCAAGTGTGACAGCTCTGACCTGGGGGACTGCGTGTCCATCAGGGGAGGGAGCACCTGTGAGGAGCATTCAGGACTTGCTTTTTACCTGCGGTCAGGAAAACACGGCTGGCATCGACACACAGGCCAACACAGGCCCCGCCCAGCACGTCTACGGTCCATCCCTGGAGTCTCCTTGGATATCAGGGACAGGCTGGTTGCCAGGGTGTAGGAAGTAACCCGCAGCCTGCAGAACCCACCCTCTGGGCCCCACCATGCGGAGAAGACGCCAGGCAGCGGCCCCCAGGGAGAGCTGCTGTCATGTGGACAACTTGGGAGAAACGGGAGACCGAGCCACTCTGGTCAGCAGAAAGGAAGGTGACCCTCAAAGTGGTGGCGCACACTTGCAATCCCAGTGCTTGAGAGGCTGAGACAGGTTTAAGGCCTGCCTCAGCAGCTCAGTGAAGCCCTACTATAAAAGATAAAATAGGGCTGGGGGTATAGCATGGAGCTAGAATGCCCTGTGTTCCATCCCCAGTACCCCAAACAAATAAATAATGAAAAGAAAAAAGGGTTAGGGGAAAGCAGGGTGACTTGGCCTCCCTAGGAAGGGACCTTCTCTGGCCACCAGGAGAAGCAGGCAGGTGTGGGGCCAAGTAGCGAGGGTGACATGGACGTCCCCGCAGAGCCGCGCAAAGGAGCCCTTCCTCTTTGCCCTAGAGTGACCTCTCTCCGTGCCTTCAGCGTTTCTCTTCTGGTGTAGTTCTCACCCCTTGCAGCTAGGGAAAGAACAGATGGACCCTGCTCACACAAAGCCCACCCATCAGATTTATCTCAGGGAAGGATTTTTTTTTGTGGTACTGGGGATAGAACCCAGAGGCCTTCTACCTCTGGGCTACACTCCTAGACCTATTTTATATTTTATTTGGAAACAGGGTCTCACGAAGTTCCTGAGAGCCTAAGTAGCTGAGGCTGGCGTCGAACCTGTGATCCTCCTGTCTCAGCTCCCACGTACTGGGATTCCAAGCGTGCACCACCACGACCGCCTCTCAGGGTGAGACTTTTAAATGACATGGATTCGTTTCTGCGGATCTCCTGGTGGTGGAAGGTCAGATGAAAGAAAATGTTCCAGAACAAGGACATTCAGAGGAGCCCAGCACCTTTCTGCAGCGGGTGGCGGTGAGGAACCCTTCCTCAAAGCCCAATCTGCCTGCAGGGAAATATTCACCCTCCAAATGGAATATTGGTGAAAGAAGTTAGAGTGTCTTGGGATGAAGTTTCCTGCTGGACCGGGGTCTCTAACAAGTTGGAAAAGTGGGGCCCATTTTGGAGTGGGGATTGGCGGAAGTGGGTGTCCGGGATGAGCTGAACAGAGCCTCCTGCCGGGTGAGGCAATGTGACCTTGGGGCTCACTCGAGGGGGAAGGGCGAGGAGGGCAGCAGGGTGGCTTGCTCAACTTTTATTTTAAGGGAAATGAGCTCCAAGTCTGGGAGAGGTTGAAGAGCTGGTCATTCAAGATGTTTCTACATGGTGTTTACCTGGAGCAAAAAATTCCTCAGTTGAGGCTAGACAATGTGGGTCAAGAGAGAATGGGAAATTCAAAAAATGTAGGGAAAATACCTGGATGAAGTCAGTGGAAATGTGGAAGGCTGTTACTTGGGTGAAACTGGGTGGTGGGGACATCGGGCACTTTTATTCTGACTCATATTTTTCGGTAGTTTATACATTTTCTACAAAGCACAAGTAATTGCTTTTGTAATTAGAAAAATGTACAAAGGCTCTTTTTATAAAGAGAGAAGTAGAGAGAAAAATGTCAAGTTTGCCTCGAACATGAGATATGACTAGGAAGGGATTCCAGTGCTAAGTTCATCTATTCTAAGATAAAAAGTCTGAACATGTAGGAACGTAGGAGAATTGAGTGTAGACCCTGGGTGGATTGATCTTCATGTTAGGGACGTGCACACTGAAACAAAATCATCCTTTTAGCCGGGCGCGGTGGGAACGCTTGTAATGCCCGTGCTTGGGAGGCGGAGACAGGAGGATCGTGCAGGTTCGAAGCCAGCCGCGCTGGCTTAAGAGACCCTGTTTCCAAATAAAAATATAAAATAGGTCTGGGAGTGTAGCCCGAGGTACAAGGGCTTCCAGGAACCCCAGTACCACCAAAAAAAAATAAAAATAAAAAAAGAAAAGAAAAAGAAGAAAAAGAAAAAGAAATAAAATCATCATTTTAAACATTGCATAATGTTTTACAAGAGTACAGTATCTTATAAACTTCAAAGTCCCTCCCCCTTGTTTACTTTTGAAAGTATTCTACTTTTTCTTGGCTACCAGGATGCTCAGAACTAAATTTTGGGTTTAATTTGTCTTGTTCACAATAATGGACAATGATCTCCTTGCTCCTTTATTAACTTCAATTATTTGATGCTAGATTGTTTTATTTAATATGGCTTTATCACAAGCCCCTATAATCCTTTTGGGAACTAGGCGGGGCATATAACAAATTATCTCATTTTTTTTTTCTGCAGTACTGGGGATTGAATCCAGGGGCATTCTACCTCCAAGCTGCACCTCTAGTCCTATTTTTTTTATTCTTTATTTTGAAACAGGGTCTCAGTGAGTTGCAAATTATCTCATTTGAGAGAAAAACTCTGAGAAATGAAGTGGGACAGGGATTTTCCTCACTTACCGAAGTCACAGAGTATGCTTAGAGATGGAGACGGGAGTCCATGCTTGGTCCAGGTGAACGAGAACCCACCCTTTCCAGTCTTTCTTCTCTATGCTGACCTAAGCGGTAGGCATCAGGGTGGCATCCACTCACCTGGGATGGCGACAGGAAAGGCCGTCCCACCTTCCACTCCTGGTCACTCCCCAGTGGGAGTCAGGAAGAACTTACTGCACACCCTGGGCCTTCGCTGTCTCTCCACTCCTAGGAAGCACATTGTTAAGAACCAGTCGAACTAGCTTGCCAAGGCAGTGGTACCAACTCGCATTTCCCAATCCTGGTTTCAGAGCAAGGGCTAGTTCTTCCAAAGACGTGTTGTCTTCTTTCCTCTTCTGGTTCAGTGACATTTCTGTCCAAGCCTCTGTCCCTGGGAGGGCCCTGAGTTCGCGGGTCCATGGGGAAGACACAGAGCTGGGGACCTTGTTCATTAGCTTGATCAGGCAAACTGCAAGGTATCACGGTGTGTGTGTGTGTGTGTGTGTGTGTGTGTGTGTGTGTGTGTGTGTCAATAGAAATCTACTGTCTAATTTTTTTTTTTTTGTACCAGGGATTAAACCCAGGGGCATTCTACCTTCCAGTTGCACCACAGCCCTATTTTAAATTTTAAGACAAGGTCTCACTATATTGCCCAGCCTGGAATTACAGATATTTCCTACCATGCCCAGCTTCTAATCTCTTCATATAAGGACCCCAGTCCTACTGGATTCAGGCCACCCTAGTAATCTCAGGCTAATTATCTCTGTAGAAACTCTCTCAAAACACAGTCCCATTCTCAAGTATCAGGGACTCGGGGTTCAACACAGGAGTTTTCAGGGGACATACTTTAGCCAGAAACTGAGGGGCAAGAGCTTCCGCAGTGACCCCATTGCTAGGTGGCCCTCGGCCACTGGGCTGGCCAGGGAACACACCCCCCTCTTGAGCTAGCAGCCGACCAGGTACCCAGGCCACAGGAATCCCAATTAGAACCCAATTAGAGGAATCCCCATTAGCTGGGTGACCTTTGTCAATTTTCTCCATCTCTCTGGGTCTGGTTTCTTCTTAGGAAATCACTTGCTCCCTGACAGTTTTGTTTTGAAGAGGAAGCGTTTATAAAGTGCTGGCCCCTGGGAGGAACCCAGTATGACACCGTGGCACACTTACACGTCCACTGGCTTTCACCCAAGCCTCCTCCACCTCCGAGCAGACAAGGGAGTCACCTAGAACAGAGGTCTGCCAGGGACGGTCTTCGGGCCTCCTGCGTGACCTGCCAGGGGCTCCTGAGTACCCTCTGGAGCTCAGCTCGGCGTCCTGTGTCCAAAGACTCCACGTCCCTGACACCCAGCTTCACTCGGCCCGGGGTTTGGGGATTGACTTCAGTGGCCCCAGTTTCTAAGGCCCAGCAATCCAGCATCTTGTCTTCACCTGAGGTTTCCCTTACAGATTCCCCAAGTTGGCAACACCTTCTGTCTGAGGCTGGGGATGCTAGACTGATCCAGGGTGGGTGGTAGTAGCCTCAGACACAACTGGGGACATTGAATAAAAACAAGGGGGCAGCAGAGGCATCCAGGGATGCTGAGTGCTTTTTCTCTGAAAAGGGAGCAGTCTGCAAAAAGTCTGGCCGTCTATGAACAAGGCAGAGAAAGCTCCTAGGTAAATCCCAGGTGCCCATCACCATCCCCGCCTCGACCCGCGGGACCGCATTTCAGATGGCACTGCTGCTCTCGGCCTTCAAGGAACGGCTGGCACCATTGTTCTCGCATCTTCCAAACACGAAGAGGGCATCAGCCGCATCGATCAGGGATCAGGGTCCCTAGGAAGGCGGTGCGGCGACCCACTCAGCTATAGACCGCGAAACGCAAACTTGCGTTAAGTCACCTGTGGGACCAGGAATGGGTGCTGGGGACTCACGCACTGAGACATTCAGTGTTTGTGTGGCAGGACCCCAAGAGTCACCGGACACCAGGCTGCTCTGACTCACCGGCCAGCACAGGTGGCGCCCACTGGGCGGGAGACCCTGCCTCTCCCACCACCGCCTGGCCCAGGCAAGCAGATGGCTGCCAGCTGGAGGGGCCTGCCGCCTCTGCACAGCCAGCTGTGGCGGCTGGACGGGCCCAGTTAGAGTCTCCTCCATGGGGGGCTGAGGCTGGTGTGGCCCAAGCAGCGTTTCTGAGGGACAGGGTAGAGAAACAAGAGCCATCGACGACGTCAGGGAAAAAATGCCTTAGCACGGACCTTTCTCTCCTTCTCTCCTCTTTTTTTTTTTTTTTTTGCGGTACTGGGGATGAAACCCAGGGGTATTCCACCTCTGAGCTATACCCCCAGCCCTATTTTTTGGTCTTTATTTTGAAACAGGGTCTCACTGAGTTGTGGAGGGCCTCACTAAACAGGTGAGGCTGGCTGCGAACCTACAATCCTCCTGTCTCAGCCTCCCAAGTACTGGGATTACAAACTGCGCCACCACGCCAGGCCATTCCTCTTTCTCTTCTCCTCTCCTCTCTCTTTCCTTTTTTGGCACTGGGGATTGAACCCAGATACATTCTACCTCCAAGCCACACCCCCACCTCTCTCTATTTTTTTTTTTTTTTTTTGCGGGTCTGGGGATGGAACCCAGGGGCATTTGACCTCCGAGCTACACCCCCTGCCCTATTTTTTTATTCTTTATTTTGAAACCGGGTCTCACTGAGTTGCAGAGGGCCTCACTAAGTAGCTGAGGCTGTCCACAAACTGCGATCCTCCAGGTCACAGCCTCCCGAATTCTGGGATTACAAGCGTGCGCCACCACGCCCGGCTTATATTTTGTTTTGAAACAGGGTCTTGCTAGGTTGCCGAGAGTCTTGCTAAGTTGCTGAGGCTGGTCTTGAACCTGAGATCCTCCTGTCTCAGCCTTCGGAGTACTGAGATTGGTAGATTAGTAGATTTCTCTACCTACTGAGACATTCCTGGAAAGGAATTACACGCCCATTTCAGCGAAGACATTCCTGGGAAGTGTTAAGTCTCAGAAAATGACCTCCCAAGACACGTTGCTTTGGGCTTCAAACTGGGTGCACCCAGGGAGTAGCAGACACAGGGAAAGGCTTTCTTTGAGGTTCCTGTTTCTGCTAAAGACAGGATCTGCCACGGAGGAACAGAATTCTTCTTATTGAAATGTCACTTAAGCTGGTTAAAAAAATAATAACATCTCAGCCAGCTGTGTTGGCGCACACCTGTAATCTTTGAACTTGGGAGGCTGAGACAGGAGGATGGCAGGTTCCAATCCAGCCTCAGCAACTCGGTAAGGCTTTTAGCAACCTGGTGAGATCCTGTTTCCAAATAAAAAATAAAAATAGGGCTGGTGGTGTAGCTCAGAGGTAGAATGCCTCTGGGTTCCATTCCCAGAACCACAAAACAATAAAATGAAATAAAATAAAAATGGACAGCTTTCTTAATGAGCAATTAAGAATTTTTATCGGGTGTTAACATTTACTTCAGGAACTTGACAGTATATTTACATGTCAGAGTTTCACTTAATTCTATGTATTTCTTTCTTTTTTTCTTTTTTTCTTTTCTTTTTTTTTTTTTGGTGGTCCTGGGGATGGAATCCAGAAGCTTTCTACCTCCGGGCTACACTCCCAGACCTATTTTATATTTTATTTGGAAACAGGGTCTCACTAAGTTGCTGAGAGCCTCACTAAGTAGCTGAGGCTGGCTTCGAACCTGCGCGATCCTCCTGTCTCAGCCTCCCAAGCGTGGGGATTACAAGCGTGCGCCACCACGCCCGGCTGTACATGTAGTTTTAAAGGAGACAAAATAATCAGCTTTGGCCTCGACTCTATGGTGTCGTCTAGAGACCAGTTGATGCTGGTCAGATGTATTTTTTAAAAGAAAATTTTGTGGTACTAGGGATTGAACTAAGGGGTATCCTACCACTGAACCGCATCCCCTGCCCTTTTTATTTTGAAACAGGGTCTAAGTTACTGTATATTGACCTGGAACCTGTGACCCTGTCTCAGCTCCCCAAGCACTAGGATTTCAGTGTGTACCACTGTACCAGGCATGTTGTTAAAGCTTAAGATGTGCATTCTCTTTGACTTAGTGATTCCATTCCTAAGAATTTATCCACACAGCCACTAGAAAATGTGTTTGACTATCCCGAGGATCATTCTGTAGTAGCACACAGAGGTAGTCTTAACCTTTTTATGGTCACATAGTGTACAGACACACCCAGGGGCATTCGACCTCTCAGCTCCTCCCCCTCCTCCCCAATGATCTCCTACAGAGGGAAACTGATTGAATGCAGTTTTTGCACTGAAGAACTTGGTGTTGGATTAAGCAATTCCCTCTGGGTGTTCTTCTCAACCATAGTTGTCTTCCAGTTTTGCTTACCTACTTTCAGCACCTGACATCATGCAAGGGGCTGGCTTTACCTATGCATGCTGCTTAATTAGTCCCTGGGCGGCTAATATCCCAGACAGGGCACTAACTAGAGTTTTAATTCCAGAGTCACCTAAAAAACTATGTTCACAAAGGGGAAATGGGGAGCTCGTGTTTAACGGAGTCGGAATTTCTATTTGGGATGATAAAGGAAGTTATGAAAATGGATGGTAATGGTGGTGGTTGGACAGGATGTGAACGAAACCATTGTCCCCGAACGGTATGCTACAGGTGGTTGAAATGACAAATTGTATGTCACATGTATTTTTCAACAATACCAACAACAACAACGGGAATAAATACAGCTTTGCATGATGAGGCACACCTGCAGTCTCAGTTCTTGTGAGGCTGAGACAGGAGAATCACAGGCTTATAGCCAGCCTCAGCAACTTACCAAGACCCTCAGCAACCTAGCAAGACCTTGTTTCCAAACAAAAAATAAAATAGGGCTGGGGGGTGTAACTCAGGGGCAGAACACTCCTAGGTTCAATCTCTAGTCACACAAACACACATGCACACAAACTATGTGAAACGCTACTAAATATACTGATAAGTAGCATTAATTTTTTTCTTCCAGAAAGTGCTATAACGTGGAAGCTTATACATAAATTAAAATTTTGTGCATCAACTAAATGAGGTTATAAATCCATATGATGTGTTTCAGTGTAGGGTCAACAGCAGATGCCCTCCACCTCCCCCGCTGCTGTAACAGGTGAAGGCCGGCCTTGCCATGTCCATGTAGACGGCCTCCTGCCCAGGGGCCTCGTCAGCTGTTATCAAGGCTTCCATCTTGCAGGGCACGGTGTAATCCCAGTACCCTAGAGCTGAGACGAGAGGTTTTGGGGGTTCAAGGCCAGCCTCAGCAACTTAGACACTCAGCAACTTAGTGAGACTCTGTTTCAAACTAAAAAATAAATAGGGCTGGGTGGTGTAGCTTGGAAGTAGGATATTCCCTCTTCCTACTTCAAGTTCCAATTCCAATACCCAAATAAATAAGTAATAATAATAAAAAATTATTCTTTTCTCCCTCATTGCAGTAAGTGAGGGCTAGCCATCTTTCAAACTTAATCTCACCTGCCCCGGGATCTTTTTAGACTTTATCTGACTACATGGTGACTTGACTTTTATGGCTCCTAACCGAGGTGTTTATGACGGGAAGTTCAGCTCAGTGACATGATGTTTGGGTCAAGGTTTATTGCACGGGGCGGGGGTGTCACTGACTCGGGACAAAGCTACACTGAACGGTTTCTGAAGCTCTAAGTCTGCACGACTGAGGAACGGGCTGTGGACTCTGGTGAGGTGCCGTGAGCCCTCGCCATCTCTTCTTCAATACCTCCTCTTCTTGCCATAGGTCAGCAGAGAGGATCTGTGCCTAGCAGGTGCTAAAGGTTCACAGCATCACACCTTTCCCTCAGTGATCATGTAGAAAGGTAGCCTTTCCCATCCTTTGGGTAGAAAAACCACTGTTGGATTCCTCATAGAGAGCTCCTTCTCCCCTCCATCACTGGAAACCTATGAGGCTGAGCTCCAGTGAGCTGATTCACCTGCACGCAGCAGAGGTGGGACGGCACCTGTGATCTGAGCTGGGATCATCAGAGCCCTGTGTGACCATGTGGGGTACAGGTGGCTGCCTGTGCATTGTTGGAATAAACAGCCACGTTATCCCAGAGTTCTCACCTCGGAAGCAAGTGAGGAATGAGATGGGAGCTCTGGTACAGGTGAAAAGAACACATTCTGCAAGTATTTGGGAATAACTGGTGCCATTTTGAGCCTAATCATGAAAGAACAAAGCATTTATCTAAACCGTCAAAGTGCAACACCAGTCCCTCTTTTTTCTTCTTCTTCTCCTTCTCCTTCTTCCTCTTCCTCTTCTTCTTCTTTTTTTTTGGTACTGGGGATAAAACCCAGGGCATTCTACTTCCCAGCCCTATTTTTTATTCTTTATTTTGAAACAGGGTCTCACTGTTGCAGAGGGCCTCACAAAGTAGCTGAGGCTGGCCAGGAACATGCACTCCTCCTGTCTCGTCTTCCCAAGTCCTGGGATTATAATTGTGTGCCACCACACCCAGCTTTCCCAAAGTATGTTTAAAAAAGGTTCACATACCATATGATCTAAACCTGAAGTGTCTCAATATCTCACACCTCAGCTGGGCATGGTGGCGCACGCCTGTAATCCCAACATTCGGGAGGCTGAGACCAGGGGATCGCGGTTTGAGGACGACCTCAGCTACTTAGTGAGGCCCTCTGCAACTCAGTGACACCCTGTTTCAAAATAAAGAATAAAAAATAGGGCAGTGGGTATAGCCCGGAGGTCAAATGCCCCTGGGTTCCATACCCAAACCCGCAAAAAAAAAACAAAAAACCTCACACCTCTTGGATCTGTCAAATAATAAATACCCAGTGTTCATTATCAGAAAACCAGCAATGTTATTTTTAATACGCATGTGGTACAGACCGTTTAATTACAGTGGGGCAGTAATTCCAGTTAAATAAAATTAAAAACCTTTATTTTTTCCCAAATATAAAATTACTAAATTAATGACGTAAAAGAAAATAGAAACATTGTGAAAACTTTAAATTATACCCCCATTCACCACAGGATTTAAGATTTACCAACCACATAGTTCACCATTTTGGCAAAAGGGTGAAATCTTTAACAGTTTATAAACCTAACGTAGCAAAGACTGTATACATCTCCATACTGCACTTTTTTATGTACAAGAATAAAACAGTAAAGTCAAGGGTATTGCATACACTAAGACCGGCACGGATCTGTCACAATCGAACTTAATATGGAAGCGTGTGTGTTAAAAATGTAGAAATGTAACACACGTATGCACGGAACGGGGAGACTGTATTAACAAACGGTATGTACATCGTGATCCACGGTGCTACTTTTACTGTTTAGCATAGTGTGTTTGTTAGTATAGGCCTTTGGTTCTAAACTGCTCGACTAGTTTTAAGCTCTCCTAGTTTCCTAAGCGTTCATATGTTCTTAAGTAGAAGGAATGTGTAGAAAAGCACGAAATCTCCTCGTTCACTGGTACAAAAATTACAACGGTCAGTTCCCTTAGGTCATCAAAAACTAGTCACAAAAATAGTTCTTGTATTCAACCCCCATGTGCCACAGGAAAAAAAAATAATCTTTTCAAGATTTTTCCAGCTTAGCCGAGAGGCCGATGGTCCCCGGGCCAGGTTCAGTGCTGTTGCTATATTCCAGAACAATTTTTTTTTTCCTTTTGTCTTTAAACCATTTATTTTAATACTACTCTGTAGGAAGAATAAAATTTAACTCCGGCTTAAGAGTGCCCATCACACATTTCTTAAGACACGAGGAATATTCTGAATATTGCCAGTGAGATTTAAAAAAATATGTCCATCCTCTTCCCATTTCTTAGAAAATCTGCTACTAAATATCACAATCTTTATTCCCTCTCTCTCCCACTCCCCATGGCTCTTCCCTGGCTCCGTCTTCCCAGTGATTAGCTTCGGAAGTCATCCTGAGTTTGCAAATGACAACGTGAGCCCCCAACGCGGCCCAGGAGGTGAAGTCACACAATGGAGGACGAGCTGGTCGACCCGTGCACCATGGTGCTGGTAGGCGTTCCGCTGATGGCGTTGAAGATGTGAAGGGAGTTCGGCAAAGTGCTGGTCTTCTCCTCCAGGGGGCAGATCTTGAGGCACAGAAAAACAGCATTACCAAAGCGCAGCACCCCGACAAGCATTCCTCAAAACAGTGGGTGCCGGGTAACGTGCATGCCCTGTTGTCCAGTGGCGGCACCGTTATTGTGAGTAATGGTGCACCCAGAGGCTTTGGCGGTTTGCAGACAGACACTGTTTCAGTTATCCAGTAAAGGATGGTTTTCAGATAAGATTGTAAGGAGAAAAATCAAGAATAGCTGGTTCCGTTTCTTTTCCAACTTAGTGAGCAAAGAGCCTCTTAGGCTCAACAGATCCTAAGGTGACTTGAAGTCGGCCTGGGTAGACTTGGGGCAGGACCCAGCTTTACCCACCCCTTGAAAGAGCCCCCTCGGATGAATTTTGAGCATCGAGGCCTTTCTCCTATCTCCTCTTCTTGGGGTCTTAGAGGTTTCCACCTTGGGTGAGAGAGTGGCTACCTGCGATCCTAACCAGGTACCTTTTCACAGCCCTAGTTACTGGAAAGGAATCTGGGGGGAAGGCTCGACCCCCAGCCAGGCGGAGACTCAGACACCCACAGGGCGGCTCTCCTGGAAATACCAGGCAGCCAGCCCAGGCCATAAACCTTCTTGCTTAAGTGTTCACAGGGGTTTAATCTTCACAGTTGTGGACATAAAGGGAGGTCGACGGGCCAGTGGAGAGCCAATGGCTGTAATTAATTTCCATCCCATCTGGGAGGTGAACAGCTCAGTCCGTCCTTCCAGGGCTCAATGCTGGCTCTCACTGATCACGCACCCTGTTCTAAAGGAATCTGAAGGGTCCATGCAAAAGATGTCGAGTCTCCATAATTTTGTTCCTGTGAGACCTCACCTTCCAGCTTAATTACGCGGGCATTCATTTATTTAATCATTTCCATTTTTTTTTCCTGTTTTCCTAACTGCCCAGAAGAGGGCTGCTCTCCTTGGTGCACACGCTGCCCAGGGCCCGCAGTGACTCAGTCTTAGCAGTAACTCTACATGAGTCGGTTTAGGAAAGTTTATCGGAAAATTAAAATTAAAAAGAAATGACATTACCATCCCATCTGAGCGTGTAAGCATGGAGGAGAAAAAAAAAATAAGCAAGTTAAAGTTATAAGGTTAGTTTCCCCACAATAGAAAGTTCTTAACTAAACCATCATGCCATAGGATGGCGGACACAAAGGGCCCTGGCTTCCATTCCACAAGACCAAGAGACAGTAATGTAGGGAACAGACAAAGGCGCTTGTGCGAGATCCAGGTGCTGTCGCTAACTGTACAGACGGGGACGGGGACTCGGATGCACGCGCGTGCGGCTCCTCGACATTTGCTTGGATTCTGGCCAGATGTCTCCCCATAGGGAATTCACGTGGGAAGGAGACAAGAGTA
Source organism: Muscardinus avellanarius (assembly GCF_963383645.1). NCBI lineage: Eukaryota > Metazoa > Chordata > Mammalia > Rodentia > Gliridae > Muscardinus > Muscardinus avellanarius. The sequence goes on from NC_137787.1 coordinate 189,968,213, forward strand.
ATGGGGTCAGGAAAGAGCCTGTAAGGATAAGGAGCATAAAGGAAGCAGGAGAGGGGACATAGGTCAGCGGCTGTCAATAGCCCAAAGTGGGATAACTCTGGAGTTTGACATGGCAAAAGACATTTAATGTGACAGGCAATTCCTTACACCAGGCTGGGAAGCCCCGTTCTTTCCACAGATGGACAGTATAGAGGAAGCTGTGCGAACAGCATGGAGGTTTCCCGGGGCTAGCCGGGGTGGGAGAGCTGCTGCCGAGGCAGTGACCGGTGGGTGCTGATCTTTCCAGCTGCTTTATTATTTATTTATTTATTTAGCAGTACTGGAGGTAGAACGCAGGGGCATTCTACCTCCAAGCGACACCCCTAGCCCTATATTTTATTCTTTATTTTGAAACAGGGTCTCACTGAGTTGTAAAAGGCCTCACTAAGTAGCTAAGGCTGTCCTCGAACCGTGATCCTCCTGTCTCAGCCTCCCGAATGCTGGGATGACAAGCGTGCGCCACCACACCTGGCTTCCAGCTGCTTTAGGTAGGAACAGATGGGCCATCTTTCAGCTCCCCCTGCTAGCAGGAATGTGGTACAATGGATTTTTATCCAGATTCTAAAGCTCTGGGGGGACACTGGAGGGCTTGCTAGCTCATCATAGGGTGTCTCGAGACCCCACTGAACCCACACCCCTGCTGCGGGCAGCGCGGCGCTCACCTGCTCACACATGATCTCAGAAAGCTCCTTGGCCATCTGCCTGTAGTTGGCCTTCATTTCCTCCTGGTACTCCAACTGGTCCTCTTTGATCAGACGCTCATTGACGGCCAAGGCTTGACCGCAGGCTTCCACAAATTGCCTGAAGCGGGGCGGGAGAGGGAGATAAAGGCACGCAGAAGAACAGAGAACGCGTCCATCGGGGGCCACGGCCACCCCCGAGGAGGGAGGGACACTGCGTGCTTACCTGAACACTTCCTTCAGCAGCTTCACTTTATTGTCCGGGTATCTTTTGGTGTTGGTGTCATCCAAGAAGGCTCGCGCATAGGCCAGGGGGCCAGCATTGACCTGCACGAAGGGCAAAGGTTTGCATCTGAGTCAGGAAGGCGGTCACCACGGTCACTTATTTAGTTTCCGCGTGCGGTCAAAGTGCTGTTTGAGTGACTTACTTGTGACCCCCACCTTCAAGGAAGGTCTGACCCCAGAGGGTCATACACAAATCTTATACGGTTGGCATGCCACTGGATCCCACCCCCTTGGCCATCCCCAGGGCACTTGTGATGCAGTTCACTCTGTGGAAGAGGGGCACAATGCTTGGAAACGCAAGGACCCGGTAAGGTCTGAATATCCAATAAGCAAAACACCAGACCCGTCTTCCAAATCCATGTTAAAAGATTGCTGCTACCACAGTGTTCAATCCCAGCATCTAGGCCACATTACACCCAACCAGGAGGTCAATAAAAAATGGTCTGTCAAACTCGAAGGTCACTGTCCAATGAGAGGACATATTCTGCCCTTTAGAGAGCCCCAGCTGGCCCGCCCTGTACGCTGCCCACACCCTGCTGCTGCCTTGTGATAGAAGCAGGCTGTTCCTGGGTTAAGTTATTGAGGGATTTTGTTTTTAGCTATGGAATACTTTGACCTTTGGCCCTATTGTATAACAACATTATTGGGATATTTATACCCACTTGCTAATCTATTTTGGAACACAGTCTTTCAGGATACAGGGAAGAGACTGGAAACATCTGTAGATACTTTTGTGGTTCATGATACTAAGAAAAATTTTAGGCAAAAATTCATGGTTCTTAGCATGGATCTTAGTGTGAAACATTGGCAAAAACTGATTCCAGAAAATTAACCAAAACCCCCTAAATCTATATAGTACAGTCCAACTTTCCTAAACATGCCTTACTTGAAAGAGAAAAGGAAACAATGAGATATAGGGACACACACACACACACACACACACACACACACACACACACACACGCTTGAATTAAACACACTTAAAACTATCCACAAAACAAGAATCATGTTGGTCACTGGAGCGGAGTATTTTTTAAATTTACAGCTAGGAATGGTGGTGCATGCCTGTAGCCTCAGTACTTGGGAGGCTGAGGTGGAAGGATTTCAGGTTCGAGGATAGCCCTAGCAACACAGCAAGACTCAGCAATCTAGCAAGACCCTTTTACAAAAATAAAAATTGAGCTGGGCGTGGTGGCGCACGCTTGTAATCCCCGCGCTTGGGAGGCTGAGACAGGAGGATCGCACAGGTTCAAACCCAGCCTCAACTACTTAGTGAGGCTTCCAGCAACTTAGTGAGACCCTGTTTCCAAATAAAAAAGAAAAAAGGTCTGGGAGTATAGCCCAGAGGTAGAAAGCCTCTGGGTTCCACCCCCAGTACCACCAAAAAAAAAAAAAAAAAAAAAATTGAAACGGGCTGGAGATGTAGCTTGGAGGTAGAGGGCCCCTGGGTTCAATCCCCAGTACCACAAAACAAAAATTAGGAAACCATATATATAACTTTTTAAAATCCTCCTACTGAAGTATAATGTATGAACAGAACACTGCATATATCCTAAGTGTATAACTTGATAGAATTTTCACAAATTGAACATACTTAATATGATCTTTTTAATAAATCACGTGGATGGCCATATGGAAAAAAATGTGTCTTGACTTTTACCCGATACCACAAACAAAATGTGTTCTAGATGGGCTAAACATGAATGCTGAAAAAAAGGAAGAAAACACAGGAGAATGTCTTTACTGTCTTGAAGAAGGCACATGTTTCTTAAAAAGGATACAAAAAAAAAATGCTACCAGTAAAGGGAGGAACTGATAGATTGGACTATACTAAATAATTTCTGTTAATTAAAATAATATTAAGACAGTGAAACTTAAGGTACTTTTTTTTTGGTGGTACTGGGGATGGAACCCTTCTACCTCTGGGCTACACTCCCAGACCTATTTTATATTTTTATTTGGAAACAGGGTCTCTTAAGCCAGAGAGGCTGGCTTCGAACCTGCGTGATCCTCCTGTCTCCGCCTCCCAAGCATGGGGATTACAAGCGTGTGCCACCACGCCCGGCTATCTACCCTTTTTATATTTAAAGAGCTTTGATGCTTCCAATTGGGCACTGAGACGTCTTCAAATTACTGAAAAGCCAGGGCACTACAGAGAGTGGTCTCTTGTCCTAGCAGAGCACTTAGTGAGGATGACAGCTCACAGCTGAGGCTGGGAGGGGCACCGGAGTCCACCTCTCTCTCTGGCCCCAGGAGGAGGCTCCGAGATGCCGGGGAAGGTCACTGGGGATCGCCCACTAAGAAGGGCGCTGCGCCGGTGTGGTGGGCTTGACCTGGCCAGGTGCCGGGGGCTCCGCCGGCTCACCTGTGCGCTCACGCTGCCCTGAAGCTTCAGCTGCAGTTTGATCATGTCCACTTCGGCCGAGGAGCACAGCTGCCGGAGCTCGGCCACCTTCTTACTCATCTCGTCGATGGCCACCTCGATGGGGTTCAGGTCGGTGTGGTGCTGGTACATGACGGGGATCCGCTTCTTCACATAGGGGAAGCAGTGTATCGCTGCGGAGGAACGAGGCCCAGAGTTACTCCCCAGCGGGCATGAGCCTCACTGCTGCCCGGGTAGAAGCCACTATCGTTTGCATGATACAGCTAGGGAACCCAGAGCCCGCCAGAGTCGCGAGCCAGTTCTGTGTGCAACTGGAATGTTTTCTTAGCTGGGTGTGGTGGCGCACGCTTGTAATCCCGGCATTCAGGAGGCTGAGACAGGAGGATCGTGGTTTGCGGACAGCCTCATCTTCTTAGTGAGGCTCTCTGCAACTTAGTGAGACCCTGTTTCAAATAAATAATAAAAAATAGGGTAGGGGATATAGCTCAGAGGTCAAATGCCTCTGGGTTCAATTCCCAGACACCCCCCCCCCCCCGCCCACACACACAAAAAGGATGTTTTCTTCCTTTAAAAAATCACTTATGTTTCATGACAGCTTGTATCATATAATGTCAACAGAGTTGGGTCCTTGTTTTCCCTTTATGTCTTTGAAGAAATCATTTTCTTATCCATAAATGTCCTAGCTTCCTTGGAAGTAGTGAAATTCACTCACTCATTCATTCATTTACTGGTTCATTCATTCAACAGTGCTGAGGCCCAAACCAAGGGCCCTGATGTGACAGGTTAGCACCCTGCCCAGAGCTACATTCCCAGCCAAATTTCATTTCTTTTTTTGCAGTACTGGAGCTTGGTCCCAGGGCTTTGTTCATGCTAGGCAAGTGCTGCTCTATCACAGAGCGACACCCCATCCCTGGAAGTATGAAATCTGTGTTTTTATTTTTCTGTGTGTGTAGAGGGGGCAGGTACTAGGGATGGAACCCAGGGGCATTCTACCTCTGAGCTACACCCGGACTCTGTTTTATTTTTATTTTGAAACAGGGTCTTGCTAAATTGCTGAGGCTGGCCACGAACCTGTGATCTTCCTGTCTCAGTCTCCCAAATACTGGGATTACAGGCCTACACCATCATCCCTGACGAGTGGTGAGATGTAAATAGGCTAGAAGGCAAAGATAGCTTTGAAAACATAGAAAAGACTAGAGGGTTTTGAGATATTACACTGCAGATTAACTCCAGAAAATAGTTCGATAAAAACAACCTTGAGAAAATTCCTTCTTTTCCAAAGGACAACTTTGAATCACATGAAAAATTTGTACAAATCAGAGAAATCACTGAAGACTAAGGAATAAGATTGTTCTCAAGCAAAGCATTTAATGAACCAGAAATTCAGACAGTTGGAGCTGCATTCATAATAAAAGTATTCTGAAGCTTACAGCAATGGGCAGAAAATAGAAATAAAATATTTACTGCTTCATTTGCTTTTCAAATAAAAAACTGATTAATATTGTTTTCATTTGTCACAATACGAGACCTGAACATATCAACCAAAAAATTAGCTTAAAAATAAAAATAGCCGGGCGTGGTGGCGCACGCTTGTAATCCCAGCATTCGGGAGGCTGAGACCTGGAGGATCGCGGTTCGCGGACAGCCTCAGCTACTTAGTGAGGCCCTCTGCAACTCAGTGAGACCCAGTTTCAAAATAAAGAATAAAAAATAAGGCAGGGGCTGTAGTTCAGAGGTCAAATGCCCTTGGGTTCCATCCCCAGACCCGCAAAAAAAAAAATAAATAAATAAAAAATAAAAAAAAAATAAATAAAAAGAAAAATAAGCCAGGGATGGTGGCACACATTTGTAATCCCAGTACTTGGGAGGCTGAGACAGGAGATTCACAGGTTCAACGTCAGCCTCAGCAACTTAGTGAGGCTCTCAGCAATTTAGCCAGACCCTGTCTTAAAACAAACAAACAAACAAACAAATAAATAAACAAACAGAAAACTTGGGTTGGGGTATAGCCTGGAGGTAGAAGGCTCCTGGGCTCCATTCCCAGCACCACACAAAATAAATAAATAAATAAAATAAACAAATAAATATAGCATATTCTAATCTGGGTTTTTTCACATCTCTATCTTGCTGCTTTTATAGTAGCAAGTAAACAGTTTGATAGCTATAGTATTCCCTTTTAATATACATTTACAAACAAACATGTAAATTTATACTTGAAAGTTTATTTTATTTTTTAAAAAGCGCAAGATTAGCTGGGCGTGGTGGCGCACGCTTGTAATCCCAACATTCGGGAGGCTGAAACAGGAGGATCGTGGTTCGAGGACGGCCTCACCTACTACTTAGTGAGGCCCTCTGCAACTCAGTGAGACCCTGCTTCAAAATAAAGGATAAAAAAATAGAGCTGAGGGTGTGGCCCAGAGGTAGAATGCCCATGGGTTCCATCCCCAGTACTGCAATAAATAAATAAATAAATAAATAAATAGAATAAATTTTTAAAAAGCACAAGATTGAGAGTGGTTACATTTGAAGTCTGAACTCTTTGGTAAATGGCCGGGAGTTTCCACAGGAAGGCCTCATCAAAAAACTGGGAACAAACAGTGTGTTCCTATAAGACACATGTCCTAGGGGCCCAGGGATGTCTGGATGAAGCTGGAAATCATGTGTAACCAAGGTAACTTGATTTACAGGCTTGCTCTAGTTCCAAAGTGTTCTATTTCCTGAAGGTCCAAGGTTCTTGTTTCAGGTTTCTTTCCTGCCCTTTTGGACGCGCAGTTTTTAGATGACGTGCGCCAGTGCTGATAAATCCTCCGAGCGCAAGTTCCTTTTGTAGTGTAAGAAGAAGCCGACATTGCTGCTTTCCGGTCAGGGCCATGGTTTTCTGACCAGAATTCTGACCTCGCAGCTATACCCTCAGCCCTATTTCTTTTTTATTTTGAAACAGGGTCTCACTACGTTGCTGAGGCTGGCCTTGAACTTGTCCTGAAGGGTGCTATGTTCCCGCTGGCAAGGAAAGACCTGTGGGAACATGACGCCATGCCAGTGGGCCAGGGACGATCCGCGCAGTCGCGTGCCGGCTTTCTGGGGAGCCGCACTATAGCAGCACTGTTATTTCAGACAGAGAAAAACTAACCGCAAGGGTGATGCTTGTGAGGTGTGCGTGGGTCACGCTGACGTCACTGGTTGTGACAGTCGTGCTGTTGGGATGGGAAGAAGATACTCTAAGAGGTAAAGGAGAGGTAAGTAACACGACTCAGACAGCTCGGAGTCCATGCCTGAGCCCGCCAGGTCCCTGTGAGTGGGGGCTGCCTGCCCCGACGGCCCCTGCCGTCCTAGGAGGCTGGCGCATGTCGGCTCCTCCCTCACAGGCTCCCTGGGTTCCACAAACACCAGCTTCAGTCCCTAAACAGCCTGGTCACAGCATGGGCAGGATGGCCTCCTGCCGGCCTCTTCTCCCTCCGGATGCTGCAGGCCCAACCCTTCAAGTCAAGACTTCAAGGTCACGGTCTCCACGAGGCCTACCCAAGCCACCCCACTGAAGCTGCGGCCTCCCCTTGACCTCACTTGCCCAGTCTTCTTTGTTTTTGTGCAGAACACGTTCTGTTCTAACAGAGATGTGTTTGCTCAGTAACGCTGACTGTCATGTCTCCTGGCTGGGCTGGAAGCTGCACAAGGCCATAGACCTTTGTCTTGTGAGTATGCTGAGCTCATACCACCAGGGCTCAGTATATCTTGTTGAATGAATGAATGAATGAATGAATGAATGAGTACTGCCACAAAGGCTGCGTGGGAGAACAAACTGGCCCTGGCAGGTAGAGTCGGGTGGCCAAGAAGCAAGCCGCTAGGCTATGGGTGAACAGCCCCGTGGAGACGTGCGGCCTCGTAGGAAGAGGAAAGAGAGCAGCTGTGAGTGGCGAAGGTCTAGCCTGGTCCTGTGAGCGGAAGGTAGAGGCAGGGGCGCATTCCCAGCCCGCGCAGAGTCTGGGGATGACTTGGGAGACTTTGGGAGGGTACTGGGAAGCAACGTCCTCGGCATCAGACCCAGGAGGGAAGGGAAGGCAGGATCGGTTTCTGGGGGGCCAGGAACTTCCATGAGGTTTTGCAAATGAAGACAGGACTTGACTGGGGCTGCCTAGAGGGTGAAGCCTTGCCAGGTGCAGGGGCAGGAAAGGCCAGGCTCCTTATACCCGCAAGGCCAAAGGTCAGGCGTGAAGCTACGCAAAGGAAGAAAAGCCTCGGGGGCTTACGGGAAACTCAGTCTTCAGAGGTTTCTGACTCAAGGTTGACACAGAGCTTACATGTTTGTATTTGTGTCTTTCTTACCCTTTCTCTTTACTCTGCTTAGTAACTATTCTTTTGATATCTTCAGCTATTTCAGGGCAAAAATGAACTCTTTTGGGTGCTCTGCTGTAGTATAACCCCTCTTTTGCTCAGAATCAGCCCCAAGGAGCTCCATAGCATAGGCAACCTAGCAGAATGATGGACATTCTTTCTCCTTCTGGCTACCATTTAGGAAATTATTTAGCATGAGAAAAATGCTGAGCTCTCATTTTACGCTCAGGCAGCAAAGGTACAGAAAGCCGGTCCTGCGTCCTCAGCCCCAAAGGGGTGTGAGGCGGTTATACCCGGAGCCGGAACCTAGGGGAGGTTTCTGCCTCTCTGCAGATAGCTCTGTATTTGATAGAGTTCTGCTTACATCCTTTATCTAATCTAAAATAGTTCTATAACAAACAAAACTGCAACCCAGGAGGACACTGGCTAAGGGAAAACACCCTCTATTATGCATCAGTAAGCTACACTAATCATGATAAAGATTCCCGACCTTGACTTAGTGGTGAGCTAGGTTTTTTGTAAGGCAGCAGTTTTCAGAATCAAGAGCCCCAAGCCCAGAGTCCCCGGGAAGGCTTGAACACAAGCAGCAGGGTCCCAGCCCTAGAGGTTTTTGATTTAGAAGGTTTGGGGCTGTAAACTTGCATTTTAATAAGTTTGCAGGGGCTGCTGATACAGCAGGTCCTGGATCAACCTTTGATAAAGACTGACTAAGGAATCAAAAGTCATCACCACTGTACAGATAAATACTGCAAACTTGCAATTCCCCCAAAATATTCCATCTAGAAATACAGTTTTCTTACTTCATAAAAACTGAGGTGTGCATTTGAAAAGTAATCCTTTTGCATATGGGGAGGGGACAGTGTTTATGAGGATGATATTGTTTACATTTTACATGTTATCTTATTTTAAAAGCAGGAGTAGGGACACTTTAAGAATGTAGGGTTTTGTTTTTGGTTTTAAACTTTTGTATCATTTCTCTGTGATATGTCCTGAACTCTCTCTCTGTGTGTGTGTGTGTATGTGTGTGTGTGTGTGTGTGTGTGTGTGTGTGTGTGTCACTGGGGATGGAACCCAGGAACATTCTACCACTGAGCTATACCCCCAGCCCTATTTTTTGTTCTTTATTTTGAAACAGGATCTCATTAAGTTGCAGAGGCCTCACTAAGTAGCTGAGTCTGGCCGTGAACCTGCGATCCTCCTGTCTCAGCCTCCCAAGCACTGGGATTACAATTGTGCACCACCATGCCCAACTTGATGATTTTTGTTGCATGACTCATGTTCTCTTTCTTTTTTCTTTTCTTTTTTTTTTTTTTTTTTTTTTTGTGGTATTAGGAATTGAGCCCACGGTTATTCTACCTCCCAGTGATAGCCCAGACCTATTTATTTTATGAGGTCCTAGGGATTGAACCCAGGGGCATTCTACCTCTAAACCACATCCCTCTGCCCTATGTTATTCTTTATTTTGAAACAGGGTTCCACTAAGTTGTGGAGGGCCTCACAAGTTGCTGAGGCTGGCCTAGAACTTGTGATTCTCCTGTCTAAGCCTCCCAAGTACTAGGATTACAAGTGTGCACCGCCACGCCTGGCTTTATGTTTTATTTTTTATTTGGAAACAGGGTCTCACTAAGTTGCTGAGGACCTCGCTACATTGTTAATGCTGGCCTTGAACCTTTGAACCTCTTGTCTCAGCCTCCCAAGTATAGGTGTGTGCCAATACACCTGGCTCCACATTCTTATTTTGGAACAGCTTTACTGAGATATAAATCACACATAATACAGTTCACTCATTTAAAAGTTGCACTGGGAACCTCCTGAGACGCAGCACTGTAACAGAGCTCCTTTCATTGGTGATGACACTGGTTATAACTTCCTATCTCCAGATGGGAAACTCGCCAACAAAGGCCTCTAGTGAGGGGGTAGGTGCCTCCCTGGCTCTCCTTAATTAGGGCTGCTCTCTGGGAAATGTGCCCAAGGAGCAGCCGTGGAGACAGCTGGGGTTTTCAACTGGTTTCTTACAAGTTTGTTTGTTTTTTTTGGTCAAGAGAGTATTTTGTTTTAGGTTGCCTTAATTTTGTTGCTGGCCCTAATAAGAGTGGATGGGCCAGAATGTAAATGAAAGAATGTAAAAATCACCACAAGCTGACTCTATACTTGTCAAGAGCTGGGAAATGACACAAAACACGTTGTAAGACTGGCTATCAATGGCTGAACGGTGGCAAAGGGACCAAATGAAACTGCCCAAACCGAGGGGGTGGCTCTGGAAGCACCAAGCTTCCGGGTACTGGGGTACTCAGCTGTTGTCAGGGACGAGGTAGACAGGAGCTAGCCTCACGCTCCATTAATTCACCTAGCCTGAAAGTACTGAGCAGGTGTGTGCAGTAGAGATTGGTGAAGAGGACGAGGTCTGAGCGAAGGGCTTCTTGATCTAGTAGCCACGGCCGGGAGGGGCTCCAGGTGGGCTCCAGAAGGGCTTCCCAAAACACCCAGCATTTTGTGCAAAAGCCTGTAGGCAGAGGAGCACCACTGTTTTCTTTTTTTTTTTTTTTTCAAATTCTAAAATGGGTAAGTGATGCCGGGCATCATGGCGCACGCTTGTAATTCCAGTATTTGGGAGGCTGAGAAAGGAGGATCATGCAGGTTCAAAGCCAGCCTCAGCTACATAGTGAGGCTCTTAGCAACTTAGTAAGACCCTGTTTCCAAATAAAGTATAAAATGGGTCTGGGAGTGTAGGCTGGAGGTAGAAATCCCCTGGGTTCCATCCCCAGTACCTAAAATAAAATAAAATAAAATAATAGAATAAGATGGGTAAGTGACCCTACATTGGATATGAATTTTATGGCTTATAGAGAAGGAAAAGTATAACAGACAAATGAAAAAATGTCTTGAGCATTCGATCATGCTGAACTGCAGTGGGTGTGAAGGGTGCTAACTAAAGCACCCAAGGGTGCGCGTAGCCGCCCAAGCCCCTTGGCACAGGGAGACCGACCGTACCTGTCAAGATGGTGCGCCGTTTACACTGCTCCTCCACGCCACCATGCCTCTTCCCGGTCTGGGTGAAGGGCATCTCAAACATGAAGCGACGGATGTTGTGTGACCTCTCAAACTCCGTTTTCCTTTCTTGCAATTCTTTTTCGTCAAAGTATGGGGTCACGTGAGTCACCTGGATGTAGGCATACTTGGAATCCAGGTCCTTAGGGTTGACCTTTAAGTGAACAAGCAATGTTGAAGGCGGGTGCTTTCGGAAGACTCTCGAATCTTGCCGAGGCTGAATTTTCCAACCACTTTATTAATAAATATTTTGAAAAACTTCAGAAAAATTGGAAAAAACAGTATAAAAAATACTCCCATACGCACCATTTAAACACTTGTTAAGCCGGGCGTGGTGGCGCACGCTTGTAATCCCCGCGCTTGGGAGGCGGAGACAGGAGGGTCGCGCACGTTCGAAGCCAGCCACGCTGGCTTAAGAGACCCTGTTTCCAAATAAAAATATAAAATAGGTCTGGGAGTGTAGCCCGGAGGTAGAAGGGCTTCCAGGAACCCCAGTACCACCGAAAAAAACAAAAACAAACAAAAACACTTGTTAAGATTGTTTTAAGTGTGCATACATATATGTATATATATATACACACATACAGATTATTTTTAGATGGACCATTTCAAAGACAGTGATTCATGTCATAAAACTTCCGCCAGTCCTTCCCAGAGATGAGGACATTCTCCTCTGTCGCCATGGCGATGCTTTATCATACCCATAAACATTAAGGATAACTCCCCACTATTGCTAGTGCTCAGTCCATAGTAAAATTTAGTCAGATGCGCCCAGAATGCTCTTTATAGCGATTTGTATTAGAACCAGGATCTATTAATTAGTCACACTTTAAATGTGGTTTTCTATTATTAGTAGTATTTTTTTATAGTGCTTGGGAAGGAACTCAGGGCCTTGAGCTTGCCAGGCAAGCGCTCTACCACTGAGCTATAGTCCCAGCACAATCTTCTTTTTATTTACTTATTTTTTTTTTTTTTTTTTTTGGTATTGGGGATTGAATTGAGAGCTTTGCACTTGCCAGGGGGCACTCTTCCACCGAGCTGCATCCCAGCCCTCCGTATTCTTCATCACTCTACAATTCCCTGCTAGTTTTTCCTTTTTTTTTTTTTTTTTTTTTGCTGGTCTGGGGATGGAACCCAGGGGCATTCTCCCTCCGAGCTACACCCCCAGCCCTATTTTTGATTCTTTATTTTGAAACAGGGTCTCACTGAGTTGCAAAGGGCCTCACTATGTAGCTGAGGCTGTCTGCGAACCACGATCCTCCCGTCTCAGCCTCCTCAGATGCTGGGATTATAAATTTGTGCCACCACGCCCAGCTAGTTTTTCCTTTCTTATCCTTTCCTTTCTTGTACTGGGGATTGACCCAGGGATACTCTAACACTGAGCTACACTTCAACCTCACTTATTTTTTATTTTGAAACAGGGTCTCAAGTTACAAACCAATGTGCTGGCTTCAAACTTGTGAACCTCCTATTCCAGTCTCTCAAATACTGGGATTACAAGTGTGGGTCCACTATTTCCTTATTATGACACTGAATTTTTTTTGAAGAAATCTTGTTTAGTGTTCTGTTTAATGACTCTAGTATGAATTTCTCGGACTGTTTTTCCAAAGCTATAGTTTTATATGTTTGGTTTAGAGAGAAAATTTTTAAGGATAAACGATTAAAAATTAGGAACCGAATTATCACTAATCTATAGGCAGGTCAGATTAGACGGAAGTAGCTTCAGATTAACTAATTTATTTCAGGTGCAGATTAATTTTTTTTTTTTTGAGGTACTGAGGATTAAACCCAGGGACATTCTACCTCTAAGCTATACTTCCAGCACTATTTTTCATTCTTCATTTATTTTTTATTTTTTGGTGGTACTGGGATTCCTGGAATCCCTTCTACCTCTGGGCTACACTCCCAGACACCTATTTTTTTACTTGGAAACAGGGTTTCTTAAGCCAGCAAGGCTGGCTTTGAACCTGCGCAATCCTCTTGTCTCCGCCTCCCAAGTGCGGGGATTACAAGCGTGCGCCACCATGCCCGGCTCTTCATTCTTCATTTTGAAACAGGGTCTCACTAAGTTGTGGAGGCCCTCACTAAGTAGCTGAGGCTGTCCACAAACTGCGATCCTCTGGTCTCAGGCCAGGCAAAGGCTTTGGGTTTAGAGAATCAGAGAAAAAGGCAAACCGAGCCTGGGTCCTTTGATCTCTGGGCTAAATGAGTTTTGGTAAGGTTGTGCTGAGGTTTCCAATTAAACCATGTGTTGATTCCTTTGCTTTTGTGACACTGTCTGCTGAAATGAAAGGCAGAAACTATGCAAAGAATACGGACCCAGGAAAGTGGCAGAAGACAGCAGCTGGTGCAAGCGTTAATGCATTTTTGGAACACAGGTGTGTGGAGGTGTGCCATCTGCCTTGGCAAAGTGCAGAGACTGTTACCTAACCCATGACCCTCCGGGTGGAGTACTGCACCCAAGAGGACCATCGCTCTTAGTCCCTAGGGTAAGGATGATTGTTTAAGGGGTGGAGAGAAACACAGGGCAAGTGGCCCCAAGTCTGCACCAGGCACGCGGAACTCTCAGTTCCCTCACCTAGTCCCCACCCTACAGAGAGCAGAGTTCGTCCTCTGGAGAACTGAGTCTGGAAAAATCTGTAGTAGGTCCAATAGTCTCAGCAGAACGCAGGGCCAAGGTGCAGGGCGGAGTAGGGGTGAGTGAGAGGCCGTCGGCCGAGCAGGGGCCCTTCCCTCCCTCTCCTCAGCCACATCCAGAATCCAGCAGGTGGACTCACAGCCCCTGCCCTGCCCTTCCCCGCTAGCTCCTCACCACCTGGCAGGAGAGTGGAGGAGTCTCCTCCGGAGAAAAGGAAGAAGGCCGGGAGCACAGTTTCCAGACTAGAGGCACTCCAAAGCAGGACCCACTACAGAAATAATAGATGACAGATTGCTCCAGATTGGTGTCCTTGGAAAGACGCAGGGCTCACCTTGTTGGAGAGGTGAGCAGAGGAGCATTTTTTTTTCTTTTTTCTATTTTGTATTCTTTATTTTGAAACTGGGTCTCATTAAGTTGCGGAGGGCCTCACTAAGTAGCGAAGGCTGGCCACAAACCCGTGACCTTCCTGTCTCAGCCTCCTAAGAACTGGGATTGCAAACAAGTGTGCACCACCACACCTGGCTCAGAGGAGCATTTCTAATGCAAAAAGAGGAGTGCTATCTTGGCCTGAGACCTGGGAAGCACAGGGCGGCTAATGTTCTGAACAGCGCAGGACACACAGCTGCACGGGTCCTGGTGAGAGCTGAGCGCCAGAGGCAGCCATTCTCAACAGAGGGCGGACCTCCTGCCTGTGGTCACGCTGCCTCCTGAGTTCTTCCTGATCTGTCCACCCGCTGCTCTGTCCGATTGTCCATACGTCCAAACATCAGTGGCACAGAGTCAAGTTGTGTGCAAAATGCAGAGGGAGAGGCTGGTGAGGAACAGAACTGGGGGCCCCTACTTTTTGCAGTTCCTAAATATCAGGACTAAAAACAGCATATTCCTTCAGATGTTCCTGAAATTATGCAATGAAGGTTTGCTTTAGTGTGGAGCACGTAATGGAAAGCACAAGAAGGCATTAAGAAGGAAAAAATAGCTGCCACGCAGGCCACTCGTCCTTAGGTTTCCCTAGGTTTTCTCATCTGTACACAGTTGTGAATATAGAATAAGTAACCAACCGCAGGCAATCAATCAAAACGATATTACATTCATCTGAGACTTGTCTAAACACGGCCGTACCTTGCCGGAATCCTGTATCATTTTGACGTTTTCAGAGCCAAATTTATCTGAGTAGAGTTTAAGGAGTCTCTGAGAAATTTCCGACAGAGGCGTGAGTTTGGGCTCTTTGTAGATATACTCCTTGCCGTCCTCATCTTCAAAGAATCCCTGCAACACGGAGCGCAATCAGCGCCGGCCCCGAAGAGCAGAAGCCCACGGCTTCCGACCAACGAAGGGTTCTTTTGTTACAAGGGGGAGGGAGGATGATTCCACAATGAAACCCTAAACAGACTGTCCGAATAGGAAGGAAAATGGTATCTGAGCGCAAAGATGAGGCAAAGCACAGAACTGCAAACTTACTCAAGAATGCCGCCATTAAGAGTGGAATGAAAGCCTTGGGGTTCAGGCTGTGTTCTCTCAGTGAGCTCTAATGATGAGAGTCAAGCCTGTTTCACATCCCAGGAGCAGAACTCACTGAAACGTGCCCAGCAAGCTGTGACGGGCGGGCCTGAGATGCGCACAGGGCCCCTCTCGTGACCGCTGCCATCGGCACAGGGTTTCTACAGCATCGACCAAAGTATTCAAGCCTGGAGCAGGTCGACCAGAAGGTACATCACGTGTGAGCAATTTGACTTTGCTCTTACTGATGAGCAACAATGCTGAAGGCCAATAGTGCGACATCACAACGCGTTTTCTCTCTCAGAGGTCACCATTTGTTTTTGGGCCAATCAGGTCGACCACCAAGCTCAGTGATACTCATGGGAAGTGAAAAGGCTGTAAACTAAAATGTCCAAAATGGGGTTAATATTTGAAATAAAATTTCAAAAGTTTCTCATCTAAAATAAAAGAGAGAAAATGGTGCACACCTCACAATATATGAAAAGAAAAGTAGGCTAACATGAAACAAACAAAAAAAAATCCACATCAAACTGGGAGTTTAGATGCAGTAATTTCACTATATTACTTGCTTTTTAAGCATTTACTGTAATTACCTCCACATCTGTTTCACTGTCTGTAAACTGGTATTGCTATAAAGTTATAAAAGACAATAACAGAGTAAATTGAAGGTTATATAGTGCTCATAGAAAACCACACACCCTAAATAAATGGATTACAGTTTCTATCATTTAATGATGTTAGAGACTCGAAGGTTAAAATTTAAATTAAATTTAAATAAAACCCTCTCGTACAAAGTTTCTGAAATATTACAATGGTAAATATATTTGTGGAAATATGGTATTACGAAAAGATAAAGATGTCAACGCACAAAGAAAAACAGAATGACTTTATTCTGGTTTAAAACATGCACTATAGATGTATATGGGAACGGATGATTTATTTCTATGCATGGAATAAAATGTTAATTTCATTTTGGAGTTTGTAATGACTAGACATAAACATACAGACTTGAAAAGGAAACTTGCATACTACACTGAAGAACCAAAGATGTTGCTGAGAATACCTCATGGAGGGAGAACTTACCGCTGCCTTAAGAGAGTAAGAAAGAAAAGACAGGAAGAAAGGAAAAAAAAAAGCAGAAAGTTTACTACAGAGGAAGATAAGAACCATACTAAATATGAAAAATTCAACAAATTAGCATTTGTAGCACATGAAAAATTTACAGGCTATCACTTCATAAGGTTAAAAAATAGCAACAACTTAGGATGGTAGAGAACGGGGGCGGGGACTTACCTGGCCAAAGAAGGCCACCCGGAAGTAGGTCCCCAGGAGCCTGCGGCCGGAGTGCATGACCTCGGTCACTTTGCTGTAGGCCCGGTGCAGGGTGTCGTACAGGTGAGCCAGCCTCTGGAAAGCAGAACAGAACCATCTCTTCCCATTTGCAAACAGCAAAATCAACTTCAAAGTAACAAATGAATGTGAGAATGCAAGGTGAAAATTCCTTACACTTGAGTGAAAAAATTTAAATATGTATGTTTTATATCTAAATGTGTTATGCATATGTTATATAGATACATTTGTACACACAACACACATAACATACACATATGTAACATATATATATATACATATATATATACACACATATATTGACATACAAACATAGACACACAAATATACATTTTTTTGGTGTGTGGTACTGGGGATGGAACCCAGGGGCAGTGTACCTCCGAGCTACACCCCCAGCCCTATTTTTTATTCTTTAATGGTCTCACTGAGCTGCAAAGTAGTAGTTGAAGCTGTCAGCGAAACTCTATCCTCCTGTCTCAGCCTCCCAAATGCTGGGATTACAAGTGTGCACCACCATGCCTGGCTCCAAATATACATAAAAAAAAAAAAAAAATGGTACTGAGGACTCAACCCAAGGGCTTCTACCTCTGAATTACACCCCCAGCCCTTTTCATTTTTTAATTTTGAAACAGGGTCTCGCTAAGTTACTGTGGGCTGGCCTGGAAACTGCATTCCTCCCATCTCAGCCTCCCAAGTACCAAATCCTGGGCTTGCGGGCGTGCGCCACCACACCCCTCAAAAAATGTCTTTTCACTGTAGAACTCCTCCTAGTGATTACTTATGAAGCGTAGTGCTTTCTCTCCAAATGGCCAATCTGCCTAGGAAGGCCCATCAATCGTCACCTTCTTACAAGCAAATTCTATTTTCCAGTTTACAGGAGGTACTTGAGAAGGTCCTCAGATACCATTCTTTGTTTCTGCTACTCTTTCTCCTGATTCCCACCATTGGAGGGTCACTATTTTCCCAGGCAGGTGGGCCAGGGACAAGTTCTGAGGACAACAGTACCCTGGTGACTGCTGATGAAAAACGACTTGTGGCCACCTTGCACAAGTGGCATGTGCAGTGGGAATCCTGAGGTGGGGGTGTGGGGGTCTGCGCAGAGGTGAGTCCTGCTGTGTGTGGTGCCTGGTAACTCTTTGCAGTTGGTAAATCGTGACCCCCAGCAGCATCACGTGGAGGGTCAGAGATGGTCTGCTCATCAGTGAACCATGGCCAGCTTGCTCTCTTTGCAGAGAAGTAGGTTTGGGGATATGCCACCCAGCTGTTCTATTATATAGGGAAAAAATTAAAAGAGCAGCTACCTCGAAATCCCTCCGCTTCTCATAAATGGGAATGATGAGTTTATAGATGTCGGAGATCAGCTCGTAGCGTTCTGCCTTCCAGAGCCCGTCTGCACACTGTTCCAGGAGCTCCATCAGCACATCCTGGTCAGAAGGGAAGGAGGCCGGGGAAGAGCGTGAGAGAGCGGCAGTGTATACCCCGCGCCATGCACAATGGGTAAGACCATCAAGGGGAAATGTCAAAACAGATGGTATTTAAAACATGAACTCTAAGCCGGGCGTGGTGGCGCACACTTGTAATCCCAGCGCTTGGGAGGCCGAGACAGGAGGATCGCACAGGTTCGAAGCCAGCCTCATCTACTTAGAAAGGCTCTCAGCAACTCGGTGAGACCCTGTTTCCAAATAAAATATAAAATAGGTCTAGGAGTATAGCCCGGAGGTAGAAAAGCCCCTGGGTTCCACCCCTAGTACCACACACACTATATATATATATATATATTGGTACATGCCTGTAATCCCAGAACTTGGGAGGCTGAGACAGGAGAATTACAGGTTTGAAGCCAGCCTCAGCAACTTAGCGAGACCCTGTTTCCAAATAAACAATAAAATAGGGCATAGGTTGTAGCTCAGAGGTAGAATGCCCCTGGGTTCAATTGCTAACACTAATAAACAAAAAACATGAATGCCATACTCTAACAACTTGGCACATTCTCCAATAATTTTCTTTCTTTCTTTCTCTCTCTCTTTGGTACTTTGAATCAGGGACATTCTGCCTCCAAGCTACACCACCAGCCCTTAATATTTTTTGCTTTGGAACAGGGTCTGTTTGAGGCTGGACTCGAACCTGTGATCGTCCTGTCTCAGCCTCCCAAGTACTGGGATTCGAGGCATGCGACATCACACCTGGCTCTTAGCTCTCTGCATAAGTAGAAACTTCTTCCTTTCTACGGCAAAATGACAATGCTGGGACGTGGAGAGTTACGAAGCATTACCTCAGACCCAACTAAATATGTTCAAATAAATTTTGTGATGAGGTGTGTGGGTACGGTGTCTGCTTCACCAACATCCTTTCCTCCTTCCCGTGGACATTTCTTTCTGGTCACTCTGACCTCATTTGTGCCTTTGGATTTTAGAGGGGAACACTCTCCGTGGCTCAGGAATTGGGGCAGGTGGCTTCAGTTTGTGTTCATCAGGACGAACCTGTCTCCTGGCCATGGTCACTGCTTCACCAGGGTGAGCATGTCACCTGAGCAGGACAGTCAGGTGAGTTTTAGTGTGCAGCTTGGAATGCCGGGACAGAAATGCTCCCACCAGATGGGACTCAGAGACCCAGCATGGAACCTGACTGGGCTGACTATTGTCTCATGGCCACAGAAGGGGGCTGTCTGCCTTAGGAACAGAGCGATGAGCCCCCTTCCAACCTGGCAATACAACCGTATCAATGATGACTTCATTAACGTCTAGGACTGAATGATTCCAGTCTCTCTAGATTTCCCATTAGGTTTCAATACTTGAATTTTATGGTTTAACCCATCTTCATGGGGTTTTAGCCGTGATGTTGAACATACACGTGTCACGTGAAGAGCTCTGATATTCTATCCATTCATATCTTTTGCTCATTTAGATAAAAAGCTGATGGCTTTTTATTTTCTTATTTTGGGATTTTCAAAGTTCTTTTCTTTTTATGTTTTGGATTAAAGTCCTTTGCCAGATGTGTGGTATGTCTCTGGTCAGAGAAAACCTATTCAGCAGCCAGGTATGGTAGTGCATGCTTGTAATCCTACTACTTGGGAGGCTGAGACAGGAGGTTTACAGGTTTGAGGCTGGCCGCAGGAACACAGGGAGACCCTCAGAAACTTAGACCCTATTTCAAAATAAAAAATAAAGAATAAAAAATAAGTAGAGCTTAGAGGTAGAGTGCCCCTGAGTTCAAGCCTCAGCACCCTCTCCCATTTCCCCCTCCAAAAAACAAAAGAAGAAAAAAGAAAAAAAATCTATTCAGTGAACCAGTAATAAAATATTTCCCAAAAGTTGAAAAAGATATGGACATCCAGGTACGGAAGGCATTCAGAACCCCAAATAGAAATGACAAGAAAATAACTTCTCCATATTATTATATTATACTGCCCAAAGCATAAAGAAGGAACATTGAAAGCTGCAAGGGAGAAGTACCAAGTCACTTATAAAGGCAAATTCATCAGCAGAAATTCTAAAGGAAAGTTAGAATGAAGTACTTCACGCCCAGAGAGAACAGAACTGCCAATCAGATGACCACACCCAACACAGTCGTCTTTCAGAATTTGAAATGAACGCCGGGTGTGGTGGCGCACACTTCTAATCCCCACGCTTGGGAGGCGGAGACAGGAGGATTGCGCTGGTTTGAAGCCAGCCACGCTGGTTTAAGAGACCCTGTTTCCAAATAAAAATATAAAAATAGGTCTGGGAGTATAACCTGGAGGTAGAAGGGCTTCCAGGAACCCCAGTACCACCAAAAAAAAAAAAAAAAAAGAATTGAAATGCACAAAATTGTGGCATTTATAGTGAAACGTCACAAAAAATAAGAGAAACGAATAACAGGAGGAACTCTAGATGAAGAAGGGACCGTACAGAGGAGCAATGAAGGTGACATATCTGAGGGTATAGGAGGGAGGATAAGGGAAACTCTTTAAAGCACATGATGTACTTAAACATATCAGAGTCAATCAGGGAGCCAAGGACGGGTAGGAGGGAGGAGGAGGGAAGGGGTTAGAGATTCAGTAGGGGCTGACTGGGTGATGTGTGCATGTAGATCTCCACAAGTTTTTTATCCCATTGAGATGTATGACTACAATGCACCAATAAAAATTTATTAAAAAAAAGTGAAATGAAGACCTTCCAAGATAATAATACTTTGTCCTGGGCTCTACCAGTTGCTGTTGCACATGCCTATATCCTCTGCAGCCTAAACGGAGGGTGAGCCCTGTGCTTCCCTTTCCTTGTCCTTCTTTGCCTAATGCTTCATCAGAGGCCTGACAGAGCTGAAGAAAACAAACATTTTTTAAAGCAGTTGCACATCAGTTTACCAGAAAATACTCCCTATGGAAGGCCATTTAATTCCTGTCCTATTTGTAACATACAAGTCATAAAGCTGTCGTGTGTGTGACTGAACTCGCAGCCGTGCACATAAAGAGGTATACCAGTTGTCTCATGCTCTTATTGTAGGTCTCATTAAAATCAGATATATGCAGTAACCACAACAAAGACAAAGAAGAAATCAAAGAGGCTTCTAATGGAGTGTTTTCCCTTTGCATCCATACTATGAAGATGTGTGTCTTTCTTACGTTTGTCTCAGATCTTTGATCCAGGGGACAATCTTTTTACATTAAGTATGGCAACTTCTTTATTCTTTTCATGCACCTATTTATAAAAAGCTAGATACAAGAAAGACATAAAAATAAAACTTGTATACTACTAGACATGTGTAAAATGTACAAGGCATTAAGGTCTAACCTTAATTGGTATTTATGAGGATCAATACAAATTTATCAGTCAAAATGCTCTGAAAACTGTAGATACTACCTGCTAATTCACAGGCCAGTTGAATCTGTCTTACTTAAATCAACACTTTCCAGTTTGTATTAATTTTAAAATTAATTTTTTGTGGTACTGGGGATTGAACCCAGGGGCATTCTACCTCTCAACTATACCCCCAGCTTTTTAATTTTTTTGATTTGAGACGGGGTCTTGCTAGGTTGCTGAGTCTCACTATGTTGCTGAGGCTGTTCTCAATATTTCCAGCCTCTAATATGTCATGGTCACACTGTAGATATAAACGCACAATGCTCAGACTCTGTGTACTGTGAAGGAATCAAAGAGCCCTCAAGATTCTTAATTCTGTGCCATATCAAAATGTGGTTTCATAAAAAATGGAAGATTCTTCTCAAAGAGTTCTAAAAGGAATAACCATGTGCCATTACTATCATACCCCATAACTGAGTCTTTTCTTCGTTCATGGAATTATTTGTTCAAACATTTTACCAAGCACCTACTTTATGCAAGGCACCATGTTTGACGGTGGGGTTATAAAACCAAGTCCAAGTAAGTAACAGTCGTTAAAATTGCTTAATAGAGTGAGGGTGGAGAGGCGACTTGAAGGTGCAGAGCCAGCAGGCTCCCCTTTCCTGAGCCAGAGTGCCAGGAGCACTGTGGACGTCTTTGTTTGAAAGGGATCGGATTGAGGGAGTGCCCTCAGGCCCTTTCTTTCCCAGCTCAGTTTGCAAAAAGCACTGACAGTAATTCTTCTCGAGTGTAAGCTTTCCACTTAGTTTGCTTTCTATGATTAAATCGAAGTCATTTGAAAAAAAAATTGCTTAATAGATTTTTACCAAGTGTAAAGGGCATGTTTTAGAAAGTCTATTGGGCTATGTGACATAAAATTTTGCTTCAAATAGGAGGTCCTCAAGGACACCATCGTGCAGAACATCCAGAAACAATATCCTGAAGACTCATGACCAGCCACGCACAGTGGTGCACATCTGTAATCTCGGTACTTGGAAGACTGAGACAGGAGGATCGCAGATTTGAGGACTGTCTCAGTAACAAAGCAAAACTCTCAGCAACCTAGTGAAACCCTGTTACAAAACACAAAAACAAAACAAAACAAAATAGGGCTATAGGTGTAGCTTGGAGGTAGAATGCCTCTAAGTTCAATCTCTGGCATCACAAAAAAAACAAAATAAAAACCAATAACAAGAAAAGACTTATGGCCACCAAGTGGAAGAGATATGACCCGGGAGTTAAGATACCGAAGACAGAGGACAACAGTGGTTCCAACCATGAGCCCTGACTGCAGGTCACAAGGGCAGACACTCACAGAGGACGGCAGGGCTGAGGGCCCTGACAGCTGTCAGCGAGGCCCTGGTGAGCTCGAGGAGGCCAGCTGCCCTGCTCTCTCAGGACTCAGCCCTTCCTGCTCTTCTAGAGCTCAGAGTCTACTGTGGGAGACGGATCGATGCAGAGGCTGTACACAATGGCAGTAAATGCACTGATAAAGACATTGCTGGGAATCAGAAATGTGGAGAGGAGGTGTGGAAAGCTGGAGAAAACAGTGACCCACTCTTCAACATGACCAGAGGTTAGTGAGGTGAGGCAGAAAGGTAGGAGTGGGAACAGGAAGGAAAAGAGGCGAAGCATCCCAGGCCCAGGGGACAGCCAGGCAGAGGAGAGAGGGCGAAGAGGCAGGGTGAGAAAGGAATTCACAAGTAGTTGGACGAGTTGCAGAATAAAATCTGCACTAGAGACTGGCCAGAGAGGAGGCTGGGGAGAGGAGAAGGTTTTCTATGTAAGAAAATAACTAAATGTAGATGATTTTAGGAGACATGAAAACACATATGGACACATTTCACCTATGACAACAGACAGTGAAGTGTGGTAAAGGAGAGATGTTACTTGGTGTTGAAACAGGCTCTGTCTGTCCAGGTGCCCTGTGTGTGGCCCTTGCAGGTACATGCTAAACAGCCCTAAGTTTTGTCCCTTAAATACTAGAGAAGGGTCCCCTGAGTCAAATGTTCCTGGTTGGAAGACCAAGATTTGAATGCTAGTTTTACTCTTATTTACTCAAACTAGATAAAGTAGAGGGATTAATAACAATAAAAACTGAAATCAAGTATTAGATAAGTACTGATAGATGCATGATATAAAATTGAGCTCATTGTGGAAAAGTCTGTCATAGTTTGTTGCATAGAAAAAAAAGACTTCAACCAGAGAGAGTCCACAGAATGGTCGTGAATGGGAAGGTCTGATAATGCAAATAAAGCTTAGTAAATACTATGAAATAAATATAATTTTTGATGGTTATCAAGAGCTAGGAAATAACACATTATCAATTTTTATACTCTACTGAACATTATTTTATCTTCTGATTCAGAAAATATTTAGGATATTATTATGAAGAAATTGACAATACATACAATAAAAATCAATTCAAATTTTCCCCAAAGCTGGGTGTGGTGGCGCACGCTTGTAATCCCAGCATTTGGGAGGCTGAGACAGGAGGATCACAGTTTGTGGATAGCCTAGCTACTACTTAGTGTGGCCTTCTGCAATTCAGAGAGACTCTGTTTCAAAATAAAGAATAAAAAAGAAAATAGGGCTGTGGGTGTAGCTCGGAGGTAGAATGCCCCTCGGTTCTATCCCCAGTACCACACACACACACACACACACACACACACACACACACACACACACAAATTCCCCCAAACAACAAAAGATTTGTGTTTTAGAAAAAAGTCTTTTGTTCATAAAAGTAGTGTAGATTGTTGAACATCAAGGCATAATTTAGTAAGATAAATTATTCAAGCTAATGTCAATGCTGTACCTAGATATTCACAGCTGGTGTGTCAAGTAGCGATTCTTTGAACAGAAAGAGCAGACAGTAATCACAAAATCTGAGAGACTATATGTCAACATAAAATTATAAAGAATCATAAAACCCAAGACACAGTAACTAAGCACTGGAGTATAGATCAATAATATTATCAGCATAAATTCTACTAATTAGTTTACTTTGAATTCTCAGCAATCACTGCATATAAAAATCAGAATGAACCCAGACCACAGTCATAGTGATCACCATGACAGGCAGCCATTTGGAATGCCTTCTGGTGCTATCGCCATGTTTACCATTTAAACACCAAGATATTATTTTCTAAATTGTTGACATATGGAAAGGGCTGGTTAGAGGGCGGAGGCTCAATGAATCTATGTACCCAGAAAGCACAACTTTTATGGTATTAGATGAGACTTAAATTAGACCGGGTACAACCCCAGTCCTATTCTTTATTCTTTATATGGAAATAGAGTCTCACTAAGTTGCAGAAAGCCTCACTAAGTAGCTGAGGCTGGATGCGAACCTGTGATCCTCCCGTCTCAGCCTCCCAAGGACTGGGATTACAAGTGTGCGCCACCACGCCCAGGTTTGATTGATCCATCTTAATTAACCTCACCTGTGAAGCTATGGGCTCTCTCCTATCTGCCATTTTGGAATAACTATAAGCCTGTGAGACGGCTTAGGAAATAGCTTCCCATCACAGTGTAGCTCTACTATACAGCACATAAATAATAAAAAATTCTACTATGTCATCTCTTAAGAGATAGGTGAAGATGATATGAATCAAAATAATCACCAGGGATGCTTGCAAAATGCCAATTTCTGGGCTCTCTGCCCATCCAACTGAATCTGGAGATAAAGGTCAAGAAAGAAAATCTCTCTGCTTTTTAGTGGTACTGAGAATGGACCCCAAGGCCTTGGTCACAATAGGCAAGCACTCCGCCTGAGCTACAGCCCTAGCCCTTTATAAAATTTTAATTTGGGACAGGATCTCCCTGTTGACCAGGCTGGCCTTGAACTCGCACTCCTCTGGCCTCAGTCTCTGAAGTGGCTGGGACTATAGGCCTAAGCTACTGCACCTGGCAAGAATCTGTACTAATAATAGCAATCCAGGTAATCACTAGGCACGCTGATGTTGGCGGGCTACTGCCCCGCGTGAAACCTCCTGAGGCAGGATCTGAACTCACTTATACATCCCTGAGCTAGCACAAGGCACACCACTAGCTTGTGAATGAATCAATACAAATCAGTACAGAAATTTCCAAGTCACAAAGAACTCAGACAACTCCCAAGGCAGATTTTCAGGAACTGTGGTATAGGCGTCTCCTCCTGCCAAGGGAAAGTTACTTCCCCCTCTAGGGTTCCAATCTCCAAACCTGGTAGAAATTTAAACAGTAACCACTGAATGTGTTCTGCTGATTTCTCTATCTCCTGGGAGGTGCTGTGGATGTAAATATTTTATAGTTGCTTTGGGCAGTTGTTTCTGCAATAGCAAATCTGGGCTAACAGGAGCCAGATTTGCTAGTTAAGTTCATGTTTGATGATCCTGCAATGGTCAGAGAGTGCTGCCCTATAAAATAACTAACTGCTAGTGGGCTAGATACAGTCAAGTCTCCGTATCCACGGTGGTTCCATTTTACAAAGACACCAAGAACAGTGCACTGGGGCACACAGACTCACGTCTTGGGGAAAAGCAGGGCTAAGTTTTTGCGAGCGTCTGGTCACTATTGTCACCAGCTGATCAACAACCAACTTTATGCGTGTTTCTGTTTAGATACACCTACTATATTGCTGATTCATTAACACTGAATTCATGGCCAACAGGACAATAACTCATGCTTGAATGAAGATTATGTCACCCGTGTAAGGCACCTCACCGCCTTCTTACATGTAGGAACCCTAGACAGCACTACACTTGGGGCCATTTTTAAACAGCTAAGTCATCAACAAAAGACACATATAAGTTTGGTGAGAAACATGGCACTGTATAGACCATGCAGGGATGCTGTTCATCGTGAGAGAGTTGAAAGGAGAAGGCAGCGGACCAAGAGTTACAGCTTCAGAATAACAGGTAAATATGAGCTCACCTGTATTTTCTATCCCCCCCCCCCCCCCAGATGCCCTCTCGGGCTGCTCTCCCTAGCTCTGCTATCTGGGGAGCCGATGGCTGGGCTGCAGGGTGGGCTTCCTACACTCAAGAGGTACTCAAGACCTCTCCCTGCCTGGGCTCTGGGATAAACCCTCTACTAGTGTCCCCAGGTCCTGTCACGTAGTCCTTCTGTGAGACTCAGCTACTGCCAACCTGCTGGATACTGCAGCATTCTTTGTTGGTTTCCCTAAACTCTCTCTCTGAAAACAAGAGTCCCTCTGTTAGACTTTTTTCCCTTTCCCAAGTGTGCCGCTCCAGTCTTGCCAGGACCGGTGTTGCCATAGTCAAGGAGGGAGGGATCTCCAACTGTGTACACCGTGTAGAACTCTGGCACCACAAGGAACTCAGAACCCTTCCATCAGCACAGGTGTAGGCTTGTGGGTCAAAACTGCAAACAGAAATGCGATGTTTCTCTTTATCTAATCAAAAGCACCCGGGCGGGGGAGGGAGCCATCCCTTTGCATCTGAGTCAGGGGAGGTGGGACTGGTGCCAGTAAAGTCATCTGTGGTCACTGCTAAGAAGACTGTGCATGTTTAGGTAGCTCCCCTAAAAAATCATGCCAAGATAGCATCTAAGACATTTAGTTATGCCACCGAATGCAGACGAGAGGGGCAGTGACCTTTGCTACATTGTGTGACACTCTGATTTCCTGCGAGTGTTTCCAAAGTTCCTTCGTCTCTGGCAGAGACTTTCATCTTGCTCCTTTTTTCTGAAACACCCAGGCAGCTGATACGGAAGTGGACTTGGTGATTTGTTTTCCTGTCTTTTAGAACACGTTCTTCCCCTCCCTGAGTGTTGATCCTGATTGCAGGGCTCCTGCAGGACTTTACAACTCACTGGGTCCCGTCCTAGCCTGTACAGATCCACAGGTACTGTGGACTTTGTTAAAGATTCACCAGTTTTATACTTCAAGGACAGGGTGGTAAATCCATATGCTAAAAATAGCAGATGACACGGCCCTCGCCACGAGCTAACTTCTTACCCAGAGAGGCGCTATTCTGAAGTCCCCCCCAGCAGTGTCTGCGCTTGATTTCAGAGGCTGATTCACTGGGCTCTTTGATTACACCATTACTTAACCAGGCTGGTGAACGTGAGCTTCGCTTACACGCTTTATCGGGCTGCAGCAAAGGTTATGTTTACTTCCAAAGGCCCTTCTCCACTTTGCTGTTTTCTTATTTAATTCCACACACAATGCTGCACTCCAGAGGCCTGAGTTGGTACAGGGTGCCCAGGCGGCTGCTGTGAGGAACAACACAGCCCGGCCATCTGGATTTCAGAGAGAAACCCAGGAGGAGTCCAAGCCGAGAGCCGGTAGCTTGTTCCCCCAGTGACAGGTTTTACACTTGAGAGGAAAAAAGAAAAGAAGTGAAAAAAGAGCCACCTGCCCGGGCATCTCAAGGCGAGAGACGGGAACACCAATGCCATGGAATAACTGACCGACTTCCTTCAGAGTAATTAGAAAACTTTATTGTTGGCTAAACTAATTTAAACATTATGAAGCACACTCAATAGACTATCATCTTTTTTTATATTTACTCTTCCATTTTGAGGATCATCTGAGACTTAGTTTAAACTTTGTGAGCCTTAAATGTCTTTATCTGTCTTAAATTTGTTTTGAAAACTCCAAAGAATTTTTGCTTATGTGGATGTTTTCTCTCAAGTGTTATAATATTAGAAATGAAAACTGAAAAAAAAGCATAAAAAGAATTTTTGGCTTAATTAAAACAATAAACCTATTATATGTCAACAAAAAACTATTTTTTAGTAAAAAAAAAAAAGATATTTTCAAAAATGAGAGAAGGAGCTGGGTATGGTGGCGCATGCTTGTAATCTTAGTACTTGGGAGGCTGAGACAGGAGGATCGCAGGTTCTCAGCCAGCCTCAGCTACTTAGCGAGGCCCTCCACAACTCAGTGAAACCCTGTTTCAATCCCTACTGCCAAACAAAACGAACCAATGGACTGAAACTTTATGGCCAATATAATGGCCTTCTGTAGAAGTACTCAAGCGCTCAGCCTCGAGTTGCTCCAGAACGGCTCTCAAATCTCTCACTCTAGAATCGAGGAGGCCTCCTAGGAAGGGAGGAGGGTGGAGCTCCTGCTAGGTTGCAGGCCTCTGGAGGATCAACTTAATTGGGCTCCCTGTGGAGGCAGCAGCTGGGGGTGAGAAGACCCCCCAGTGCCTGGCTGGAGGGAGGCGCCCTCTGCCATCACTACTAGGGTTTCATCAACAAGCCAACATTACAAAGAGTATTTACACAGACTACAGATCTCAAGGTGACACCCTTCGCTGGGACCACTGTTGTCTACGCAGTCCATGGCTGACTGACAGGTCCTTACAGGAGGCCCTGACTGGGCGCCAGCGCTCACCTCGTTAAAATGAACATCCTGCATCCCGACGTCTTCCATCATGGAAGCCTCCTCGTCGATGTTCGGGGTAATGACCCTGAAGGCCGTGCACCCCTGTCTGAACATGCCTGCAGAGGGAGGAAAGGACAGGGTGAGCGTTCTGAACCTGGACGCGCTGGCCCTGCCCACGAGTGTTCTTCCTGCCATACGTCTCTCTCTGTTGAATGAAACAGCTAAATTTCTGTTTTGCAGTACTAGGGACTGAACCCAGGGGCATTCTACCTCTGAGCTACAACCCCAGCCCTATTTTTTTTTTTTATTCTTTATTTTGAAACAGGATCTCATTAAATTGTGGAGGGCCTCACTAAGTAGCTGGTGCTGGCTGTGAACCTGTGATCCTCCTGTCTCAGCCTCCCAAGTACTGGGATTCAAGCTCGCATCACCATGCCTGGTGAAACAACTAATTTCTAAATCTCACATGTGTCCGGCTGGCGTTCACGTGGAGGCTGGGACCACCGTGGGTCTTTCTTCATTCCTCTCCTACCCCCCATCCCACTGTTTTGTGGTACTGTGAATCGAATCCTGGGACATTCTACCTCCGAGCTACACCCCAGCCCTCTTTACTTTTTATTTTGAAACAAGGTCTCACTAAGTTGCTGAAGCTGGCTTTTGAACCTGTGATCATCCTATTTCAGCCTCTCCAGTACTGGGATTCCAGATGTAATTCCTATTTTTATTTTCCTCCCACCTTTATTAAAATGTTTCCAATCTTCTAATAAAGTATAAGTAAACTGAGACAATGATTCAAAATGATGTTTAAAAAAATAACAAGTATATGAGAATTTGGTTTGGTCAGATGATCCCTGCTCAGATATCAAGAAAAATAAAGAAGCCAAGCAAAAGCAATGAAAGAAATATATGACTTAAAAAAAACCATTGTTTTTTTTTTCAAGCTGTGGGTCATCTCAACCTCTTTGGCTGGGGATAAACCAGAACTCATATTAGAACTTCAACTTCTTCCTGAGAGGCAGAACACAGAGGTGCTGTAACCCGGACACAGCTGTAGCCAGGAGGCAAGGGGAGCCCTAGCTGGTTCCTGTGCCAGCTGTGTAGGGGTGAGGGGAGGTCACTGCCTCCAGGAAACGGAGAATATACTTCTGGGGCCTCCTAGGCATCCCCCCCCCCCATCTTCTAAGGGGATAGGTGTATGGTTGGAGGTAGGATCGATATCTAAGATAAGAATAAATTCTCTGAGCAGCAAAAGCCCATTTGGGGCCATTCCACATCCCAGAGTTATTGGGAAACGGTTTCAGGTCAGCTGGACAGTGCCAACTGCCCAGGTGACGAAGGGCTCGGAATGTTCTGCTACTCCATTTTGAGATGTGTGCTCACCGTCAAACGAGAGAGAAGTCACAACTTGCACCGCACCTCCCGTATTGTGGGAAAAAGAGGAACACAGAGTGTTTTGAAATCAAGCCTCGAAAATATAGATCTTAAGAGTTGGAGATTTTTCTGTAGCTCCAGGATTCTGGCTACTCCTGGATTAGCTAGCATTACCACCACAGTCCTGGGACAGCCTGGCTTTGATCTGGCTGGTCGTATATGGAAAACAGTTCCCGGTGAAAAGCATGAGTCGAGGAGCCCGAGGATACATTAACATACACGGAATTGTAAAAGCCACCCAGCCATGCTTAGGCCCAGAGTACATTAAAGAATGTAACTCCGCTTGCGGGGGCAACAAACATGGCGGCCCAAGGGCTTTCCTTCCATCACCCATGGAAACAGGTTGCCAGCGACCTGGAGAGCTCAGGAAGAGGGAGCGGAGGAGAGCAGAGACCGTCCATGCAGAGTTGAAACAGAAGATCCCCACACCACTGGACGGCACGTGGACAGCGCGGGGGGCCCCTGGGAGCGGGGCGACCCTTGGGCTCACCTCCCCGGCTCCTCCTCTGGCAGGTGCCATGGCTGTAGGGGAACAGAGGTGGCTCTCGCTGGAGTGCTAGTTCTGCTTCTAAACATGAGGAAATGTGTCACCCGATCAAAGGCCTCACAGGAACAAGGAGCCCTTTGTAAATGTCTTTCTTGGTCCAGCTCTGATATAGGATACACCCAGAATCCCTTTCGTTGCATTCCAAAGTGTCAGCTGTGTTAGACACAGACATTCGGTGGCCTTGGCACCTGTGAGTTCCTTTAGTATGGTTCTCCCTCTGTGAATATGCCCCTCATGGGTCCAGATCTGAAGCTGCTGCTCTCTGGTACTGCAGGTCCAGACTCTCGGCTTTTCTACCAACCCCAGCATCCCCAAAACAAATGCCACCCTTTGAAAATGAGCACCTCGTGTGGAGCCAGAAGGAACTCATGAAAGACTCCCTGGCCTGCTAACCTGGGGACCAGTGTGTAATGGGCAAATGAAACATCACTTGCCCTCTCCTTCCCCGGGGACACACGGCTGCCTTCTCACACAAGAAAGCCAGCTGGGCGGCACTCCAGAAAATCCGTCTGACCACTTTCTGCTACAGCTGTCGGCTGATTGATAAATAGTTCCAGCAGGAACTATCATAAAGGGAAAATAAAATCTTTTCAGCTCTACATTGGCCACTCAGGGATGCCCAGCTGCAAGCGAATCCCAGTAACTAGCTTTTGCAGAACGGAGTCAGTTATATGAAAACACGTTACCTACTTTTCTTAATACTGGCATTTCTACTGTGTCCAAGTCAAGAACATATCAGGCTGGGAAATATAACAATAAATATGCTTTATACACACACACAGCTCCCACCTCCAAACCGCCCAAACGGCCCTAAAATGTCTCTGCTACTTTGTACAGTTTTATATCCATTTATAAAACTCAGGCATCCTTCCTTACCCTTCCGAGTGAGGTATTCTGCCACCAAGGCTGTGACATGGACATAGCACATTGCTGCCTATAATAAAAGACATGTTTCAGGATTATCATTTAGAACAGCAAGTCTAAGAAAGATAGGCGGAAATTGGTATTTCTGATAGCCAACAACTCACTTTTGAAGAAAGTGGAACCATTCACATAAACTGCAATTTGAAAATTAATTGGGAGCTGAGACAAGTGGCAGTATGTTTGTAGTTTTGTTTCTATTTGGAATGATTACATTTTAACGGCTTTTTAAAAAACTATACTTAATGTTTCTGCGTCATTTCTCTTAAAGCAAAGAGGGCTATTTGAAGAACAAGCCTGTTTCTTCCTAGGTTCTAGAAAATGGCTCAAATCTCGGGTACTAATGTATTTTTCTCTCAGCTTAAAACAGGTGAAGAAGTTGGTGCAGTGGCGCGTACTTGTAATCCCGGTACTTGGGAGGCTGAGGCAGGAGGATCACAGAATCATGGTCATTCTTAGAAACTTAAAGGGGCCCTTGGCAACGTAGTGAATCCCTGTTTCAAAATAAAAAAATAACATAGGGCTGGAGGTGTAGCTCAGAGGTAGAATACTTCTGGGCCCCAGTACCCCCACACACAAAAAAGGTGAAGCATAATTTTTTTCAAACACACAATCCTATATAAAAATTCTTGTCTAGGAGAATAGCTCAACAGTAGAGCATGTGCTTAGCATGACCTAGGTCCATTCCTCAGCACCTAAAAATAAAAATTCTAGCACTACAGAGGAGTTCTGATGCAGAAACTGGTATGTACTTCAAAATATATAGCAGGCAACTATATGAATATATATGTGTATGTATGTGTGTATATATATGTATATATATTTACATATATGTATATATATACACACACACACACATATATTGTGATACTGGGGATGGAACTCAGGAGCTTTCTACTTCCAAGCTACACCCCAGCCCTATTTTATATTCTTTATTTTGAAACAGGGTCTCACTGAGTTGGAAAGGGCCTCACTAAGTAGCTGAGGCTGTCCATGAACAACAATCCTCCTGTCTCAGCCTCCCAAATGCTGGGGTTACAAGTGTGGGCCACCACGCCACATGAATATGTGTATTTTTTTGGGGGGGTGGTACTGGGGATGGAACGCAGGGGCCTTCTACCTCCGGGCTACACTCCCAGACCTATCTTATATTTTATTTGGAAACAGGGTCTCTTAAGCCAGCTGAGGCTGGCTTCGAACCTGCGAGATCCTTCTGTCTCCGCCTCCCAAGCCCTGGGATTACAAGCATGCGCCACCACGCCCGGCTTGAATATGTGTATTTTTAAGACCTTTCAAACAATGATTTTTTTCTGTGTGTGATAGAAATCTGTTTTAGATTATCAAATGCTTGGGTAACTAGGAAGTTACCCTGAGGCTAATACTTAAATTATGTGCTTAAAGTATCCCATCGTTTTAATGGTCTTATTTAATTAATGGGACCCTTTTGCTCAAAACTGCCTTCTTTGGACAAGGCACAACTGGTTTTCTTAGACGCTGAGATCAAGGGGCTTCCGGGACCACCCACCTCAGAGAGGTCCCCGTTTTTGACATGGATCCTGGCCATGCTGTCCAGCCACGTCTTCCTGAGCTCCGGGGTGCTGGCGTAGGACTTGGCCAGGCTATACTGCAGGTCCACCAGCATCTCGGGGTCGTTCTCGTGTTCCTTCATCTGCGCCGTGGCCATCAAGACTGTGCGGATCCTCTTGGTCAAGTCTTTCACATCGGAGGAGAAGCTGGTGTGCTAAGAAACGGGCAGGAGAAGGAAGGACACGAGGCTTTCACCCATCTTCTGCCTGTCCGTACGCACGTCACAGGCTGAGGCAGCGGCTTGGAGGCCAAGGCTAAGAGGGGCCGGGCCACCTACCTTGATGAGCCGGTCACTGTTGGCGCAGTTATTGATGATAGACAAGGACTGCTGGAATCTGGTTCCACCGATCCCGACAACATCTGCGATCAGCTGGCTGACAGAAATGATGACCTGGGAGACACAGAATGTGAGCCATCAGTCCACGTCAGGGATCACTTGGGCTGGGCTCTGCGCTCTTGAGGGCCGCATGGTGTCAGGGCAGGCTTTGGAAGGGATCGCTCCAGCCTGGGAAATGGTGTCTGAATCATTCCCCTTTCAAAAATTATTCCAGAAGGTGATTCTGCTCTCCAAAGATTTAATTTGCTAAAGAAAGTGCTCACCAGGAGAGTATACAAGAATAAGAAATAGATAACCCATATCTCTTGGATAGTTACTTATACGTTACCTTCTCTAATAAAAAAGGTTTCTAGGTTTTGGGGTTGAGCTTTTATGTATTAAATATTCAAGAAGTGGGGTATCCTTTGCATATTTTACTAGACAATGTGTACATCAACCATGCAATGGGAATGTGCCTTGTCGTGGGTTTATGAATGGCACTGCCAGGACTCCCTTTTTCACACTCAAACATGGCGGCCACCCGTACAAGTCCCTCCTTTCCCTTTATCATACCACAGATGCGCAATCGCTAAGTACAGTCAACTCAAACACTTCTTCTTTCCAGTCTAAACCCCGTGTCTTCCAGGACACCACTCTCTCTGTCCTAGATTTGAAGATGGTCTTTGGCTAAGATCTAAGTCCCCGTGATTTATCTATAACACTGGAGTGCAGAATATCCTTCCAAAGAGGCAAAATTTGGATATGTAACAGTAAGTCCTCCTCAGTTTGCTTTGGCCCGTATTCTAAACTGCACTCTGAGGAATTTCTCCTGTTTCCCAGATAGGCGGACAATCCTATGGTATGCCAAAGCCTAGAACATGCTCGTTTCTCTGCAACTGTCACCCCACTCATCCTTCACGCCTTCTGGGCCTTGGTCCCCAGGGGCCCAGACAGAGGCTCCTCCTCCCGGTGCGCACTCGTCCTCTGCGGCAGCACTGGCCACTGGAGTGTGAGGGCTTTGGGTGTGTCTGGGACCTCCATCTGCCTGCATGCTCTGTGAGGCCTGGAGAGGGCTCTGTTCTGTTTGTGTATCCATCAATCCTAGCATACAGACAATAGATACTGCTTCAAAAAGTAAATGCAGAGAGAGAGAAAGGAGTACTATTTTGCTTGCAGAAAAAGAGTCTTCAAAAATACCTAAGACAGATCAGATCTCAGTATCTATCCTGGTTCTCAGATACAGAATGTAGGATGTGTTAACTCTGGAGGGAGAAGAGATGTGTTAGTAGCTGGGAGGCAGGAAAGGACCGCCTGGGGCTACCGTGTCTCCTGTGTCCCATCTATCTGTACTTTACTACCAAGCATCAAAACATACTTCTTGATTCGGTAGAATTTCAGCTAGTCCAATACTGATATAATATTTAAATGCCAAGTTAACAACAGAAACATCCTGGGCCAGGACCTTAATAGTATAAAGCACAAAATACCTGAAGCCCATAAACGTGACTTCTCAATTTCTACTTTGGGGTCATATCTTATAGTATGTATAAGGAGGCAAAAAGGTAAACATGAGACCTAAAGTTTTCTTGCAAAACAGGATCCCGCTGGGCACGGGTTGGCTCTGGAGTGTCTCTCAGAGGCGTTAAGAGCAGGGTCCCCGGTGTAGCAAAGATCAGAGATGGGATTTCGAGGTAGCGATTGGATCGTGAGGGCTCTGACCTCACTGGTGGCTGACTCTATCATGGATTGTCGGGAGGTGGGACCTAGTTGGAGGAAGGAGGTCTCTGGAGGTGTGCCCTGGAAGGGGTTCTCTTGTCCCTGCCTCCCTCCTCTCCCTCAGTTTCCCAGCTGCTAGGAGCTGAGCAGCTTCCGTCTGCTACACCCTTTCGCCACGATGTTCTGCTTCCATACAGGGCCAGAACAACAAAGGCAGCTAACGGTGGAATGCAATTTCTAAAACTATGTACCCAAATACATTTTTTCTTCCCATTTTGGTCTCAGTGATGGGACGCTAAGAGTGACTTTGCACTAGAGCCAAGCCACACGCACTTGCAAGTGTGTCCGGACGAAGGATTTCTTCCCGGTGTAGTCGAAGTTGTTTCTCATCAGGAAGTAGAGCAGCTGGGAGGCCTCGGTCCTGATGGAGCTCAGCTTGGAGTTACAGCACTTGAGGATCTCGTAGCACAAAGCGGCGCACATGTCCGCTCTCCCTTCGTAGAACGTCGAGGGAAACTGCACGGAACGGGAGGCCGCAGACACGGCACAGCAAGGTTAGTGTCTGGTGGCAGTCTCTTCATGTCAGGTGGGGAGAGGAAGGCAGGGACCATCAGTTAACGACCATCGCCCGCGAAGCCACTTACCTTGTAAATTAGTGACCTTAAGGCAGTGAAGACATTCTTTAAAGCTGTCTCAGACTGATGTTTTTGAAGAAAACACAGGTAGACGTCGAAAACTTTTTTCATGAGAGGGTTATGTCCGTGGTCAGCCAAGAGCTGGTTCTTAAATGCACATTGACAAGAGTGTTAGTGAGACACA
Source organism: Muscardinus avellanarius (assembly GCF_963383645.1). Taxonomy (NCBI): domain Eukaryota; kingdom Metazoa; phylum Chordata; class Mammalia; order Rodentia; family Gliridae; genus Muscardinus; species Muscardinus avellanarius. The sequence goes on from NC_137787.1 coordinate 190,003,955, forward strand.
CTGGGCACCTCTAGATTTCATACAGCCTCAGGCTCAAAGATGGAATTATTCCAAGCATTAAGATAACTTTTAATTACTTTTTTTTTTTTTTGCAGTACTGGGGATTGAATTCAGGGGCATTCTACCTCCAAACTACACCCCCAGCCCTATTATTATCATTTTTTTTTGTATTGGGGATTAAACCCAGAAGCATTTTACCTTCAAACTACATCCCTAGCAATATTTTATTTCTTATCGGAAATAGGCCTTGCTAGGTTGATGAGAGTCTCACTATTTGCTGAGCTTGTCCTCGAACCTGTGATCCTCTTGTCTCAGTACAGGGATTACAGCCATGCACCACCATGTCCAGCTTCTATTTTTTTTATTCTTTATTTTGAAACAGGGTCTCACTAAACTGTGGAGGCCCTCACTACGTAGCTGTGGCTAGCCACATACCCGCAATCCTCCTGTCTCAGCCTCCCAAGTACTGGAGTGACAAGAGCATGAGCCACCGCATCCGGCTGAACCCTGCTGCAAGTTCTCTAGAAAAACACAGAATGCTCTTGCAGAAGAAACGACTCTATCGATAACTTACGCTTTGGAGATAAACTACCCTCAAACTGTAATATGGTTCACAGGGCCACTGCTGCTCACTTCTGGCTCACATTCATCAGCAATTGATCCAGAGGTGATATTTGCAACAGCTTAATTCCAACAGGAGCATCATTACGACTAATTAGTGGATGAGAAAAATACTAAAGAACATGAAGCAGGTCCTCTCCTAAAAGTGCCCCCAGCCAGGCTTTACAGACATCCTGCTATGACTAATAAGACAGTTTGGTATGGGGGAAGATATCCAGGCCTGGATCAGGCGCCACCTATCGTGTACAGGTGAACTGAGCCTCAGTGTTCTCAGCTGTAAAATACTGACCCAAAACTTACATCACACAGCTACTATGAAGAATTGAGGTCAAGTGTAGGAAGAGCCCGGCACACACTGTGGTCTAGACTATGAGAGGTGGCTGGTAGGACTGCAACATTTCATGAAATTATTATTATATTTTAACCTGGAGATTGAACCTAGAGGTATTCTTCCTCTAAGCTACACTCTCAGCCCTGTTTTGAAATGAGGTCTTACGAAGTTGCTGAGATTGGCTTAAATTTGTGATCTATCTGTCTCAGTCTTCCAAGTTCTGGTATTACAGGCATGTGCCACCATGTCCGGCTACATTTTATGGATTTTGTTTTATGAAACAAAATAAGAGGAACACGATTAATTGCTTCTAATCATTCTTCAAAATTTCTTCACCTTAGCAGAAAATTCACACTAATTCAACACTCTGGAAAACTGGCTAGCTAAAACTCCTATCTATTTCTGAACACACAGTAGCTGCAGGTTAATAAGAAGTAGCAAGAAGCCAGCATGGAGATTCATATCCAAACACATGTGACACCAAAGACCATGACCTCCAAAAAGGACAAAGCTGCCTGAACAAACGTGTTTGGGAAGGTACATGCATGCATTTTGCACAAGTAGGCAAAAGTGATTGTCAAAAAAAGTCAAGAGACTGGCACCTCAAACTAAATTTACATTTCGTCCAAATAAACAAAGATAATTAGTGTCTGAATACTCTTGGTACATAGAAAATTACAGCCAGAGTCATAGTTTCAAAGCACGATTTACTTCATCTTATTGTTGGAGGAAAATTATGACTCAAAGAAATCTGACTCATAGAAGAAGTTTTGTTTTGTTTTTAAGGTCCAGTAAGTACAGATGTCCTGCAGATGACAGGACACCTGACATTCACAGTGCCCTCTCCATTGTGAAATACTGAAGTGCCCTACTGAGTTGCATCATGGGAAAGAGGAGGCGTTTAAACAGCAGAAGATGTGAATAAATCTCATTCATTCTCCACTGTGGGCAGCTCTCACGCTCTCTGTCTCTCTCTGTCTCTCTCCCCTCCCCCTCCAGTGCTTGGGGAACTGCTTATCTGCTTATGCACTGCTGAGGCGCTTTGGTCTGTGGTCCACACTCTTCCTAGGAGGCAGAGCAAGGAGTATTGAAGCCATGTTTTTTCACAATGCATTTTCTTCCCTAATTATGGTTAGATTAAAGGTCTGGATTAAAGTTTGAGTGAATATAAAGTGAGGTTCATTTTCCTCAGCTACACATCTGGCCTGTCCAAAGACCTTGTTCTCCACTAAGACTGTGTGTGTGTGTGTGTGTGTGTGTGTGTGTGTGTGTGTGTGTAAGACAGAGAGAGACATTAGCCGAGTAAAGGGCACAATATTTGAATGATCTCTCATATGGGAGAAAAAAGAAGAAAATTATCCAGCACTGATCAGCTGCCAAAATTCATTTAGAAGCTGGGTGTGGTGGTGCACATTTGTAATCCCAGAATTTGGGAGGCTGAGATAGGAGGATCGCGGTTCGTGGACAGCCTCAGCTCTGTAGTGAGGACCTTTGCAACTCAGTGAGACCCTGTTTCAAAATAAAGAATAAAAAATAGGGCTGAGGGTGTAACTTGGAGGTAGAATCCCCTGGGTTCTATCCCCAGTACTGCCAAAACATTTTTTTCATTTAGATTATGATGTAAATAATCCCTCATCTAGAGGGGTGAATAAACTTTATCTTGGATACACCCCAGTTTACCACCTACCTTCCTTCATTTTCCAATAAACATTCCTCCCTCTTTTTCTCTGTGTCTTTCTGTTGCTTTCTCACTAATTGGTAATAGACATTAAATACAAACAAATCTCTGAACATTCAGAAAGGCTCACAGGAGGGAAACCCCCCAAATCTCCATTCACTTCTCCACTCAGAAATAACCACTGATAACGATGAAGCCTGTTTCATTTAGACTCTTAATAAAGGTGAAAATTTTTCAACTAGGAAATTAAATAAGACAACAGAATAATATAAAGGCACGCCTTATTTCTAGCACCGAAGTGGAGACTTAATTTTTCAGAAACTGTGGTGAATGCTGTAACACAGTCCTATATGGTATTTAACCCAGGAAACAGGCTTTATTCAGGAAATAAATGATCAATATTAGTAATGCCTAAAGATCCAGGAAGATGGAGGAAGACAAACTTAAACCTTGGAAATATGTAGAACAAAGTCATCTGGGACAGTTAAGTCTTTCCCAGACACATGACACTTCCTACTATTTAGGTATTAAAAATAACCGATAAGGCACTCAGGTTGGAGAAGGGCTGTCTCTGTGGCAGAGTCCTGCTGGTCACCATGATGACCTGAACCTCGTGCAAGCCGCAGGCCACTCGGATGGCGTAGCCAGGCCACAACAGCCCTGCGAGGCCCCAGGTCTCCACGGGGCCGCTCTAGTCTCCTGCTGCTCCTTCCGGTTATGTGTCAGCTCTTCTCGAGCAGCTCAAATCAAGAAAAGGCATCGAAGGTGACTGCTGAACGCAAACCTTCGCATCCACATTACAAACACATAAAGGTCTGCATTGGTTTGAGATTGTGTTCAAAATTGATATTGTCAGATCTCAAAAAAAAATCCCTATTTTTCTACACGTAACCACTTCAGTTTACAGCGCACCCTCTTAGGTATTCAGGGAGATAACCTCGGTGGAGAGCCGCTTTGCATCTGGCAGCTGATCAGTGCTGGGTAATTTTCTTCTTTTTTCCTCTGTACGAGAGAGCATTCAAATATTGTACCATTCACTTTACTCGGCTAATGTCTCTCTCTCTGTCTTACACATACACACACACACACACACACACACACACACACACACACACACACACACAGTGGAGAACAAGGTCTTTGGACAGGCCAGATGTGTAGCGATCTTGGGGACTTTTCCTAACCTGTCTGGGCCTTGCTTTCTTCTTGTGTCAAGTGGGGCTAATGAAATCTGTCCGGCAGGACCGTGTGAAGATAAACAACGGGAAGCTGACAATGGCAACAGCGGCCAGAATTCATGGCGCACATCTTTTCAAACACAATCCAAATAAAAAAAATAAAATAGGTCTGGGAGTGTAGCCCGGAGGTAGAAGGGTTTCCAGGAATCACAGTACCACAAAACAAACAAACAAAAACAAAGAACTTGATTTCAGCTGGGCGTGGTGGCACACACTTGTAATCCCCTCGCTTGGGAGGCTGAGACAGGAGGATCGCACAGGTTCAAAGCCAGCCTCAGCTACTTAGTGAGGCTCTCGGCAACTTAGTGAGACCCTGTTTCCAAATAAAATATAAAATAGGTCTGGGAGTGTAGCCTGGAGGTAGAAAGCACCTGGGTTCCACCCCCAGTACCACCAAAGGAAAAAACAAAACCCCATCAACAACAATAAAGAACTTGATTTCTGGATTATCCCTGGCAATTTATGCGACATGGTCACGTTAGTGCCATGATGTCAGGGCTCCACCTGAGGGCTCTACTGAAGCGGTTTTCTTGCCAGGCACTGTGTCAGGTAATCCAGTTTCATAAGCCTTCTGAGATGCTGCAGCTGAGGTTCAGCTGAGGAGTTTGTGCAGAGGAAGATCCTGGTGGCTCTGGGACATGAATGCCTGACCAGGAGAGGCTGATGGCCACTTGGCGTAATATCTGGTGATGTCACAAGTTTCACCAGACCCTTGCTCGGCCTCCCGCTCTTGAGGGGCGCGGCGTGCTTTACACAGTGGACACTTTTGCATACAGGGGGTACGGATGCTGTCAGAGATTGCCTGAGCTGAACAGCTCAAACTTCTCTGGACATCTAGGAATCAGGCCCTTCACCATAGGACAGGGAGGAGGAGCCAGGGAAGACTTGACCTTCTGCTATGTTCTGGCCCTGGGAGGATGTTTCTGGAAATTCTACATCAAACCTCGACCTTACAGTGTAGATATAATCTCCATGTTCCAAGGAAGGAAACTGGGTCTAGGTGGTGTCATGCAGACCCATCCTTATGGCGGAGCTGGGACTTAGAGCCATGATGTATTTGTACTCAGGCTCCCCGTTCACTGAGCCTCGAATATACCAGCAACGGGGGAAAGCCCTTTCAGGAATCATCTCGCTCAGTTCACAACAGCCCAGCAAGGGAGATGCTACTTTTCTAGTCTTACAGATGAGCACTCTGAGTAGCCCTGGGACACAAAGCATTTTCCCCCCAAAGGTATTTGTTCAGCCCATAAATGCCATGATCACCTTTCAGGAGGAACCACTGGAGGCCATTTCTTCCTCAGTAGCCTAGGTGACCGCCAGACACTGGACCTGACTAATACTTCCTTGAATATTAAGCAAGCAACAGAATGCTGGACAAGAACTGCAGGAAGTCCGTACGGAGTTGTCACTGTTTTTTTTTTTTGGTGATACCCATGATGCACTTGTGTTGCCCGGGCCCTTCCTACCCACAAGTCTCCATGCCAGCCGTGACCGTGGGGGCTTCCTGCTTGTTTACAAGGTGGGGCCCAGGCAGAGACAGGGACGTGTTCCACCACTGTTCTGAACTAAAGGACTGGTGCTTATCAGGAGACACACATCCACATTCAGAATCTTTACTGCCTAACAACATAAGATTTTAAGCTAAAACCATCCAAAAGAAAAGAGACAGAGCTTCCTGAGCCTCTTCAATGGTTCTAGGAGAGCCATGGTCCTCAACTGTGTGGTGTGGGTCTCATGCCCAGAGTTTCTGATTCAGTGGGTCTGGGATGAAGACTGAGGGCTTATGTTTCTTTTCTTTTCCTCTCTTTCTTTCATCCTTTCTTTTATTTTGTAGTACTCTGGATTGAACCCAGGGGTTACTCTACCACTAAGCTGAACCCTAACCCACTTTATTTATTTTTAATTTGGAAAGAGGATCTCACCGAACTACTGCCCACTTGCCTCAAATAGGCAGTCTTCTTGTCAGTCTCCCAAGTACTGGGACTACAGGTGTGCACCACCACACCCAGCTGAGAATTTATACTTCTAACAAGTCCTCAGAGGCTGCAGCTGCTGCCAGTGTAGAGACCACAGTGGGGTGTGTGTGTGTGTGTGTGTGTGTGTGTGTGTGTGTGTGTTGCTGGGGACTGAATCCAGGGCATTTGATCTCTGAGCTATACCCTCAGCACTCACTAAGTTGCTGAGGGCCTTGCCAAATCGTTGAGGCCGGCCTCGAACCTGTGATTCTCTTCTCAGCCTCCCAAGTACTGGGTTTTCAGGCATGCACCTCTACACCGGGCTCGAGATCACACTTTTAGAGCTACTCCCCGCCCCTGCCTCAACCCGTCCCAGGAGGAGTGATGCTTCCGCTTCTCCCAATTGGGTTCCTAGAAATGACATTTCGTGGAGGACCAGTAGCATGGCTGCTAAGATGAATACAGGTATATTACAATAAAGCGACAGTGAGGTACCTATTTTTACTTTCCAAAGTAAAGAAATGTGCTTTATAAGTAGTAGAGATAAGTAAAGCATAGAATAACTTTGGTTATATTTCCCAAATTTCCTTGCAACTCAACACACTGTTGTGGTATTCACAATGTACTGACACTACCTTTATTTCCCTTTTCTGTGCTAGAAATGGAAGCAACTGCTTAGCAAAAATGGCATGTCCTATCTTTCTACAAACAAACCATGGGAGCCATCTTCAACAACTCAAATATTACTTGCTAAACTTAAAAACAAGACAAAATATCTGCCAGGCGTGGTGGTGCACACTTGCAATCCCAGTAACTTGGGAGGCTGAGACAGCTGACCTGTGAGACAGAAGGAGCACAGGTTCAAAGCCAGCCTCAGCAACTTGGTGAGAGCTTGCTTCCAAATAAAAAATAGGTCTGGGGTGTAGCTCAGAGGTAGAATCCCCCCGTGTTCAACCCCCAGTACTAAAAACAAAAACCTTCCATTTCCTATTCCTGAAATATGTTGATCATTTAATTTAATAATAAAAACTTAAGGTGAATGAGTTTGTATTTATTGCTCCTCTATAAACATCTGATCTTCATCGCTATAACATGTGGATGTTTAAAGACATCTGGGGCAGAAATGCCGGATTAGGTTCCCATATTTATCATCTGGAGGTTTAGCAAAGCTGCGTTACTTTGATAAATGCTTTCTTCTAGCCAGGAGTTAACTCTCTCCGGAGACTCTCTCCACCCTTTCCAAGCATGCGGCACACATGGGCCAGTTAATCTTGATTATATTTCAGGGAATTCAAGCCCTCCGCTGCGGAATGTTTCCATTAAAGGTATTTAAGGATTAAGCGATTGCCTTCCAGTAGCAAAAACACTTGCTGGCCACATGTTTGTGCTGGCTGAGTTGAAATGGCAAATGGATTTCACAGGTAACACTCTGTCCTGAAACGCTATTGCATACGAACCTTAAATGCCAGCGTAAAGAGAGAGAGCGTGTCCAGAGCGGTGAGGCACACCTCCGTGGCGATGTTGGCTTCCAGCAGGGACTGGTGCAGGACGTCTGCATCCGAGTGGCCGTAGCCTGCGAGAAGTATAAGGCGAGATTACTGGCCGGCAGCTCACACGCAAGGCTGGCGGGGCGGGCGAGGCACAGTCAACTTTTGATTATTTATAGAGGCCCCCTTCTGGTGCCATGTCTTCCCGTTCACCTTTTTTTTAAGGGGGGTATTATTAATGTTTCCATTTAATTACAAGTCTTTTCCATCTCTGCAAGGGCAATGACAATAGCAAACACTTACTGGGAGCTTGCTGTGTGCCAAGCTGAGCGTTTAGGAACTTGACGTGTATTATCTAATTTAATTCTTCAACAGCCCTAGGATGTATGTACATCATTCAACTTTTAAAAAATTTTCAGATAAGGGACTAGAGGCACAGAAAGGCTACACAGCTTTTCTAAAGTCATATGGGTAGTAAACAGCGAGCTAGGACTTGCTCCAAGGGAGGAGACAGTTAACTCAGCCATTCGACTGTGCTGTGGTAACAGGGTCGAGGGAGGGCGAGGTCTGCCAAGCTTCCCGTGTGGACAGAGGCAGCAGCCTAGCTCAGCACGGGTGGCTGAGAAAGTGAGCTGTGATCAGAATCCAACTCCGCGCCCGCTTGCTGTGTGACCCTGGGCAAGTTCTTTGGCCCCTTTAGACTTCGATTTTATCTGTAGAAGAAAAATAATAAGGGGAGCTACTCTGATGGGCTATGGTGAGGATTAAACTGGCTGATATTTGTGAAGCTTTTAGAATGGTGCCTAGTACACTATAAAAGTGCTAAGTCAATAATATCAAGATTTGTGTTATTTAGCTAGATTCATAAATGATAATCAAGAGTTGACTGTACCACGCAGAGTTTTCTACTTGCTTTAATACAAAGCACAGAAGCCAATATGTCTGAAAGAAACGTCTAAGAAAAGGAGAGGACTTAAGAAGGTGTCATGTCCATTGAGCTCAATTATACATAATTTAAATACAAACTGATATCTTCTACAGTGGCTGCAAAATCAACTTAGTACTGGTATAAATGCAGTTTGACACAGTTTGAGATATTAAATTATGAAATGGTATGCATTAGCAGAAATATATATAGGGATGCAAAGATGTTGTAATACTGATCTAGATCATAAAGAAAGATGGCAATGTAATAAAACACAACGTAATGTCTTTCTCCAAGGAATGAAAATGAATCAATATAGATTAACTGGTAACTTTCTTAATACTCCAGAGAGAAGGACATTTTGTTTACAGATCAGGAAAATTAAGTAGAGAAAAACCTGAGGAATTTCCTTGAAACCAGTAACAGGAAAAAACCAGAAGTTACACTTCAATTTCCTTATCCAGGTCATAGTATATTTATTATCAATAATATTATTATTAGAAAAAATTATATAGTAGTACATATTATTTTTAGAAAAAACCTAGCATGATGTCATTCTGACTTAAGTAAATGTTAGAATGTTTTTTAAAGGTCTAAAAATATTTAAAAAAATAAATCTATGTAAGTGCTTTTGAAAATATGATACAAGCACCATTATAAGCTTTGATGCAGCTTTGCTTTGAAAAAGGTGGTTCTGAAGTTTGGGGTTTGTGGATCTCATGACCTCCTTGGTGACCCAGCTAAAGTCTCTCTGCAGTGAGGACAGGGAATCCATCTGGACCATGCTAGTCCTGTTTCTTTTTGGGCGAGAAATCTTCCGGAGATAGGAAAGATAGAGAGATGTGGGGCATTAATAACTGCACTGCCTTCATTTGGCGAGGTTTGGTAGGAGACAGAGACAGTGAAAGGAAGAGAGAATGAGGATTTCTGGTGAAGTGATAACTGACCACAGGGAGCGGGGCCAACACACCTGCTGTTAGACCAACCAAAATGCTCACGAAGGCCAGAGGGACCCTTGAGGCAGGGCTGCCGTCCACTCCAAGTCAATTTTAATCTGGGTTTAATTTTAACAAGAAACCCGCTTTGGTGATTATGTTACATTCTTTCTCTGCACAGAACTATATTTTCCTCCTTCTAGAAAATCTATTGATTAAGTGTATACAGGTGACCATTATAAATGAGATGGCTTATACACAGAGAAATGGCTACATAATTTATCTCCTTCTGGCCCAAAGCCTAGAATAATTCAAGAACCAGAATCTGGCAAGAGCTGTTTTAAAACTCATCTAGCCTCTGTGCTATGCTGACTGTTGCAGTTTAGATTTAAATGTCCTCCAAACCTTGTGTGTTAGGCACTGCAGCTGGGTTCCCGGTGGGGCGCACCTGCAGGAGCTGGGCACTGGGAACACGGCCTTGAGGATTATTAACGTCTCTGCATGCTCTTGTGCTCTTACTTTCTCCCCTCCCTCCCTCTCCCCTTCCTGGCCACCAGGAGGTGAGAGCGGCTTTTCCTCCTCCACCATGTCCTGAGGTCCTGCTGACCAGCAGTTTCTGCTTTGGAACTGGCCAACCATGAACTGAAACTACTGAAATCTCCAAAACCTTGAGACAATACATCTTTCTTCACGTTCCCTGTGCTTGCCCGGTACTTTGGCCACAAGGACGAAAAAGTCAAAACATTAAGTTATTCGTATAATTGTGTATGTATGCATATATGGAGACAAAACTTCTTTAAGGTCTTATGTAACCCATATGTCACAATGCCATCTGTCCAATCTCTTAAGCAAGAGTCAAATAAATACAGAAACCAGCCTTTAAACCATCTGAGAATCTAAGAGTCTCTCTAGCTATATGTCTTGCTTTGATTTCTCCTTAAATTGTCCCCTCTCAAAACTCAGCAGGATTCCTGAGTTAGTGTTATTTTTGACATTCCCTAAATATAAATGGATATACAGAAATCTTCCAGATCACTGGCCCTGGAGATATCATGTCTCAAAGCCTAGAGCAGAAAGCTGTGCACGGGGGAGGATTTTCATTATTAACACTCACCATGCTTGAGACTAACATAGTAAATGAAGATAAATTAGCAAACCCAAGAAAACGGCCTTAAGAAACAGAGAAATTCCATCAGTCATGGCCAGCAACTTTTTGGAAGAAAATTCAGACCCAGACAAGTAAGGAGTGTGGTGTGAACCATACTGATTTCCACTAGGGGGCAGCAGTGCCCTGGAGAATGGACCAGAGGAACTGGGGGGCAGGGCCTCTCCATCCATAGGCCATCTTTGGCATGAGTGCCCTGAGCTGCTTTAGAGTGTTTAGGCTTCCCTGCTCCAAGTTACACACCTTGATTCTATTGTCCCTCGGATGAAAAACTTACTGTAAATTCTCAAAATATTTTGACTTCTCCGGGCCCCAAAATGAGATGGTCCCTCCCATATGTCACTTGCTAGATTTAGATTTAATTAGCCTGACTCCTTTTTACAAGTGAATGCTACCTGTATTTCTCAGTTTAACACTTACTACACCTATGAACTCCCCTCCCTGCTCACTGATGTAACATCAGGCAGGGCAGAAGCCCCGGTTGGGCTTGGCGCCCTAGGGCTTTAAAGCATGGCCAGGTGGGAAAACACAGGGTGGGGAGAAGGAAGGAGAGGCAGAAAGGGAAGAAAGATGTGGCCATGCCCCTGCTGGGACCCACCTCTCTAGCCATGTCCTGCCTCTCAGCCGGGCTGCATGCCAACACACAGGCTTCAGGAGACATTTAAAATCTTAACGATATCATAGCCCTACTTCCGATATGCTAGAAAATGTGCAAAAAAATCTCAGAATCAAGAAAATGTGGCTTTCCCTATCAGATCAGCAGAAAGTATGAATTATCCTGCAAACAAATTTAAAATATTTCTAGAACACACAACATCAACGTAAAGACAAAGCGTTCTATATAAACATTATGTATATATGTAAACATATATACTTGTAAATATATATCTATAACTTGTAAATGAATTACTTACTTACAAGCACCTTTTCATTTGGTCCTCTGCCCACTTGGGTCTTATATATTTATATGTAACTATTACTCCCAACTTGTCCTTTGACGTGAATCTCTTCTATTGGTATACAAAGAGTAAAACTTACACTAACCAAATAGATATCGAGCCAATCTAAAGATTTACACCTGGATGATGGTTTTTAAGAGTATTTTTTCTAATAGTTTAGACTCTTTGGCCACTGTGGGATCTGCCATTTTCACAATTTCTTACCTGAGTGAAAGAATAATTTAAATTCCTGCTGGAGATACCATACATATGGTTTCTTTTTCCATGCGTTACTCTCAGTGGGTGTTGGGAAGCCAGGGCTGCCACAGATGGCCAAACCCACAGAGGACGAGCTTTCTCACAGGACTCTACTGCCCCCTGCTGGCCACACTGGGGTCTGACAAAGCCTTCCCTACTCTGGCAGAAAGAGGAATATTGTATAGATGTACAGAGACTCTATTTTCATTCTTTTCTGAAATAAATTCATGTTAAACTCTAGGACTCTCAGATATTATATCTATGTCATATTGGTTGGCCCAACAGAAGGTACTGTATTTATGGCTATATAAGGACTTTAAGAAACATTTATATAACCACAAATTTCCAATAAAACACCTGGGTAGATGCAAACAATCAATTATGCATATATACATATTCATGTTCACATCTGCATGCATACATAAATAGAGTACGCATGCCCTTCTCGGTGGTTTCTGGCAGAGTTGATCATTCGGAGCTCAAAGAATTACTAGTGGGAAAGGGTGACGCTTCCCAAGCGCCTGACCAGCGCTGGGGATGCCAAGGGAACTGAGTCCTAGGAGGAGACAAGCAACTTGGGAGACATCAGACCGACTGCGACGAGGAGGGGTTGTGGAAGCATGGGTGTAGGCTAAGAATCGGTGCCAAACTCTTTCCTGGCATAGAAGAAGAACAGAGACCAAGGTGGAGGCAGGGGAGGCGGGAGGCCGGGCTTCTCTACGGGCAGCAGGAAGACAGGCTGGAAGTGGGCCTCGCGGACAGCCGCGCCAGCTGTCTCTCCCTCCACTCCGGGAACCCGTCTGCAGCGCAGGAGCTCCTGCCCCGCCCAGGGGGTTAAGATCATCCCTTCCTGATCATTTAAGTTTTGTTTGTTTTCGGTGTTTCACAAGTGATCGTCTTTGGAAGTGGGACCTTGGTCTGTTTAGGATTAATAAGATGCTTCTGTGTTTAAGCATTTATTTCAACTGGCAGTGACTATGTTTCTGTGTTATATAAATTATCAGGGCAAAGGGGGTGTAGGAGATCACTGAGGATTGAATTTCTGTTGCTAAACAGGAAATGAACTAAAAAAAAAAAACAAAAAACCTCCTGACTGTTTCAAACTCTCATTTGCAAGGCTAGAAAAAGCCCCAACAGATGGAGGTTTAAAAATCAAATATTATAATCTTAAATGTGTCATGAAATGTGCATTCCACAGCTAAGCGTAGAGCTTAGAACTAGCACTTAAGGCTATCAGCTGAGTATACGGCAGATGGGCACAATATTGATTTAACGTAAGCCTAGAATCTTATAGCGGGCTCTAGTCGTTATTTATAGCTCGGTCGGGTCGGGAGCATGGAAGTTGTAGTATTTTAATTCTTCAGTTGTCTTACTTTGAATTAGAATCAATACAAGGTGATGGGAATAATGTCTTTACTCTTAGCTTATATTAAAGAAGAGATGAAAATCACATGAATGGAATTCTTATGATTAGAAATGATGGGAAGAGAGATTAATAATTATATATTAAAGAGTACTTGGACTGAGAACAATCACTGAGATAAAACAGTAACTAGCTAGGTCATGCTTGGAGAAGGGATGGAAATATTCAGAGAACACAGCACTAATAGAAATGGGACTTATTATACATGATCACATTAATTTCTCATGAGCTGGGCGGCTGACATATTAGGTCTTCTGCTTTAAGGATCCCTGAAGTCAATGAGACATGGAAGTTTCTAGAAGCAGCACATGATGCCACGCCCCCTCATGACTGATAAAATGTTAAAAATATGCTCCCCCGTTTTGGCAGAATCTCTACCATGAAGTTAGAAAAGCCCCAAAGTTAAGAAGGCAAGATGAACAAAAGGTCTGGGTTTGCAGGGAAGCGGCCTCGTAAGCAGACTTCAACCTCACGACATCTTACCATTGTCTACAGAAATTCCAAGCACACTTGATATCTTTCTTACACTGAAAACACAGAAAAAGTCACTTTGTTATTGGTCGCTTTTCCACACCCTCACAAATCGATTCACAGGTTTCATGTTTTCCCAGCGGTGAACACATTAACATTCATTCAGAACCGGAATGTCAGAACGTGGACGCCTGATCCATTACAGCACGCAATCAGGGGAACCGAGGGACTGCGCCCCAGACGTCCCCAGGAGGCGCAGGGGGAGCATCGGCAGCAGACTGGCCACAGGCAGCGAGTGTGAACCTGAAGGTTAGGCTGTAGAACTTGCCCGCTTTTGTTCGGGAACGGGGCAAAGCGCCCGGCTCTTTAGCACGGGTGTTGTAGTTGACCGTGCCCGCATGACTGCCCGATGCCGAGGACTCCTCCAACACGGGCACGCGTGCCATGAGCTCTTCGTCCTACTTGCTTTGAGCTGGAAGGAAAACCACGTTGGTGACGTGGAGTGGTGTGGCGGGGCTTTCCCCTGTGAGATGGCGGAGAGATGCCGGCTGTTATGATGGATGTCATGGGACTTACTGTGGTTAAAAGTGACAGAGTTATCCAGGCTGCCCAGCTGCTGCAATCTGGCATGCATCATCCCTGTTCTGTTACGGGAAACAGGCAATGTCTGAGACTTTCGGTCATGAACTATGGGTCCCAACCCCTCCTGGTTCCTGCAACAGGAGTGAAATGGGATAGAAGCCAACGTTACACGGGTTACACCGCGGTGAGAGGGGAGCGTTAGTGAAGCCAGGCGAGGAGCCACGCATGCACGGCCGGAGTCCAGCCCGGCGGCCGGACACAAAACAGCCCACAGCAAAGCGCCTGCCGACGAGGAGCGAGCCCCAGCCAGAGCGGAGACATCATTTTTACAAAGTACCGGACAGGCTCGACTTTTTTTTTTTTTTTTTAAGCTCACTTAAAAAAAAAAAAAAGAATTAGTGTTTTGACAATTGCCAAAACACTGTGAATCTTTCTGGATTCTATATTATGAAAAAGGAAAGAAACCCCATTTTTCTCCAAATTAAAAAAATGCACTAAAAGAAACAGGACATACATGCGCTAGGAGGGGGTTACATGAGGCAGATTTAACGCCTTTCTTCTCACCCAAGCAGGAAGGAGAGGAGCCACACACCTTGTTAAACTTGTCAGCGGTCAAGTAGAGAGAGAGAAGAGTGATCTGGGTTAGCAATCGGAGAGCTGACTCCCCACCGTGTCCATCACCGGAGCGGACGGGGAACGAGACCGTGCGGGAAGGACACCTGCCCCGGTCCCGGTGCCACCGTGCCGCCCGCTGCGTTACTGTGTGTAGGGAAGGGGCATGCATGGACTATCGTGGACAGCATGCTGCCGGGCGATTTCCAGGTGACAAGAGGGAGGCACCGTGTTCACATAACCGGACCCCCACGGATGGCAGGCACGGACAGTGTTCACATTATGATTCGTGATCTTTCTTGCATGCAGCAGGGACCACTGGGCAATTTTTGTATAAAGCAGGGTGTCTCTCCAGACAGCACGTGGAACGGAGGGACACCATCTCCACTCCCGGCTTCCTCCACCCATCTATTTTTAAGGCAGTCCTTGTTATATATGCAAATATATACAGGGGCTAATGAAGTCGGAGGATTTCTCCTTGAGAAAGTTAAATTTATACTCGCTGGAAAAAAAATGAACCATTTTCTCACAAAACCCAATTCTAAAATATTTTGTCAGGACAGACATCTTCAGCGTCCCACGTTCACCGTTTTAAGCTCTAGGCCTTTTATTCTACTTGGCGCAGCATTTCCAGGAGCCGTCCTGTGGTGTAAGCTGGCAGGACTGCGAGGTGGGCGTGAAGCTCGCCTTGGCAGTATTTTTTGTTGCTGTTGTATAAAACACACTGCTTGCCCATCTTCATGGGACGAAGTCAAAGAGAGTGAGTCAAGGTAGAAGACGCTGTGAGTATAAAGGCACCGTGTATATATTTGCATCTGGCACTCAAAAAAACCCTCAAACACAAAAATTACTGTTGTGATAAAATTAAGAGTTAAGATTAGAGAACTTTAAACACTGCACATTTCAATTAATAGAAAATATCTATAGGAGGAAAGTACAAAATCATCGAAGTTTGCTCCTTTTTTTAAAAGCAAATGCACACTTTTATTTCTTAACATAATACATAATTCTAGAAATTTCCCAAGTCTCTCCAGAAGAGGAGGATGTGAACATAAAAAGCAAATCTTCACACTCAGGTTGAAAGTCTATTTATCTCTATTTCATTGCTATGGAAACAGAATTATGGATAAGAGAAACAAACCTCTGTTACAATTAAACTTTCAAGCTTTTCTTAAAACATAAATATAAGTTTACTTACGATGACACTGTTAAAAATCACAATAGGAAAACGTATTGTGCAGAAGCAGATCCCACAAACACACCAAGACAAAGTGGCTTACAGACAGACAATCATCCACAGGACAGGAGTCAGACCCGAGCGGAAGAGATGTGCCGTGGGGAATGCCTCCAGAGAAGCCGTGCGGACACACATCAGCTGGGCGCCTGGAGCCGGCAGGGTATGGAACCAGGGCAGTGGGGAGTTAGGCCATTGACAGAGTTGCAACCAGATACAAACACAGGGCACTTACTGATGAGTCAGAATAAAAGGAGAAAAGGCTCCACTCTAGAGGAGGTTAGTGGAAGTCCACATAGAGTTGAGATGGGCTGTGAAAATTCTTTCATTAAGAAGGGGGACTAGCTGGGCGTGGTGGCGCACGCTTGTAATCCCATCATTCGGGAGGCTGAGACCGGAGGACTGAGGTTTGCGGACAGCCTCAGCTACTTAGCGAGGCCCTCTGCAACTCAGTGAGACGCTGTTTCAAAAATAAAGACCCTATATTCAAAAATATAGGGCTGGGGGTATAGCTCAAAGGTAGAATGCCCTTGTGTTCCATCCCCAGTACTGCCAAAAAAAAAAAAAAAAAAAAAGGGACTAGCTAGGCGTGGTGCACACGCTTGTGATCCTAGCATTTGGGAGGCTGAGACCAGAGGATCGGTTTGCAGACAGCCTCAGCTATTTAGTGAGGCCCTTCACAACTCAGTGAGACTCTGTTTCAAGAAAATAAAAAGACTAAAAATAGGGCTAAGTGTGTAGCTCGGAGGTACAATGACCCTGGGTTCCATTCCTAGTACCACAAAAAAAAAAAAAAAAAAAGGAAGGGGAGTGGTTAAATGAGAAGTCAGTATCTTCATAGCTGAGAGTAGGAATAGGGAGAATGACCTCTGAGAGGGAAAGAGGAAGAGAAATCATTGAGCAAAGGGAAAATGCATGAAAAGGAATGAGGAGAGAGGAAAGAGAAAAAGAACAGAGTAGGAGGGAGAATGTAAAAGGAAGAATAAAAGTTAGCGACAGGCCACCACACACGACCTTTCCAACAGGCAAAATGAGACAGAAGGAACGTAGGCATGCACACAGAAGAGGTGCGGATTCCCAGGCGACACCCAGGCCGACACTGCCTTCACGGCTGTTCCCGGGAATCCTCCACCCGTCACCGCGCACCACCGTCCCACACACTCGCATCCTAGGAACAGAGGCTGACCCAGCGCCTCAACCAGAGCCCCCACAGTACCTGGCTATGTATCGCTTCCCCATGTACTGGAACTGGTGCAAGCAGACCCTGCGGGTGGAGGAGAAGCATTAGAGACTGTGAAGAGACAGTTATTTTCAATATACTGTTTTATGAAAGCCCACTGACAATAACAAATTCAGAGTGGGTTTATCACTAGCCCTAACTTCTGGTCTTCAGGAATTCTCTGGAAGGTTCCTTTTGAACACAGAGAAAGTGACCATCTGGGGAGTACCACAGAACAGAGAACAAGGACAGGTGGGCTGTCCGTCCGCGCTGCCTGCCTAGGATATGCTGGGCCACGCACACGCTCTTTTGAGTTGCTTTCGCATACTCATTCGCATCTCTATACGGAGCACGTGTGTGTGGCTGGCCCCTTACAGACATCAAGGATGTAATTTTTTTGTTTTGTTTTAATATACACACAACAAAGATATTTTAAAAGCACGCATTTAATAAAAGTTAGTTAAAACAATGAGTCCTCTGGTGTTGAATCTTGGTTCGCGACGGGACAACTGCCCTGCTTAACTCAGCAGAAGGAGCGGTCGTGGGACTCAGAGCCCAGCTCCGGCCAGAGGATCAGGCCACAGCCCCTTACTCATAACCCCCAAGTGCTCTGAAAACGGGGCTTCCCCTAAGTTTACGTAAATGTGTTTGACACCAGAACACGATGCAAATTAATAGATAGAAGCTATTTACAGTTATTATTTATTCAATTATTGTCAATTATATTATCAAATATAAATTTATTCAATTTATATTTATTCAATTTATTCAATTAACAGAACTGTGGATTTTTTTTTAGTGTAGACATAATAAAGCATTCAATGGCAGGATGCTGCCAAGGTGCTACTGGGATTATGGGATATACTCTACTATGTAAATTTTCTT
Organism: Muscardinus avellanarius; assembly: GCF_963383645.1. Taxonomy (NCBI): domain Eukaryota; kingdom Metazoa; phylum Chordata; class Mammalia; order Rodentia; family Gliridae; genus Muscardinus; species Muscardinus avellanarius. Next base: position 190,021,912 of record NC_137787.1, read on the forward strand.
TGAGTGTGGTGCTGAGGATTGAACCCAGGGGCATTCTACCTCTGAGCTACACTCCTAGCCCTGTTTTGTTTTTTATTTCAAAACAAGGCCTTGCTCAGTTGTTCAGAATGGCCTTGAACCTACAATCCTCCTGTCACAGCCTCTCAACTACTGGGATTATAGGTGTGTGCTGCCATGCCCAGGTCTAATTTTTTTTTAAATCTAAAAAACTCCGAATTTGAAAAATTACCTGCCCGTAGAAGTTGTGGAAGACATTGTGGGTTTGTGCTTTTTAAAATAAAGCGCTTCGGCGCACCAAGTGCTGTGTGCACCCTATTCTGAACTTCGTCCTGTGAGAGTATAATGTGCTCATAGAGGTATGTTTAAAAAATTAAAAATAACGAGCGTCATGGAAATCAGAAACGTATACCGGAGAGAGAAAATAGGTACTAGATTCCAATTAGAGGAGTGTATCTACCTGATTCACTGAATAAACTTGATGTTATTTTATTAAAATGGCTCATTATGTAAGCAGTTATTTCTCATCTATACCAATCAGACACCTGCAGTAACTTAAGTCCAGCCACTGTTCTTCAGACTGAGGCTAGAGCCCAGGGACGATGTACCAAGGAACTACAGCCCCTGCACTCTTTTTTAATTTTTATTCTGAGGCAGGGTTCCCAGGCTGTCTTTGGACTGGTGATCCTCCTGCCTCAGTCTCCCAAACAGCTGGGATCGAGGCATGTGCCGCTACGCGCGGCCACGTGGAGTTTTTCATTCCTCCTAATTATTGGAGAAATGAACAGAGACTAGAATTACTCACTCGGATATTGTAAAAAAATCCATGAGTTCAGATGTTGAAGCCTTGTTCCAATATGTAAACAAAGCGTCTAGAAAACAAACATTTGTTTGGTTAGAATCACAATGTATATTATGTCCATAACGGACAATCACCTTTTTGACAGCGGAAAAAAGACCCCAGAGTGCAGGTCTCCAAACCCTCCCTCTGCCCCATTTTATAGTTGATCAAAGGAAAAACACAGAGACCAGCCTGTCCTGGAGAATACACACACCAGGCTTAGTCCATTCATTCATTCATTCATTCATTCATTCATCCATTCATTCATACTGGGGATGGAACCCAGGGGCATTGTACCTCCAAGCTACACCCCCAGCCCTATTTTTTATTCTTTATTTTGAAACAGGGTCTCACTGAGTTGCAGAGGGCCTCACTAAGTAGCTGAGGCTGCCCGTGAACTGTGATCCTCCTGTCTCCGCCTCCCGAATGCTGGGACTACAGCGTGCACCACCACGCCTGGCGACAGGCTTATTCAATTTAAAGAAGCTACATTTGAACACGTGAACTTTCATCTCATTGTACATTACCTGACGCTATATTATAGTTCAGGGTTATTTAATTTATACATAATGTGCTCTTAAGTAGACTAGAAAATCTGAAGAATACAAGTGGCATAAAGCCAAACTGGGCTCTCGTTTGCTGCCCCAGAACTCCTCCCTAGGGGGAATCGGACGGACATTTCTACATACTATGCACCGTTTTATCTTTGAGTTGGAACTGAACAATACAGCTTGGCTCTACCTCAAACTTTTCCAAGATGCATACTAGTTCTCTCTATGGATATACAGTAATCGGGTTAAGCAATCCCCTACTAATAGACATTTACTGTTTTTCCTAACCTTTTACCACTATATTTATGTTTATATTTAAATAAACATCCTTTCATGTGAAATAGGTTTTTTCCCCCCTGTACTAGGGTGTGAACCCAGGGGGATTCTACCTCTTAGCTATACCCCAAGACCTACTTTATTTTTTACTTTGAAACACGGGCTCACTAACTAGCTGAAAGCCTTGCTTGATTACTAAGGCTGGCCTCGAATCTATGATCCTCCTGTCTCAGCCTCCCAAGTCCTGGGATTACAGGTATGTGCCACTGTACCTGGCTTCATGTAAGTTTTGCATGCATATCCCACTACATCTTCTCAGACAAATTCTCAGAAGTGAAATATTGTGTCAAACGCAATGTACTTTAAGTCTCTGTGTGTGACCCGTCACCAGTGTGGAATTACAGAGCATTGCCATTTCATTAATTATGTTTTGCATTCTCACATTTTATACTGGAGTTGAGAAACAGGCAAAGAGATTCCTCTCTCTGGAGCCTGTGATGAGGGGAGGGGTAGTTGCTGAGACGCTGACAGATCGTGAACACGCACAGCCATGGCCTGGCCTGTCCCTTCCTCGGGACAGTGACGGGCAGGGAAGATGGGGAGACAGAGCACGGATCTGCCATGCACCAGGCACTGAGCTAGGTGACCCCAAGTCTACAAATACCGTGTCATCTAACTACAGACGCACTAACATAGGCTCAGAAAGTTAAGGAGTTCTCCTGTTTACGTGGCTGAAGAGTAATGGCTGAACAGAGATTTAAGTGCAGCTGATTCTTATGGCCGTCGTTGACCTCATAGACTAGCAAAGGGGTGGGTCAAAGAACCTTCCATTCTCGCGGGGTTTTGAGCACAGAATCCAATGGACAAACTCTGGTAAACTGAAGCCAGTCATCCTGCAGGGTGAGCCCCGGGAGCCAGGTGAATACTAGGGAGCTCAGGGGGTGACCAGCAGGCACCTGTGGCTTCCCCGCACACACCAAACACAGCAGCGCCGCTTCCGGCTCTGGACGCTGGCTATCTGTTCTATGTTTCTATAAAGAGGTACAGCAAGAGCAAAAGCAAGAGACCCAGCATTTAGATACTCGCTTAATGTGGAATAAATAAAAGGAAAGAGTAAAGAGTTAAGATTAAGTTTGGTTGTGAGTCTTATAAAACTACCTCTGGAGGCAGTTTTCCCCTCACCCTACACAGCGCACAAAACTCAATTCTAGGTAGATTTTTAGATTTATATGTGAAAATTTAAACAGTCCAAATAGCCTTCAAAGAAAACATTAGATAATATCTTTATGACTGTAGAGGTTAGGATATTTCTAAAATGACACACAAATTCTGATTATAGAGGAAAAGAACTCATAGCTCGACAGCAATTGGAGAAAAAGATACTCGAATTGTTTTCTAAAAAAGTATGGATTTTGCCGGGCGTGGTGGCGCAGGCTTGTAATCCCCGGGCTTGGGAGGCTGAGACAGGAGGATCGCACAGGTTCGAAGCCAGCCTCAGCTACTTAGTGAGGCTCTCAGCAACTTAGTGAGACCCTGTTTCCAAATAAAATATAAAATAGGTCTGGGAGTATAGCCCAGAGGTAGAAAGCCTCTGGGTTCCACCCCCAGTACCACCAAAAAAAAAAGTATGAATTTTTCTGGGCGTGGTGGTGCATGCTTGTAATCCCGGTGGCTTGGGAGGCGGAGACAGGAGGATCGCGCAGGTTCGAAGCCAGCCTCGCTGGCTTAAGAGACCCTGTTTCCAAAATAAAAAAGTATAAAATAGGTCTGAGAGTGTAGCCCGGAGGAGGGCTTCCAGGAACCCCAGTACCACCAAAAAAAAAAAAAAAAAAAAAAAAAAAAAATCAGAAATCAGTCAAATACAGAACACGGAATGGAAGCCTTCTTATTTTTTATACCTACCATCAGACATGCTTTTCAGGATGTAGAGGAAGCACATCAGGAGGCTCTTGATCTCAGACTGGTCCAGTTTGTCACAGCGAACCACAGAATTTCCCAAAGTGTTGCTTTGTTGGTGCTAAAACAGAGATAACAGGGGGTCCTTCTATTTGATTACCGCAGGGAGAAATTCATTTCACTTTTCTCCTTTGGAGGAGAAAGAGTGATAGAACTGACTCAAATCACACAGCTTGAAAAGTACGAGTAAGCTCCAGGGCAACGAAGTGGCAGGCACACTGCACCCAAACAGAACAGACACAGCGGCTCTGGTTGGCCTCTCTGAACCCTTCCCCAGGCCCAGACCTTTCACACCGGATAACCACTGTTTTAGTTAGGCCGAGGCAAACCTTCAACGCCAAGAAAAATCTCATGCAAAAGAAAGTATGGGTGTTAGGAACGATGGCAAAAGTCAGCACTCAGAGGACCCCACGGGACCACCTGGCCCCTTGGGTGGCAATAGCAAGAAATTTGAAGTCTGCTGCAAATCTACCACGGAAGCGCCTGTGGCCAAGTGCTGTCGCTCCGGGGTCACCGTGGGGCACAGTGTGGCCACCGCTGGGGATAAACACCTGGCAGGCGCCCAATGGGACACCTGAGCACAGCCCCGCCAGAGGCCCTGAGCTGATGAGGTCAAGCCACCATCAGCTCAGCTCAACACTGCAAACTGTAGGAAGCTCGGGCGGAGGAAGGGGCAGTTTTACCACCAGGCAGCAGGTTCACTTTTTTGGGGGTGTGGTAGTGGGTACTGAACCCAGAGGCATTCTACCCCCAGTCCCATTTTATTCTTTTATTTTGAAACAAGACCTCAGCAAGTTGCTGAAACTGGCCTCAAGAGATCTGTGATCCTCTTGTGTCAGCCTCTTAAGTCTGAGATTATAGGCAGGCATCACCATGCCTTGCTTGCAGGTTTAAATTTTAAAAAAAGCAGAACAAGAATCTTATCTCATGATTAAAAACTCAGGAGACTGAAAAACACTCCAAGTTATATTTTCAATCGAAACTAGGATCTTTTTTTTTTTTTTTTTTTGCGGGTCTGGAGACAGAACCCAGGGGCGTTTGACCTCCGAGCTACACCCTCTGCCCTAGTTTTTATTCTTTAGTTTGAAACAGGGTCTCACTAAGTTGCGGAGGGCCTCACTAAGTAGCTGAGGCTGTCTGCGAACCGGGATCCTCCGGTCTCAGCCTCCCGAATGCTGGGATGACAAGCGTGCGCCACCACGCCCAGCTCAGTTCATTTTTTTTTTTTTTTGGCCAAATACCAAAGTAAAAAGACCAGTATAGAAAATGTTTCATTCAAAGTGTTGGTGGCCAATTGGAAAAAATATATATAGTAAACAGGGACAGTACATAAGATATGTGAACCTTTGTATTTAAGGAAGAAATACAGATGCAATTAGTGGTAAAACTAGCATGGCCGGTCATCCTGCCCACTCCCTTGGCCAGAGCCCCAGGAGGACTCAGTACTTCGGGCAGCGGGAGGGAGGGGGCTGCGTGTGGCGTCTCCTCTGGCAAAGGCGGGATCGTGAGAATGGAAAAGTCCACGGTGACCCGGCTCCTCCTGGCTGACGGACAGCACTCCTCCTCCTCGCGGGCACTGCGCAGAACACAGGCCGAGTGCCTTCTGAGCAGCGCTTCCCTCTACACGCGGAGGCAGGTTGGGGTCAAGGGAAAAGTGAGACACGTCATGACACACTCCCAGATGAGATGCTCACGCCGCGACACAGCTATGGAGAGATCACCAATGGCAGACACGGAGTCTGTGACCAGAGTACACACCCGAGGCGAGGAAGGACGCCTGCCAGACATTATCTGGGAACTAGAAATATGTCCTTAAATGGTCCACCTGTTTCCTGGCAGAGGGACCTTCCTATAACTTAAAATAACTTAGGAAAAAAGTCCCCAAGATGATACCATCTACCACAATTTTGGGGTTACATTTAAGCTTTATCCTTTTCTACAGAGTTCCAATAATCTGAATTTTTATTCTCTCTCTCTCTCTTTTTTTTTTTTTTTTTGTTACTAGGGACTGACCCCAGGGCCATTCGACCTCGAAGTTACACTCCCAGCCTTTTTTATATTTTGCTTTTGAAATGGGGTCTCGCAGGTTGCTGAGAGCCCTGCTAAGGTGCGGAGGCTACGATCCTCTTGTCTCAGCCTTCCAAGTGCTGGGTCTCCAGGTGTACATCCCCAAGTCTAGCTTTGAGTCTTGAGTCGTTTAAAGAAAAGAGGAGGAGGAAGTGATCTGCTGAGGGCGGGCGCAGCGTAAATGTCAAGAGTGCATTCACAGTCTACCTTATTTCTAAATCACCAGCACCATCAGTTGCTCTTCCTGGAGTTGGCTTTGAACCTAATACCCATGTGCAGGAAGAGTTGGGATCTAAATGATATCTTCCAGAATAAAGTCTATGGGGAGTCTAAACAGAGGGCATTTCAGTCTCCTACTTGTACAGACTTCCAGAATTACTCAGGCAAGGTGGTCCATTGTAAACGGTGCCCTGCTCTGAGATCCCAGAGACAGGAACCAAGAGTTTCAGGGGGCTGGGGATGTAGCTCAGGGGAGGAGAGCTTGCCTGGCATGAGTAAACCCCGGGGTGTGATCCCCAGGAACACACACACACACACACACACACACACACACACACACACACACTGGCATGAGTAAACCCCGGGGTGTGATCCCCAGGAACACACACACACACACACACACACACACACACACACACACTGGCATGAGTAAACCCCGGGGTGTGATCCCCAGGAAAACACACACACACACACACACACACACACACACACTGGCATGAGTAAACCCCGGGGTGTGATCCCCAGGAACACACACACACACACACACACACACACACACACACACACCCACTGGCATGAGTAAACCCCGGGGTGTGATCCCCAGGAAAACACACACACACACACACACTGGCATGAGTAAACCCTGGGGTGTGATCCCCAGGAAAACACACACACACACACTGGCATGAGTAAACCCCGGGGAGTGATCCCCAGGAAAACACACACACACACACACACACACACACACACACACACACACACACACACACACTAGCATGAGTAAACCTTTGGTTTGATCCCCAGCAACACACACGTGCATGCACCCACACACGCACGTGCACGTGCCCACAATCAGGGAACAGGCCCCATCCTTAGATAAAGCTCTGATCACCCCCCCCCCCAGGTTAGGAAAAACAAGAGGCCACATTTAGTAGTGCGAGACCAGGGAGTGTGTTGACCCTGGGCAAACGGCGCTGGCGCTGCCTGAGGAGAGGTCACCTTCTCCAGGGAGTCGCTCCTCTCGCTGTTCTTTTCCGGAAGGCCGTTGCCCGAATCGGTGCTGATGAGAGACCCCCTCGAGTCCGCGTTTCTCACGCTGCTGATGTTCGGGGTCGACGTTGTATACGGAGAAGCTAAAGAGAAACGAAGGGAGGACCAAAGTCTGGGCAAGATTGGACAAAGCAAAGACAAGTACTAAACTTTAAGGCTGCTTTTATGGCATTTATTTTCATTATTGTTTTTTTATTATTTATTATTATCATTTATTTTTTTTTCTGACAGGGAAGTTAGCTCAAGAGTCGTATTCAATTACTTTGCTTCTTCTTTTTTTCTTTATTGGTACTGGGGATTGAACCCAGGGGCATTCTACCTCTGAGCGACACCACCAGCCCTATTTTTTTATTCTTCATTTTTGAAACAGGGTCTCACTAAGTCGAGGGGGGCCTCACTAAGTAGCTGAGGTTGGCTGCAAACCTGTGATCCTCCTGTCTCAGCCTCCCAAGGACTGGGATTACAAGTGTGCCCCCCCCCACACCTGGCTTCATTTACTTCACTTTTAAAGAGCTGGGTCATATAGAGTGAGATAAAAGTAAACTATAAGAAACCTTAGAATGAATGTCAATCTCCTTATTGGACAATGACTTTGATTGGTCAGACTCTAATGGGGGCATGCATTGTTTCAGAACAGCCTAAAACAAAAATCAAAATATAAGCACAACAACAACTATCTAGTCAAAAAACGAAACCATACGACAAAGCCACAATATGTAAACTGTATGCTGAGGAGTTCCAGCTAACCCTGCAGAGTGTCACAAGATACTTTGGATTTTTGAAGAAAACAATGATATTTAACATTGGCCAGAAACTGCAGTTTCAACTTTGAATAATGCAAACATTCCTTTTAATGGTGTTATATCTTTGTGAAGCTGGGTATCAGGTAGTTACTTTGATAAAAAAAAAAAAAACAACAAAAAACCAGCCAGGCATGGTGGCGCATTCCTATAATCCCAATACTTACGAGGCTGAGACAACCTCAGTAACTTAGTGAGATTCTCAGCAATCTAGTGATACCCTGTTTCAAAGCAAAAACAAAGGGCTGGGAGTGTAGCTTGGAGGTAAAATGCCTCTGGATTCAATACCAGGTACCACAAGGAAAAAAAAAGAGACTCTTTGGACTTGTACATTCTGTGCTGAGTTGAAAGGCATGCTTCCAGAAACAGAAAGATCTGCGGGTTCTGCAGATGGCCTGGGGAGACTCTGTCACTGGGCTCTCAGCTGCGAGCCCAGCCTCCCAGGTTGGGGCGAAGATGCCCCAAATCCAGACCAGTCCTCTTCAGATTTCACTAGGCACATCAGTTGGTACTGCCTGAGATACTTCTAAGTTAAAAATAAATATAGACAGCTTCTGAGTCCCACCCAAAATATTTTTGGTAACACTTTTTTTTTTTTTTTTGGTGGTACTGGGGTTCCTGGAAGCCCTTTTACCTCCGGGCTACACTCCCAGACCTATTTTTACATTTTTTATTTGGAAACAGGGTCTCCTAAGCCAGCGCACGCGGCTGGCTTCGAACCTGCGCGATCCTCCTGTCTCTGCCTCCCGAGCGCGGGGATTACAAGCGTGTGCCACCACGCCCGGCTTTTTGGTAACACTTTTAAATTTGATGGCTAATGGCATAACCCCATCATCTCAGGCAGTGTCGTAATGGTCTTTTCCCCTGGTGCTCTGGATCAAACCCAGGACCTCACATGTGTTAGGCAAGCGCTCTACCACCGAGCTGCCCCCAAGACGTTTTTTAACCTTAGAAAGATGACCTGGGAGACCAAAGTTGTGCATCCTTCCTCCACCCAAACATTCAGATTTATTCACCACGACCCCTGAACCTGATCTGGTACATTAAAACCAAGTAAAGCCGGGCATGGTGGCGCACGCTTGTAATCCCCGCGCTTGGAAGGCGGAGACAGGAGGATGGCGCGGATTCGAAGCCAGCCGCACTGGCTTAAGATCCCTGTTTCCAAATAAAAAATAGGTCTGGGAGTGTAGCCCAGAGGTAGAAGGGTTTCCAGGAACCCCAGTACCACCAAAAAGAAAGAAAGAAACAAACAAAAAAGACAAGTAAAGAAGAATCAGGGGCTCTGGGCAGCCAAGCGAAGGTTGTAACGGGCTGAGGTCGCCACGGGAGGCACGTCTTCAGGAGACACTGTGTGATCACGGTCACGGGGACAGGAGAGACACCGACTAACAACTACGGCCCGCTTTCTATTTCAAGAGAAAAGAAACGTACACCATTTATAGTTCTCTTCATGGCTGTGCCTCAGCTAAGGCAGAACACAGGACTCAGGAGCAGAGGTCTTCAATAAAATAAAACTAGATCCCCAATTCTCGATTGTACGCCTGATTCCAAAACTAGCTATTTAAGGCAAACAGATGGAAATGCGATACATAAAAAGCAACATGCTGAGTTTGCTTCCATTTATTAATTTTTTTGATGTGTGCGTGTGTGTGTGTGTGTGTGTGTGTGTGTAATATCCTGGCTCAAGGAATGACTTGTAGAGACCGTAGACAACATGTGAATATATTAGAAAGTTTAGTTTATCCCTCTCTCCTCCGTACCAGAGCCCAATGCAGTGAGTAGGTAGAAGAAGGATTTCTGAGCCTAAGAAGCTTGCTTTTTAAAATCAGTGAATCAGCTGGGTGTGATGGCACACCTGTAATCCCAGTATTTGGGAGGCTGAGACAGGAGGATTGCAGGTTTGCGGCCAGCCTCAGCAACTTAGTGAGGCTCTCAGCATCCTAGTAAGACCATGTGTCAACATAAAAAATAAGGAGCCGGGCGTGGTGGCGCACGCTTGTAATCCCAGCATTTGGGAGGCTGAAATGAGAGGATCATGGTTCGCGGACAGACTCAGCTACTTAGTGAAACCCTCTACAACTTAGTGAGACCCTGTATCAAAAAAAAAAAAAAAAAAAGAGAAAGTCAGGCTGTGAGTCAGAATACCCCTGGGTTCAATCTCCAGCACTACACACACACACACACACACACAAAAAAAAAAAAAAAAAAAAAAAAAAAAAAAAAAAGAAAAGAAAAGAAAATAGTACTAGGGTGTAGCTCAGAAATAAAATATCTTTGGGTGTGATCCCCAGTACTACAAAAATAAATATACTAATTAATTAAACAAATAAAATGAGATAAAATGAATTCTCATGCACCTCTCTCCAAAAACATGTAAGAAATTGGCAGACGAGCATTCTAAATATGCACAGAAACAGGATTTCTTGTCCACAGAGAGGTAAGGCAGAAGTCTGCTCCTGAGAGATAAGCCCCAGAACTAAAGTCAAGTGGAGGTCCAATGGATAAAAGAAGAGTTGCTATAGCTACCAGCAAACACTAGCACATCCGGTTCAAAGGCGGGGCTTCCTGGAAGGCATCCCTGAAAGGAGTAGGACTTACTCCTCAGGACTGGAGGAAACTCAAAGCCTGGGTGTAAATAAACCTGCTGTGGCATACTCCTGTGAAAAGTAGATCTAGATCTTGAAATTCCACCAGGCGTGGTGGTGCACGCCTGTAATCCCAGTGTTTGGGAGGCTGAGACAGGAGGTTTGCAGGTTTGAGGACAGCCCTTAGGAAGCAGTGAGACCCTGTTTCAAAAATAGAAAGGGCTGGAGGTATAGCTTGGAGGTAGAGTACCTTGATCCCCAAAACCACAAGGAAAAAAAAATAAATTTTCATAAGCATAAAAAGGGAATGAGTCAGTCTCAAATCATTTTCATCACGGTGCCCCCAACACAGAGCCACCGAAGGCCACTGCTGCCATTCAGCTCATACGAAGGGCATCCGATGGCTCGTCTCTAGGTGCCCAAGGAATCCCAAGCCCTCCTCACAAGGTGCGCCCTGCACTGACGGGCGTCCAGCTGGGACTCTTGGTCTCTCATGATGCTGCGGATGATGGAGTCCTGGTCGCAGAGGTCAGGGCATGAAGATCTTTAACACTTTTCTAGGCGTGTGGGCTTTCCTCACTAACTACTGGGAGTGTGTCATAAAAACACGAACAACACGAGGGAATGGTGCTGTTGGAATGAGGTTAAGTCGTGCCGAGTGTCTGCCATGCTGTCTGAGATCGCAGAGGGTGGACGCTCTGCCCATGGCAACGGGTCAGTGTTGGGAGTCCAGACCCAAAGCCACGCCTGTCTGGCCTAAGCTGGCACGGCGAACTGCTGCAGATGGACCCCTCTGAAGGTCGCCTCCACCCTCCAGGGCAGCAGCTTGGCATGCAGGCAAGACAGGGCGAGGGCCCCAGGGGCCGACGGGAGCGCTCAATGGCGGCCATGTGCTGAGCGTTTACTCTGTGCTATCCGCTGCTTATTCCAAGCACTCTGCATGCGTTAACTCTTAGTTCTAAGCACTCTGCATGCGTTAACTCTTAGTTCTAAGCACTCTGCAGCATTAACTCTTAGTTCTAAGCACTCTGCATGCGTTAACTCTTAGTTCTAAGCACTCTGCAGCATTAACTCTTAGTTCTAAGCACTCTGCATGCGTTAAATCTTAGTTCTAAGCACTCTGCATGCGTTAACTCTTAGTTCTAAGCACTCTGCATGCGTTAACTCTTAGTTCTAAGCACTCTGCATGCGTTAACTCTTAGTTCCAAGCACTCTGCGGCATTAACTCTTCCATCAATTCAATTCTCAATGAGGGACATATAACAATGAAACACCCATGCCTATAAATAAGGTTAAGGATGGGAATTGGCATTGGTGTGGACTTTGCACTTTTAAAGCCCCCCATTCATCTGCTACTATGTAAAATGATCTATTAACGGTAATACAAAAGGTAAGAATGTACACTCAGAATGGACAGGAGTCCTGCAAATTAACTGGATGAAAAGAATAGCCTTGTTCTCTGTCCCATGAATTTATACCATTAATGCGTAGTCTAATCACTAGCCATAGTAGGACATTTCATTTATTCAAAGTGTGATAAAGAGCCAGGCGTGGTGGCGCACGCTTGTAATCCCTACACTTGGGAGGCAGAGACAGGAGGATCACGTAGGTTCAAAGCTGGCTTAAGAGACCCTGTTTCCAAATAAAGTATAAAATAGATCTGGGAGTGTAGCCCGGAGGTAGAAGGGTTCCATCCCCAGTACCACCAAAGCAAAACAAAACAAAAAAAAAAGTGTGGTAAAGAGAGAGAGAAGCAAAGTCAGAAGACTGTGAACATCTATGCCAATTCTTCAAAGATTATGTGAATACTATACATATATATAGCTCTACTATCTTTAGAAGATATGATCTAATCAGTCAGAATATATACTTAGGGCCGGGTATGGTGGCACACGTTTGTAATCCCAGCATTCAGGAGGCCGAGACTGGAGGATCGCAGTTCATGGCCAGTCTCAGCTACTTAGCAAGGCCCTTTGCAACCCAGTGAGACCCTGTTTCAAAAATAAAAAGACTAAAAAATAGGGCTGGTGGGTGTAGCTCAGAGGTAGAATGGTCCTGGGTTCCATCCCCAGTACAGAAAAAAATCTATATCTATATCTATATCTATACACACACACACACACACCTTGTCTAATAGAGAAATTACCCAAATCTTGATTTATGCTGGCTGTTTTCTCCCCATGGAGATACTCTGCTACCCTTTCATGTAGGTAAAATACTGGAGGATGGAAAGATTTTTGAAAGCCGATTTTAGGACTGAATTCTAGCCACAAAGTATGAGAGAACGATCCCTCTGGGAATTCCTCCGTCACGGTTCATCTGAATTGGCAATACTACAATTAAATCTTCCCCCTCATGCCTGCAAGGAGAAGGCGCGACATGATTGAGACTTAAGATGCTAATGTGCATTTCACAAAGAGCAACCCACGCCAGTGAGTGATTAAACGAGCCGTGTCTGGGATTCACAAGAATTCCGGAATCTTGATTGCAATGCACGGTTGAGATATCACAGCCAGGGTAAGAATATTCGAGAAAGAAATTCAGCCAGCGAGCGCTCACTCACAGGTGTAACTTATTAAGGAATTGCCAGATTAAAGACACCCAGAGCCGGGCGTGGTGGCGCACACTTGTAATCCCAGGATTTAGGAGGCTGAGACCAGAGGATCGTGATTTGTGGCCAGCCTCGGCTACTTAGTGAGGCCCTCTGCAACTTAGTGAGACCCTGTTTCAAAATAAAGAAAACAAAATTGGGCTAGAAGTGTAGCTCAGAGTAGAACGCCCTGGGGTTCAATCCCTAGCACGACAAAACAAACAAAATAAAAAGACACCCAGAGTGATAGTGGAGAGAGACCAATAAACACACACACACACACACACACACACACACACACACACACACACACACACACACGGAGCGTTACCGATGCCAGAGATGGCGCCCAGGAGGTCTTTGTGCAGGCTGTGGTCCAGCGTGTTTCCCTTCTGCGGCGTCACGAGCGGGTTCCCAGCTGGCAGAGGGAGGGGCTCGTCCTTCAGAGTCTGTCAAAGAGGAAAGATAAGAAACAATCAAAGGTGAGTCAGACTCCAAGTGTGAGGGCAAGTGCAGGAACAAGGTGTAGGGTGGTGTAGGGTCAGAGGAGAGCAAGCAGGGGCCAGGGCACGGGGCCGTGCGAGGGGCAAAGAAGCTTGTTTTCTCTCCCTCCCGCAGGACGAGCACCTTTCCCTTGATAGGGTGCTGGTGCCCAACTTTAGACTCTGTTTTGCTTTAGACTATGCTTGTTTGTTTGTTTGTTTGTTTGTACTGGAGAATGAAATCAGGGGCATCACTCTAAGCCACACACCCACCCCTTTTTATTTTTTACTCTGAGTTAGGGTCTTGCTAAGTTTCTGAGGCTGACTTCACACCTGCGATCCTCCTGTCTCGGCCTCCCAAGAACTGGCATTACAGGCGTGTGCCAATGTGCATGGGTTTTTAGACTATTTTGGAACTCTTCTCTTTACCTGCTCACTACTTACTACCCTTTGCAACTCAGTGAGACACTCCTTGAAAATAAAGAATAAAAAAAATATAGGGCTGGGGTGTAGCTCAGAGGTAGAATGCCGCTAGGTCCCATCCCCAGTACCGCCAAAAAAAAAAAAAAAAAAAAAAAAAGACAAATGAAATGAACACATATCAAAGACTGAGCAAATAAATAAGTAAACAAATAAATAATTTCCAATCAAAACATTTTAAAATAATTTCTGGGGCCATCCTTCAGTCAACTTCATTTCCCAGACCTCTTTGCCTGACCACCCAAAGATGAGTTAAGGTGGTCAGCTACTGGGTGGGGGCAGTCTAGAGAAGAGAGACGCTCTTCCAGGACTGGGCAGCAGGTTACTACCAGAAATGAGCGCGGGCTCCGTGGAACACGTATTACACACGGCTTACTCTTGCTACTTCTTCCCCTATACATTTTTGTTGAATACGCAAATGAAAATCCTGAGGCCTTCCTTACAAGATATTAAGGAGAGAAGGAGTCGAAGGCTCTTGACCGACCCCATCGTAGTCATGGATGTAATTTACCAAGGCTGATTACCAAGACGACCACGGTGTTACCGGCAAAATAAAGGGGAGGGTATGCTCTGAGTTGAGGGTCATTCCCACAAAATTCATGTCCACCTGGAACCTCAGGCTGTGAACTTATTTGGGAAGAGCATCTTTTCAGATGTAATCAAGATACAGCCTAGGATGAGCGCATAACTCATAAACAGCAGAATATGTTTCTGCTGTTCTACACCCAGTGTGTGGCACTGTGCTATGGCCGATCTGGGATAAGATATGGGCTACGTCCATGTAAGCATGCTTACGTACACTGCCTGGGTTCACCGGGAAGGGTGACACGTCCCTCACGTTGATCCTCTGGACATTTTCAATAAGTAGACCAAACAGAGGCAGGTAGAGAGTGGCTATCCTGGCCTGATGACTCTGTAACAAAGACACACGGTCAGTTTGTCCCACAGCTCTGCAAAATAAACGGCGGACTAAGTTGGCACCAGGTACCGCCTTTATTTAGATCCTTCCCATAAAGACAGATATTTGATTCTATTCCAAAATCAGAGGAAAAGTCTTAGTGCTGTTACTGTGACTTTTCTAATCAGTTACTTTCTTTCTAAGGCCTAGAATGAAGGAGATTTATCACCTTTCTTTCCCTTGGTGACTACTCACCCTTGAAGCATATCTATCATCAAAAGAATGTTTTATCAGCAGGTTCTTCAGCACGCTGATGGCAATCACGCGGACCTCCCGGAACTCTTGCAGGGCGGTGCCCACCTCCCTCAGTAACAGTCCCACCAAGAAGTGGTTTCTGCAGAACTCATCCGTTAGCGAGTAGTCAAGCTGGAGATCTGAAATGGGGGCAGAGGCTGCTTTAGCTAGGGAGGACCCGCGCTCCGTGAACGCATTTATCCATCCTCTGCATCCGGCCCACCCTGCACGTGTCCACACGTGATTAGACATGGCTTCAAACAGAAAAGGGCTGCTTCTAAGACGCTGCTCTACATGTCAACACATGGAACTCACACGAAAACCACACTGAAATGCAAATGTTAGTCCGCCATCAAAGGAGGAGCTGGCAGAGATCGTCTCCCAATCTGTAGCTCTCTCTTTACTCTTGGTAGCTTCCTTTGCTGCATAGAAGCTTTTTAATGCAATGTCTTCCCATTTACTCATTCTTATTTTGATTTTCTGACTTTTTGGGGTCTTACTGGGGAATTTTCTACCAGAACCGATGTGCTAAGGGATAAGTCCTATGCCCTTGCCTGGGATTTTATGAATTTAATACCTGGAATTGAGGATCGGAGGTTAGAGTAAGTACCCTTTAAAGACCAAAGGGTAAAATGGGCAATGTATATTGTATATCCTAAAGCAGAAAATACGTTCACTCACGACATAATTTAAAGAGGACCAGTAGTGAGAATTTAAAAATATGATGTGAATTATACTAAGTAAAATTGGTAAAAAAAAATACAAATAAGTACACTGTTTTTTATATTCTGGAACATACAGCATCCAACATAATTAAACTGCTGAACAGTTTTAGCACCAATTTTTTAGAATACAGAGCTGTATATGTTATGGTACAAATATAACTTTGGAACCTAAAAACTTTAAAAACAGTCATTGTGGTAACTAATAGAACTACAGAAGAGTAATCTGTGCACAAAGTATGTAATTAAAGAAATAGTAACTATATGTGCATTATTAAAATGTCATTTACTTCTTGAGTTCAGTTACCCACTTCCTGGTCACCAATACGTACATAATCCTGACAAAGCCCAATGCGTTTAACATGAACAGATTAGTACATAATCTATTCTGCTATCATCAAGGGAAGAATTTATTTAGTACAATAATTTCTAAAATATCTTAATACTACCTCTACAGCCCTAAAAGAAAAAAAAGTAATATAAATTAAAATCGGAAGGGACAAAGCACTAGACCAAACTAGTACCTCATCAGCGACCTAAACGAATTGCTGAGTCACAAAACCAAAACCTCCAGAGCAGAGACAGAAGGAATCACGAACCACGGGAGGAGGGTGAACGAAAGCAGCTGTTCACTCTAAAGCCGCAACACGGTCAGGAAGGTGAGGACGGGCTCTGAGCTGCTACTCTGCCTCCGTTATGAAGGGAAATTCTATAGCTCCCTCCTTTGACTTTAATCCTACATCTCATGGTTTTTTTAAAAAAAATCTACCCAAAGTACTAACGCAAGTCATAGGAAACCCTTTAGTAAAAGGGAAAGAATATTCATTTTTCCAGAATAGTCATGTTCTCCATTCATAATTAAACCCAGTTTATCCAAACTATAATTTATAGCGTGAATTCATATAAACCTATAAGGAGAAAACTACCCTGGGTTAACTGTGCACGGGCTTACAGACCACACATGTGTGCATGCATGTACGAGAATGTGTGCCTGTGTGCATGAACTAGAAGGTATGGCGGACAAATGAGAAGAAAGAGAAGAAAGAAAATGCTGAAAAAGATTTGTTCCTATCAGCGTGGCGAGAGGAAGTACCTGCATCTGACCCTGGGACAGCACCTCGTGACCAAATATCCGGGAAGCCCACGGAGCTTGCGTGAGTCTGCCGGGCACCTGACCGACCTCTGTTCACTCAGCTCTACAGGACGAAGAACAGGGCCCTGCAGTGAGGCGCGGGGCAGTGGGATGGATCTGGGGCAGGGGAGCAACTGACTCCAGTTGGGGAACCAGAGGCCCATCAGGGCCTGTGGATGGGAGGATGGCTGAGGATTCCGGGGGAGGGCTGAGGCCGCGGGGTACCAGGAAGGGGCACGCTGTGTTTGGAAAGCTCAACGGAAGCAGGCATGCTGGGAGGTGGGGGATGGGGTGAGACCAGAGAGGCCGGCTAGCCAGGTGAGCCCGGCCCTCCTGAACACCTGGCTCTCTGGAGTGCTTGGCGTACACCCTCAGTTCCCTCCAGCTGTTAACTAGCCACATCCTATCTCAAAAGCACTGCTTTTCATATCCTTCTGTCCAAGTTTGATTTTTTTTCTCCTTGGCATTGGCCAGTCTCTAATATTCTGTATATTTCACTTTTATAAAGAGGCCATGATTTTCACCCAGGTAGTCCACGACTGTATCCCAAGCTAGCCAGTGCTGGGTAACTATTTGTTGAACGTATAAATGCCAATTCCAGAGCCACAATCTCCCTTCTTCTTCCTTACAAGGTGGTTAAGTCTGTCTGGGGGAGGGTGTCTGTCTCTGAATTTCAGAGGTGTCATTAATAGTTTGGAGGCATCTTTCCACTTTTTCTCCTTCAGCATGAAAAAACCCAAGCGCACAGGACAGCACTGCACTCAATAAGTATCACCTGACAGATGTGACAGCTAATTTATTCAACTTGATTTATTCAGTGAAGGGAAAGAAATCTTTTTGAGCTCAACTCTCTTTAAATTTAAAAAGACACAGAACAGTTAATAAAGACTCAACACGCAAACATAAAATGCATGTGAAAAAGCTGCGTTGCTGGGATTTAGGCAATTGCTCCCATTGTGGACAAGGGCTTGGAAAGGGGTGGGATCCATTTGGGGTGAAATAGAGCTTTTCTGTTTGTTTATTCTATTTGCTTAAAGAAACATCCCAGAGACTCCCAGGATCCCCAAGGATGAGACGGCTTCCTGGGATGTTGCGGCCATGTCTTAGCTGGTGAAAACCCACTCACCAGTTTATGCTGAGTTTAAAAATTAGTCGGAGTACATAAGAAATGCCTACATGGGTGGCATGTGCGAGCATTTCAGTAGTGACTTGCATTCTTTTTCTTTTAAAGGTGAAAAATGCAAGAAAGCAAGTGTCACGCCCCACACCTACCTACTGGACTGTCATTGGACTCCACAGTTGGTGAAAGAAAAGCTAATTCATAAGAAAAAAGAAGAAGTGAAACAGAAATAAACTACAGCAAGTAAATGACTTTCTATTGTCTAAGTAAAGGAATTCTTAAAAAAAACCCGAGTCACATTGGCATGATCTGTAATCTGATAAGTTTGCTGAAAAGTAAGTTTCCGGGTAATACTTTACGGATACTTTTTGAAACAGATTTTTTTTTTCCCCAGTACTGGGATGGAACCCAGGGGCATTCTATCTCTGAGCTACACTCCCAGCCCTATTTTTTAGTCCTTTATTTTTTTAAAATTTATTTTATTTTATTTTTAATGGTACTGGGGGTGGAACCCAGAGGCTTTCTACTTCCGGGCTATACTCCCAGACCCATTTTTTATATTTTATTTGGAAACAGGGTCTCACTAAGTTGCTGAGAGCCTCACTAAGTAGCTGAGGCTGGCTTTGAACCTGCGCGATCCTCCTGTCTCAGCCTCCCAAATGCGGGGATTACAAGTGTGCACCACCATGCCTGGCTAGTCCTTTATTTTTTGAGACAGGGTCTCAGTGAGTTCCAAGGGGCCTTGCTAAGTAGCTGAGGCTGTCTGCAAACTGTGATCCTCTGGTATCTGCCTCCCGAATGCTGGGATTACAACAAGCGTGTGCCATCACGCCCAGCTTGAAACAGAAATTTAACAAGGAAAAAACATTAATTCATCAGTTAAAAAAATTAGAAAATTCTAGTAGCATAGTTGAGTCAATTCTCTTATTAAAAAAATGAATGGCCCTCTTGATAAAAAGATTCATACATGTCCAGGTAGATTACCTTGGTATCTTTGAATCCTGCCTTTTCCAAACGGCATTGGTAAGTTCAAAGGGATATAATGCTCGTGATTGCATACCACACGGAGAAATTCAAACTTGTATTCAAAGAGGGTCTACAGGAAAAAATATTTAGCACAAATTAATACCTCACTGGTTATTTTACACAGAATCCTAAAGGAACCTACCAGAAACAACACTCTCGGTATTTAGTCTAGCAACTTGACCCCATGGAGCAGCACGCGCCATTCCATTTTACAGAATTCAGAATGGCTACAGGGATTTGTTTGAAAACTGATAACACGCTGGGTGTGGTGGCGCACACTTGTAATCCCCGCGCTTGGGAGGCTGAGACAGGAGGATCGTGCAGGTTCGAAGCCAGCCACCCTGGCTTAAGATACCCTGTTTCCAAATTAAAATATAAAAAATAGGTCTGGGAGTGTAGCCCGGAGGTAGAAGGGCTTCCAGGAACCCCAGTACCACCAAAAAAAAAAAAAAAAAAAAAAAAAAAAAGAAAACTGATAACACATTTCATTAAGAAATATCCTCACTGTCTCTTAGGGCATTTATTATGTTCCTCCTGATTGCATAAATAATCTCAAGAACCTACTAGTTACAGACAGTATAATTAAAAAATTATAGAGCTTAGAATAAAAAAAAAAATAAGCTGGAGAAAACTTACACTTTTTTTTTTTTTGGTGGTACTGGAGTTCCTGGCAGCCCTTCTACCTCTGGGCTACACCCCCAGAGATATTTTATATATTTTTTTTTATTTGGAAACATGGTCTCTTAAGCCAGCGGGGCTGACTACGAACCTGTGCGATCCTCCTGTCTCCGCCTCCCAAGCGTGGGGATTATAAGGGTGCACCACCACGCCCGGCTACACTTTTTTTTTTTAATCTTAAGTAAACTGTGATTAGTAACACATAGCACTTTCAATTTTTTTTTGTGTGTGTGTGGTACTGGGGGTGGAACCCAGAGGCCTCAGACCTATTTTATATTTTTATTTGGAAACAGGGTCTCTTAAGCCAGTTGAGGCTGGCTTCGAACCTGCGTGATCCTTCTGTCTCAGCCTCCCAAGTGCGGGGATACAAGCGTGCGCCACCACGCCTAGCTAACACTTTCAAATTTGTAGCTGAAATCTTATTTTAGATGTTTAAGAGAAAATGAAAGGGTAAGTTCTTTCTCATTCTGGCTTATTCTTTCCCTAAATATCGCACATCGATTAGGGCAAGCAAGTGCTAGTATTTCCAAGAGGGGCGGGAGCTGTGTCTCTGGGACTGAGAGTAAAGCCCAATAAGAACTGAAGGAACAGGTGGGGGGTTTACAGTCCACAAGTGGGCCAGCGAGACTCGAGGCCCGAGGAACACACGTAAGGGCCACACTACCTTTGGGTCTCCAGGAGCAAAGCAGCTGATGTAATTGTTGATCTGTTTAAAGACAAAGCCCCTATCCATGAAGGTGAAACATCTCTGCAAAGGAAAACACAGAGGTCAGTGTTTCAGGCCCAGACTTTCTGGAAACAGAGGTTCGAATCAGCATTTGTTAATAAGTTTATCCTTCAGCGTAAAAACACATTGTCAGAACACCTCTTCTGGTCACTCTGCGAGGTGGCAACTTCAAAGGCTTCTCTGTCCGAGATGACGCCCTCTCCCCTGGGGGTCCCCACCTTGATGAAGACGGCCAGGCTATGATTCGCATTCTTAGAGGCTTCTGGGTTATCTCGAAACTTCTGCGTGATATGCGGCATCAGCATGTTCACAACAGTCTCCACTGCGTGGTGGTAAGATGCGGGGAATCTCTGGTTTCGCAATAACTACAAGGAGGTCAAAACAAGCATTTATTATTGTTTTCAGTTGCAACCTTTTCAGGAAAAAATAGCTTAAGAATTACTCTTCTTCTTCTCAAAGTCCTATCCATGTGTTGGAACATGCCAAATAACTGCCAATGGATACGCTTCAGCAGGATAAAGACCACTTGGAGATCTTTGCAATAATGTGGAGATTCGGTCTCTACTGCCAGAGATTCTGGTCTAAGAGCTTGGCAGGGCACCGGGAGAAGGGGCGGGAGCTGTATTTTTACTCAGCATCTTTGGTGATGCTGATGCCTGTACCTCTCAGAGATCTCCTTAGAGAGCGCTGGCTTAGGCTTACGCTCAAAGTAAACAAACTCAACATGCAGATTGTATATGACTGTACATGACCAGTTTAAACCGTTTGGCAGCAGTCTACTTCAAATTAACTTTACATAAGGACCTTTCTCCATCACTAATGATTACCTTAAGAATTTACTGAATATTATACCAGCAATGACTGACCACCTGTCAGCGCACACTGACTTCTCAGCGATTAGCTACCACCTGCCACTGTGTGTCTCCCACACGTTAGGCACCGCACCACATATTTTTATGTAGTTTTAAATTCACCTCTTATAAGATCCCTATGAGTTGAGCCCTCATTTTACAGCGAATCACAAAAGCTAGGGATATGTGTCCTCAGTCACACAACTAAAACCATTCAGACCCAGGGCTACCAGAAATTTAAGCCTGTGCTCCTTCGCTAGCTGAGACTGTACAGCCTCCTCCCCCGGCCACATAAAACGACAATGGATTGAGAAACTGAACCAAATCAAATGCTCCATTACCTCTGTCCAGTCACTGATCTAATCCCAACAGCCACACGAAGGGGGAGTACTATCGTGGCCATTTTCTAGATGAGGAAACTAAAGGTTAAAGAGAACGAACGGACCTTTACTTGCCTTCCCTTTCTTTTTCTTCTTTGGTAGCTGAACCCTTGGTTTACGGAAGCGTGTGGCTGCCCAGCTAGAGGCTACATTCCCCAATCTAACCTGCAGCTAGAGATGGGCCACGTGACTAAGTCTGGCCCGGCACCTTCTCAGGCCTTGGCCCCCAAAGGAGCAGCCTGCTTTAAATGTTCACTTCTTTCCTATGACTGCAGAGGTGAGCCAGCTCCTCTGCCTGTGCTCAGGGGGAACACCCTGTGATGGGGTGTGTCCATACAGCGCCTAAGGAGATGCAGCCTCCCTTGGCCTAAGAGGTCTGCAGCCTAAGGCAAAACTTTAAGTAAAGTGATTCAGCAGAAGAGGGACTAAGATGGCGCCTGGAGGAAGCTACGGAGGCGTGGTTTCCCATTCATTATGGGTGGGGAGACTGAGCAGTTTTTCCTTTTAAAGGAGGTTCTGCACACATGAATAGCTCATGTACTGGCCTGGGATTGGCCGTGAGCTACATGTTAGTGATCTTTATCCTGGATAGGCTAGGCTGTTTCCCATGGGAATTCCCCTCGTGGTTTGGTGCTATATATATGATTGCTTGGAGAGAAATAAATGAGATCTTGCTTGACATATCTCCCGGCTCCATTGGTACTCATCATCTTTCCAAACCCCACCGCTGTTGGGCTGGATTCCCAACAACCCTGGGCTGGATAATGAAGAGAAAGAGGCCGCATCCCTGAGTGGCCTAGATGAACAAGCTATCCCTCTCGCCGACTGCTTACCAGCTTGTGATTTTCTAAAACAGATAAACTTCTTATTTAAACCATTGTTATTATGGCTTCTTTTAGAGCTGCCAAACCAGTGTCCCAACAAACAGGCAGTATTTTGTAAAATTGGAACTGGGATCTGGATACGGTTGATATGACAGCATATATTATTTTAAGCATCAAATGTTATAAGCCTATTATAAAAATTGGAAATGCTAGCTTTATCAAAATTTCAATTCTGAATTCAAACCTTTGCAAACACATACAGAAGCAAGAATCCAGTGAGGCAAGATCAGGTTATAAGAATGTAAAGTTTATATAACTTTCAAAACAGAACAGCTAGTTTTGAAATTTCAAAGGGCTTGTGTTCCATGTGTACCAACAATAACTATGTCCTGGGGTGTTCACATGAATAGACGATCAACTTCCAGGATGCCTGGAAAGGAAAATTAACCATCAGGCATGACCGAGAGCTACCCAAACTGGCCACTCCTGAAAAAGTGGTACCCCAAAAATGCCTGTGGACATCAGCATGGGGCTGAACCAATGGTTGCTAAAACCATAAAAAATGCATAAAGGACTCTATCCTGGATGGACTAAGTGGACACCAGGTAAACCTATTAATCAGTGTTATTACCTGTAAAAGTGGGAAAACCAGACCTATATTCCTCCTGATACTATGCAGTAACACCAGCTCTGAAGTGTCCTTGCCAGAGAGAAGCCAAACCCAAATCAAATCAGGACTCTAGACGTGAACACAAGTACAGGGGACGGAGAACCGCACCACACTGTGAGGTCACAACCGGCCAGAGGTAGAACGTGGGAAATTCTGACAGGCAAATGATCTACTTTCTTCAACAAATATGTCGGATTAAAAAACGAAGAGGGAACAACCTGAGGGGGAAAAAACAAACTTGGAGATACATCCATAAACTACGATATGTGGATTTATTTAGACTGTGATTCAGCCAAACCAACTGCAAAATGACATTTTGGGGACACCTGGGGAAAACCAAATATAGACTTGGTGTTAGATGATGATGAAGAAACATTGCTAATTAAGAAAATAATGGTAGCCGGGCGTGGTGGCGCATGCTTGTAATCCCAGCACTTGGAGGGCTGAGACAGGAGGATCGCACAGGTTTGAAGCCGGCCTCAGCTACTGAGTGAGGCTCTTTCCAAATGAAATATAAAATAGGTCTGGGAGTATAGCCCGGAGGTAGAAAAGCCCCTGGGTTCCACTCCCAGTACCACCCAAAAAAAAGAAAAAATAAATAAATAAAAATACTAATAATGACGGTTTAATAGCTGTGTCTTTTTGTTTTCTTTTTTCGTGCAGTACTCGGAATGGAACCCAAGGACATTCTCTTTCTGAGCTACACCCCCAGCCCTATTTTTTATTCTTTATTCAGAAACAGGGTCTCACTGAGTTGCACAGGGCCTCACTAAGTAGTAGCTGAGACTGTCCTTGAACCGTGATCCTTCTGTCTCAGCCTCCCAATAGCTGTGTCTTTTTAAAGGCTTATCTGTTAGAAATGATACAGTAAGTTTTCCAGAGATAAAATGAAAAAATGTTGGGGAACTGCTTTTAAAATACCATAAAAGCTGGGTATGGTGGTGCATGTTTGTAATCCCAGTACCTGGGAGGCAGAGACAGGCGGACTGCAGGTTCAAAGACACTTTCAGATAAAAATAAATAGAGCTGGGGGAATAGCTCAGAGGTGGAATGCCCCTGGGTTTAATCCCCAGTGCCCCCCACACAAAATAAGTAAGTAAAATAAAATAAAACATCATAGGAAAGAAGCCCAAGGGTGGGCCTGTCAGCAAGAATGTTAGGATGCTGAGAACTATTAGCCAGGCATGGTGGAAACTTGTAATCCCAGTATTGGGAGGCTGAGACAGGAGGATTGCAGGTTCACGGCCAGCCTAAGCTACTTAGTGAGACCTTTTTCCAAATAAATAATAAAATATCAGACTTGGGGTATAGCCTTGGGTTTAATCCCCAGCACCACACACACACACACACACACACACACACACATGCACACACTGTTGGAGCTGAGATGCTGACCATGTGATATTCATTATACCACGCCCTGTACGTGTGTATTTATTAGACAATCTTTGAGTTTTGTTTAAAAAATTATGGGTCATGTATCCATCAACCCATCATTAATGCTGTTCAGTGATTAGAAAATGCTAACTTGGTTTTTTAAGGGCTGAAATGAAGCTTTCCCAGCACTGACAAGCAGTTATAGTAATGAATTCTAATTGGGCAATAAAACAAACTAAAGCTTTTTTTTTAATTAGGTAAGACACACATCTACAGATAATAAAGACCTAAATAATTAAATGTTTTATGGCAATCACTGTAAACTAAATAGAAAAAATCTAGGATAATGGGCTTATGTCCAGGGCGGTGAATCTCTAAGAACAGAGGAGACCCTGTGACTGCGACTTCTCGGCCAAACGAAGCCCAGCTCCTGCTGCGGGCCCTGCCAGGCTGCAGCGGCATCCCCACTGGCCCAGACACCACCAGCGGCTCCCCTGTGGATGCTGCTGGTGCAGGGTTGGCTGCCCTGCACCTGTTCTCCAGGGCCAGCCTCCTTCAGCCCACCTGCTGTGCCCTGCCCCTCACCCTGCTGCGAGCCGCACCCCTGTGCCCTCCTGCTGCACCCCCAACTGAGTGCTTCTCCCTGAAGACCCACACCCCACCTTTTGTAAGCACTGTGAGTAGTGCTGGGGCTCTGTGGGGGACTCTCTACAGCTACCCTGCCCCCTACAGGTCATCCGTGCTCCTGCAATCGCTGCTGCCCCAACTGGTCCATCATGGAGGTTGCTCGGCAATTTGGAAATGACGTTGATGATGGGTGAGCACTTGGCACCGGTCCTCACAGTTCCCTTCTGCATTCCCTGCAGGGTTCTTTCACTTTCTACTGGGGCTTGGAGGCTTCTCTTCTAGGGGTTATTTTAGTGCTCTCTGAGATATAATAAATAAGACTCATAACGATTAAACTTCATTTTCCCCCCTCCAGTTCAGCAAACAACAAAAGTAATGGGGCTGAGAAATAATTTGCCGAAGGTATTTATTGGCATTCTGAAGTCACTTCCCCTCTCGCGGTCTTTACAGCCCTACCTCTCCTGACCATTTCTTCTGCTCCAAAGCATTCATTCATAAAAAGCAGCCTTCTATCTAGACTCAGGGTCGACTTCACTCTCTGCCCGGCTGGTGCCTCTGTGGTCCTCCCAAATCCACCTGTGCACGGCCACCCCTGCCCCGCACCATCTGCTCCCAGCCAATAACTGCGGCGGCCGGTGTGCTGCGGCGAGCATGTTGTGGGAGACGAGGACTCTGGTGACTGACTTCAGCTTGAGGGCTTCCCGGGGCCTTGCTCTCTTCTCTTAGAATCGCACTGCATTCCATGGGGCTTCACTCCCCGTCTCCCTCCTTAACCATGGATAGGTCTGCGCAGTCCCCTCCCACTGTCTTCCAGGCTCCTTCCTCGTTTATTCTCATAGTCACTGTTCCCAGTAGATCTCTTGCATGGCTAATGATCTGACATCTAAATACTAGCAGTACTTTTCCCCAAAGAAAAGTTTAAGCTTTCAGCAGACAAGCGCTCAAAAATCAATTTCCCTAATTCTCATTATCTTCTTCCTTCCCTAGGCCTGCCAATTGGAAATTGGTTTGGCCGTGCCACTCTCCCTTGTGACGACAATTGCTGTCTGTCTCCCAAAATTGTTCTACCTTATAAGAGAATTTCATTTTTAAAATAAAAGTGCTAGGGACCAAAGCCTGGGCAAGCACTCTACCACTGAGCTACATCCCCAGCCTGAAAAAGCCTCAAATATAAACTGGATATATGGATACCCAGAATAAAGACTGTCTTTACCAGCATCCCTTGCAGCTAGGTGTGGTCATGTGACTAAGCGTGGCCAATGGAGTAGCAGTGTCAGTGATGTGTGTAACTTTACACCATTCCTTAAAAGGAAAAGGTATGTCTTTTCCTTCCTACTGGCTGCAGTGTGGATGTGGTGGTGATCCCACATAGATCAGGATTCCAGGGAGACAGAGCAATGAGACAGAAGGAGTCTGAGCCCCTTAGAACTTGTAGAAGAATCCCACATGAGCTTGGACTCTCATGTGAGAAGAAATACACATTTATTTTCTTGGTTAAGTCACTGTTATATCTCTGTCACAGCAGCTGAGCCTGTACCCCTAAAGTTTCAGATAGCCCCAGCAGAAACCATCACCTCTTATCTATCTCCCAGCACACCAAGGATCTAGGTGGCCTTTTCCCCCACTCAAATTTGACTCTACTATGTTCTGTTTGTTTCAAGTGATATTTCCTGAGATATATTTATACACAAGAAAATTCATTAAAGTTTTTTTTTGTGGTGATGGTACTGGTGATTGAATCAAGCAGAATTCTACCTCTGAACTACACTCCCAGCTCTATTTCATTTTTATTTTAAAGCATGGTCTCATTAAGTTGCTGAGGGCCTTGCTAAGTTGCTGAGGGTGGCCACAAACCTGAGACCCTCCTGCCTCAGCCTCCTAAGTGCTGCGGTTACAGGCCTGCACCACCACACACATCAATTTAGACTTTTTCATTTGGTACTGGGGATTGAATCGAGGGGCATTTTACCTACAAGCTCTGCCCCCAGCCCTGTTTTATTTTTTATTCTAAAACAGGGTCTCACCAAGTTGCTAAGGACCTTGCTAAGTTGCTAAGGCTGGCCTGGAATCAGCCTTCTTCCTATCTCAGCCTCCCAAGTACTGGCTTACAGGCATGGGCCACCACACCTAGCTCAAAATTCAGACTTTTTTTTTTTTTTTCATGGTACTGGGGTTCCTGGAAGCCCTTCTATCTCTGGGCTACATTCCTAGACCTATTTTTTAATATATTTTTTTATTTGGAAACAGGGTCTCTTAAGCCAGCGCTGCTGGCTTCGAACCTGCGTGATCCTCCTGTCTCTGCCTCCCAAGCGCGGGGATTACAAGCGTGAGCCACCACGCCCGGCAAAATTCAGACTTTTTAAAGTGTGTATTGTGGCCATCTTGACAAGTGAATACAGTTGCATAACCACCGGCACAATCAAGAAGACGCCCCATTTTTATCCCTGCCAGATGTATGGATCTATCCCAGAGGCTCTTTAAACTCTAGGAAGACTCACTGATATAAAAGCTCCTCCGTTTCTAAGACATACACTATGTCCCAGACGACAATAAAACCAACTCTGCTAACATTTACACCATTCTTTATTTTTCCATTCCTACTAACGAATCTACCCTATTTCTCTACTGTTTTTCCCCCATAGTCAGCTGCTTGACTTCAAAGCTCCAGATAATTTCATCCTTGACTAGTCTTGTTTTTATTCTTCCTCCTCCAATCTCAATGAGACTGAGCTCTGCCCCTGAGCTGGGCATGATATTGCCTTTGCCTAAGACTCATTCTCTTCTCCCAGAATTGTCGCAGCTCTTGAGACCCAAGTCAGGTGCCACCAGTAACCGCACATCCGTCCCCTGCTTGGAGCCTGCACATGACCCTCATGCCCTTGGCTCTAACCGGCCCAAGCTGAGTGTCTTCCTTCTCAAGTGACCATGTCACCTTCCAGGCTGAGGATTCGCCCTCTGTGAACACACACTCATGTGTGGAAGCATGGATATTAACATTCTGCCTGTTTCCGAGGCACAGGTGTATACAAATTTGGTTTCGGGGAAGTCTAAACCATCCATTTAGGAGCTGAACGAAACCATCTTCCTTGCACTTTCCAAATAAAAGCTCTGTCCTTGCTCACTTAAGCTGGAAAATAATTTCAGGCTAAACAAGTAACACTCAGGAGCCTTCCTATCCTGAGCCGGTTTCCCAGCCTCCCGTCCTGAAGCACACCTGTGGAATGCTAGCAATTAGCTTGACTCGGTGTGGGAGGAAGTGACATTCAAGACAAGTCTGCTGAAATTACAGATGCTAAATATAAACAGCAGAAAGAAACAGCTGGAAAATGTTGACCCGGCTAGCCGAGCGTTGGGGGAGGACTTGTCAGTAGGCCCTGATGATGTCTGTTTTGTATTTTCCTCATAAACCACTTAGTGCAAATTCTAAGCACCTGTCACCCGGGATGCACAGAGTGTGGCTCGGTGGTACACAATCAATCCAAACTACGCGGGTCCATCTGCTGTAGTAAGGAGCCTGCTTACTGCAGATGTGGATTCAAAGAGAAGCTCTGACTCATACATTCCTCAGCAAATGTGACCAAGTACTGTTTGGCTGGGGGCAGGAAGGTGGACAACGGCAGCCCCTCCACCTCCAGCGCAGCACGGCATCAGAAACATAGCCAGGTGCAGATGAACTCCATGTGACCGTGCCTCGATGGGGTCACCCTGCTGCCTCGGGGAGCGCACAGGAAAGGCTTCAGCGTGACAGACACCGGTCCCGGGTGACCAGTGATGCTAAACAGGCTCCGGCAGGCAGGGGAACTGAAGGAAGAGTGAAGGCACCCACCGGCTCCTGGCCCAGGGCCCAGCCTCCCCTACAGGATGAGCACAGGCCTGTCATGGTGCTCGCAGAATGTCCATAAGACAGGGGAAATCAGGATCTGTGGTTGACATCAGAATAAATTAAAAATCTTCAGTCTAAAACCAGAAAGATTTTGCCGGGCGTGGTGGCGCACGCTTGTAATCCCCGCGCTTGGGAGGCGGAGACAGGAGGATCGCACAGGTTCGGAGCCAGCTGCGCTGGCTTAAGAGACCCTGTTTCCAAATTTAAAAAAAATAAAAATATATAAAATAGGTCTGGGAGTGTAGCCCGGAGCTAGAAGGGCTTCCAGGAACCCCAGTACCACAATCAATCAATCAATCAATCAATCAATCAATAATAAATAATAAAATAAAACCAGAAAGATTTTGAGGAATTTGGTCGACGTTTTGGAAATCATGAGGTGAATCTAAACTTGTTTCTTAAGTTCAGGACACTAGAATGGGGACTAGAACACACCATTCTTAAGATGCAAATTCCTTTCTTCTTTTCCTTTTCCCTCCCTTCCTCCCTTCCTCCTTAAAGAGCACTGACCTCTGAAAGGAGGAAGCTTAACCACAACACAGCTGACTCCAAAGAAGGACTTAAGCGTCTCCCCTGCTCGCGAAAGCGTCCCACACTCCTTCTGTACTGGGAACTGGACTGGGCGCACTCTGCCTCTGAGCTACACCCTCAGTCCTGTTTTATTTTTTATTTTGAAACAGGTTCTCACTGAGTTGCTGAAGCTGGCCCTGAACTCGCAATCCTCTCGCCTTGGCCTCCCAAGTACTGGGATGACAGGCACGTGCTAAATTCTGATTAAACACAAGAAAAACATGAAAGCGACTGGTTCAAATATACAAAGCCCATTACTCCTAAAACACGAAGCGAACTGCACAAAGCCTTTAAAAGTGTCGAGAGTCCCTGGGTCGATCATGCTCGGCAAAAACGGCTGGCACTGGCAGTGACTGAGGCAGAAGCCAGGCGTGGCGCCCAGAAAGTGAAAACGTGAAAACGCGTTTAAATGTCCCTTCAGAGTCAGTCATGCTGCGGTTAAGCTTTCTCCTTTCGGAGGTCAGCGCTCTCTTTTAGACACAGCTGGATAGCAATTAAAAAAAAAACAACTACTTCTAAAAACCCTCTGGATATTATTTTAGGACCAAAATATAGTTAAGTTACAGAAAAGGCTGTGCATAGAAGGATTTGGTTTGGATAAACTTCCAAAGAAAAACAAACCATTTCCCAGAGAAGAGATGCTGGGATCACGTCACAGGGCAGGAAGTGGCCGGTCACCTGGAGGGGCTGCCCGCGGCGCCGGCGCAGCGCTGGGCTCTGCTGTCGGGTGACCCTTCCTGGGCCTAAGCTTCAGTCTCTATCTCAGTGAGACAAGAGGACTTGGGGCAGGGGCTACCCTAAGGACTATGCATTAATTTGGCACCTTGATTTAATTTAATTTGGCACAGGCAATTAAATTCCTTCATTAATTTCCCAACACAGCACTTGGGGAAGATGGCATCGATGGTTTGTTTAGACTACATTTTTTTTCTTTTTTTCTTTTTTTGCAGTACTGGGGAGAGAACCCAGGGGCACTCTACCTCTGAGCTAAACCCCCAGCCCTATTTTTTATTCTTTATTTTGAAACACAGGGTTTCACTGAGTTGCAAAGGGCCTCACTAAGTAGCTGAGGCTGGCTGTGAACCACCGTCCTCCTGTCTCAGCCTCCCAAATGCTGGGGTTACAAGCGTGCCCACCACGTGCAGCTTCTTAGACTACATCCTTGTGGGCATCCAGAGGAGCATCACTCCCTCCGGGACCAGCTCTCCTGGTCTCTGCTGCTGTCATTAGGTGGGGACAGGCAGGCGTGGTTCCCAGGACATGTGGCACTGACTCCCAGCTCTTGGCCATCACAGTCTTTCTTGGCCTCATCTTCTGTTTCTTTAGACCCAGTCCAACTCCTATTCACTCCTCAGAACCCATCTAGAGCCACTCCTCCTCCAGGCAGTCTTCCTGAACCTGCAGGCTCCTGAACACTCTATGCCCACCTCCTCTCTCAGGAGGCAAAGTGGCCCGTGAGTTCACGGGACACGTTCCCACCTCGCTCGCTGAGGGCACAAACCATCCCACATTTAGCTCTGTAACACTTGAGCCTGCCACAAAGTAGGGCTCAATGAACATTTGCTGAATGAATCAGTTATTTTAAAAAATATAATCAACTCACCATTTTCTCTGAAGTGATCACACTTATTTATTTATTTATTTATTTATTTTCGCAGTGCTGGAGTTGGAACCCAGGGGCATTCTGCCTTCGAACTACACCCCCAGTCCCTTTCTTTCTTTCTTTCTTTCTTTCTTTCTTTCTTTCTTTCTTTCTTTCTTTCTTTCTTTCTTTCTTTCTCTTTGCGGGTCTGGGGATGGAACCCAGGGGCATTCTGCCTTCGAATACACCCCCAGTCCTATTTTTCCTTCCTTCCTTCCTTCCTTCCTTCCTTCCTTCCTTCCTTCCTTCCTTCCTTCCTCTTTGCGGGTCTGGGGATGAAACCCAGGGGCACTCAACCTCCGAGCTACACCCCCTGCCCTATTTTTTTATTCTTTCTTTTTGAAACCGGGTCTCACTGAGTTGCAGAGGGCCTCACTAAGTAGCTGAGGCTGTCCACGAACCACGATCCTCTGGTCTCAGCCTCCCGAATGCTGGGATTACAAGCGTGCGCCACCACACCCCGATTTATTCTTTATTTTAAAACAGGGTCTCACTGAGTTGCAGAGGGCCTCACTAAGTAGCTTAGACTGTCCTTGAACCATGATCCTCCTGTCTCAGCCTCCCGAATGCTGGTATTACAAGCATATGTCACCATGCTTAGCTGTAATCACACTTATTTAGAACCAAAAATATTTTAAAAATCTATCCTGGCCTTGTTATGGGCTGAACTGTGTCTCGTCCCCCTCAGACTCATGTGCTGAAGTTTTAACTCCTGGAATACTCCAGCGGGCGACTGTATTTGTAGACAAGGTCTCTGAAGAATTGATGAATATGAGGTCACTGGGAGGACAGAGTCCAGTGTGACCAGTGTCCCCATGAGGAGAGATCAAAGACCTACTCAGACCAGGTGTGGCCGCACACGCTTGTAATCCCAGCATTTGGGAGGCTGAGAGGAGGATCACGGTTTGCGGACAGCCTCAGCTACTCAGGGAGGCCCTTTGCAACTCAGTGAGACCCTGTTTCAAAATCAAAAATTAAAAAATAGGGCTGGGGGTGTCGCTTGGAGGTAGAATACCCCTGGGTCCCATCCCCAGTATCTTAAAAAAAAAAAAAAAAACCTTCTCAGGAGAAGACCGCCTGAGATGAGCAGAGGAGAGGCCTCAGAAGAGATGAGCCCTGCTCACACCCTCACCTAGAACTTTCCAGCATCGCAATTGTAAGAAGATAAATTTCTACTGGCACTCTATTACGGCAATTCTAGAAAACACATGTGGACTCCAATCTTATTCTGTATATGACAACACTTTTAGTAGAAAAGTAATCAAGTATTGTGCGTGTGTGCATGTGTAAGTGTGCGTGCGCAGGCATGCACACTTAGCTGTGCTCTGCCAAGTAGACAACCTGCTAGATTTTTCCTTGGCAGGCTGTTCTGGCATGATTTAAATGGTGCTTTTCTCTGTGGAAGGAAGGGCCCACTTCCATCTGGCATCTTCCTGTGTACTGAAAATCAGAATTTTAAAATTGGATTTAAAAGAACTCTCCCCCTCCCTCTTCCCCTTCCCCCCTTAAAAGAGAAACTAACTGGTCAGGCACCAGCATCTGTTCTCCTAAAGAAAAGTATGGCTTTAGCTTCAGAACCACCAACATTCTGCCAGGCAAAATCCATCACCCTTTCCAAGGCTTCTCCTGAGCTTCCAGAACCTTGAGCAGAAGTCCTAGACCTTGACCCTCAGAACCTCCCAGCCTGTGGCTTCCCCCTCAGCCATGAGAATCACAGCACAAACATGTACCCCGACAGTGTGCGGGACCACGCCCGCTGCCCCGTCCCCACCCGGCTCCTCCAGGCTCCACAAACAGCTACTGCAGGTCCACAGCTCAGTGGCACAGGGACAACCCCAGGACCCCTGCCTTGGAAGGAGCTCTCCTGGTCATCACACGGACACAGGGACATTGCCAGCTATGTTTCTACATTGGAACTTTGTACTCATTTATCTACCATGAGCCTCAGATGGCCAGAGGGCCAGTCACACCTCAGCGGGCACTAGTCCAGGGTCAAGAGCCGTCACCTCAGTACGAACCCCATGGGGACCGAGGGACGGCACAAGGCCGCGGGAGGCAGGGGACAGGGTCACAAAGGCACACACGCGGGCACTGAGGGCAGAGGGGATTTGGAGGGCATCTTTGCCCAAAGACAGGGGCTACCCTGAAGTCCACGGCCAGTCTAGAGGACGGGAGATCCAGGAGACAACCCTACCCAAGCCTAGAGAAATGTCCACACACCGCCAGGCACTAAATGCTACTTAATGGCGCTTCTAAATTGAGAAACAAAAGAGACCTCAGACAAAGGAGCAGCAACTCCAGTGGAGCGACGAGGAAGGGGAGGAAGGAGGGGAGAGAGACGTACTGAAGGTCGCAGTTCCCTAACGCTATGTACCTATATGAAATCATCAATGCCAAATTCAATGACATGTACGGGGAAAGGGAAGGAGGGCGTAGGACCAGAGGGAAACACTCCAAGTGTCCTGGGCATGCAGATTCCTACTCCTTCTCCTCAGTATAAAGTATTATTACAGTGCATCAATAAAAGCATAAAAATGAACATTTAAACTACTATTCCCATTGTAGTTTAGCTTGAAGGCTTTGTCATCAATTATTATTATTATTATTTTGTACTGGTGATTGAATCCAGGGGAACTCTAAGTCTGAGCTACATCCCCAGTCCTTTATATTTTTTATTTTAAAATAGGGTCTTGCTAAGCTGGGCGTGGTGGCACACACTTGTAATCCCAGCATCTGGGAGGCTGAGACAGGAGGATCGCAGTTCAAGGACAGCCTCAGCTACTTAGTGAGGTCCATTGCAACTCAGTGAGACCCTGTTTCAAAATAAAGAGTAAAAAATAGAGCTGGGGATGTTGCTTGAAGGTAGAATGCCCCTGGGTTCCATCCCCAGAATAATAATAAT
Source organism: Muscardinus avellanarius (assembly GCF_963383645.1). Classification (NCBI taxonomy): domain Eukaryota; kingdom Metazoa; phylum Chordata; class Mammalia; order Rodentia; family Gliridae; genus Muscardinus; species Muscardinus avellanarius. The sequence continues at coordinate 190,056,129 of NC_137787.1, forward strand.
AATAATAATAATAATAATAATAATGATGATGATGATGATGATGATGTCTCACTAAATTGCTTGGCTGGGCTCAAATCAGTACTAGGATCATAGACGTGTGCCACTGCACCCAGCAAATGTTAAGGCTTCTAAGCGAGTCAAAAGAAAAGACACGTTTTTCTCTAGATTTAATACCATTGTGGTGCAGGAGCAGAGGCTTTGGAGCTACACTGTTTTTGAAACCTGGGTCCTTCCACTCACTAGCAGGACAAGCTTGGGCAGGTAACGAACACACTAGCCTCGGTGTCCTTACGTATAAAATGGGTATGAATACTGCGCCCTCCCAGGGCTGCCATAAAGCGAAAGTATTTTATCACTTATAAAGCACTTACAACCAGCCCACAGAAATGATCAATCAGTGTTAGCTCCACACAGTGTAAAAGAGACTTTCTCCTAAGAACGCATGCTTCCATGAAAAGTAACATACCTTGACTTTGGAGTTTTCTATCAGATGTTGAGCCATGGATTTTATCAGCACATCAAAGAAAAACCAAGAATACTAAAAGAAAAAACACGACAGAACCCCACGTAAGGAAAACAACAGATGCGTAGGTAAGAGGTGAACTGTCTCAGGCTGACGATGTTATTGACTGGAAGCAGGTGGGGCCCTAAAACATAGCCGAACCTTTGGAAAAATTATAGCAGACTCAAGAGGCGAGTGGCTGATGTTCTCTGCTTACACATGTTCAATAATAAAAACTCCACCCCGCTAGAAAAGTGGAAGCCTGACCAGCAAGGGCCCTGCTGCGTGACTTGTGCTGTCTGTCGTCTCTGCTTTTATCATCTCTAAGTCTGCGTCCGCTACTGATCTGAGGATAGTGACTTCTACTCAAGAGCCAGTGAGACGTTCAGTACCGTAATTCTCTGTAGCTCCTCTCCCAAGGCACTACTAGCAAAAGCGGAACTGGAGGACTAATTCTGCTACCCCTTTTTAGGAAGGTGGCAATTGTCTCTAAAAGCACACACACAAAAAGGGTATCAGCCTGTGGAGTTTGAATTTTTGTTAATCAGTTTTTTGGGGTTTTTTTTTGCTAGAGATGGAACTAGAGTACTAGAGATGGAACCCAGGGGCATTCTACCTCCAAGATATACCCCTAGCCCTACTTTTTATTCTTTTATTTTGAAACAGAGAGTCACTGAGCTGCAAAGAGCCTCAGTAAGTAGCTGAGGCTATCCGCAAACTGCGATCCTCCTCCTGTCTCAGCCTCCCAAATTCTGGGATTACAAGCATATGCCACCAAACCTATTAATCAGTTTTTAAAATCAATTAATTTTTATTTTTTTTTTGTTTTGTTTTTTGTTGCCGAGGTTAGTCTTGAACTTGTAAGCTCAAGTGATCTTCCTGCTTTGGCCCCCAAAGAGCTGGGACTATAGGTGCCTGCCATCATGCCCAGCCTTTCATTTAACTTTTAACTGATAGCTAAAAACATAAAAATTGCTCACATCAATGGCGGGCACCATGCAACACTACAATAAATGTATACACATTGTGTAATGTTCAAATCAGATTAAGCACATCCATCTCATTTGTCATCTCTTTATGATGAAGACTTTAAAACACTCTCCTAGGTTTTTGGAGTGTAAGTACATTATTATTGCCTGTAGCCACTTCTTGCTGTGTACCTGTACTGTAGTGCCCTCTGGTCACCTCCCGCTTCCCGCCCTCCCCATGGCTCCGCTTTAATCCCAAGAGCTCCGAGGCCATCCTCACGTACCTTGAGTAGTTTGTTGCTGGTGAGGAAGTCAGCAGAAGGCTTGAGGATGGTGGTCATGGACTTGGTCAGCTCTTCGTGCACGGTCTTGTATTCCGAAGTGACATACGGCTCAGCCTTATAAGCGTACTTTGAAGAAAGAAGAGAGAGACCTTACTGCCCTGGCTTTCCAGTTTGGACCCAAGGCTTGAGAGGCTCCACTGCATGGAGGCTGGGGACCAGGGTACAACTTCATGGTGGGACAGGAAGGCATGGAAACGAAGGTGGGAGACGTGACTGTCGTGTGACAGAGAGAGGGCACCCAGGCTTCTTCTGGGAACCCATTAAAATATGCAAATCATCTGACTCCCTGGGGACCACCTAGCCCATCACTCCATCTACGACAGGGACCGCACAGGACGTGTCGTGTGACACCAGTAACCACTATCCTGGAGAACCTAAGCTAGCTAGCTAGCTAGCTTTCTTTCTTTCTTTCTTTCTTTCTTTCTTTCTTTCTTTCTTTCTTTCTTTCTTTCTTTCTTTTTTTGGTGGTACTGGGGTTCCTGGAAGCCCTTCTACCTCCGGGCTACACTCCCAGACCTATTTTTACATTTTTATTTGGAAACAGGGTCTCATAAGCCAGCATGCGCAGCTGGCTTCGAACCTGCGCGATCCTCCTGTCTCTGCCTCCCAAGCGCGGGGATTACAAGCACGTGCCACCACGTCCGGCTAAGCTTTATTTTTTAAACTCTCACACTGCTGCAATTATCAACAGGGGTCTTAAACTGAACAGAACCCGTGTGACATTTTTAGAACAGTCCCTGCCACTGTGTTTATTTAATGTTACACCTAAATAAAGAACCTGTTTACATTGGTCCTAACGGCATCTCTTGCTATCCCACTTAGTAATCTCATTTGATCATGGCCGGAGCTAGCCTTCCTATCAGGAGAGAATTCCTTCTGCTGTGAATTTTAGATGGAAAACATACAATGAGGACGACTAAGTCTACGAGAGGCCCAGCCGAGAGCAACTTCAGTTCTCTAAACTGTCCTATCATTGGTGTTACATGCGGAGCTCAAAAGATGAGGAGAAGTGAGCCAAGGGTAGCGTCTTGCTTCCCCTTTGCAGGGATAAGCACTGGCGACTGGGACAGAAGAAAAAGGACAAGTAGTAAGTTGCACACACATCCCTAAATAACCAGGCCTGCAGAAAGTAAGTCCTTAGAAGAACACTGGAGAGCCACAGATGTGTGTCGGGAGTGGTGTGTTTTACATACCTTAACATAGGCCCTCAAGTGGCTCTCCAATCCTTCCTCATGGCACTGGGCAACCACATGAATAATGACCCTACACACCACGGGAATGAACAAAGCATGAGTAGAGATGGGAAATGGACACATTTCATCATCATCACAGCAGCAGCAGAACAATGAGGATGCCTCTGGCACTCGGGAAAGAAGGAGACAAGGAATCCGATGGGGCCCCACGCCTGGGCTCAAGGACATTCCTTCAGTATACTGTTCAGCATGTATTAGCACCCCAGATATGCGTGACTGCGTCCCAGATGTGGACAGACTGGAAGGGAAGAAGAGCATCCATCCATCCATCCATCCATCCATCCATCCATCCATCCATCCAGCTCCCCCTTACCGAGTCACATTAACTGCAACTTCCTCTTGGGTGGCTCTGGTGAGGACGCGAAATAGCTGGTTTAGGATGGTGGGCAGGAAGGCGATCATCACGTGGCCTTCCATGGCGTGCAGGCTCTACAGGCAGGGTAGAGAATGGCAAAGTTCACTCTCGTTTTCTCTCTGTCTCTGTCTCTGTCTCTCTCTCTTTGTATGTTACTGGGGCTTGAATCAGGGCATTCTACTTCTGAGCTACACCTCCAGCCCTTTTTATTTCTTGTTTGGAAAGAAGGTCTTGCTAGGTTACTGAGAGTCTGGCCTTGAATCTGTGATCCTCCTGTCTCAGTCTCCCAAGTACTGGGATTACAGGTATGCACCATCACACCCGGCTCAGGAAAGTGCCCCCACGCTGGGCTTGCTGTTTGTTTTAATATTTATGTATTTTTCCTTGCTTAAACCAATCTCTATCCCATTACTCACATTTCTTGTTTTTCATGACACACAGAATATTTCTTTTCCCGTTACCCTCCCTCTTCAAAACGCTCCCTTACAGCCACATTCTAGAGGAAAGTCCCCTGCACAAACTCCATCTTGGTCTTGCTGTTCAGCAACTCCTTGAAGCTCCCTAACACCTGCACAAAGCTGCGACTGGTTATGTGTATGACTTCCTTCATTTCTACCTAGTCTGCAGTCACCGAGTTTAAACGACCTCCTACAATGAACGAGAATTTCCTTAAATGTGTTTGAATGTGCCCCCTCCCCAAAGTCATGGGCTGGAGACGTCATCTCCAAAGCAACAGTGTTGGGAGGAGGGTCTGAAGGGGGCGATCAGGTACAAGGGTACTCATGAACCATTTGATGCTCTTATTGGTGGAGTGAGTTCACGATGGTGGGACTGGGTTCTTTATAAAAGGATGGGCTACTTCCTTTCTCACATGTACTCTCTCTCTCTCCTCCCTACTCTCCTCCCCACTCTTGCTCTACTGCAGTTTGCTGTGGGATGATGCAGAAAGAAGGCCCTGTCAGAGGCTGGCACCTTGATCTTGGGTTTCCCAGCCTCCAATACTGTGAGGAAATAAACTTCTATCCTTTATAAAATACCCAGTCTCGGGTATTCTGTTAAAGCAGCGTGTAATGGACTAAGACTGCTTCTTCTGAGCCCATCAATGTCTGGGTACCCAGTGAGCGTTCAGCAGAGGCCCATGCCAAGAGAGCATTTTATATGCATAAGAAACAATGTGTATTCAAGGTCCGGTTTTGAGAGAAGGAAATATGGGACTGGCACAAGGGTAGGAGCAGTGCTATGTGCAAACCCCCTTCTCACCACCATTGAAAGGCATCACTGTGATAGTATCCGGCTAAGAGCATCCTGACAGAAGCTTCCAAGGACAAAAATAACAAACATTCACCACCAAACAGGAAACTCAACCTTTTCCAAGCTTATTAAAAAAGAGAATGCTAAGAAAGCCATCTGATACCTTAAGGTATTTTACGAGTTCACTCCCCAAGGCTTGGGCTCCAGATTCAGTTTTCTGACAGTACTGGAAAAAATTATGTAAATGCTGGTCCTGGGATGAGGGAAGAAGAAAAAGAAAGTCTATTAGTTTATATATAATATATACAGTATATAATATATGTTATAGAAATAGGAGTATTTGCTTCTTACAGCAAGCATGCATAGTTTTTAATACTATGACACTGATCACATAAAAATAACATCAAAAAAATCCTCTAACAGAGCCGGGCGTGGCAGGCACGCTTGTAATCCCAGCTTTGGGGCGGCTGAGACCAGAGGATCGTGGTTCGTGGACAGCCTCAGCTACTTAGTGAAGCCCTCTGCAACTCAGTGAAACCTGGTTTCAAAATAAAGAATAAAAAAATAGGGCAGGGGGTGTGGCTTGGAGGTTGAATGCCTCTGGGTTCCATCCCCAGACCCGCAAAAAAAAAAAAAAAAAAAAAAAAAAAAGAGGAAAATTGTTGAAAATATTACTTGGATTAGTCATTTATATCAGTACATATGAGACTTCCTATGTCCTTTATTCAAAGATAAGTAAATATGTATCAGTATGACATACTAAGATTCTATTTTATAAAAAAATAGTAAAAACATTACAGAGCATAAAAAATCAGCAATCACTTCTAATTTTAAGCAACTAGAACATACCTGAGTGTAAATTGTAGAAACCAGATGTGTCGAAACTTTTAGCAGTGGCTTGCCTCCATCTACCCATTTAATTTCTGGGCCATAATGCTGAAATTATGAAAAATATGTGAAATTATGAAAAAATACGGAAGGGGAAAATTACCAGCAGGCTAGCTATCTAAGCTCCCATATGATCATCCCCGAGAGTACCGATGGGGGACAGAAGGCCTCACGAGCTTCAGTGACTCGGTAGCTGTGTTCCGCAATGCAGCCAATGCTGACTTCCGCCCCATCTCTTCCCCTAAGTTCAGCACTCTTCTTACTGAGGTTTCTAAGTCATCTTTTCTATTTTGTTGCAGCTATGTGAGTAACTGTCCATTTGATTGGGAAAGAATCCTCTTTTACCAGTATTTTCACCAGACCTGAATTCAGGATTCTGAATGGGACAGTAGATAGTATCACATAAAGAAACAGGGCACTGGCTATCCTGGCACAGGCTGAGGACCAGTCATCTGTGATTAACTTCTGAAACTTTAATTTCTGGTCCTATTCAAATAAGGAATTATAATAGAAAGTCATATATTTTGCCCTTCTTTAAGATTACTATATTTGTCCATAAGCTGGCCCCAAATTGGGCATTATTTAAGTGCCAAGAAATACTGCTTTCATCTATCAAAAAAGTTGCAGAATGGGCTATATATGGGTGAAAGATTTGTTTTCTGGATTTATATTATGCTAAAAAAATCCTAATAATTCCATGACCCTACAAACTCATCTTTATTGAACATGTCTATTTTGCAGGGATAGGCTTCTACTTTATAGTATTGCCAAGGCTCTAGGTTCCCCGCTGAGCCACTGCTACACCAAAGCTTATAAAATGCCCAGACTCCGTACTCGGTATATACAGCAGTGGCTTATAACTGCCTACATTCACTTGAAAATGAGTAACAAACATCAAGCTGTTGGGACTGGCAAAAATATTGTATACTGTTTAGTGTAGTTGTTGTTTAAGTTGTTCTTTAAAGGTTTGTTTTGTTTTTTAAGAAATTGGGATAAACCAATCTTAAAGTCCTGTACCCGGCCCATTCCGAGGTCCTGGTAGCCAAGGTAGCCAGATGGAAGATTAGCTGAAACAGGGATGTGCTGCTCATTAGTAACCACCCTTCCATCCTTCAGGAGAGGAAGCCAGGAATATCCAACTGTTGAAAACAAAGAACAAAAAAATCCACTGTAAATATGTGAAAATTTGTGAAAGAAAGTCAAAGTAAAACTGTCTGATTTTTTTTTTTACAGCTTTAATTTTTTTCTTGGAAACTAATTCTTAAGAATTGTTAATATCAGAGTAAGAAATTTAAAAGACTGAATAGTAAAAGACTTCGAATTTAGAAGTCTCTGCACAATAGTCTCTACAATGTACTTTGACCTCCTTGGGATTAGAATTATAAATCTTCTTTTATAAGAACTTACATATGTATCCCCGGAATGTTACTTTCATGGTTCCTACAATTTCATGGGAGAGGGATCCCTCTCACAAGAAATGCAAATTCTGAATACAAATACAACCTAAGAACGTAACGTGTAAATTATCAAAAATAAAGGAATGATGAAATTCCCCACCTTGTGTTTCCACAACGTCCTTCTTCTTCGTGCTGCCTTTACTGGAGTTATCACAGCTGACATGGAAGAACGTGAACAACAAGTGGTGCTTCTCGTGAAGCTGGGTGGGCAATTCTATTTTAATCTGCAAGGAAGACAAAACAACAAACTTTCTAAAGTTTTGTTTTATTTTATTTATTTATTTATTTATTTATTTATTTATTTGTTTATTTATTTATTTATTGGTGGTACTGGGGTTCCTGGAAGCCCTTCTACCTCCGGGCTACACTCCCAGACCTATTTTTACATTTGTATTTGGAAACAGGGTCTCCTAAGCCAGCGCGCGCGGCTGGCTTCGAACCTACGCGATCCTCCTGTCTCTGCCTCCCAAGCGCGGGGATTACAAGTGTGCCCACCACGCCCGGCTCTAAAGTTTTAAAACATCAACAATTCTTGGTGGGAGCAGAGATGTGAGCTACCCAATACACAAATGTGCATTTACTCTCCAAACTGCTACTATATCTGCATTCAAAGACACCTGAGCTGTAAATTGTGCCAAGGGAGAAATGGATCCTGACTCCACTGAATACACAGAAGGGTTGGTGAGTATATCCAGTCTGAAAAAAAATGCAAAGCCCGGGACAGTAACTACCACGCTAACAGAATAGGAAAAACCTGGGAAGCTCACCAAGTGAGGGTACACGTCCATCCCTATCACTCTGAACCACGTCATGATGTCAGAGAACAATGCATCAATGAAGGTGTGTGAGTGAGTGAGTGAGTGAGTGTGTGTGTGTGTGTGTGTGTGTGTGTGTGTGTGTGTGTGTGAAAAACCTGGGTAGAACACTTCAAAGTGGGATTCATACAGCAGTTTTAATGAACTGTAGTTGATCCTTGAACAACATAGGTTTGAACTATGTGGGTCTACTTATATAAAGATTTTTGGGTTTTTTTGTTGCTGAAGATTGAACCCAGGTCCTCACATATACTAAGCATCCCAGCCAATGCAGAATTCTTTTTTTTCCCCCAAGATTTACAACATGAAAAAACTTGCAAACAGACCATGTAGCATAGGAATATTAAAAAAGATTGAGAAAAAAGTTAGACATGTCATGAATGCATAAAATACAGAGATAATAGGTTATTTTTTAATCATTTACTACTATAAATATATACAAATCTATAAAAATTAAAATTTATCAAAACGTATGCATATAAACACCTACAGCTCATATATGGTAAAATTCACAGTCAGGAGATATTCAAACAAATTCAGTCAAGAGAAATTTAAACAAATATACAAATGTCAAGATGCACTGTTAAATCCTGACTGCATACAGTCAACTGTGGTTCATGCTATAATTTCACAGCTACTCCCTGTTGCTTCCAGCGAGTTCAAGTATGATGAATGTCTGTTTAAAATGCTGTGTGGCGTTCAGCATTTGTTTTGTCTCTTTGGTAAACTGTGTATGACAGTAAAGTGATCTCTCAGGGTTCTCATCATATATTCTACATGTAACATGCAAATCTGTGTTACAGGGCTGTTTATACTATTTGTAAGGCCTCCCATCAAGAGCGGGCTGTTAGGCTGTTAGTAGTTAAGATTTTGGGGAGTCAAAGTTTTATGTGGGTTTCTTTCTGCTGGAGAGGCATGTCAGCACCCAGCTCTATTACTCAAAAGTAAACTATAGGCCAGGCGTGGTGGCGTGCACTTGTATTCCCAGCACTTGGAAGGTGGAGACAGGAGGATCGCACAGGTTCGAAGCCAGCCTCAGCTACTTAGTGAGGCTCTCAGCAACTTAGTGAGACCCTGTTTCCAAATAAAATAGAAAATAGGTCTGGGAGTGTAGCCCGAAGGTAGAAAGCCTCTGGTTTCCATCCCCAGCACCACACACACACACACAAAAAGTAAACTATATAATTCTGGACAAGCAAAGCCAATGATAAAAAAGAAGGTTCTCGGGTCTGAAAAACATTAACTATATATACTCAAGAATGAATTGAAAAACCCCCAGGATTTTTCCCCCCCAAGTACTGGGATTACAAATGTGCACCATCCTAAAACAGAAGGATCACAGGTTCACAGTCAGCCTCAGCTACTTAGTGAGGACTTCCACAACTTACTGAGGCTGTGTTTTAAAAGAAGAAAAAACAGGGCTTGGTGTGTAGCTCGAAGGTAAAATGCCCCTGGGTTTGATCCCCAGTATTACACACACACACACACACACACACACACACACAAATTTGAAAGTAAAGAGGTCAGAATATGGTAGCTGCAGTAGCGGTGGGATTTTGACCTTTTTCTCTATATTACCTGTATGTTCTATGTAAGTTAAGTATGTAGGTAGGTATTTAGTTATTCATCTCATGCTAGGGATTAAGCCCAGGGCTTTGTGCTAGCTGACAACTCTACCACTGTGCACACTCCCAGCCTTAGGTTTTAGTATTTTAAGAGTTAAGCTGTTACTTTAAGCCGGGCATGGTGTCGCACGCTTGTAATCCCAGTACTTGGGAGGTTGAGACAGGAGGATCATAGGTTTGCAACCAGCCCCAGTTACTTAGTGAGGCCTCTACAACTTAGTAAGACTCTGTTTCAAAATAAGGAATAAAAATAGGGCTAGGAGTGTAGCTCAAAGATAGAATGCCTCTGGGTTTCATCTCCAATACTGCAAATAAATAAATAAATAAATAAATAAATAAATAAATAAATAAATATCAGATTTAGAAAGCTGGGCATGTTGGCACATACCTGTAATCCCAGTACTAGAGAGGCTGAGACAGGAAGATCACATGTTCAAAGACACATTTAGCAATTTAGTGAGGCCCTCGGCAATTTCACAAGACCCTGGTTTGATATAAAAAATGGGGGTGGAGGTGTTAGAATGCCCCTAGGTTCAATGTACCATCACCACCACACACCCCCCAAAAAAAAAAGAAAAAGAAAAAGAAACGCTGGGCGTAGTGGCGCACGCTTGTAATCCCAGCATGCGGGAGGCTGAGACCAGAGGATCACAGTTCGTGGATAGCCTCAGCTACTTAGTAATGCCCTTCACGACTCAGTGGGACCCTTTTTCAAAAATAAAAAGACTAAAAAATAAGGTTGGGGGTGTAGCTTGGAGGAACAATGCCCCTGGGTTCCATCCCCAGTACTGGAAAGAAAAAAAAAAAAAAACAGAGAAAAAAGAAAGACAAAAAAGATGTAAACCAAATACTATAACATTCAAAATTCTATTGTTGTAATTTCAGTACGGAATGCAGCTTCTCTTGACTTTTACTGTACCAAGCAAATAACTTGAAGTTTCCCTTAAAACTGTCAAGTTGGGCTTCTCCCTTGAAAACATTACTTACCTCATCATAAAATTCTGGATTTTGGTGATGGTGTAAAACCGCGGCAAACGCGCTTCGTGTGAACACTGGGCCGCCAGGTCTGCCGTAAATGCACTAAAATGAGAGTTAGCAAGGGCAAGCGACAGCGTTCAGTGAGTGGAGTAAGAAATTAAACTCAGGCGTGTCGTAAAGAAGTGGCACTCCTACTGCATAAACTTAACCCCCGCAGACACATGTTTCCTGTCTATGAGACTCCAGGTCTACCAGCCCCTTACTTAGCGGTCCAGACCACCTGGCAGGGCAGCTCCAGGCCCACACCCCGCCTCACTCCCCGGTGCCAGGCTCACCATCCCCTGTCTCCGCCTCCCAAGTGCGGGGATTACAAGCGTGCGCCACCACACCTGGCTTGAGCAATTTATTTAAATACTGCTACATTGCAATATACATTTAATAAAAATCCTTTGTTGTTGATCTATTATTTCTATTATTAACATTATTCATGTTATAATTCCTGGCAACCACACAATGTGTGCCTCACAGTAAGTGTGCAATAGTGTTTACTGAACTGAACGTGTACGAGAAATTTCATCCCTAGAGAGAGTAACAAAATGCTGAATTTTGTTTGCAAGTACTTAAGTATCCCATATTCTGCAAGGTTCAGCATATGGTCATATGGTCTAAAACCACAAATTTTTGGTTTGTGTCAATTAAAATGTGCCAAATATCTTTAGTTGTATGATCTCACGCAAGCGCATTTTTAAAATGGAGAAATCAGAATATGCAGATGAAGATACATGAAAAAAAGCAAACCTTCAGGGGCGGAGAGTCTTCTTCATCTGAATCTTTGAATTCAATGCAAATAGCAATATTTCTGGCCTGCAGTAATATTGTAAAAAGGGAATAAGACAACAGCAAAGAGTCAAAAAAGGTAGATATTTATAAAAGTCCACGGGAAGTCAAATGCTAAAGAAGTCGCTATCAAAAGTGAAGCCTTAGCCCTGGCACTCACCTTGGCAAAAGACTTCTGGCTGTCATATTTCAAGTATTTAGGATAAACATACAGGTGATTGTTGTAGACAGTGTAAGGCTGCGTGTGCTTTGGTATGCAGGGCACAAATTCCTCTACTTCAAACGTGATCGGAGTTTTAGTGCAGGTGTCAAATTGCTTCATGGGAATGTATGATGAATTAACATAATCTGAAAAAATATTCAAAATAACCCAACTGAAGTAAGAAAACCAAGCAAAAATTTTGTATGTTTTCTACACACAACTATACTTACTAGGGAAGTCTGAGGATACATTATCAATTGTAATGTCTAGATTGCCTAAAATTACTGGGAGTTTCGCCATCTTCTCAGGTCTACAAACAAAAGAAGAGAAAATCAAACATAAGTGAGATTAAGCTGGGCGTGGTGGCACACACTTGTAATCCCAGTACTTGGTTGGCTGAGACAGGTTCGCAGGTTCAAGGACAGCCTCAGCAAGTAGGGAGACCCCATTTCAAAATAATAAACCACTGGGGTGTAGCTCGGAGATAGAATGTCCCTGGGTTCAATCCCCACTACCACATACACACAAAGTAAGTTAGGTTGACTGTGAAACCTAAATTCTAGAGCATAACTTCTAAGAGAAGTTCATTCCAATACAACATGAGCCACAAAGGCAATTCTAAACTTTAAAATTTTTAAACCTACCCTCCTGGGGCCAATCTTGGCATGGTGAAATTAGCTTCTCTGAAGCTTCTGCTCATCCAGGGGCCTGGTTATGCTACTCGGGCTCTCCACCACCTAGAGGTACCACACATCCCAAAGTCTTCCGTTCTCAGCCCTTTAACACCTTACGCTAGTGATATTTCCCTCCAAGGATAACGTGCCATTTAAACCATGGGATGCGGGGGAATATACCAAGCGAGCGTGCGTGTATGAACGTATCGCTCTGAATCTCACTGTTGCTTAGTGACAATGCGCCGATAAAAGTATAAAACACACATGAGGGTACCCAGACTGCACAGACCAGATGCGGTGTGTGATCAGCTGAGCAGAGCAAGCAGCTCTCTGTCTAGTTTCAGCCACAACTTATCTACTAATGCGGCCCCGATGCCATTACTGCTGGTAGCCACACCAAGCTAGCAATCCACATGAGATATACAATCACCTCAAATCCCTAAGTCTCTTTTCACAGGCTTACCATCATGTTCCATCTCTCTGTCTAATATTTATACAATTATGTTTTCGGGCCTCAGAAAAAGAATTAATTTCTGTGAGGGTGACATTTCATCTTTTTACGTTTGAGCCATTTCAAGATCGAAATCCTCGTAAATCCAGGTTCTAACATCTAATGTATTTAGATATTCCTAAGAGCCTCGTATCACAAAGACATTTTAATCAGCACATTACATTCTCATAAACATCACTGATGAAGATACTGCATAGAATATTGCCAAGAACAGGCTCCTTTTCAACTCTCCAGAGGCCCATTTCCAGATGGCCCATTAATCATGCTTCCTGGCATCCGATAACTCCAGCAGTGCAACAACTGCCCCCTCACCAGTAGGATATTTCTGTGATTTGTTCATAGGATGTCTCCATACCTATGCATGCTAAATACATTCTGCTAAGGGCTTTGGCATTTCTCTTCCGCAGCAGCTTAGCAACCCAATTTAAAAGAGGGAAGAAATGTGGTTAGGGCGTACTAGTTCAACATGACCTGACTTATTCCTAGAAGACAGAATGCCACCTCGGGGCTCCGCATAAGCCACCTGTCTAGTAATTTCTTTTGGAAGGCTGCCAAGGCACATCAAAGCCCAGCGGCCAATGAGTCGGCATTTGATGCTGTTTCCATTTTTAAAAAGTTCTGGGTTTCTTTTTCAGTGGATTCATGGTTGGCATAGAGAAAAGCTGCTGATGTTTTAGATTTATTTGTATCCCGCTATTTTGCTGAATTTGTTAATCAGCTCTAGAAGTCTTTAGGTTGAGTTTTTTTTTGGGTCTTATAAATATAGGATCGTGTCATGTGCAAATAGAGATAATTTCAGTTCTTTTCCTATTTGAATTCCTTTGATATCTTTCTGTTATCTTATTGGTCTGGCAAGAGTCTTGAGTACTATATCGAAAATGAGTGGTGGTAGTGGGCATCCTCATCTTGTTCCTGACTTTAAAGAAAATTCCCACAGTTTTTCCCCATTCAATTTGATGTTGGCTTTGAGTTTTTGTATATTGCCTTAATGATGTTAAAGTAAGTCCCTTCAATCCTGATTTTCTGCAGTATTTTTAATTGAATGTAGCTTGGAGATGGAATGCCCCTGGGCTCAATCTCCACTATCAAAATAGATTTTGTCAAGTGCTTTTCAGCTTCTATTGAGGTGATCATATGATTCACAATGAACTACATAATGATGTAAAACAATAATGCACCAACAAAACTATAAAAAAGGAAAAAAATGAGTTATCTTTATATTGAAAAAGTTTCTACCTCCCAGTTTTAAGATTCCTTTGACATTACTATGACCTATGAAGCAGTCTCACATGTAAATTCTGTGTACCTTGGAATCTTGTCCATCTCAATTAGGACTTCCCTAACAAGTCGAAATTCTTCCTTCTTTCCAACCAGAGAATGCGCGGAGTCCGTTCATCTTGGCCCATTTGCAGTTCTAAGTTGCTGAGTCCCTTTCCAAGGCCTCTCATTTACAATCATCTTAGGTTTAAAGTCGGATTAAAATGTGCAATTAAAATGAGAGGTAATGGCCAGAAAGGCAAGTCAGTGAGTTTTCCTACATTCTTTCTTCAGTTAAAAAGATTCCTGGTTTCGAGCTCTCCAGGTACAGCTCAACATCACCCTGCATTCTGCCTCTGCGTCCACAGCATGGCACATGCTTGACACATGGGGGATCTTTCTCTTCTATCAGGGGAAAGAGACTAGTTTTCCCTCCACACGGCCTTCCTGAGAACTTGTAACTAAATCCCAAGCACTGCGTGTTCCCACAATGATCCGCTACACACCACACTATTTTATTTTTGTATGTGTGGTTCTAGGGATTGAACCCAGGGGCATTCTACCTCTGAGCTACAACCCCAGCATGATTTTTTAAAATTCTTTATTTGGAGACAGGTTCTCACAAAGTTGCAGAGGGCCTCACTAAGTAGTTGAGGCTGGCCGCAAACCTCCTGTCTCAGCCTCCCGAATGCTGGGATGACAAGCATGCGCCACCGCACGCAGCTCCACACAACACTCTTTACAGGAATCGATGCTCAGGTGTGCAGGCTTTTAGTCAGGTAGAAATTCTCTTGATCTATGGTGCCTCGCTCCACCTTTTTGAGCAACTTAACACTGCAACATCCATAAAACACTGCATTCCACAAAATCTTAAGAGAAACCTATGAAGCTGAATCTGCTTCTCTGAATTAGAAATATTCCCCTTATTACAAGACATATAATATATATATAATATATATATATGTATATATATATGTATATGTATATGTATATGTATATGTATATGTATATGTATATGTATTGGTGGTATGGGGTTCCTGGAAACCCTTCTACCTCCGGGCTATACTCCCAGACCTATTTTATATTTTTATTTGGAAACAGGGTCTCTTAAGCCAGCGAGTCTGGCTTCGAACCTGCACAATCCTGCTGTCTCCACCTCCCAAGTGTGGGGATGACAAGCGTGTGCCACCACGCCCGGCCTACAAGTAATATTTTTAACCCTCAGTACCCAAGAGTAATGTCTTTCACCCCCTGCTCATGATTTCTCTCTAGGAATAAAGTTACCTCCTTCATCAATTTTTAAGATCTATCATCCTCCACATACAAATTTTTGAGACATATGGACTTATAGGTAAACACATTTTTTTGCATGTGATAGTGGGAATTGATCCCAGGGGCATTTCATTTCCAAGCTACACCCTTGGCCCTATTTTATTTTTTATTTGGAAACAGTGTCTCATTAAGTTGCTGAGGCTGGCTGTGAACCCGTAATCCTCCTGTCCCAGTCTCCCAAGTAATGAGATTACAGGCATGCTCTGAGGTAGAATGCCTCTGGGTTCAATCCCCATGGTGCATGCCTGTGATCCTCTTGTCTCAGCCTTCTAAGTACTGAGATGACAGGCATGTGCCACGGCGCCTGACTAGCACTTACGTTTTTCTAGATAAACCCTAACACCAATCTCCCCAGAAGAGGCAGCCAGATGCAGAAGTGAACTCAGTAGAATGCGGCTGCTGAAGAGCGGGGTGTAAAAGTACAGACCCTCGGGCCACACTGACTCCCCCACTCCCACCTGCGTGACACTCGCACGCTGCTTGGGCTTTCCACGTCTCACTATGACAGATGCAAACGCACCCTCCAAAGCGACCGGGTAAAGTCCTAACCCCCAGTACCCACGAATGGACCATATTTGGTAACCGTCTCTGCAGATGTAATCTGTTAAGATGAACTCACAATGCTTGGCCCTGGTCCTGTATGACTGCTGTTCTTGTAGGAAGGAAATTTAGACAGAGACCGGGAGGAACAAAGCCACGTGAAGACAGGCAGAGACTGGCTTGAGGCTGCCGAGGCAAGGGATGCAGGGGGGCTTCGAAAAGCTACCAGAGGCAAGGACAGATCTTCTCCCAGAGGCCTTGAAGGGCGTGGTTCTGCCAATGCCTGGCGTCCAGGCTTCTACCCTCAGCACTGTGGATACATTTCTGTTGCTTGTGGCCACCCAATTAGTAGTACTCTGTTACAGGAAACTGACCCACTCATCAATACAGGAAAAGCATTCAGAACCCTGCCTACAACAAGGAAGTGCTATCTAAAGTTATCATCTTCCCCTAAACCTGCATTTGCCTAATGGTGCCACGTGTCAATCATCTCACAAGTCAGACACCGAGGACTTGCTTATCTTAGATGAGTAGGGCCCTCTCCCTCCTACCCTAGCCCAGTCAGGAAGCCAGACCCCGTAACTGTGCCTCTCCGGTGTCATTTAACCTAGGCCCTTCTTCCTGTACCCCCTTGATGAGGCTTTACTGAGTCTTTTCTGATATGTTTGCAGAGTCTCCCCAACAGTCTCCTTCCCTGGCCACATTCTACCCCAAACCCATCCCTCACAGCATCCCCCAAAAGTCCTGTATGGAGTTCAAATTAACCAGGTTACTCTGCTGATCGGAACCTTTCTTCCTTCCCTGAGACTTGGGGAAACGTTTTGCGCCCAATCCCCAGCCCCTGTGATGTCTGAGTTGAGAAATTTATGTGACTGCTCCACCCCGCCTCTTCCTCCCCACCACATGATCTCTACTTCTCAGGTGTGGAAACAAGGGAGCCCGAAAACTCACTTCCGAAAGTCTGCCAGGAACTTGAGCATGTCCTCATTCGACAGCTTATTGCTATCTTGCCTGTAGACAGCGGAAAATCGGGCGTTTTTGTCGAGGTTTCCAGATGTATCCTTAAACAACGTCCTGAAAGAGCCAAGCGACATTTCTAAACTGCGATCTCCCAAAGGCCAAAATAAACGCATCATTCACCTCTGGCTTCTCTGCATAGACTAATTGTTATTCCACTGGAGATGGCCAACAGAAACCTCATTATTGGAAGATACGGAAAATATTAATGAGGATGAAAACAGCTAACTCAATTTATACAGAAAACAGTTCCAAGGCTCAGGCTTGTGCCTGGGAAACAAAATACACATTCAAATGTGTGAGAAGGAAAGGCCACAGATAGAGGCAACTGCCGGCCTCCCCAGCGGCCTCCCACTCCCGGCTGGAAGCACAGGGCCTCAAATCCCTCCCCAGCAAACCTCCTGCCACCCTGCCAGCGCTAGATGCCGTTCCATGTGATTCTGCTAAATGATTTTTCAGACATGGGGCTTGCTTACTCTCTACCCTGAACATTCAAATCCCCGTTGACTCAATGCCAACAGAATTAATGTACTTATTTATCTATCCACCCATCTGCGTTCACACAGAAGTTATGAAACCTGTCCCCCTTACCTCGCTGCCCATGCGAATGGCATTCTGTACTGCCCGAGTCTTTGGCAGGCCTGCTTGGCATTCTTCAGCACCTTCTGAGCAACCTGGGCAACAGCAAATAAGACCATAAGAATCGCATTCTACGGCCGGCCAGGGCAATTACGATCCAAAGAGTCGTCATTAGACGTTCATTAAACAAGCTGCCACTGAAAATGGCTGACTGACACTCAGCACAGACTTCTTTATTCAATGTATTTTCTGGCAGGTATTGAACTTTTTCTTTTAATGGTGATAGGGATTGAACCCAGGGCCATACTCCCTCCAAGCCACACCTCAAGCCCTATTTTATTTTTTAATTAGAAACAGGGTCTTGCTAAGTTGCTGAGGCTGACCTTGGAACTACTGTCCTCAAGTCTCGGCCTCCCAAGCCCTGGAATGACAGGTGTGTGCCACCACGCCAGCTAGCGACTCTCCAAGAATATGGAATGAGTGTAGTTTCCACAACGCATGTCTGTGGTCTGTGAAGGAAACAGGCAGGCCACGCAATACTTCTTTTTGACTAAGGATAACTTTAAACTTGTGGAGTTATTAGTAATACTAATATTACTAAAATAGATCACATTACCAGAATTTACATAACACGAGTAGCACACTGAGCTTTTACAGACACTAATGTGCCCTAATTTGTACAGATTCCCACAACTTGGATGATATTAATTTATTTATTTTTGTGGTATTCGGGATAGGACTCAGGGGCATTCTACCTCCCACCTACACCCCCAGCCCTATTTTTTATTCTTTATTTTGAAACAGGGTCTCACTGAGTTGCAGAGGGCCTCACTAAGTAGCAGAGGCTGGCTGCAAACCGCGATCCTCCTGTCTCAGCCTCCCAAATGCTGGGGTTACGAGCGTGCGCCACCACGCCCAGCTGTATGATATTTATTATTAAGACATTATTAGGAACTGACTTAAGGTAGACTAAGGTTTTCAATCACCATATTTCTGCTTTTAAAATACAAACGATATGATATTTATTATTAAGACATTATTAGGAACTGACTTAAGGTAGACTAAGGTTTTCAATCACCATATTTCTGCTTTTAAAATACAAACGACTGCCGCTTCCCCTTCATAAATAATTACTTTTGGTTTGTCCAGAGTTGGCCGATAAGCCCACGATGCACGACAAAGCGTATTTTCTTTTAACCAAAGACTTGCACATACTGGAAGTCTACTGCAAGTCAGCTACACTTTACTTATTAAAGCAGGGGCGCCTGTCCCCCAGAGTTACTTGTATTATGACAGTACACTGTCAGCAATGTCAAATTTGATTGATTCCGAAGGGGTAGAGAGTTGCAGGGTCGTCTACATTACTTGAGGATATCAAAGTCAAACTGATTTGGGAAACGTGCTCTGTGAGCCGAAGCGGGCACTGTCCGTCCTTTCTTCCTTCCCACTGGGGATTAAGCTCAGGGCTGTCCCACCACTCAGCCATATCTATGCCCCCCCCCTTTTTTTTAAACAGGACCTCACTAAATTACTGTGCACTGGCCTCCAACCTGTGACCCCCCCAGCCTCAGCCTCCCAAGTACTGGGCTTACAGGTCTATGTGCACCTCCTTGCCTGTCCTCCTTTCATTCTTTTTGAAATATCTATTCAGGCTAGGCGTGGTGGCGCACGCTTGTAATCCCCGTGCTTGGGAGGCTGAGATAGGAGGATTGCGCAGCTTCGAAGCCAGCCTCAGCTACTGAGTGAGGCTCTCAGCAACTTAGTGAGACCCTGTATCCAAATAAAGTACAAAAAAAGGTCTGGGAGTATAGCCTGGAGGTAGAAAGCCCCTGGGTTCCACCCCCAGGACAAAAAAAAAAAAGAAATCTATTTAAATAGAGTAGATACCTGACAGAGCTTTTCATATACACATTTTCTCTAAAGGAAAAATTTATGCCAAATGGCATTCTAGACCACTTTGTAAAACATGAGAGACACACTTGACAGTCAAAACAAAATAACCTCACTGCACCATCTCCACTAAAGCTTCTACGCTGGTGGGAGACGGCTGAGCCTTAATCCCCGCTTTACTTTAATACTCTCGAGGCGGTGGGAAATGAAAACATGAGAATGTCCACATGCATGAGCTTTATGATGCATGTATGAGGAAGCAGCAGGCTTCCACAGATGCCCAGGACACTGACGCATGCAAAGGAAGGTTTAGCTCACGGTGACACGGGAGCTCTGCACCCACGTGAGCTGCCGCGTTTCCAACTGAGTAGGCGACCGGCAGAGGCAACGACGCTGATGTGCCTGGGCCTGGGCAGGGTGCTGCCGCACAGCTGGGAAGAGAGCTCAACTGAGCCCTTCATTGCTCAGGACCCAAAGCGTGAAAGAGCGGATCCAAGGTTTCACACACTTGTTTGAAAAAGATAAAATGGCTTCTCTCCAGGGACCAAATTTTACTCAGCTTTTATCCGTCAAAAGGCTTAGTGTTTGAAGCAACGTTCCTAGTAAACGAGCTTTTACTTGACTAGGGCTGTAATAAATAATTACATCTTATGTGCATTCAGTGGCTCACGGTGTCTACGGCACTGTTGCGTGCTGTTTGATCCTGACACTGTTCTCAGGAGGCGGCAGGGCTAGGTAGTCGGCAGTCAGCCATCCTGATCCACACAGGGGTGTACGGGGCCTAGCGACGTGGTGTGATTTGTACACAGGATCCTGGCTAGTTAGCCTCTGCAGAACCTGCATCTCAGTGGACATGCCTGTGCTGTATGGATGGCCACAGGGAGGAAGGGAGAAAGACCTGAGTCAACTTGGTAAAACTCAGAGCCTCTGGAAGGCCCACTCTTACTGTTGACCCGTCCTGGCCAATGTCTCCAGGCCATCTCACAGATGACCACTGTAACAATAAAAAAAACAAATAGCCAAGCATGGTGAGGCACACCTGTAATCTAACACTTGGGAGACTGAGACAGGAGGATCCGAGGTTCAAGGACAGCCTCGGCAACACAGCCAGATTCTCAGTAATCTAATGAGACACTGTTTCAAAACAAAACATATATTTAAATATATTCAAATAGCTGGGCGTGGTGGCGCACGCTTGTAATCCTCTCGCTTGGGAGGCGGAGACAGGAGGATCGCACAGGTTTGAAGCCAGCCTCAGCTACTTAGTGAGGCTCTCAGCAACTTAGTGAGACCCTGTTTCCAAACAAAATATAAAATAGGTCTGAGGTACAGCCTGGAGGTAGAAAGCCTCTGGGTTCCACCCCCAGTACCACCCCCCCCAAAAATATATATATATTAAAATTTATTAAAATATACTTAAGGGAAGCTGGGGGTATGGCTCAGAGGAAGAATGCCCCTGAATTCAATACCTAGTTAAAAATAAAAAAGTTTAGCATGGTGGCATGTGTCTGTAAACCTGTAGGCTGAAGGAGGAAGATTGCACTTGAAGCTAGCCTGGGTGACATAGTGAGTCTCCATGTCTATTAAAAAAAGAACACTAAAAATATAAAACTGTCATGCGTGGTTGGCACTCAATAGCCTACCGTAGCCAGGTAGCACAATGTGCTAGAAAGTGATAGCCACCCTTTGGTCACTTAAGTAACTTAAGCCCACAGGCCTCTGTTTTCGGTTGCTCAAAAGAAGGTGTAGACTAGATGACCTCTAGCAGTCAATAATTCTGTGGTACGTTCAAACCCAGGCACTACCCAAGTATTAAACAGTGCTTTGAAAAAACAACAAACAAACATCTTGTATGTTCTCCCAAGGTCACAATGGCCATCAAGCCCATGCCGCTCCAGAGCCCAGTCCCACAGACAAGTGTAAACAGACCAAAGCATCACTCCGGCCCCCAAGAGACACGCCAACACGTGTGATGAACGCACAGGTACTTCCTGATGCTAGAAAGCTGGTAATTCCTTTGCAAGCCCTTTTAGGGTGCAAGAACAGATTACTGAAAGGAAGCATTTTATTTTTATGTGGAACTACTTTCATTCAAAATTGAACACACTGTGTTAGATGTGGGAGAAAGTGTGCTTAGCATGTGTGTGGACCTGGGTTCAATTCCTATGAAGGAAGAAGAGAAAGAGAAAGAGGGATGGAGGGAGGGGAGAGAAGGAAAATATAGCTAAGTATTCTATATGTTTCAGACTATAAGTATGGCTTTCCTTTGATTTTATCAAGCATTTATACTTTGATACAGCCCTTTCAGGGTGCCCTCTGAGCTACACCCCCAGCCCTATTTTTTTATTCTTTATTTTGAAACAGGGTCTCACTGAGTTGCAGAGGGCCTCACTAAGTAGCTGAGGCTGTCTGCGAACCACGATCCTCCTGTCTCAGCCTCCCAGATGCTGGGATAACAAGCGGGCGCCACCACGCCCGGCTTCGAGTTGCTCTGTATGATCACAAAGCATACAAGCCGTCCATACCTTGGAAGAGTCTGAACTTTTCATATAAGGCTCGGCACAATGCGTGACGCTCCCCTGGAGGACTTTCTCAATTCTGGCCACGAGAAATATATCCGGGTGAGGGCACGTGACGGAAAATATCCCCTAGGAGACAAACAGTTTTCTTTGGTAAGTAGAACTCGCAGCTGTGCTAGGCAAATCCCAAGAACATGAGAGAAGGAAAGAAGAGAGAAACACTTTGCAGGGAGCACCGGTGCCAAAGGGGGAGTGCTGATGGGGTGTGGCCATCACGGGTGTTTAGTGGGGGCGGGAGCTAGGGAAAAGCTTAGAGAAGGAGTGAGAAATCAAGACCTCTTCTCCCTCGGGTTGCCTCTACTGTCTGGTGACACACTGAGGCAGTATAAAGGACAGTCCATGCTCCCCTCTTGTGCACTGCATCATCTGACTGTGGCATTTCCCACATTCCTGTAGCACAAGCAAGGTCCTGAGCAGCACCCGCGCTGGGCCCACTTCCCACCTGCTTGGGATACTGCATGGCGGCGGTGTGGAGGGTGTCCTGGAGGGCCGGTGGGCTCTGGCCGCCATTCATCAGAGCCGGGGACGTGGGAGCCAGCATCTGTCGCACTGAGAAATGGTTCAGGTCCACGTGGAAATCAGCAGAAATCTTTCGGTTGTCTTTTATGTCAAACAGGGACAGAGTAACAAAGAAAGGCTCAACCTGAACAACAACAATAACAACAAAAAATAATCTCGATCATCATTATGGTTCAAAGAGCTGGAGGGGGGTCACTGCTACCCAAGAAACGATAAGACCTATTTATGATTGTTGCCAGAAATCACTATAAGTCATAGTAATTTTGTCCTCTGTCATGCAGAGAATTAGGTAATAAAACATTTTAGGGAAAAAATATAATTATTTTACCTTTAGGGGCTTTGCTACTTAATGTGTATTCCACAGAACACAGTTTCTTTCCTTCAAGCATCTAAGAAAAAATCTGTCTCCTAGAACATGGACCATAAACCTACCATCCTTATCCTTCATCACAAACATCCTGTCCCTGTGGGTAAACAACCTTCCATACATAGCCTGATGCATACATATCCCGAGCTACATGTTGGGCCTCTTTGACACAGGGAACTACAATTTCACATTCAGCCTACACTGGACTGAGAAACCTGAGATTTCACATCTGAAATTGTTGACCATTCTCAAAAAAATTTAATTTTAAAAAAGGAAAATCACATTGGTAGTGGGTCCTTCTTCGTTTTCAGCAACACAGCATTGCAAATTGAAAGATAAATCATTGCACTTGACGAGAATCCTTTTTCCAAACTTCTCTTCAAATGGCTTCACCTCTGGCTCAGCTGACGAGAAGTCAAGCTTCTTTAATAGAAAATACAGATATGTAAATATATTATACTTCTATTAAAAGTATCCAAGTATAAATGTAACCAAGCAAAACTGCCTAAAACATGGAAAAGCTACAGGTGCTCACTGATTCACAGCAGTGTCACTATTGTATAACACGTTCATATAACAGTACTTATATACAGTTTATAAACTACTTAATAGATGGTTAAACACGCCTTAGAATTATAATTATGAATAAGCCAAGTTTTCATTATTTGTATGGACATAGAAAATGTGATATAAATTAACAGAGACCAAAAAAAGAAGAGAGGTTAACTGGGGCTTGGGGTGAGAGGAATGGGGAATATGTATATATATATCTGTCTGTCTGTCTGTCTATATATGTACATATGTGTATGTAATGGTTTGGGCCTGGAATGTGCCCCAGAAGCTCATGTATTGAAAGCAGGTCCCCAAAGCAGCAAGCTTCAGAGGTGAAGCACAGCTGAGGAGGTGGTCACGGGAGGCGTGGCCTTGGGGCCCCTCACTCCCTCTGCTCTGGCAGAGACCAGCTTTTCTCCACTACACAACTTGCCACCCAGGTTTCTGCTCAGGATGAAATACAGCAGAATCTGTTCCCTCTGCGGTGCTCACTCTTGTGGGAAGACCTGGTGTCCCTACCACACCGTGTTCTATTTGCTAGGATGCAGAGGGGAGCCGCCGGCACTGCTAGGCTTGTATCTGGGACTGAGCCTGGGCTGGATGGCACTTGTCACTCCTCCTGTGCCTACAGCGATGCTTGCTGTTTTCTGATGGTTATTTTAACAGGCAGATTATATATCTTTGTTGACTTCTCAAGTTCTTTTTCATATCCTTAACTAAATTGCTATCAAAATTCTACAATGTATTAGATATCAAATATTCACAATATTTATGCGCTGACAGTGAGAACGTAGGTTGTTTTTATTTTTCCTCTTTCCCCCAAATTTCCTGTATTGTTGTTCTGCCTATCCATTTAAAATAAGCAAAACCAACAAATAAGTAAACATCAAAGGATTTTCTCCTCCCCACCCACTTAGTTTTAAATTGTAAACATTAAAATAGTCCTTACCTGGGCATCTGGGTCCAAGTAAAACAGCTTAACTCTGCTTTCACTTTTCAGTTTGATTTCTGCTTCTCTGGTGCTCTGATAACAAGAGAAATGAAAAGGACATTTAACAAAATCCTCTCACTGGCAGAGCTGTTCACATGGTTGCAAAGCTGCCCCATCCTTTGGATCCGGGCTGTCCTGCTTCGTCCCCGAGGAGGCAGCGGCACGCCAACAAACACATCCACACCGTGGAGTCCGCAGCGGGGGTGCACGTGCTGGGTGGGGGGGAGCCTGGAGGTGAGCCTGCACTTGGGGGCCGACAACCAAGTCTAGAACCCAAAGAAAGCAAAAGAGATTACACATCAAATTCTTCTGAGAGGCATCAGGAGGTTATAGAAGATGGGATGGGGTTAGAACAAATGGCAAAATTTAGATTGGCAGGAGGAGGAAAAGTCTGGAAATACTGTGCAGAGAGTGAGACAGACACTGAGGATGGAAATGAGTCTAGATGGCAGAACCGAAGAGGGCACAAGGAGGAGAAGAGGAAGAAATATTTTTTGAATGGTAGGGGAAAGGCAACTCTAACAGATCATAGAGATATGGATTCATTCAATAAATATTCATTGAGCATTAGGGACCTAAACATGAATGAATAAAGTTCCTGTTCCCGATGCACACTAGCTGCAAAGATGGTGGACACACAGGTAATAAGAATGACCAGCGATAGCCTAAGTACAGTGGGATTCATCTGGACTAGGATCAGTGGTCAGGAAAGAGCTCTCAGAGGAAGAGCCATCTAGAAAGATAGAAAGACAAGCCCATCTGGCCAAGAAAGGGAAAAAGAACATTCCAGAAGGAGGCATTATAAGTACAAAGAGACACGTGACAGCTGAGTGATCATCAAGTCACTCATTACAACCGATTAGGTATAGTGGGGAAGTCAAGAGAAATGAGTCTGGGACTTAGATACTAAAACTGGGGGTTTCATTCACAACCCAAAGTGCCCTGCTATAGTTTTAAGCAAGAATAGAATACTGGCTTCCATATCATAGAAGCATCACTTGGGTAGGACTGACTGGCACAGTGGGTTAAACAAGGAAAGACAAGGAAGCCTATGGTATCTTTCCTGGATTGTCACAAAAGCTCCCTACCCTCCATCACAGCCAGGGCCATAACAAACCCCACATTTCTATCTTGGGTAGACTGCTGAATGGTGACTCCATTATCTGAGAGAGATCATTCAAGAAGAAGAGCAAGTTGGTGGAAATGCAGATAAACAAAGTGCAGTGTGCCCGTGGGATTCCAGGTGGAAACATCCAGGAGACAGCTAGAAGCACCCGACCGGGACAAAGCAGAGAGGAAGGTCAGCGTTCCCGCCTCAGAGAACATCGGCACGCAGTCTTGAGTGTGAAGGTGATTCTGAGGGTAGAACTCCAAGGGCTCCATCACCGTAGGGATGGACAGAAGATGAGAAACCATTAAGTGAGACAGACATAGAGTAGCAGAGACGAAGGGCAGAGATGTGGGGTTTGGGAATTAAGAAAAAGAAAGGACTTCTTCTAAGACATGCACAAGATGGAAGCCACCCCTAACCATGTTATTTATCACGTCTGCTGCCTTAAGTCCACATCCTACTCTTCTGGGCAGTCAGAGCTCTCTGTGACCCTCACTCTTCACAGTTTATGGAATCAGAATAGAATGTCCTCAGCCAAGCATGGTGGCACATGCCTGTAATCTCAGTACTTGGGAGGCCGAGACAGGAGGATCGCAGGTTCTTGGCCAGCCTCGGCAATTCAGCAAGACTCAGCAACCTAGCAAAGACACTCTTTCCAATTAAAGAATTAAAATAGGGCTGGAGGTGTAGCTCAGAATGCACCTGGGTTCAATCCCCAGTCACACACACACACACACACACACACACACACACACACACACACACATCCTCTCTCATATACTATTTTCCCCCAAAGACATGAGCATCTGATAATGGGGCAATGACAGCCACAGTGGAGAGGGTGTCCTGTCGTCTTTGTTGGTGGCTGAGTGAGGTCTATTAGTATATTTCTCATCAAGGCTAATAACAAATTAAGCATCTTCATTTTCTCAGCCCTAAAGTTGCTATAGTAGGTCCTTATCAGTGATTCAAATTACCACAACTCTACTTAACTCTCTAGATCTACATGAAAAGACCACTAGAATCTAAGAAACTGTTTTAGTTAAGTTGTTAACTAGCCATGTAAGGCAATTAGCTTCCCTGGAGTCTATTTTTATTTCTAAGTTTAAAAAAAAGACAATTCAAGTCTTTTGACTTTTTGTATATCTTGCACGTGCTAGGCAAGTCCTTAGCATGTAGAGTATATCTTTTGCCCCAAACAAAGAATATCTTGGTGCTATCTATGGAAGATAAGAGACATTCCAACACATCTCTTCACACTTTCATGGTAAAGCATGTGCCTGCGGCTGGCCAGGCTCTCTCTACATTAAAGATGGAATCACGGGCCGGGCGTGGTGGCGCATGCTTGTAATTCCCGCGCTTGGGAGGCAGAGACAGGAGGATCGCGCAGGTTCGAAGCCAGCTGCGTGCGCTGGCTTAGGAGACCCTGTTTCCAAATAAAAATGTAAAAATAGGTCTGGGAGTGTAGCCCGGAGGTAGAAGGGCTTCCAGGAACCAACCCCAGTACCACCAAAAATAAATAAATAAATAAATGATGGAATCACTTCATTTCACTCCACTTTGCCTATTATTTCCCCCTTCACATGAAAAGAGCAAGTACAAGTGGAATTAGCTGAGCTCAAGAAACTTTCTTTACATTGTATATGGCCCATGACGTTTCCTAATGAAGCCATCAGTACTAGGTACTGCAAGCCACTGTCAACAGTAACACATTCTACTTCTGAATCATCTACTTGAGTCCTTCAACAAAGGCAAAGACTGTGATCTCAGACGTGAATACAGAGCGATGGGTTCTTAATGTAGACACAATTCCTGGGGCTGTTCCTAAAGATGCCTATTGTCTCACATTGACTGTGCTAACAGATGAGAAATTAATAAAGCAAGAAAAATGCTATGAGCTCCACAGAAGTAGAAGACAAATACGGGTACAGAAATATTAAAAGAAACAAACAAAAATATACCTAACAGCCAAACTAGACACAAAGTATCCTAATGTTGTCACTAACACCCAATGGAGATATCTTCAGCAATAAAGATGCTTTTTGGGGAAAGACGGGACAACTTTAGATGCAATAATAACCTTAAAGCTGTAATCTAGCTTACAGTTCTGCCATGGGCTATGGCGTGGTTGATGTACAGTACCCCCTGAAGGGCTCATGTATCAAGCTCAGGTTTGATATAGTGAAGTAATGAAAGCAGTAATCTCATCAGTAGATAAATCCATTATGGTGGCCTAGGCTGGTGGGGTGTGGCTGGAGAAATGGGGTCCCCTAGGGTGTGGCCTTTGGGATTGTGCTAGTGTTTTTTAATTCCTTTGCTTGTTGGCTCTCTGTTGCTTCCGGCCTCCATGATGAGAGCAGAGCCTCACTCTCTCCCAGCTTCCGTACCACCATGCCCTGAGCTTCAGACCCTGGCCTCATATGGACTAAACCCAGAATCTCCAAGAAATTGACTAAATAAAATCTTCCTTTTTCTAAGTTGTCTGGTCAGGCCTTTTGGATTAGAGTAGTGAGAATATTGGCCAAGACAGGTTAGGTAAAAAGCAAACTCAACTTCTTAAAGTTCCTCCCATTTCCCCCAAGGCCTTGGATTAAACAGAGTGAAAACTCAGTAAAAAGTAGCTAAAGAAATTACCAACAAAAATTTAGGAGGTAATAAAATGTTTAGGAAGGGGAGAGCCTTACAATGGAATATTAGGTATCTGGAATAATAATGATGATAAAGCTAAAATGTATTAGTTATAACTAAAATCTACACGCTGGATGTTACTTGAAGTGATATTTTAATTCATATGACTGAGGGCTGGGGAGTAGCTCAGTGACAGAGCACTTGCCTAGCATGTGCAGGGCCCCGGCCTCAATCCCCATCACTATACGCATGTGTGCGCACACAAACACATACTCAGTCATATTTGTATAAACTTAGGTACTGTTATTATCCCTACTCATTAAAAGGGAAGACATTCAGGTACATGGGTCGGGTACTTTGCCTAGAGTCTCACAACATTAAATAAAGCCTGGGTATAACTCAGGCTATCTGGCTTCTGAACCCAAACTCTTTTTGCACAAGGCGAGAGGGGGTGTCAAAGAGAACGAACAGGCAAAACAGAGAGAAGAAAGAATCCAAATGGCAAATAAATATATGAACCCAAACACGAAAAATTTTATGAGTGCTAAAACATAAATCACTTTCACTCTGGTGATACTGCAGAGAAACAGGAATGTGAAGTGCGACACTTTTGGGAAGGTAACCCAGCAATATTTAAAGCATTAAAAACAAAATAACCTTTGACCTGGAAATTCTACTTTGGGGAAGTTCTCCTATTGATATTAAGAGTATGAGCATTTAACGCCATGATGCTTACTAATCCATTTGATGCTAAAAACAGAAAACAACCCAAATGTATCTTAATAGAGAGCTGAATAAATTGTGCAATATCTACAGCAGGAATATTACAGAGCTTGGCTTGTATGTAGGGCAGGTTACTAAAATGAGTAAACTAGATTCTCTATTGATCCAGAGAGATACCTATGAAACATTATTAATACAAAAAATTTCAGAAGAATGCATGTATCATGAACAAATTTTTAAAAGATAACTAAAAACGCTGCATATGGGTATATCCGTTTCTATGATCAGTTAAGTTTGGTCAAAGAAGAACCACAATGGTTAATATCAGTGTTCTCAGAAGTGTGAGAATGGAGGATGAAGAAAAAAGATAAACTTTTCTTATACACTTTGGGTATTTTTACTTACAGTGAGCATACTTTTAAAAATTACTTTTTTGGGGGTGGTACTGGGGTTCCTGGAAGCCCTTCTGCCTCCGGGCTACACTCCCAGACCTACTTTTACATTTTTTATTTGGAAACAGGGTCTCCTAGGCCAGCGCGCGTGGCTGGCTTCGAACCTGCGCGATCCTCCTGTCTCCGCCTCCCAAGCGCGGGGATTACAAGCGTGCGCCACCACGCACGGCTAAAAATTACTTTTAAAGTAATTTAAATATTTTTGGTAAAAACAATAAAAGAAACACATGTAATATGTACTTTCAAAATCTAAAAACCTACAAAATATAGCTGTGAAAATATTACCCCCCAAACTGTGCAGCTGAGTACTTTACAAAGTGATAGAAACCAGCCTACTCTTAAAACAACATGTGGTCAGTCCGTAATATGGCTGTAGGAAGAAATGGCCAGCTTTTCCCTAAACCCCCCATCACGACCATCCTACCCATGGCCCATTTACTACTTGGGGCTCAGGGAAGAAAAGAATGTGAGAAAGACTGAGCTAGAGAACAGGCACCAGCAGAGCAGTTCTCCAAAGACACGGCACACGCTTAAATGCTAAAGGAGAGAACGAGCCATCGAAAGCAAAGACAGTTCTAGTCCTGCATCTCATGCTGTGAACTTTAAATTCAGTCACTAAAAACATACCCTGACCATGTTTTCTTTGTCCTAAGAAGCAGTTCTGAGCCTGGCGTGGTGGCATCCATCTGTAAACCCAGTATCTGGAGGCTGAGAGAGGAGTATTACAGGCTTAAGACCAGCCTCAGTAACTTAGTAGGACCCTCGGCAACTTAGTGAGACCCCGTTTCAAAATAAAAACTGAGGCTAGGGTAGCCTCATTTAGAGCGCTCAGAGTTGGAACACCCTAGGTACAATTCCTACCTAGTATAGGAAGGAAGGAAGGAAGGGAGTAGTAGTAGTTACGGACCAAACCTTCTTTTCCAAAAAGAGAATATTCTTAGGTCTACTTGTGAATAAATAAAACAATCTAAAGCTTTAGACTGTGGCCAACAGTATCTCACTTCAAGGGGGAGGGAGGTGTAAGAAAAATAGTGTGTTGACTATTTGAGTCATTTAATTAGAATGAGTTGGAACAGGAAGACCTAGTCAAACCTTTTGAGGCCAGAATCTATACTTTTTAATTTAAAGGGCTATCATGATTTATTTCCACTACTTCAGAGATACCTGACTCACTAGGAGCATCATGTCATCCCAGGTCAAGAGGCTAGAATAAAGCATTGTAGAATAAGCAGGCCCAGGAATGGCTGCCAGCTGGCCCCACGCCTATGGCCAATTCCTGTGTATTGTAATACAATGGCATCGGCTTCTTGGATTGGGACACAGGGGAGCAAGCATTTGTTACAGGCCTGATTTAAAAATAATCAGAAAGGTGTCTGTGGAACCACTGGGCTCTAACAAGTACTGCTGAGCTTGGACTGAGACCCTTACTCAACCTCAAGGGGCCTAGAAAGTTTAAAGTCATATGCTTTGTCCTGTACTACGGAAGGTTCACTTGGAAAGATAAATTCACTCAAACAGAATTTACCAGGAAATGGAAGGAACCGTTTGGGGTCGACATTGAATTCTGCCTCTCAGAACCACATTGAGAGGCTCAATTAAGACTGAGATACTGAGCCGGGCGTGGTGGCGCACGCTTGTAATCCCTGCGCTTGGGAGGCTGAGACAGGAGGATCACACAGCTTTGAAGCCAGCCTCGCTGGCTTAAAAGACCCTGTTACCAAATAAAAAAGTATAAAAATAGGTCTGGGAGTGTAGCCCAGAGGTAGAAGGGTTTCCAGGAACCCCAGTACCATCACCACCAAAAAAAAAAAAAAAAAAGAGTGAGATACTGTTAGCCGGGCGTGGTGGCGCACGTTTGTAATCCCAGCATTCGGGAGGCTGAGACCTGAGGATCGCGGTTCACAGACAGCCTCGGGTATTTAGTGAGGCCCTCCGCAACTTAGTGAGACCCTGTTTCAAAATAAGGCCCCTGGGTTCCACCCCCAGACCCCCCACCACACACACACACAAAGAGTGAGATACTGTTAAGAACAACAACAAAAGCTCAAAAATGAAGAACATGTTAGGGGAAGCAGGAGGGTGGTCTATCTTTCTACAAGGAGGGGATATGTATATTCCAATGTGACCAGACAAATGTAACTAGAGAGAGAAAAAAACCATTACCTGACTAGTAGTGGGGTTTTACAACCCGATCTCGTCACTCCCTGATTGGGGAAGAAACTAATTAAACTAACCCACAGGATTTGTGTATGTACTAAGAGTCTTTGTAAGACTGGTACTGTACATCCTGCTACATTTCCAACATTTGTTTGGTCCCTAACAGACAATGGGAGGAAAGGACCAGGTTTTATGGTAGATACAGCATGTCCCCTAATATGAAAACAATAAAAATGTTCAGTACTCACTGTACAAACATAAGCACCAAGAATATACAAAATACCCTGAAAAACCTATGTCCATTCACTCACACAGTGAGCAGAAGACCCTTCCAGAATATTCCAGAATGAGACATCGGTTATTTTTGCGCTGAAGCAACTTCCTGCCGATCACATCCTGTTTGGCCACGTCTCAGTCACAGTGGAAACAAAAGTCAGTGCCACAGGATGAGTGAGGCAGAAAAAGGAGAGGACCAGGGAGGAGCCCGCCATGGAGACACACCTTCAATCACCTTTCCCTGCCCCTGGTTCTAGACCTTTTTCTGAAATCCTACCCAGCTGTGACCCTGCCTCCTTCTGACCTTTGCTCACAGGTTGTTTCCCTGGTGTTAATTTTCTCTAAGGCCTCCGTCCTGCAAAGCTGTGCGCCTCCCCTCTACCCCACCCCCACCCGACACACCTTCACCTCTGATTCTGTAACCATGGAATCCACTTCTCCTAAGACAGGATGCTGGGTCACCAGTCAACTTCTCTGCCTTCTCAGTTACAGCTGATCCCCTTCCCAGGGACAGCAGCGCAGGTGATAAGCAGCCGGGCTCTGGATGGCGAAGGGACCTGGCATAGGTCTCTACCTGGTGCCTGGCTCCTCACACAGCACACTGAAGACGTAGGTGACGGACGCCCACTTCCAACTCCTTCAAGATGGCAGTATGCCGGGTCAGTGGCAATACATCTTAACTGCTTCATTCTCATTTCCCTTCAAATAATCACCTTCTCCCTTTTTGTCTACCTTCTTATATCAAAATATTTCTAAAACATCCGAAAGCGAGATGGGAAACACAATGGAAATCCTTAGGCTGATGCATTTGTCTGCCTTTGACCAGGACCATAATAAGAAATAAGAATAAGAAAGAATAAGAAATATATAATAAGAATAAGAAAGATGCTTTACATCAAAATGCAAAACACAGCCAGGTGCGGTGGTCCATGCCTATGGTCCCAGTACTTGGGAGACTGAGACAGGAAGATCGACCGCAGGTTCATGGCCAGCCTCAGCAACTTCTCAAGACTCTCTGCAACCTAGACAGACCCTGTTTAAAAAAAAGAGAGTTTGAGCCGGGTGTGGTGGCGCAGGCTTATAATCCCGCACGCACTTGAGAAGCGGTGACAGGAGGATCACGCAGGTTCGAAGCCAGCCTCGCTGGCTTAAGAGACCCTGTTTCCAAATTTAAAAAAAAGTATAAAATAGGTCTGGGAGTGTAGCCCGGAGGTAGAAGGGTTTCCAGGAACCCCAGTGCCACCAAAAAAAAAAAAAAAAAAAAGAGTTTGGGGTGTAGCTCAGAAGTAGAATACCCTTGAGCTCAACCCCCAGTACCAAAGGGAAAAAATAAAGACACACACACAACACACACACACACACACACACACACACACACACACACACAATACATATTGATTTAAAGTAAAATTCATCATGACTAAGAGCAGTATACTTTTTTTTGGGGGGTACTGGAGGTGGAACCCAAGGGCATTCTACCTCCAAGCTACACCCCATCCCAATTTTTAAAAAATATTTTTGGTGGTACTGGGGATGGAACCCAGGGGCCTTCTACCTCTGGGCTATACTCCCAGATCTATTTTATATTTTATCTGGAAACAGGGTCTCTTAAGCCAGCTGAGCCTGGCTTCGAACCTGCGCGATCCTCCTGTCTCAGCCCCAAGCACCGGGATTACAAGTGTGCACCACCACGCCCGGCTTCCCATCCCTATTTTTTATTCTTTATTTTGAAACAAGGTCTCACTAAGTTGCAAAGAGCCTCACTAAATAGGCTGTCTGCCAATCGCAATCTTCCTGTCTCAGCCTCCCAAGTACTGGGGTTACAAGCGTGTGTCACTACACCTGGCTAGAGCAGTATACTTTAATTTTTAATTTATTTTTTGGTACTATGGATTGAACTCAGAGGCATTCTACCTTTGAACTACACCCTCAGTCCTATTTTACATTTTATTTTGAAATGGGAAGTCAGGTTGCAGAGGGCCTCACTAAATTGCTGAGGATAGCCATGCACCTGCGATCCTCCTGTCTCAGCCTCCCAAGTACTGGAATTACAAGCATGCACCACCACACCCTGCCTACTTTTAATTCCCTATTTAATTCTGTTCTATTTAATTTTTTTTTTTACATGTAGTTCACATCATGTTGTCTAAAAAGGTCTGACATAAAGAGTATAAATTATAGAATTCCATGCACAGGAAGGTCTATAAGAGTCAAAACTAGTATTATAATGATCAAAATAGTGTATTATCAGCTGGAAGAGGGTATAAGACAGCCCTTTGGGATGCTATAAATGTTCTCTATATCCATCTGGGTGTTGATTACATTGGTGTACATATGTAAACTACTGAGCTGGTGCAATTTACTTTAGGTAAATCACATCTCAATAAAAAAAGGAATAAATTTAAAACAAGCCAAAGAGTAAGAACTGGGGATGGAGGCCAATTAAATTGCTTTCACCAACTAAAATGGCTTCCACTAACTTGGTTATTTCATAGTTTGAAAATAGTTCTAAAAATGTTAATTTGTGTGTGGGGTTACTGAGGATTGAGCCCAGGGTCATTTTACCTCTGAGTTACATCCCCATCTACAGCCCTTTTTAAATTTTTTGTTTGGAAAAATGGTCTCACTAGGTTGCTGAGAGTCTTACTATGTTGCTGAAGCTGTTCTTGAACCTGTGACCCTCCTATCTAACCTCCGAGCTACACCCCCAGTCCTATTCTTTATTTTGAAACAGGGTCTCACTAAGTTACGGAGGGCCTCACTAAGTAGCTGAGGCTGTCCGCCAACCGCGATCCTCCCGTTTCAGCCTCCTGAATGCTGGGATCACAAGCGTGCGCCACCACTTATATACTTAAATACATAAATCTTCCTAGGTCTGAGAATCAAGCAATACTAAATTTTATTGCTCAGGTCATATAATAAGAAAAGAGAGCCCAACTTCTATACAATATAGTTTTTTCACAGAAAAAGATACAGATTTCTACTAATCAACATTGGTCTAAAATAACATGAACTTGCTCTTCGGTACTCATTGTGTCCAACCAGTAATTCTAGAAAGTTACTTTCTGAATTCCAAATTCTATCACACATATTCCCTGCTTCAATAAATGAAACCCAAACAAAACACTTTGCTTCAAGAAATTTTGAACCCTCAAACGACCAGACACTAAGAAGCAAACCTCAAAACAATAATACTCAGAAGTGCCCAGCAGGATGGGGCTGGGAGTGTAGCTCAGGGCTTACTTAGCATGTGCAAGGACCTGGGTGTGACTCCCAGAACAACACACACAAAGAAAGAAATTCCTCCTGTGAAAACACAAACACAGAAGGCTGAAGTCTTTGCAGACCAGGAGGAGGTTGGAATGGCGACTCTAAAGTTAGTTTTAATAGGCAGGTGCTAAAAAGATTCTGTGGAAAGAGGCCCTGAAGGAAAATAGCGCTCCAAAGTCCCAGCCAGGGCAGGAGACTTCTATTTGAGAACAGCCATGTTGTCTGGACACAAAGGTCAATGGTGAATGCTAGTCTATTTATAATCCTATACAGATAAACCACAGTTCTATTATAGTGTTTAAGATGTGGGTGTGTAGGGTCCTTATTTCACTTTAGTAGGAAAAAAGAATAGAAAGTCAGTAACAGCAAGAACAAAAAGCGTTAGAGGACACAAAGACATTTCTCTTGTTTAAAAAAGAATCGCCCATCAATATACAGGAGACAAGTACAAGGATATTCATTGTAGCATCGTTCACAGGAGAAAAAAATGGAACTAACAGACTAGCTGAAGGGAAAGGTTTCAAGAGGATGGAGGGGATCCATATATCAAACAGGATGGACCTCAAAAACAAGGTTGAATTAAAAATAGTTAAAGAAAGTACAGACTAAAACATATAGTATGTTGGCTTTTTTTTTTTTTTTTTTTTGGTGGTACTGGGGTTCCTGGAAGCCCTTCTACCTCCGGGCTACACTCCCAGACCTATTTTTACATTTTTATTTGGAAACAGGGTCTCCTAAGCCAGCGCGCGGGGCTGGCTTCGAACCTGCGCGATCCTCCTGTTTCTGCCTCCCAAGCGCGGGGATTACAAGCGTGCGCCACCACGCCCGGCGTATGTTGGCATTTATATAACATTTTTAAACATACAAAGCAATATCATGTAAATCATTACGATCAATATAATTTTTGTAAGGACATACTAGTGAAATGGAAGCGAGACTTGTAATAGTGATTGTCTCTGGCTGGGGTTGTGGGGAAGAAAATAATAGGAACAAGGACAATGTTTAAGAAGAATTTCAAATGCAACTGGTATTTTTAGTAGTTCTAAAAATACAGACCCTAGAAAGACAATATAGTAACAGATGTGAATATGGGCGGGCAGTATGCATGCTTTGTCTTCCTTTGTGTTTTCCAATAACTTGTGAGTTTCTCAAAATTATTAAGCACAGGTATACCCCCATTTGTCTTTTTTCCCATTGAGAGTGACCCAGGAACAATTTCTACAACCTAGGCAACTCTCTGATGGCAAGATGACCACAGCCATCCGCCCTGGAATTGTGTCTGTTAATCTGAATAAGAGAGAATACACCCGTGGACACAGTAAGTGCCAGGATATTATGAGAACACTGACCTGTGTATTTTGGTGATTTCTTTAGTACTTGTGACGCAGTATTAAATATGATGAGGGGAAAACACTTAATAATAAATAAAATAATACTTTGCAGGCACTTTCTGGCACACCGGCTGTCTTACTTAGCACTCTGTACTTCACAACATATCATATTGAGGTCAGAAAGTAGACAGGAAGAATCACAGTACCACTGCTGTATCTCAAGACAGTGCACTCTGGATAAACCCGTGAAACATCCCATAGCATCAATGAAGCGCAGCACATTTAGGGCAATGTTACCTTGGCAAGTTCAGGCAGGTAGCTATCTAAACCGGAACCGGGGCCTTCCAATTTTCCTTGTTCATCATCTAGAATGGAAAGTAGATCACCCGAGTCACTTGTAATTAGAAGCATTTTATTTAGAACAGGAGGAGAAAGGCTGGTTCTTTTAGGTGCCCTTCAACACATGGTTCTCCATTCCGGGTGCACATTACAACACCCAAGAGTATTGGAAAAATGCCGATGGCCAGGCCCAGTGGTGAGGGGCAGAGTACGGAACGGCTGGGTCAGTGTAATTAGAACTGATGCTACCTATCGACAACGGACCCCATGGCCACACCCAATCGAGATTTTGGTGGGACAAAAGAAACAGTTTTTGTGTTTTGTTCTTAACGCCCAGGCATTTCTAGGAGGCAGCCAGGACTGGGAATGACCAGAAGGCTTCACACATAACATAAACCTTCGACAACATAGCCAGATTTTTCCCATCAACTTAATCTAAGGCTCCCAACTATCCTAAATGTGCCTTGAAAGTTTCAAAAGACATTATTAATGACAATAATATGTGTATATATGTATACACACACAGAGTTATCATTATTGAACTGAGCTACACCCTCGGCCCTGTTTAATTTTTTATTTGGAAACAGGGCCTTACTAAGCTGCTAAGGCTGGCCTTG
The DNA here is from genome assembly GCF_963383645.1 of Muscardinus avellanarius. Classification (NCBI taxonomy): domain Eukaryota; kingdom Metazoa; phylum Chordata; class Mammalia; order Rodentia; family Gliridae; genus Muscardinus; species Muscardinus avellanarius. The sequence continues at coordinate 190,093,316 of NC_137787.1, forward strand.
AACGTGAGCTCCTCTAACCTCAACCTCCTAAGTACTGAGATACAAGTACGTGTCACCAGGCCTGTCACATAACTCTAATATTTTAAGAATGGATTCTTTACCAGGGAGAGGCTTATTTTTAAATTTACCCTCCACCCAATCAGTACATTTCACTTGTGTTCCATGAGGTCATGGAGCTGACACTTAATGTTGCTTGTCCTCAAATCCAGGTCTTTCTCTCTTTCCTCTCAACCTGTGGTTCTTCCCATGATAAGATTTCTATAGTAAACAATGTTGGGCAGCAAATTCTTTTTTTTTTTCTTTTGGTGCCAAAGGTTGAACCCAAAGACATACTACCACCAAGCTACAACCCCAGCTGTGTTTTACTTTAACTTTGAAACAGTGTCTTGCTAAGGTGAGGCTGGCCTTGAACCAGCGATGTTCCTGTCTCAGCCTCCCAAGTACTGGGATTATAGGCATATGCCACCATGCCCAGCTATTAAATTCTAATAGGACAAAATCTTTGCTAGCAGGCTATCTGTAAAAGGCTTGCATCTGCCCCATCTCTCATATGCCTGCACACTACTTCTCTGTCTCACCGTCATTTGGTAAAAATAAAGACACTGGCAGAATGTGTGCACCTGGGGAAGGCCAGACTGCCCACCTTCATGAGAGTCCCCGTTTCGTTTCTCTTGCATGGCTGCTTCGAAGTTGAGCTGGAGAATCTTGTTTAGAATGGTGATCCATTCCTCCATTTCCACCTCGCTGTCTGCTGCCAAAAGGTAACTGCTTTTGTCTTGCATCTTGAGCTCAAAAGCAAAACGCCTGACTTTGTTGTTCTGAAATGAGAATAAGATAAGTAGACACGCGTGGAACTGTCTGAAAATAATTTCTCTCCGATTTGCCGATGGGCGCTACCTGTTTGGCATTTCACACCACGTTCCTTTTTATAAATTTTTTTGTGGCACTGGGCATTGAACCAAGAGGCATTCTGCCTCCAAGCTAAACCCACAGCCCGATTTTGTTTATTTTTTTATTTGGAAACTGAGTTTCAGTAAGTTGTGGGGGGCCTTGCTAAGTTGCTAAAGCTGGCTTTGAACCTGTGATCCTCCTGTCTCAGCTCCCCAAGTACTGGGATTACAAGCGTGCGCCACCATGCCCAGCTAGATACCATACTCTTTAAAACTGCAAACCCCCTGCCTGTCCCTGCCCACTTTCCTGATTTATTTTCCCTGTAGCTTTATTTTTCCATCTGACTCATTATGTGTCTTATATATTTATCTTAATTTTTGTCTGTCCCCAGCAATGGAACAAAAGATCCTCAGGGGAAGAGATTACCCACTCAATGCTTAACCCTTAATCTTTAGAACCATATCTGGCAGAAGTGGACACTTAAAAAATCCATTTGTGGAATAGAACGAATAAAATTTCATGTGTGTGTGTGTGTGTGTGTGTGTGTGTGTGTGTGTGTGTGTGTGTGTTACTGAGGATACGGTCTCACTGAGTTGCAGAAGGCCTCACTAAGTTTCTAAGGCTGGTCTTGAACCTGAGATCCTCCTGTTGAGACTCCCAAGCACTGGGATTACAAGCATGTGCCACCACATCTGGCTATTCATTAGTACTTTTTTTTTTTTTCCCAAATGAAGTGGTGTGTGGTATTACATTTTTAAAAGCTAACCATTATCCATCATTATGTTTTACTGACTATCTGGGACATTCTCACCATTCACGAATAATCCCAAAAGGAATCGAGGTTCCTTGCCTACAGCCTTGCCTTGTGTCTTTGGTTTTCATGTCCACAAAGAAATGAGGGACAAACAGTATTCAAACACACGCTAGGGCAGGGCTTGTCGACCCCAGGGCTGCTCACGTCTGGGTGGCTCGGGCTTGGTTGTGAGGGCCTACCCTGCGTGTTGGACGATATTTAGTGATGTCCTAGCCTCAACCTACTGGATGCCAATAGCATATCTCAGAGTCGTGACAACCAAAAATGACTCCAGACATTCCCAGATGTCCCCTGAAGACAGGACCGCGTCAGACTGACCCAACAGAGAGAGGTTCAGCTCTGTGGAACAGAGTACAAACACAGGCTGAAGAGGAAAAATCCCAGATTCCCACCAAACCTCAGGGGGCGGACAGAATGTCCTCCTACACCCTCTAAATTTCTAGCTGGCTATCCCCAGGCAGAGAGGAAGCTGCTCGGCATAGATCCTGGGCACAGAGTGACCTTCCCAAAGGGCCCTGTGTGCTTTCGTTGGCGCACAGTGCTTAGAAATGTGAAGCCAATGCTGGGTGTGGTGGCTCATGCCTGTAATCCCAGTACTTGGGAGGCCAAGGCAGGAGGACCACGGGTTCAAGGTCAGTCTCAACAATGTAGGCAAGACTCCTGTTTCAAAATAAAATAAAAAGGGCTGGGCATGTAGCTAGAAGGTAGAATGCCCTTGGGTTCAATTACTAGTACAAAAAAAAAAAAGAAAGAAAAAGAAAAAAAAAGAAAAAGAAAAAGAGAAAGAAAAACAAAAAGAAAAAGAAATGTGGAGCCAAGGACTGCTCTTGGCAAAGCCACACAGACTAGCACTACACAGACCGTCTGCGGCGGGCTCGGTAATTATCACCTTGGCTCTCACTTAAACATCAGGCAAGAATCTAAGAAGTCAAAGGCTAGAAATAAAATGAGTTTTCTCTCCCAGATCCTCACATTAAATCCAGAAATTAAAAGTTAATGTAGAGGGGGAAATTCAGCCTTGATTCTAATACATTCCTCCTTCTGAGATCCAGTTTTGTCATCTGCAGTATAAGACTACTCGACTTCAAACATTCTAAAATACTTTTTACTTATTTATTTTATTTTTTTGTGGCTAATTCTAAAATACTTTTAAAGGTTCAATGTATTTCCTTCAGATCTGTCTAACTAACATAGGTGTAGCATTCCTTTCAAATCATGCACTAAGCGTACGGCTAATTTTTATAATGTCCCCACGTAATAATTTTTTTAAAACCAACTGAAGTCACAACTTTTAATGTTTAGTTTATAAACAGACATGGATGAAAAAAAATTATTTTAATCTTTTGAAGCCTTAGATACAATTCGTTAAATGAAAAACACCCTTAGCCACATCTGTAAAAAGAATGGGAAAGAAGAGAATTCCACTGAAGTCAGAACTTCAGATTTTGAAACGCACCCCAGAGACGACATGAGAGTTTGTGGCTGCTGCACTTAAAAACATCTGGACATTGTGCTAAAGACCAGCAACAAAACTCCCTTATTAAATAAAAATAATTCCTTCCTACTCAAAGTGAGGTAGTTTTGCTTTAAACCTTTTTAAGTCAACGCCAGAAAAATTCAGCTACAAAATACCATAAAGGTCTCTCCACTGAGAATGCAAATGAAACCCCTACTTGGGGATCCCACACAAGAAGTTAATTCGCTGTCATTAATAATTCAGTCTTGCTCCTCACTTTACGCCGTTGGTAAACATATCTGATATGACCCGGTGGTCTGCAGTGGCGGCTCTCAGCTGAGGTCCGCCTGCTAGCGGAGGCGCTCCACCTGCTGATTGAAAACATTTTCAGAGAACACAGGGTGGTACCAGAGGTTTGACCTAGGGCCCAAATACACTTCCGTCTATTCTACCACTTGGTGTTTGTGGGGTGCTCCTACAGTGCTCTTATTAGTTTCTTTTTTTTTTTTTTTTGGGTGGTACTGGGGTTCCTGGAAGCCCTTCTACCTCCGGGCTACACTCCCAGACCCATTTTTACATTTTTATTTGGAAACAGGGTCTCCTAAGCCTTGGTCTCTCCAGCCAGTACGTGGTTGGCTTCGAACCTGCGCGATCCTCCTGTCTCTGCCTCCCAAGCGCGGGGATTACAAGCGTGAGCCACCACGCCCGGCATTCTCTTATTAGTTTCTAGTAATGGAAGATACCAAGATTTATCTAAAATTCGGAATTCCTGTTGTTTTGAAAAGCCCAGATGGCTTGGCAACACCGAGCTGGTAGCATCGCCTGGTGACATCGGCAGCAGCTGAGAGCAGGTGTGCCGTGAGCTGGAGACCCGGGCTCTGGATCATCTTCAGTTCCCAGCATTCTCCAGTGGTTCCCAGCCGGGCCGCTCTGCAACTTAATTTAGCTATTTGCTCCCTGCAGACATCTGCTTTGGGACCCCTAGTCCCACTTCTATTCAAGATGAAGTAACAGGATCTGGATTTGCTTTCCAGCCACAATTATTAGAAAACTAGACAAGATAGCTGGACGTGGTGGTGCACGCTTGTACTCCCAGCATTCGGGAGGCAGAGACCAGAGGATCGCTGTTTGCGGGCAGCCTCGGGTACTTAGCGAGGCCCTTTGCAACTAGAGACCCTGTTTCAAAAAACTAGAGACCTGTTTTTGAGACCCTGTTTCAAAAAATAAAAGAGAGTCTGGAGAGTCTGGGAATGTAGCTCAGGGGTACGATGTCCCTGGATTCCATCCCCAGTACTGGAAAAAAAAAAAAAACACTAGACAAGATAGATGAAACCATTGTTCTCTCAGATATGGGACAGCAGGCAGGGCGTGATCCCTAGTAGAATGGAAATAAATGATGTGAGCCCACATCACCTCAGCTTGCTGCCTAGAGGCAGCATCCACAAGGAGACATGGGAAGGAAAACCCCAAACAGGGTCTCTGCCATCTTCCTGATGCTACAGAGTTAACCTGAACTGAGGAAGACCAGGAGGCAGCTATACAGCTGAGTCTCCACACTGAGACAGAAGAAAGAGTCCAACATGGTAAAAACTCACCAAGTCACACATCTATTATGTGTATATTTTCTATGTATACATTCTACCTTAACAAAACAAGTTTCCCAAAGAAATCAGAATCAAGACGCAACGACACAAAATTTAGAAAACACGAGATAAAGAGAAGATCAGGCAGGACAGGGAGCAGGAGCAGCACCGAAGTCCCCAGACAACAGCAGCATCAAAGACACTGCCATGCCTTCCAAGTGCCCAGGCAAAATGGCCAAAAAGCTACCGCAGGATGGGAGGCTCCAAGCCAAGAACAAGAAGAGGGGTGCCAAGCATGGCGGCGCACGCCTGTAACCCAGTACTTGGGAGGCTGAGACAGGGGGCTCACAGGTTTGCAGCCAGCATCAGCAACTTACTGAGACTGTTTCAGAATAAAAAATATAACAGGATCCCAGCCCTTGGGAGGCTGAGACAGGAGGATTGCACACATTCGAAGCCAGCCTCAGCTACTGAGAGAGGCTCTCAGCAACTTAGTGAGACCCTGTTTCCAAACAAAAGTATAAAATAGGTCTAGGAGTATAGCTCAGAGGTAGAAAAGCCCCTAGCTTCTACCCCCAGTACAACAAAAAATAAAATAAAATAAAATAAAATAAAATAAAATAAAATAAAATAAATAGGGCCGGGTGTGGTGGCACACGCTTGTAATCCCAGCATTTGGGAGGCTGAGACAGGAGGATCGCAGTTCAAGGACAGCCTCAGCTACTTAGTGAGGCCCTTAGCAACTCAGTGAGACCCTGTTTCAAAATAAAGAATAAAAAAATAGGGCTGGGATGTAGCTGGAGGTAGAATGCCCCTGGGTTCCATCCTTAGTACCACAAAAAATAAAAATAAAATAAAATAGGGCTGGGGGGGTATAACTCGAAGGTAGAACACTTTGGGTTCAACCCCCAAAGTACCACAAAAAAAGGAAAAAAGGAAAGAAGGAAGGAGAAAGGAGAGGAGAGAGGAAGAGAGGAAAAGATAGGAAAGGAATGAGGGAGCGAGGGAGACGGGAGAGGCAGAGGGAGGCATGGGGTCCTGGAAGTGGGGAATCCTACACATGGAAGGCGAAGGGGAGCTCCAGGACCAGGGCTGTGCAGGCGGAGAAAGCAATCAGTCTAGATGCAGCAGGAAGGAGGGGACAGCAGCTAAAGTCCTATCTAGCGGGACAGGAAGTCATTCACTAATATCCCAAACTGCTGTGTGAAGAAAGGAGAGAACGCTGTCTAGCAACAGGAAGACAAACCCGGCACGAACAGCGACAAGGGTTGCCTGATTATTTGGGGGAAGGAGGAGGCGTGGCGTGGTGTGGCGTGGCGGGGCGGGGGACGCCCTTCAGCACTGATTCAATGAGATGACAACACTGCTTGGATGACCCGTGCTATGGGATGCTGGGGAGCATGGGAATCCATAAGCAAGGACACCTGTAGTCACACCAGAGTGCTGTGTCCCTCCCTGGCTTTATTCACGGAAGCCCCGCGCAACAATCTCGGCCCAGAATCAAGCCTCAGGCCGGCATCATCGTTGTGGGGGAGAATTCTCTGATAATGGTGACTGTGTCTACTGTGTCAGGGAGGCTGTTCATTAGTCACAGAGCCCTCTGTCCAAGGCCCCCACGAGAACTGCCTGAATGATCTGCATTCTCAGATGACTTGGACAGCTCCTGAGTAACTGGACTGTCTGCGTCTTCTGCGCACTGTGGATGGAGAGACAGAACGTGGAGGTTTCCACGTTTGGGAAGAAGAGAACCCAGCTGGTGGCCCGCGCATGGCCGGCATGTTTTCAAAACAATTCATCTTCCTTGTACTTTATCTCAGCCCTGCCCCAACCCCGGGTTCACCTTTCTTTCTCTTCCACTTTAAATTTATACCTCTCTGTGTTTTATGTCTCCTTGCAAGCTGATGCCTTAAGTCTTCCTGGAAAATTGCAAGGGATGGATGGATGGATGGATGGATGGATGGATGGATGGATGGATGGATGAGGAAACCAGCAACCTGCTTTTAGGGACAGTTCCATAAAGATATGGGAAGAAACTAGAAACAGGTTTCTGGGGGAAGGAGATGGGAGGAGAAGAGAGAGAGTCTGGAGTAACTATCTGTACTGTTGTTGTTTTCTTTTTTAACAATAGGAGTGAATTCTTGTACTATATATAATTAAAGATAATTCTTAAGTATAGTTCTAAAGTTTTAGTGGCATTCAGACAACAAAAATAATCAAATGTTGACTAACTGCTTCCCACTTGCTGGCACTGTTCTAAGCTCTTTGCATGTAATAATATTCTCTAAGTAGCCATCTTCGGTACTCCTGTTATTCCTACCTAACACATGATAAAACTGAGGCTCAGACAGCTTAAATACGATGTCAAGGTTATAGAGCTGGGAAACAGCGCAGCGGGGACTTAAACTCAGTTTGCATCGAGCATCCGATCTACTGACTGAGGTACCACACCATTGGTACCACCACAGCAGATGACTAAGTCATCACTGCGATGCCAGGAATCATTCTAAGTACCGCCACGTGTTGCTCCTCCGGTCTTCTCATTTGCCCTAAAGGAACATTATCATTGTCCAAATTTTGCACAGGAAGAAACATTCAGTAGCCTGTCCAAGATCACACAACCAAAAAGTGGTCAAGGCAGCTTTTTTTTTTTTTTTTTTTTTTTTTTTTTTGGTGGTACTGGGGTTCCTGGAAGCCCTTCTACCTCCGGGCTACACTCCCAGACCTATTTTTTACATTTTCATTTTGGAAACAGGGTCTCCTAAACCAGCGCGCGGCTGGCTTCGAACCTGCGCGATCCTCCTGTCTCTGCCTCCCAAGCGCGGGGATTACAAGCGTGCGCCACCACGCCCGGCAAGGCAGCTTTTAAACAAAAGAATTCACACACCAGAACACTGATGCTTGCCATAACACAATATCAGAGACCATAAAAAATGATGTAGCCAGGTGTGATGGCGCACGCTTGTAATCCCAGGACTTGAGGAGGCTGAGACAGGAGGACTGCAGGTTCACAGCCAGCCTCAGCTACTTAGTGAGGCCCTCCAAAACTTAGTGAGACCCTGTTTTAAAATAAAGAATAAAATAGGGCTGGGGTATAGCTCAGAGGTAGAATGCACCTGGGTTCAATCCTCAGTACTGCAATAAATATATGATAAAAAATAATCCTTTATTTACTTATTTCTTCCATAAATATTGCCATTCAGAGAAGTCTTTGCACATATCTGCCTATTCACACATAGTTCTACTACAGATAAAAAAAACCTTAAAACATTTTCATATTTACCTGAACCACACCCATGCAAGAATCCAGAAAAATCGATCCTTTTGGTTCCTTGGAGATCTTTTCATCTTTATAAAAATTCAAATTATATGATCCATCGCCAAGTTGAATCAGGTGGAAGAACCGTCTCTTGAATGACTGGGAGAAAAATACACACAGAGCTAGTCTTTCAAAATGGGAAGAGTCATAACCTCTACCGACAGCTCAGGACCACACACAGAAATCGTTTCCTTCTCCCCAAAACAAATCTAGTTCTAGCCGGTGCTCTGCGTCACTGGAGTGACAACGACCCCATCACGTCCAACAGTCCCGGAGGTAGGGCACTGAACACCCATGGCTCAGTTTTCTCATCTACAGAACTTGAGATTTTACAGAAAAGAGGAGGAGGAGGAGGAGGAGGAGGAGGAGGAGGGGAGGAGGAAGAGGAGGGGAGGAGAGGAGGAGGAGGAGGAGGAGGGAGGAGGAGGAGGAGGAGGAAGAGGAAGGGAGGGGGAGGAGGAAGAGGAGGAGGGGAGGAGGAAGAGGAGGAGGGGAGAAGGAAGAGGAGGGGAGGGGGAGGAGGAAAGGAGGAGGAGGAGGAGGAGGAGGAAGAAGAGGAGGAGGAGGAGGAGGGGAGGAGGAGGAGGAAGAGGAGGAGGAGGAAATGCCTTCACATAACCACTCAAGATCAGTGTGGAGAGTTCCAATCTGGGATGCAGCACGTAGGGATGGAAACTTCCTCTCAAGCCCCCAGTGCTTCCATCCACACAGGATCGGAACTGCTTTCTGCCTCGTGACAATGAATAGCTCTCGTCCTTGCGAAGGATGGTGGTCATTTCCTAAGTGAACTCTCATCTTCCTGGTCGTCCTACCCCCCCTCCACTGCTTCTCTTTACTACTAATCTTGATCTTCTCGATACAGCCTCTTACACTACTTCTGCTTTTCTCTTTGCAACCTTCTTCCAATGTTACCACTTTCCTTTTGAGTCCTCTATATTTTGGGGGTCTTGACTGCACCTCAGACACCTCCACAGGCCCCCACGTTGCTCTCTGAGGTGCTCAGGAGCCCAGTGCAGCCACTACAGAGAAGAAAGCCCACGTCGACGAAGACTCCTCGCACCAGCCCGGTGATGTTCCCCGTGGCGGTGGCCAGAGGCAGGAGGGTGCGGAGTCAGGGCTATAGCGATGGGGAGCCTATCACCGGGGAAGCATCTTAGCGACTAGACAATACCACTTTTGTTGGGAAGAGCAGCGAGCCCTTCATTTTGAGCATCGCCGTCAAGACCTACAGCAGAAAGGGTTTCGTGAGAGAGGGCGGAGGCGCTGCACATCCTCACCCGCATGGTCACGCTGATGGCGCTGTTCACGTTGCCTTTGTAGAGCCAGCCGTGCTTGGTGATCCCGCCCTTCTGAGAGCCGAGGGAGGCGGCATCCTAGGAGAAAAGGCAAACACCACCGCACTCAATCTCCTGCTGCTACCCGAGTTATTTTCAGTGAGTTGGGTTAATGGGAAGCCCATCCTGTTTATACCAAGGTAACCACTTGTCCCTTTATTACGGCAATCGCAAACATGAATGCCCGCAAGTCACATTAAAGTCCACTTCGCAGTGAGAGAGAGAAACCAGCCAACATTTCTGCAAACCCCGTTCCATTAAAGGCATAGTTAGCTCCCGTCCAAAATTTTAAGTGTCCAATGAGCCTCCGAAAGGACAGACCACACTGGCCACTCGGTTGTGAGGTCTTGCCTGGTTTCATGAAAAATGTTTTTGAATTACACTCCCATGAAGTTGGCGCACAAAAGCAAATTCCTGGAGAACTTCCCAGAGCCGTGGTTCAGGGAAAGGTGACCAGGGAAAGGAAGGAAATGGAAGGCAGAAAGGAGAGAGAAAAGGATGGAGTGGAGGGAGAGAGAGGCCAGAACACAAGCAGGAGCCCAGGGAGGAAGAGGAGATAGAGAGTGAAGGGAAAAATAATAAAAAGTGCTTCTTCAAGCTCAGACCCCAGGCAGTGAGATCTGGATTTAAGGAGGGGAACGTAGATCTGCCAGCTGTTACCAAAAACATGTTAGGCTTCTATGTGTCTAAACCATAACCAGACAGAGAAAGTATATACCCACACAAAATGGCAAGTATTCTGTCACCAAGTAGAAAAGGGCAGAAAGCCCCATCTATGTCTTGAACATTAATATTAGTATTGGAGGTCCTATTATTATCAGCTTTATTGCAACAAGGATTTGGTAGGCTGGTGTGTGTCATTACATGCATGATTTCACTTGGCCTTCTGTTCCCTAATCATCAGCACCACGCGTTTGGCCCCTGGTCCATTTTAGAGGACCACTTACCTTTCTCGGAATTGAGAACTCTAAAACTCTAAAATAAGTGGCTGGTGTTATAGCTCAACTGGCAATTTTTTAAAAAAGGACAAAAAACCTGGGTAGGATGGCAGATGCTTATAATCCCAGTACTTGGGAGATTGAGAACAGGGGGAGGCAGGTTCGAGGACAGCCTCAGCAAGTAGTGAGACACTCATCAACCTAGTGAGACCCTGTTTCAAAATAAAAATTAAAAAATAAGACTGGGAGTTTAACTCAGAGGTAGAATGCCCCTGAGTTCAATCCTTGGTACCTTGGTTGGTACCAAAAAATAAATGAAAATATAAAAGATAAAATCCTAAACTCACAATAGGGCATCTAGCCATTAGTGGGGAACGAGAAATGTAAAGAGAGATCTCCTTATCTTTTTATTGTTTCCCTTGCTCAGTGGGCACAATAACTTTAATCCACTACTCTTTTTATTTGCTTCTCTAGACTTAATCTTTTCTCCAAAAGTAGAGGGAATGAGCTTGTTAAAAACCAGATTTCACTTAAAACAATCACGGAAGAAACAGCCATTTTAAATATACTGGCTGGCAATTTAAGCTATCTTGTTGAAAAACAATCTAACTTTAAGGTCAAAGTAATCTCGATATCTTTTAACAGTGTAGCCATATCTGATCCAAGTCTTTGAAAATGATCTCAGAACAAATAAACATGCCCCAAAGAACAGGAGATCAAGTTGAAACAGAGGCCCCGGGTTCATCAATCCAACAACACATTAAAAAAAATTCCTCCCCTGTTTCATGAAACATTCCGATTCCTGTTTTGGCTAAAGGTTGGCACATTTTGAGCGGCTCTTCAAAGTCTGGAAAGTCAGTGTTTGGAGTGAAAAGAAACCAGAGCCCACGAGCATCTACCTCGTCTTTGTCCACCTCCTCGTCAACTTCATAGACGTGGACTGGAAGTTTGTCCAGCTTGACCGCTTTGCTTTAAAAAAGAAAAAGAGAGCACACCTGTTTTAGGATTTCCTGGTCAGGACAGTCTGCATTTCTTCCTCCACCACAGGAACGTGGCTCTAATGAAGCCAAACTTGGTTTATTCAGATTCTATTCCATCGCTCTCCAGCGGCGCGCCAAGAGGCGCAAACCAGGAAGCCCCGAGAGCTGTGTGGAGAAGACAGCGTGGCTTGCTGCGACGGAAGGTGGGCTAGGTATTAATAAGGACTTGGTAGAATAACCTTCAATACAAAGATGATGAGAGGAAGTGGATATGAGATCACTACACTTAAAGAGATTAATGTGGAGGTGCACGCCTGTAATCCCAGCACTTGGGAGGCTGAGGCAGGGGGATCACAGGTTCTAAGCCAGCCTCAGCCATGTACTGAGGCCCTGAGCAACCTAGGGAGACTGTTTAAACAGAAAATAGAACTTGGGGAGTAGCTCAGACATGGAACACCTCTGGGCTTCATTCCCTGTCTCTGTCTCTCTGTCTCCCCACCACACACACACACACACACACACACACACACACACACACACACACACACACACAGTCAGCAGGCTATGTGACAGTACTGACGGCGTCAGCAGCAGTGTTCAGCATCTATCTGCAGCCGTCATATCCTAGGCTCTGAGGGAAAGAGTTCACGTGTCATCTCATTCAATCCTATGGATGGAAGGAGCTTTGTGAAGACCACTGGATGGATAAAGAAACTGAGGCTTACAGAGCTGACCCAGGCAGATCACGGAATCTGCGCCTTGACCAGTTATAATCCTCCTTCCTTTTTCACCACACAAATGGAAATTCTTATTAATGCCAAAAGGCGCAATCTATCTGCAGTGCAAAGTCTATCACAGAGTAAGTGTACCACATGTGGAGCCTGTTCTTGTTCAGCCATGAGAATAGTATAAACAAGAACCAATGAATATGGTTCAACCCAATCCAACGGGCAGCACTAAAACATCCCCAAGTGCATGCTGGTCTCATTTAGAACTAAAGAGCAGTCCCATCTGGAGAAGCAGCAGCTGGGAAGGCGTGGCCTCACTGAGGTTCGAGAAGAGGCGATGGAGATGTTGGCAGAACACTCTGAAGGAGTGGCCGAGCCGCACAAATAAGAAAACAGACAGCTCGGCCCACGGAGAACAGTATAAAAAGACGAATCCAGAGGCAATGAGCAGAAGACAAAGGCATTAACTGGGACGCAAGTAAAATTGTCATCGGTTGTGGTTATTTTTAAAATATAATCTATCATTATTAGTTTTCCATTTTCATAATCAACTACACACACATACACACACATACTTTGCTACATGTATCATTTCAAGATGTTTCATTTTATAACAGCTAGCCTCCTAAGGCAAGACCTACCTCTAATCTTTAACTACCACTAATCTAGCTAAACACACTTGTTTCCGACATATTCTAGAATGAGCTAATACTTTAAAGGGGGTAAAGAATTTATTTGGAAAAGTACTTGTTTCTTGGTTTACTTTTTTTTTTTTTTTTTTTTTCAATGCCAGGGATGGAACCCAGGGGCATTGTACCTCTGAGCTACACCCCCAGCCCTAGTTTTTAGTCTTTTTATTTTTGAAACAGTATCTCACTGAATGGCGAAGGGCCTCGCTAAGTAGCTGAGGCTATCCACAAACCCAGATCCTCTGGTCTCCGCCTCCCGAATGCTGGGATTACAAGCATGCACCACCAGGCCGGGCTCCTGATTTACTTTTTTAAAACAAAATTTACTCAATATAAAATACTCCTTGTAAGTCTTTTGTTCAAAATATTCTTTTAAAGAAAAACAGTGCAGCATATTTCAACATACTTTGATTTTTTTTTATATTTCTCAGTGAAAACTTCCGTCTATTTATGTCTCATCAGTGATACCCTGAAAAGTCTCGACATAATCAAACCTTCCACGTGTTTTCATTACCACTCACCAGTACCAGAACACCGTGTTTGAGTCTTATAATCAGAGGCCCTTTAGGCAACCGCTACATCATATACACACAAACCATCTAGCAATGTTTTCTACAATGACTCTGACTTCATAAGAAGTTACATACTTTCCCGAGCATTTTTAAGTACAAAACCCTCTCCCCGCGTGGATGCCCCACCTCGTGTGGTCGGGTTACTCACTTTGGAAGCTGTCGGAACTCTCCTGAGTAATCTTCATATTTATAGGTCACGAGATGCCAGTCGGAGTTGTAGGTTTTGATGCACTGGAGTGGGGTGAAAAAAGGGGTAAGTGTAGGAGGAAAACAGAAAGATCTGGAACATTCAGGAAGGCACACCCAGACAAACATCAAAAACATGAACAACCAGCTAATGCCTGAGATTCCACCACCAGAGACTCCAAGAAAGCTCAACTTTCTGAACCACGGAAACATTTCCCTCGAGAGAGGTATTCCCTCGAGAGAGCTATACCCCCTGCCCCATAATTTTATTCTTTATTTTGAAACCAGGTCTCACTGAATTGCAGAGGGCCTCACTAAGTAGCTGAGGCTGTCCTCACTAAGTAGCTGAGGCTGTCCGCGAACCGCGATCCTCCTGTCTCAGCCTCCCGAATGCTGGGATTACAAGCGTGCGCCACCGCACCCAGCAGCCTTCTACCTTTGAGCTACACCCCCAGCCTTATTTTATTTTTTATTCTGAAACAGGCTCTCACTGAGTCGTAGAGGGCCTTGATAATGCTGGGCAGGTTTTTCTCAAACCCGTGACCCTACTACTGTCTTAGTCCTCCAAGAACTAGGATTATAGGCATGCACCACCACGCCCAGTTTACAAGCATTTTTAAATACTAATTTGTTTTTTTTTTATTTTTTGGAACTAGGGATTGAATTAAGGAGTGTTCTATCTCTGACCTACACTCCCAGTCCTCCTACACCATTTTTTTAGTTTTGAAACAGAGTCTCACTAGGGTGCTGAGGCTGGCTTCAAACCTGTGATCCTCCTCGGCTGCCCCTAGGCCCACGGGCACAGCTCGAGCAGCCCTGACTCTGTGGCTTGCCCCTATTTTCCTTATCTGACCATGGCAGGTTTTGTCAAGCACTGCAATTGTACCACCGATCTCCTGAAGGACATGAAAAGCATCCTGAAGCACAAAACGTACTGCCCAGCCAAGAAGCAGGAGACCAGTGGAAACCCGCATCTCATGGATGCGTTTATAAGTGGAACATGTGAAAGTTCAAACTTCCAACATCTTAAGACATGAGAAAGATTATTTACTAAATGTTTAAAGTGATAAGGAATTGTCCCCGCCAAAAAGTTAAGCAGGCTAAGTACCCAGACAGTCGTTCAGCGAGCCATTGTGGACGGTCTACATGGCAGGCACTGCCTGAATTCCAGGACAGAGACACAGAATAAGGCAAACCATCCCCACCCCTCCGGAGCCATAAAAAGTCTAGGAGATAATGAGTTCCATCAGAAATCCCATCCAGAGAAGAGTCTGCCACGAAGGCAGGGGTCTGACGGACCGGTTACATGTTTAACCTTTCAAGTCAATAATATTTTGAAGTTGCACTGAAAGGTTTATGAAGTTGTTTTTCTTTCCTTTCTTTTTTTTTATTTTTAAATCCATTAGATCATTCTCCTCTGGACTGGAGGATGAAGAGGAAGTCATGTTTCACTCCACCCAAGTGGAAGAGTCCCAAAAGGTTTAGTTATGTTGGCTCGGGCGACCTAGGACGAAATAGTGATTGTGCAACCTACAGCAAGCAAGGAATTTAATGGAGGGTTATCCACCAAAGCCAGATTCTTTAAATCAGCTGGGAGGACTGGATCAGAAATAATTTTGCAGAATGTTTTAATATGAGGGGAGCTGGGTGCATTTGCCCATGATTGTCATCCAAGGAGGCTGAGACAGGAGGGTCACAGGTTCAAGGACAGCTTCGGCAAGTAGTGATACCCTCATCAACCTAGCCAGATTCTGTTTCAAAAAAGAAAAGAAGCTGGCATGGTGGCGCACGCTTGTAATCCCTGCACTTGGGAGGCAGAGACAGGAGGATCGCGCAGGTTCGAAGCCAGCCGCGGCTGGCTTAAGAGACCCTGTTTCCAAATAAATAAATAAAGGTCTGGGAGTGTAGCCCAGAGGGAGAAGGGCTTCCAGGAACCCCAGTACCACCAAAGAAAGAAAGAAAAAGAAAAGAAAAGAAGGTAGGGCTGGGGGTGTAGCTCAGAGGTAGAATGTCCCTGGGTTTAATCTACAGTACCCAAAACTTTAAAATTTACGTCAACAACCTTTCTGTAAAAAACCAGATAATAAGCATTTTTGTGTTCGTGAGTCATATGTGCGTGTGTTGCAACAACTCCGCTCCTCTGTACTGTGAAAGCGGCCATAGGCAATATGTAAAACTACTGGATGTGGCCGTATTAAAATAAAATTGTGTTTACAAAAATAGGCCGTAAACTAGGCCTGGTGACTTAGGCTAGTAACCCCAGTATTTGGGAGGCTCAAAGAGGAAGGTTCAGGTTCAGGCTGCCTCAGCTACTTAGTGAGGCCCTGTTTCAAAAAACAAAAAAAATTTAAATAAATGGCTGGGGGTGTAGCTCAGACATAGAATGTCCCGGGATTCGATCAACAGAACCAAAAGGCTGTAGGTCATATTTTGCCCGAGTCCATTTTCCTATCTCCAGCTTTTGAATAAACACTTATGTCTACATAAATATAGTCTGGCTGTATTTTTCTGGAATTCATTTAACTAAGTGGCAAAAGGGGTTCAAAAGAAAATTATCTTTTCAGAAGGATAAGAGAACATACCTTAAAAATTTTAAATATATCTTTAATTTTTCAAAAACCTCAAGGAAAACTACTACTTAATTGGTCTTCACTTATAAAGCATAGATTCCTTATAATGGATAATTGTGTTGATGGCATATTTCTCACCTAAATATCAACTTAGGAAAACTAGGTAAAAACTTTATTTTTGTCCAGTATGAGGGATTGAGCCTAGCACTGCTCTACTACTGAACTACATTCCCCAGCCCTGTTTATTATTATTATTATTATTATTATTATTATTATTATTATTATTATTATTTTGCTTTAAGAGATGGTCTCACTAAATTGTCCAAGCTGGTTTCAAATTTGTGATCCTCAAGCCTCAGCCTCCTGAGTTGCTGGGTTCACAGGCATGCGCCACTACGACATAGCTTTCAATAAGATATCCAGTGAATCCATTCACAAATTATACCCTATTCTAGGTCCAGAAGACAAATTCTATGGAAATCATCTTTCTGTAGCCAGAAATGAACCCTGAAGCTCATTTTATTTTATTCTATTTTATCTCCCATCATAAAAATGTAATAATCTCTTTGGCACTTACTTGAAAATGCTGGAATGTGAGGGTCGAGTGGGGGAACGCGACTTCCAAGTGTAAGTCAGTGCAGTGCGAAAGCCTTACCTCAGTCACGAATAAGCTCTGAGCCTCCTCCTCTGCGCGGGCCGGGACCGTGGAGCGGGCGTAGAGACCCTGCCGCCTCAGGATGGCTGTCTGGGAACCAGAGCAAGAGGGGCTGGTGAGATGGAAGGCCTGTCCTTGCGGGGTGGCTGAGCACCCACAGCAGGGCCAGCGCCCACACTGCCCCCGATTCCTACCAGCAGGTGGGTGCGGCTGCCTCCTTAGTCCCACGTGAAAGATTCCATTTGACACCCAAAGCCAGGTGGCTCCCTGACTTTGGGATCAGGGGCCTGATGATCCTTCTGGGCCCTTCTTGTTCACCCTAAGGTAGGGCACAAGTTCTTAACATCTCAGCCCCAAGTGCTTGAGGAGCCTGACTTAGTTCTATTACATAGCCATTTTATTTGCCCTAATTGCCGTGTGTGTGTGTGTGTGTGTGTGTGTGTGTGTGTGTGTGTGTGTTACTGGGGATTGAATCCAGGGCCATTCTATCTCTGAGCTATATCACCAGCCACATTTTATTTCTTATTTTGAAACAGGGTCTCACTAAGTCGCTGAGGCTGGCTTCAAACCGGTGATCCTTTTGTCTCAGCCTCCCAAGTACTAGAATTACAGGTGTGCAACACCATGCCTGACTCTAATTGCCTTTTTGTTTTTATTGTGGCAAAAATAAAAAAACAAATGTACTACTTAAAGCATTTTAAGCATACAGTTCTGTAAGTACATTCACGGGGTTGTACGACCATCCCCGCTACCTGTCTCCTAATTATTAATTACATCCGTCCTCGGTCACCACCACATCCCCAGTACCCAAAAGCAAAGAGCCAGGAAGACCACACACATAAAAGGTCCTCAGTCAACAGCCACAAATGCACCTAGGGATCCTGAATGCTACCTCGCAACTAATTTGGTTTCCTGAGGCTTCAATGCTTACTTTAAATAATAAAATGGCTTAGGAAACCACACATCTAGCCCGATAGCTGCATTTTGGGTTTCAGAAAGCAACAACCTCGACCCCCCCACCACCATGAACTGAAATCTGTGAGTCCTACTAACAGTAAAATCATGAAAACAGCAAACATGGAACACTTTGCTGTTAACAGAACCCATGCTGTTGGCCCTTGGCGCCTCGTCACTAGGCTGGGCTTCCCGGGTATCTGTCCCGTTTCTCTTTCTCCTCTGTTACAGGCAGCTCTGGGTCAAATCTGTGATTTTTCTCCTGCTCCATCCCAGGTAGAGAACTTCAGAGGCACGTATCTCATGGATAACTAAACTTTACTTCCTCCCATATTTTCTGCTGTTATACTTGTCTCAACTGTATGTGTATTTGTTCTACTCCTGTACTGACTCCATCTTTGAGGGATATCTTAAGGCCTATTTTTGTTTTTTTTTTCCTTAAGGCCTTTTTAATTAATTAATTTATTTATTTATTTATTTATTTTGTGGTACTAGGGTTCCTGGAAACCCTTCTACCTCCGGGCTACACTCCCAGACCTATTTTTACACTTTTTATTTGGAAACAGGGTCTCTTAAGCCAGCGCGGCTGGCTTCAAACCTGCGCGAGCCTCCTGTCTCCGCCTACCAAGCGCGGGGATTACAAGCGTGTGCCACCGTGCCCGGCAAGGCCTATTTTTAAAGTATAGCGCCCTTACTCTAAAGGAGGCAACTCTGTTCTCCACCAAAGTCCTTTGCAGGTGCACCATTCGTTCATTCAGCCTCCAGAAAGGCTTGTAAGATCCTGGATCTTGGTTTCCTGGTGATCATACAAATGGAGACCTTCCTTTCACACATACTACTCAGGGTCTCATGAAATGTCATAGAGATAAGTGGGCATAGACCTGTGAAGCAAGATGCAATCAGAAAGCTACCGAGCAATATATTGATTACAGGGACCCCACATTGCTAGGAATCAGTAACAGAAAATGGTTCATGAAACTTAATATACTTCAAAGAAGGACACATTCTGTATCCCACTTATTGTCTCCTTATCTTCATTCATCAGGGTTTTTCAAGATTCTCAATGCTAATTATTACACTTTAAAACATTCAAGAAATGGCTCATCTCAAGAAACAGAACTACTAAGGTCACTTCCAGCCCATTTCTCACTGTAGCACTAGGAAGAAAGAAAATGTATTACAAAAATTTCCCAGTGGAATTACCACCTCAGGAAGCTTTACTTGTGTGGCATTTTCCCAAACACCCTCCTAAGATGTGAAAAATAATGGTAAGTAGCTATTATTTTTATTCTTATGTATCAAAGTGCTATTATGTTTTCATCTGAGGAAAAATACAAATTTTAAAACATTAAAGAGAGACAAGTTTTAGTAGATAAGATACCGTTAGGTGTGGACAAAGCATAGTTTTCTGAGCAGATGGAGCTTGTTTTCTTCCCCAGAAACGCCATCCAAATAATCTCAGTTAGACATGCTTTTTTTTTAGTACATATCTAGTATAAGTGCTTATTTGTGTATTTCTTAAACTGCATAATATCGGATCTATTTTAGATCTTTTTTGTGTGTGTGTGGTACTGGGGTTCCTGGAAGCCCTTCTACCTCCGGGCTACACTCCCAGACCTATTTTATATTTTTATTTGGAAACAGGGTCTCTCAAGCCAGTAAGGCTGGCTTCGAACCTGCACGATCCTCCTGTCTCCGCCTCCCAAGCGCGGGGATTACAAGCGTGCGCCACCGCGCCCGGCTCTATTTTAGATCTCTAAGAATGGCGGCTCTCTGGTGCTGTATATGCATGCTGCTCCTCATAACAAACCATCTAGGCTGGCTCTGACCAATAACCTCAAGGGGAGTGGACACTGTCAGTTCCAAACCTAGACTTCAAGAAAAGGCAACCTGAGCTGCTTCCTTCTTGGAATCCAATCACCACACACAAAATTCTACCATCTTGAGACCTCCGTGGTGAAAGGATTATGAGCTAGCCATGTGGAAGGACCACAGGTAGAGAGGAAGATGCCCCACCAGCATCCAGGAGGCTCCAGCCATCCCAGGTGAGCCTCGCGTGAAGAAGCGCCCTCAGCATGCCCGCCCTCACGCGTGAAGCGGGAGAACCTTGCCCGGAAGTCCGAGTCGTGAAAAATAATATTAAGTGACTTGGCTCTGGGGTGTGATTCAACAGTAGATAAAAGAAGTGAGATTTTAAGAGACAAGAAACATCTCCAAATAACGGTACCAAATAATACTGCCATTTTCATGAAAAGAGATTTCAAATACTACGTAGAGTTCAGAGTTGGGACAAGGTGCTGAGGAGATCCACCACACTGCAATCTGATTTCCACAATCACCCTTCTTCTTACAGCCCTCAAAGAAGTCATGTAAGATAGAAAGACGTGCTAGCTATATCCTAAATGTATACTGCATTGACTTCCATTCTGGAAAACGCTCTAGTGATCATTTGAGAGCTTGGCATAAATATTTCGTCATCCATACATCCACATTTTTACCGGCTCCTGACTTCCACACTGAACTACCAGCTGAAATACAACACTGAATAAAATGTAGTCCCTGTCTCTATTGGGTATATACTCTGCTGAGGAGATAATTATTTGAGTGTAGTCAGTACTATAGAAAGAGAAGGAAAAGAGCACAGAATCATGGGAAGGCACAAGAGAAAAGAGCTGGGGGAGTCTAAACAAAGCAGGGAGAAGAAAATATTAAGAAAGGTGTACTCCACTTAGCAAGGCCCTCGGAAACCTAGTGAGACCTTGTTTCATAGTAGAAGATAAAAAGAGCTGGGAGAGCTGGGCATGGTGGTGCACAGGTGTCATCCCAGCATTTGGGAGGCTGAGACGGGAGGATCACAGTTCGCAGATAGCCTCAGCTACATAGTGAGGTCCTTTGCAACTCAGTGAGACCCTATTTCAAAATACAGAATAAATGTCGGGCATGGTGGCGCACGCCCAGGCACTTGCTGACAGTTCTGACCTTCCAACGGGGAGAAGATGCACAGATAGTAAAGGCACTCTGGTTGGCTGGTGGTTGGTTGGTTGGTTGGAGGTTGGTTGGTTGGTTGTCTGGTTGGTGGTTGGTTGGTTGTCTTCTCTCTTTCGGGTGGGCTGCTACAAGTCAGTTTCTCCTGAGCCTGACCAACTCCGATCATACTAAGCAAATCCAGTCAGTGGACTTGCAAAGCTGACATCTAACCCTATACCCTGCTGATCTTAAAACCATGCCCCTGAGACCTCTTTAAATATCCAACTCCACTAACTAAAACTCTCCTGCAGGAACACACATGCCCTTTCCTCCCCCAGATTCTGAATTCCTTTAAGGACAGGAGACATATCTTTCTAATGGTGTCTCTGTGCTAAGTACTTGATAAATGTTTCACGGGTGAATGAATAAAACAGTCAATGGAGACAGAAATAGGAACTTACCAATAGCCATTATAGAAACTGACACAGGAAGACTAAGTGGATGTTCTATTTTAGTATCTTCTCCATATATTTTATGCATTCAAAGTTACATTCAGAGAGTCTACTTTATGGCCAATTCAATTCACATTAAATTTTTAGAGATTTAAAAAAATATGGCTTATAACAGAATCCAAAATCAAAGCCAACACCAGGAGATTTTACTCTAGGAACACCAAAGTCCTTCTCAACATGAACTAAATTTCCTTTTTGAATCATTGTGGTATCCTTTTCAGTCAAAATTATATTTCTGCTAAAAGATGGATTGGTATGTATCTTCTTCATATAAATCAATGTGGAGATGGGTTTTCAAAGAAAATCAGCACCATTCTATATTTAGAAATAAATCAGTCACCTCCCATTATCCTTGGAGGATTAGTTCCAGGACTTCTATTGATACCAAAATCTGAGGATATTCAGGTCCCTTCTATAAAACAGTGGTGTTTGCATATAACCTACCCATATCTTCCTGTATATCTTCACTCATCTCTAGAGCAATTACTTATAATATCTAAGAAAATATAAATACTATGTAATAATTGCTATACTACATTGCTTAAGGAATAATAAGAAAAATGTCTGTGTATATTCAGTACAACTTTTTCTAGATATTTTTAACCTGTGGTTGTTGAATCCCCAGATACAGAACCCAAAGAAATGGAGAGCCCACTGTATTTCCATTCTACTAACACAGCTTTAAACTTGAAAAAAGGAGGGAAAAACATTTTATACTATGAAGTGCAAGAGGATCCAAAATTTAAAACTAAGCATCGTTAGCATTTCCAACGACGACAGGATAGAAATCTTATAATATAAAACACAACTTACGCCGGGCGTGGTGGCACACGCTTGTAATCCCCGCGCTTGGGAGGGGGAGACAGGAGGATCGCGCAGGTTCGAAGCCAGCCTCGCTGGCTTAAGAGACCCTGTTTCCAAATAAAATATATTAAAAAAAAATGTCTGGGAGTGTAGCCCAGAGGCAGAGGGTTCCATCCCCAGTGCCACCAAACAAACAAAAAACAAACAAAACCAACTTTCAGATATAAACATTTATAGTAACTCATTTTTCAATCAGTACCATAACTTGGTTAAACACTGGTAGTCTCTGACTCAGAGAAATCCCTAGTTACCATAGCCAGGAATGGCTAGGAATCTTATGAAGAATTCTACAAACTCACAGGAGTAACTGAAAAGGAAAAAAATGGGGACAAGCACTCTCCCAAGGGGGCATACAAGCATACGTGGACACAGCAGCCCAGGCCACTCTTCATGAAACTTTTTTTTAATGAAATAAAGTTACAAAAAAAAAAAAGTGTAACATCGTCCCCAGACTCCAATAGGAATAGCAAATCTCAAAACTATCCCCAAGACTAGTTGGAAATAAAATGTTTCCAACAGTTGCTTTTTACTTTAAGGACTTTTCTCTTGATTGAAATGATTCCCTCCAAACACGGGGACCTCTTAGATGACTCTGAGCTACAAGTATCCAGCGTGGCCTTAGGAACTGCTGAGCCTGGGGGGCAGGGGCCACGTGGTCTGCCCGGATGGCTTGCTGCTTCTTCAGATTAAACTTGGTGTGGCGCTCCACTAACGCAGTGCCCACTCCCAACTAAGCCTGGCTTCTGTCTTCCACGGGACCTGGATCCCCCTAACACTGGGTACCAATGAGCTCATGTTTCTAACCACAAGAAACCAGTCTTGTGAAGCCAGTCATCCCATTAAACTTCCTCTGGAAGAATCTGAAATGTGACACTGGAACGTGTTTAGAGTGGAAAGCCAGGAAAAAAGTGTTTATAGTGGAGAGTCCCCACGTAAGCCCGGTCTTCCATTAGCCCTGTGGTCCTGGGAAGAGCCTGAACTTTCCACATCCGTGAGACAGAGCCTGCTAGGAGCCCCAGGTTTCCACAGCTCTCTGAGTGTGGAATTCTAAGGCTCCTCTCCAGTGGCTGACCTGAGTGCTTTGTGAGAAACCAGAACAACAGGCGTCCAGAAAAAAGAGAAAAGATGAGCTCAGTATTTGCTTTGACTTATATTACCCATTTACTTTTCTTTATGGAAGAGATTGAGGGAGTAAAAGGAAGGAGGATTCACTATATGGATCTAAATAAATATACGAGTATTAACAAAAGCATGCTTTTGTAGCATTTATTTTTCCAACCTTCTCAACTCACATGATACTAGACCATATTTTTTTTTATTAATCACTCTATGTGGAGCATTAAACTATTTTAAAAATGCTCTTAATTTCTGATGGGAAGTATATTTCCTGGTTAGTTAAAATATCATATTTTATATGATTTTAATTAAAAGCCTCAAACAAAAGGCCCACCCTTCCTTGGGGACCACATAAACAATGAACTAAAGACAATATCCCAGAGAAGTGGGTGGGCTGTAGCCTGAGCCAACTGCAGAGATCACTCGCCAAGTCCTCCCTACCCTCCTCCTTTCAAAGGAGCAGAGCTGGAAGTATCCTTCCTCAGACAAAAACAAACGTGAAGGACCGCCCAGAGAGGGAGTGCAGACCTCAGAGCAGGAAGCACGGGCGTGTAAGCAGACAAACGGGAGGAAACGGAGTCAGAAGATGAAAAGGCCTCTCTGCAGGAGGAGCCCAGGGCTGCAGCCAGGGAGACCCTGAAGGGGAATCTCCTAGGTACCTGGGTCCTATCTCCAAAATGGACTATCTTTGAGGACAGAGGACAGTCTCGAGTCAGAATAAAGGGGGCCACCAGGACTCAAAGCCCAAACTCCCATCTACCTTCAGCTGAAACGTGGACTATCTGCTGAGCAGTCAACTGCTCCCCTCTTGGCAATCTCATATAAGATCCCTTATTTGTGTTTGTTTTTGTTGACTCAGTAGAACGATTTCTTCGAGCCTCTGAGAACTTTCTGCATTTGTTGGAGAAATGGTCATTTCCAAGCAACCCTTTGTGGGTAAGGGGTGGTTGGGCCAAGGGAAAGAAGTGGATATAACCAAAGAGCAAAGTTCAAGAGGTCCAGGAGACCCGTCCCACGACCTGGCCCATCTCCTTCACTAATTGATAAACCCCGTTGAATTTTTATTATACTCATATGGAAAAAAAGGAACACAGCATCCATGCCAATGTTTTAAACTTATCTCCAGTTTCTAAGCACCCTCTACGAGATAGATGGTTCCCTTCCTCGCCAAGTGCAGGGTGCCCCATGATCTGTAGGGTTCTGTCCTTTGATGTTGTCTGGAAACCCCATTTGGCCGTGTTGGTCTGTACGTTAAATGCTCTGTATCCAGAGTGGTATTAAACAGAACTATTCGTCAACTCTGGGAACTGAGCTGTAACTTGTTAACACAATTGCCGGAGCCTTTCCAAATATCTGACAGATGAATTTATTTCAGAGCACGACTGGCTTTGCGAGAGGATTCTGCAGCTAGATTAGAAACTCAACCTCACACGGAGCGTCTCCACCTTTCGCCTCGTAGCTCAGTCTTGGCACCTACCCCACTGTGTCTGTGAGCATCAGACAGTCCCACTCTCTGGAAAGCAGCTGCCCGAGGATTCTGTGTTCAGCTCACTAATATTTAAGGGTGTGAATGAAGCAGGTGACAAGACAAGGGCCAGTTAGGTTTCTGGGGGAATTTAATTAAGCAAAAACCCCCTTAGGAATAAAACAACATTGTGAGCGCTGAGCATTGACATGAGCAGAGAAAAGTCTATTTTGCATGGACTTTCTGAGCCCTGTAACACCTAACAAAGGTTCTACACCCACCGTCTAGGGAGTAGGGGACGTCTCTCCCTGGTGCTCCTCTTCACCAGCTCCTGCACAGCTGCCAAGCATCCAGCTGTGACCATCTTGTTTTGCTCAGAGGTGCCAGCCTTCACTCTGTGTGATGTCAATGACTTTCCCCAAGGCATGGGCCACAATGCACCAATTTGGGGCACTCGCCTATTAACCACAATGTAGCACACTAAGGGCGCTGTCTACCTTCCCTCTCTTCTTCCTGTAACCAGTTTTCTGTGCAGCTACCAGCCATCTTCCTAAAGCCTTCATCCAAACATCAGGTCTCAGCTGAAATTCCTTCAAGGACTTCTCACTGACACCAGAATAAAATCCAAACTCTCTGGCACAGCCCAAGGCCTTTCCAGACCAACCAGGCTCTTGCAGACTCTTCCTCTGCCCTTCTGCAAGCCTCAGAGCAGCATGGAGAGTTCCTGAGTCCCTGGAGCTGACAGTGAGGTTGCTCATGCTGAGCGCCGCCTGCGGTGCGCTGCCCTCAAGTAACATGTATGCCCTGCTCTGCCATGACTCAAAGCCATGTCTGCACCTCTTACCAGACTTGAGGATACAACTAGTTATTTGGCTTTGCTTCTCCAGCAAAAACCTAGCATAAGCTACATGCTTATTGAGTAAATACACAATCAAGGTTAAAAATGAGAACTGAACTGAGATCTCAAAGGGTTCTGAAAGAGACAGTATTATGGTGGACGTGCAGCCCTCCAGGTTCACGTCTGGAAGCTTGGTCCCCAGTGTGGCGGTGCTGGGAGGTGGGGGAACCACTAAGAGATGTCCTTCTGTCACTTGGGACCTCCAGGGGTTCCAGAAGAGGTCCCCAAAGGGAGGTGGACCTCAACTCAGGCCGCCAGGGCCTTGACATTAACGTGGAAAGGAAGTTAAGGACTGGTCAAAGTGAGGCACAGGCTAGTTTTATTAAGAGAAAGCAGGGCAAACACACTCCGGGAGGCTCTGGAGAAAGCACTGGCTCCTCAGCAGGGCCGTCCATAGGCGTGCAAATCTGCCAGTACCGTAGGCGTGCAAACCTGCAAGTACACACATCCAAGCGGCTACTTTGAGTTCTTCGTGTTGGTCACTGGACACGCTCATTATTATGCATCAAGAGCTGTTTGGGGTTTTTATTTAAAAAAAAAAAAAACCTCTATTAATTTCCCCATTAGGGCTTTTCATTGTTCCATTTTGTGAATTTGAACAGGACTACATTTGTATAACATTGAAGGTTTTATCAGAAGTGTGGCATATGGATGAAGTAATCAGATCCAAAAAATAACAGATTACAGAAAAATCTAGTCGTTGAGTAAAACCACTCAAAGACCTGTTTTTCTTAAGGCCCGGGTCAGGAGAGATGTGATTTACAGACCTGCAGATAAGGTCTGATAATTGACTGAATAGTGTTTCCTGTGACCAAGGTATGTGGAAGTGGAGTTTTTTTTTTCTTTTTTTCTTTTTTTCTTTTTTTTTTTTTTTTTGGTGGTACTGGGGTTCCTGGAAGCCCTTCTGCCTCCGGGCTACACTCCCAGACCTATTTTTTACATTTTCATTTTGGAAACAGGGTCTCCTAAGCCAGCGCGCGTGGCTGGCTTCGAACCTGCGCGATCCTCCTGTCTCTGCCTCCCAAGCGCGGGGATTACAAGCGTGCGCCACCACGCCCGGCTTGTGGAAGTGGAGTTTAAATTTGTAGTTTTGAAGAATCAATGAAGGGACCGCTCCTGTTGACATTACATACACTGGGGGAATGCCAATCGTGACCTCAGTATCCTGTGTGGGGAGGGGAGTGGAGAGGGAGCCGGAGGCGCTCACAAGCACCGCGTGCGTGTGTGTCTCTATTGCTGTGAGCTACGCTACGATGAGAGACCGACAGCGCGCCAATGAAAGTGCACAAGCACATGGGCGAATCTGCAGCTTTAGATGGGGACTTGAAGTGAGGGTCGCGCTTCTATGGCCCAAACGCCTCCTTTCTACCTATCCTTGTGTCTCCTAGTCTACCTCACTCCTACCCCTCCTTAGATCCAATGGTTTATCCTTATCCAGTTTTATCCATATATAACTTTCACCATTCTCTCTGATCTACTTAAATGGGATCTAAATATTATTTCTCAGAAAGAAAGAAGGAAAGCTGTGTGTTGGAGGGATGACCCGACACGGAGTGTCAGCACACAGCGAGGGGCCAGTGGATCCATTTAATACCTTTCCGTGGACGTGTGCCTACTGAGGAGGACCACTGGTAAAGACCAGCTTCACAAACTTAGCCAATCACAGAAAGACAAGAGTCATATGTTTTCTCTCATATTCTCATATGTGGAAACTAGGAAGTAATCAGGATACCTGTGGGATTCCAGATAATGGAGGGGAAACTCCAGTAGAGTCAGGAGGTGGTCTGGGGGAAGGAAGGGGAGATAGGGAGAATCAATGAAGGAATCACTTCCATTGACGTAGGTACATATGTAGAAATAAAGCCAATGTCAGCATCAATACCCTGTATGGGGAGTGGGGGAGCCGGGCAGCCCCCCAAGTGCTGTGTGCATGTTGTGATGACCACTCTGAACTTTATTATGATGTGTGACCGCAATGCACCAATAAAAGTATGAAGGCACTTAAAAACAATTAAACAATACGTGTGTATTAAAAAGAAGTGAAACCCTGTTTCAAAATAAAAAGTAAAATAGGGCTGGCTGTGTAGCTTGGAAGTAGAACACCTCTGGGTTCAATCCGTAGTAACAAAACAAAACTTTTTTTTTTTTTTTGGTGGTACTGGGGATGGAACCCAGGGGCCCTCTACCTCTGGGCTACACTCCCAGACCTATTTTATATTTTATTTAGAAACAGGGTCTCTTAAGCCAGCTGAGCCTGGCTGTCTCAGCCTCCCAAGTGCAGGGATTACAAGCGTGCGCCACCATGCCCGGCTAAAACAAAACATTTAATACTATCCATTCTACAAAAGAGAATAAAAACTCTCATGCAAGTATCATTTTATATATGTGTGTTCTATCTCATCTAGTAAATTAGTTCGTCTCGACTCCTCACTAAGTTTTCCTAAGTACTTCATGGAACGAAAATCATGTTACAAAAGTTCTTTCTACGATTGAAAGGAAGAAAGAAAAGCCACTTCCCTTAGCAGAATAATGGAAAAAAAATAAGAAAATGATGAACTGCTTGGTAAACATTAAACCCAATGTGACGATCTTTTTGTCTAATTGTTTTAGCAGGAGAGACCACAGTTCCTCCAAGTTATTCCACTCCTCAGGGCCCACGGGGCGTTCTGTATGAACGCCCAGCTTCCAAGCACAGCAAGCTCAGTCATATCCCCTGCGCTGTGTGCCACAGAGCGTGGAGACACGGCCGCCCGTGCACCCTCCCGAGGAAGGGGGGCCTGGAGCTGTGGGGGACACCGGGGGTCACTGAGCCTCACTTCAGGTCAGCAGAGCTCACAGCCAGAGCCCCGTCTCCTGCACCACGGTTACGCCTTCAGTTAGAAGGGAAAGCACAACACAAGGTTAATTACGGTCTTTTAATGGGCTTTCACAGTTGCTGATCTGGAATCTGGCAGAGAAGTTGTTTTGCGGAAGCAGTTTTCACCCTGATCTAGCACTTCTCCCTTCGATTTAGGAAAGTAACACTGAACCGTCAGGCCTGTGCTGATATTCCTTGGAGTTTGGCAAGTTAAGCGAGATGGCTTTAGCTAAACGACAGTCAAGGTAATACTGAATACAAGGCTTCCTCAATTACTCTTTTCCTGGTATCCACCCAAGTCCAGTACCTCCCACCGGGGCCTTAGGCCCTGCACCACCGAATCACAACCCTAGCCTAGCTCCAGGGTCTGGTCCTATCCCTGTGTCTACCCCCAACCTCCTTTCTAAGTGAGCATGGCCCAGGTCTCCTTTCCTGTGGGCCCATCTCACACTTCCACGGATGCTCTGGCTCTTCCTGGCTCTTCCTCCTTAATACTAACTTCTCGCTCTGGTTGGACTTCTGGCTGCTGGCAACAGGATTTCCCAAGATTCCCATGGAAGTTGATTTTTATCATGATGCTGGGACCTGATTCTCCTGCTTAATATTAACACATGCCTTTATCGCCTCTCCTAAGTTTGGGCAAAATTTTGAAAGTCAGGACCCTGTCTTATATTTGGAGTCCCAAGCCACACATGAAACAGAAGCCTTTGCACAAATGTAGCCGTTAATATTAATTAAAGAAATATACTCTTCAACTTAGCTAATCAGTGCTGGTGGAAAAGTAAACTTTAATACTTAAAAAAAAAAAATAATTAGAGACAGGCATGGTGGTCCATGCTTGTAATCCCAGTACTGGGAGGCTGAGAAAGGAGGATCACAGGTTGGAAGTCAGCCTCAGCAATTTAGCAAGGCCCTCTGCAACTTAGTGAGGCCCTGTTTCAAAAGAAAAAAATAGGGCTGGGATGTAGCCCAGAAGTAGGATTTCCCTAGGCTAAAAAAAATTGACTAACTCCTTTAGTGTAAAAGTCACTACTTGAACTAAAAATGAAATCCTCATCTTCCGAAAGTCAGAGCAAAGTTAATTAAGAAATTTTATCCAGGTTTTTTTCAGGTAGATCCAGTTCTAGACATGAACTAATATTCCAGAAACCACAGTATTTGGGGAAAGTTATATTGTTGGCCATTGAATTTGGACTGACAAAAATTTCGAGGAATTAATTTTTTTAAAAAAAAGCACTTTTCAATAAAAAGCCAAAAACAAAGTAGTGAGGTTATTTTTTGGCAGCATATAATAATAAAAAAAAAAAGCATGGACAAAACATGGTAAAAAAATATTTTCTTTTCAAAAGAACAGATGGGAAATGAGATGAGGGACTTCCAGGCCTTTGTAAGTAGCGGGGCAGGCGTGGTTTCCTCTCCGGGTGAGCGGTTTGTAGATCATTATCTGTCTCATGTAAGTAGAAGAGGAAAAGGACCAGAGGAAAAATAAAAATCAGGATGTTACTGAAAGAGAAATGGAGTAGCCATATTTTTCTATACAATGCTGAGAATGCTCTAGGATTCTCCTGTCCCTAAACATGTCCAAAAGGGAAATTTTCTAGGATTGTCAATTAGTAATACTCTTACTTTAGACTCTCTTACTAAGACAGGGTTACTGAAAATGTACCAGGAACCTCGGTAGAAAATGCACCCAGGGAAGCGTTCATTCAGATTTGCACAGTCCTAAGGATAGGGACAGCTTCAGGCCTATCACAGAGACCCTATATCCACAAGCACTTTCCTAAAAATTCATGTTAAAATGTAGCCAACGATGAAAGTGGCCAAGAGTGTTACTTTCCATGAACACCATGTTTTCTGGGGCACTCATTCATGTCTAGGATTGGATCCACTTTAAATACGGCAAACAAAAAATTATCATCCTAATCCCTCTCCTTTTTTTTTTTTTTTGGTACAGGGGATTGAACCCAAGAGCATTCTACCTTTAAGCTACAGTCCCAGCCTTTCAATTTTATTCTATTTATTTATTTATTTTGCAGTACTGGAGATGGAACCCAGGGGCATTCTACCTTTGAGCTACTCCCAGCCCTAATGCCCTAATTTTTTATTCTTTTTTTTTTTTTTTTTTTTGGTACTGGGGGTGGAATCCAGGGGCTTTTCTACCTCCAGGCTAAACTCCCAGACTTATTTTTAATTCTTTTATTTTTGAAACTGGGTCTCACTGAGTTGCAAAGGGCCTAAGTAGTAGCTGAGGCTGTCCGTGAACCACAATCCTCCTGTCTCAGCCTCCCAAATGCCGGGATTACAAGCATGTGCCACCACGCCCAGCTCTTTATTTTTATTTTGAAACAAGGTCTCACTAGGTTGATGATAGTCTCACTACTTGCTGAGGCTGTCCTTGAACTTGTGATCGTCCTGTCTCAGCCTCCCAAGTGGTGGGATTACAGGCAAGGGCTACCACGCCTGGCTCATCTTAACCGTTTGTAAGTGTACAGTTCAGTGGCATTAAGCATATTCTTGTACAACCATCACCATTTGTCAACAAAACTCATCTTCCCAAAGTGAATCTATGTACTCATCCACTCCTCCTGTCCCCCGCCCTACCTGCCAGCAACCACCATTCTGTTTCAATGAATCTGATTCCTCTAAGTACCCCACATAAGTGGAACCTTATAATATTTATCTTTTTTTGAATGGCCTATTTGACTTAGCATCATGTCAAAAACGATTCATCTGCCACCAGAAAATATACTCCCTTTACGACCCTGCTTCACCTGTATTTTCTAATTAAGAAATAATCAAGCCGGGCATGATGGCACATCCTTGTAACCCCAGCATTTGGGAGGCTGAGACAGGAGGATCGCAGTTCGTGGACAGCCTCAGCTGTTTGGTGAGGCCCTTTTCAACTCAGTGAGACCCTGTTTCAAAATAAAGAATAAAAAATAGGACTGGGTGTATAGCTTGGAGATCAAATGCCCCTGGGTTCCATCTCCAGTACTGCAAGGAAAAAAAAAATTATCTAATATCCACCAAACTAAATCACTGATCCAACAAGCGTTTTTACAAATCAAGTCACTTGGAATTCTGAATGTGCCATGTGGTATCCATATTTACTTCATTAAGCCTCCTACCCCAAAAAGAAGAACACATAATATTCATAATAATTCAGCAATATTAAAAAAAAAGAATTCAGTCATTTGAAATATAGCAACATATATCCAACACCAGTACCTAGTGTGGCAGGATTATGTGAATGTGTGGGCAGGGGTGGAGAGGCTCGGTTCTGGGGTAGAACTGACACAAACCTGGGGCCGAGCTCCTCAAGGCCATACCGTGAGCAGCCATGCTTGGACTCAGACAGCCTGAGCGGCTCGCACACACATTAAGCAATGGGAGAATTAAGAGAATGGGGGAAAAGGTTACTTTGGATTTAAATAGTTTCAAGTGACATGAGATTTCAAGTGGCTTCGAAACGATGAGAAGAAAGTGCCAGAAACAGAACCGGGAAGCCCAGGCACCAGGATCTGACTGGGAAGAAGATCGTCCAGAGCACATTGGTCCTGGCCATGGCAGAGAAGACTTTATCCGATGGTTGATAACTATTCTGAATTTTCAAAATCCACATTTACTTCATGTCTCTGTTTTGTTTTGGTGGTACTGGGGATGGAACGCAGGGGCCTTCTACCTCTGGACTACACTCCCGGACCTATTTTATATTTTATTTGGAAAGAGGGTCTATTAAGCCAGCTGAGGCTGGCTTCAAACCTGCACGACCCTCCTGTCTCAGCCTCCCCAGTGTGGGGATTACAAGTGTGCGCCACCACGCCCGCTTGTTTTTTTGTTTTTTTTTAACATTTCTTCAGCATTAGGCACATACATCGGACTGACAGATCTTTTTTTCATACAATTTTCAGAGAACACCCCGATGTCCTTAGGAGCTTACCAATAATAGGGCTTTCGATCAACGCATGCCAACTTGGGACGTGCATAAGGCACCATCACTATTCATACTGGTATTTTACTAAATTATCATTTTGAATATATTTGGCAGAAATTTATACTAAGTTCTTTAATTTGTTTGCTTGTTTATTGGTACTGGGGATTGAACCTAGGAGCATTCTATCTCCAAGATACACCTCTACCTCTTTTATTTTTTATTTTGAAACAAGGTCAGTTGCTGAAAGTCTTTCTTGTTAAATTGCTGCAGCTGGTCTCAAACCCGAGATATTCCTGTCTCAGCCTTCCAAGTACTGGGATTACAGGCATATGCCACCGTACCCAACCAAGTTCAATGACTTAATACTTATTTACCATTATTTAATTATTTCAGTTTATTATTGAAATTTTATAATATTTGGCCCACTTCCTACTCGCCATCTGTTTTCTGTATGAAATAAGAGATTTCCCTATCTATCCACTCTGCCTCTCATAATACACTGATAATGGGGCTCCTATTCTACTAAGAGGAAGACAGAAGCAATCTGTGGCATCGCTAAGACATTTTATCCATCCAGCTAATTAGACAGCTAATAAAAAGTTATACCAATATAATTTAGCAAGAAAATAGAGCATCAATAGCCCGGCTTACTGACAAAGTGGGGGTCTATAAGAAAACAGATAACTTAAGTGGGGCTCACTACATTGACTGATGAGAGCCAAAGCTGACATCAAGCTCCATCTTCGGGAACCTCCCCCAAACAAAACCCAAGACTTGGTCATCCATCCTTGGCCCACAAACTGGAGCATCTGTACCCAGCATCAGAGAAGCAGATACAGGCAGGAGGCACAAAGGAGTGTGCCAAAGTTTCAACTGTCTGATTCGACAACTGTTTGACTTTCAGGTCCCTTGTCTCTAGGGAAAAAAGATAATGAAATGACATGAAATAAGTTTGGGTGTTTTTAATTTCTGTTTTTGTTTTTTAAGCAATTTTATCTTAGGCCTGCAACTACAACTTTGCATTCTTGGTAGCAAAACTCAAAACACTTTGCTACTGAATTAAAGGCAAGAAGAGAACATGTTTCATCCTCAGAGAAACTTGAGATAATCTTCTACTGCTTCAGAAAATACTACCAGAAAAGTCTGTCAGCAAGGCATCTGACCTGTAATCAATCGTTGGATTTTGCTTTGCGAGCGGCCTCGCTCCAGAGTGCCCTGCAGCAGCTTACTCCTATTCACGAAGTCAAGTTTTCAAAGTATGGTATTTTTTGGCATAATCTGAACACATTTAGCAGTGGAATGGCCTTTGGCAGTAACACTGCACAACTGGTCTTTTCTTTCTTTTTTTTTTTTTTAGAAAGAAACTAAGAAATAGTCATTTCTTGGCCCATATATCTCTAGCAAGTTAGAAAGAGACCACATTTGTGTAAATCCTCACTTCTATTGTAAACTGGAACATCTTAAATTTGATGGGCAAAAAACCTCAAATATTATAATTTAACAATTGTTATTAACATGAAAGTTTCCAAGGACAGTTAACTACAGACACAACTACGCAGAGTATTTATGTCTGGGGAGTGGACTTCCAAAGAAGCTTGGGAGGCTTTTGATGTTTGTTACTTCTATTAGTTGCCTGGTTTTTTGTTTTTGCTTTGTTTTGTTGGGTACTGGGAATTGAACCCAGGGCATTCTACCTCCGAGCTACAGCCCTAGCTATTTTTATTTTTTATTCTGAAATAGGGTCATACTAGTTTGTTGAGAGTCTTGCAAAGCTGCCGAGGCTGGCTTCTAACCTGAGATCCTCCTGTCTTAGCCTCCCAATTCCTGGAATTACGTACAGGTGTTGCCACCACACCTGGCTTATAGTTGTCTGTTCTATTTATTTTTTATAAATATATGGTACTTTTAAATTAAATTAAAAAATCAGTGAAGATTTGAAGAAAAATAAGGTGGCTCAGTTTATAGAAGACAGGCCTTGGATTGTAACACCATCCGGCAGAGAGCTCTCCGGGTATGAGCACCAAAGTAGAGCAGAAATGTCAGGACTAGGTCTCAGAAGAGCAAAGGCAGTAACAAGCTTCCAAGAGATCTTGGGCGCTGGCTTGTCGGGCACCCAACACCATGAGGTTTCCTGGAGAAAGACTTGTGCTCCTGGCTCATCACCAGTCTTAAAAGATCCCTGTGGGTCACTCAGCACAAGTCACAGGCTGCACAACATCAAGCATGAACCCAGAGAGCAGCTCACGGCAGGAGATGCCCAGCCCTGTGCATCACTTCCTCCAAGGAACAGCACGCACTTACCCTGGACACGCAGAGCATTCCCGATAACCACTGAGCCCTTCCCTGGGAGCCCACACACATGCAGTTCAGGGTCCGCCCCCAAGGTACCACCCTAACAGGATGCGTGACAGAATCCCACTGCTCCCCAGCAAGGTCGGTGCTCTTGACTCTAATGCCCTTGGTCAAAACAATGAATCTAAATCTAGAAAAATCTCAGAAGACATAAAGGCACTTAATTGACCCCAAGCATAGCACTTTCATTCAAGATGATGCATACATACATCTCTATTTATATATTATTTTTGCACGGTATGAACACATATGCAAAAGTATAATCACTAAAAATATTAAGTCCCAAAGGAAGCATGTAATCATATGACTTTTCTTTCTCGAATCACATCTTTTCATCTTTTAAAAATCACAAATTACTTAAGCAAGTAATAAACCAATTGATAGGGGAGTTTGCGTAGATCAAGCACGTGGTTCCATCATTAGCAACGCTCCTTTTGTTTGTTCATTTTTGCAGAACTGGGGGTTGAACCCAAGGGCGTTCAACCTCAGACCTATATCGCCAGTCCTATTTTTTATTCATTTTGAAACAGGGTTTCACTAAGTTGTGGAGGGTCTCACTAAGCCACTGAGGCTGGCCGTGACCCTGTGATCCTCCGGTCTCGGCCTCCCAGGGCCTGGGATTGCAGGCATGTGCCACGGCGCCTGGCCAGCAGCCTCTACGTACCTGGAAGTCATCGTAAGGGAAGAGCAGCATCTCCCGCAAGCAGTCGTTCAAGATCTGGGTCTTCTTCTGCACAATGACATTTTCATAGTCCAGTGGCTCAATGAGCTTTGGCTTCGCCTACACAAACAAGGAAACAAAAGAAAATAAGTGCCTGAAACTTTGTTTTATAAATAAATTCACTTTCTTAAGATTAAAGAACTTTATGCATTCTACACCATCTGTTTTGTTATTTTCTAACTTATCTTCAACGAATGTATCAGTTTTGCTACTGGAAAGAAACAGAAGCAAAAGTTATTTTCAAAAGGGAAGAAAAGACCCTTTCCATCGTACCCAGTCGACACAAAGTGATGCTTTTTCAGTTATGGAAGCACAAAGAACATCCGAATTCTGCTGAGACTTCCGATTATTTCTTGGGTCACCCCTGGCTAGATCAGTCCCCTCTAAGTGTTTGGGCTGCCAGCGCTGCCCTGGGTAGGGGGCCAGCCACGGCCGACCAGTGAAGGCCCACTTGTCTTGGGCTAGGACTTAAATGCACCCATAGAGCTACTTTATGCAAGGCTCCATGGAACTCTTGTCTGAGTCTCAAAACATTCTCGCTGAAGCCTCTACACACTTACACATGGAATTCCTGAGCACAGAGGGGAAAACAAGTGAGGCCCAAACTAGGCCAGCAGGAAAAGCTACCTAACCAGGGGTGTTATAGGAATCCATCCGCAGCACGCAGTAAGTAAAAGAAAGAGGTAACAAGCAGTGGAGAAAAAAGACAACGTGCCTTTGCTAACTATTTCTAGCATTTTTCTATTCAGTAAAAATCTCTTTATCTACTGCCATCCTTGCTACCAAGTTTACAAATCACTGTCCACGTGCCAGGTACTGACTGAGCTAGGTGAGAGATGGAAATACATACGCAACGAACTCAAGTACAGACGTCTGATGTCATACATGATGTGTATATGCCAAAATAGGGTGTATGTGTGTGACATTGTAAGGAGTAACTACATCCACTGTATCGATAGCTACTTGTATGATTATTTCTGAAACTATTAATAAAAGTCATCTGTAATGTCTAATCTCAAAAAAAGTCACTACGGTGACACTTTATATATAGGAAATATATTACAGATATCTGTTATGTGGCTCCTACATCGGAAATTGAGGTTGAGGCTGCGATGGTCCCTGAATCTGTGTCCTTTCCCTCCTAATATAGCTGGACTACCTTTCCCAGCCTCCCCGTGGTTAGGTGTGGTCACATGACTGTCTTCTGGCCAATGGCCTATGAGTAGAAGGGATGTGGCCAGTGCCATCTTGACCTGTAAAAGCCTCCAGGTGAGCCCTCCCATCCCCACTTCCCCCTGCCCACTGGAGGCACAGGATCCAGCAAGGAGTGGAGGCCAGGAGGAGGTGGGAACCCAGACAAAGGGTGATGTCTGCACTCTGAGTTCCCCTGCAGAGAGCCACTGCTTAAAACAGGCATGGAAAACCTGGCAAGGACTGAGCATCTGCCCTGCTCAGCCCTGAGAGTCTAGGGTAGGCTGAGGCAGCAGTCGGCCAGCTAGCTCTGCCCAAGGCTCCAATGAATGCTCATAGTTTAAATTCAGCTACATGATTTAAGCAGCCTCCACAAAGATGTTTTGACATTCTAAGAGAAAAGGCAACGCCCAAACACTCGCATGATAATAATCAGGCAAAACATATGTTATGGATAGCAAATAAAAATATGCTAAATGAAAAAATTATTTATGTAATGAAATTCTAGGTGATTTATAATAGTAAAAATGTAGGTAATCACTACAAAATGTAATGTTGAACTGGTGTTACTTTAAAAAAAACAAAAACCTAATTATAGTTAACAATTTTTTAAATAAAAATTGCCACAGAAAAAATATTCTCCAAAGGATTTTAATTTAATTTTAAAATCAAGACCCATCCTTTCATCTCTGCTTGTTGCCCTGCATACAGTAACCAGTCAATAAATGTTACTTGGCAAAATAAACGGATGCCACAATTAAAACCGGTTTCCTTGGGAACCATTTCCATATTCCTAATAAAACCCAAATGTGCACGGCCTTTCTAAAGTTGCATCATAGAGAGGTCAGATGGATCCGCATCACGGAATGGCGTAGACACGATGCTCCCCCGAGCTTGCATGGTGCGGACTGCAGAGCCACAGGTCAGGAAACTGCCCTTCACAGCAGCCCAGGCACCCGCACAGACACAGGGGGTGGGAGTCCTCGGCTGGGTGCAGCCCTCCCTCGGGAGAGGGCATCAGCTGCACCCCACTGGGTCAGGTAAAGTTCCTTCAGACCTTGTCAGAAGGATGTGATCCCGGCCAGCAGAGGTGCTGTAAGGATGCTGCGGAGAAACGGCTTTTCCTGGGGCTTCTACTTTGCTGAGCTCCTGCAGCAGAGCAGCGGAGGAGGGAGCTCTCTGGACGACTCTGGGGCTCTGGGGCACGCACTGCAGGAAGTGGCACAGGCTTCCCCGCAGCAGCCCTCTAGAGAATCCCACTACCACCTGGCAGCACCCTCACCCAGAGCCAGCCTGCCCGCCCCTGCCTGTCGACCACCTCTTACCCCACAACACACTCCCTCAGCCTGGGCCCCAGTCCTAGCACAGGCTGGTGGTGTGCTGGCGCTAAGCATTCTGCCTCTGTCCCCACACCCTCCATCCCTGTGTTCAAAGAGCAGGGGTCGGCACAATTCTTCTTGTAAAAGGCCAGAGAATAAATAAATATTCCAGGCTTTGGGGGCCTTTCCATTTCTGTCACAAATAGTAAACTCTGTCATGACAGGTAAACAAATGGGCATGAAAGTGTTCAAATAAAACTTTATTTACACACACACACACACACACACACACACACACACACACACACACACCTGCCCAATTTTTTGGCCCAGATTTGGCCCAATGGCATAGTTTGCTGACTCAACCTGTAGAGTCATTATTATTTTGTTTGTTTGTTTGTTTGTTTGTTTGTTTTTGTGTGTGGCACTAGGGATTGAATCCAGAGGCATTCTATCTCCAAGCTACACTTTCTATCTCCAAGCTACACTCCAGTGCTATTTTATTTTTATTTTGAAACAGGGTCTCACTGGATTGATGAGAGTTTCACTGCTTGCTGAGCAATCCTCCTGTCTTAGCCTCCCAAGTACTGAAATTACAAGTGTGTGCCACAATAAAGTTAATTTTACTACAGTCTCTAAGTAGTGAATAAACTTTCACTACTTTAAAAATTGCTCATATTCATTTTCCATATTCAATTACTACTGTGATTCCTGTCTGTCGATCAATACAGATAATCTGTTTATAACTCTTAAAGGTATTTAATAAGTAATAATTTCTCCTTACCTCTAAACATGAGTTGCTTATAAGGTACAGTTCCCTTAGCTAGGACACTAAATAATGCTTTGGCTAACTGGATGAATGACTGTGCCCCTGAAGGCATCCTGGGTGCGTTTAATGACAGGATGCGATGTTGAGGGCATCACTACTGACCTTGATTTGTGCTCCAAAGTATAACTCCCACGGGGCCTCGCTTACTGACCACCCTCCATCCACTCAACCCTGAGGCTGGTCACAGCGCAAGATCTTTGCACAAAGTGTTCGCAGGACCCTACATCACTGGACGAAGTAAGCCCTAGCAACCTGATTGGACAGAGGGTTTTGCAAGGAGCGCTTTCCAGGAGTGGAGTGATGGACTCCGGGGAAAGGTGGCCGCACGCGCCTGCTCCCTCAGGTAAGAACACAGCAAAGAGCTGTTGCTTGACCTACAGGGCAGGCGCATAGCGCGCCTCCCTTCTGGAGCTGGGAGGAGAAAGGCAGAGAGTGTGAGGAGCCACGGCCACAGGGGGAGGGGAGAGGGGACCCATAAAAGTACATAAAAAAAAGCTTGGCCAGAGAGGCCGAGCTGAGGGAAGATGAGGAAGAAGAAGACAGGGAAAACAAAAAAAAAAACACATGAAGGACTTGGGGGCTGCAGGAGGATCCTTCGGGGGTCACACCACTCCATCTATTCCATCATGGGTTAAGAAGAAGAAAGTAGCCTATTTTCTACTTTGGGGGGAAGGGGTTCTAGGGCTTGAACCCAGAGGCACTCTGCCTCTCAACTACACCTTAGTCTTTTTATTTATCTACTTTTATTTGTTTTAAACCAAGTCTCCGAGATTACTGAGCGTCTCACTAAGTTGCTGAGGCTGGTCTTGAACCTGCCATCCTCCTGTCTCAGCTTCCCAAGTACTGGGATTATACGAGTGCGCCACCACGCCCGGCTTCCACTCTTATTCCGAACACACAGTGCTTGTTGATCGTTTTTTACAGTGAATGAAGACTGTCACTCAAACGATAAAGAAGTCCTTCAGCTTACGAGGTTAAAAGTCCTTATCTATGAATATTCATTTCTCTGGCCACTTGTGAAATCAGAGGAGGAGCAGGCCATGGACGTTCAGTCCACAGAATGTCTTTTTTTTTTTCAGTACTGGGATGGAACCTGGGAGCATTCTAACTCTGAGCTACACCCTCAGCCCTATTATTTAGTCTTTATTTTGAAACAGGGTCTCACTGTGTTGTAAAGGGCTGAGGCTGGCCTCAAACCTGTGATCCTCCTGTCTCTGCCTCCTGACGGTCCACAGAATCTCTACCATAGAGGCTCTGAAAGTAGGATCTTGGGAACAGCTGAGTTGGCATCGCTCTGGACCTTGTTACAAATAGAAATTCTGGGGCTTCAACCCAGAGCACAACCAGAAACTCTGGGAGAGGATAACAGCTACCTGCATCTGAACAAACTCTCCAGGGACAATGGAGAACCCAAAGTCAATATGACGCCCTAAGAACTGTATCCAGATTTTTTAATTCACAAAGAAACTAGTCCAGGGTAGAACTTCTTAATCCCTTCAAGGTTACAAACCCTTTGGAGAACCTGGGTCCACGCCCCTGAAAAATGTGTATATACATGGCTTTCCAAAATTGTATACTCCATTTTGGGGGAAGAGATATAACTCTCTGGAGAATGGCCAGATGGAACTGAGTTTAAGAAGCCCTGGACTACCAGGAGGGGCCGTCGGAGAACATTTCATTCCAGGTAGGGAGAGGTTTGGGGGGAGTTAAAAGTAGAGCTGGGAGAGGAAGCGGAGCCAAGCGCCATTCATGCGCCACGACATCCCCACACTTGGCTAAGTGACGAGCCAAGACTGTGAAGAAAGCCGGGCGTGGCGGGCACCCTTGTCATCCCAGCACTCGGGAGGCTGAGACCGGAGGATCGCGGTTCGCTGACAGCCTCAGTTACTTAGTGAGGCCCTTTGCAACTCAGTGAGACCTGGTTTCAAAAGAAAGAATAAAAAATAGGGCTGGGGATGTAGCTCAGAGGTAGAATGCCCCCGGGTTCCACCCCCAGTATAAATAAATAAATAAATAAATAAGTGTGAAGAGAGAATCAGGTGAGCGGAGACTGGGACTCCCAAATGTGACAACGGGGCCCTCCTTAGGCAGGGAAGGCGCTAGCCTCACATCTCCAAGCCCCGTGCTCAGCTAGCAGGCAATACGGAGGAGTCCCCTCTCTCTGACCCCAGCCTGTCCTCCCACCCCTCTCTAGGGACCATGTGCCCCTCCCACCTCTTCCACCTCTGTGACAATCCAACAGCCCATTATTGTCACAGCAGGGTTCTTCTGGTCTACATTATGATGTGAGCCTAGAATGCACCCATAAAAGTACGTAAAAAAAATAAGCCAGGCATGGTAGCGCACGCTTATAATCCCTGTACTTGGGAGGCCGAGACAGGAGGATTGCAGGTTTGAAGCCAGCCTCAGCAATTTAGTGATGCTGTCAGCAACTTAGTGAGACTCTGTTTCCAAATAATATAATAAAGAGGGCAGGAGATGTAGCTCGGAGGTAGAATGTCCCTGGGTTGAATCCCCAGTACCACAAAAAATATAAATAAAAATAAATTGTACACACAAAATAAATATTTTTTAAAAAAATGTTAAGGCCGTGTTGCTCCAGCCACAGAGCACACAGTCCAGCCTCACCTCGGCTCCACAGGAGGCAGCCCTTGCCCCTCCCTTGCCGCCCGCAGATGGCAGCCGTCCTTGGGATGCAGGCTCTCTGGGCTTTGGGGTTTGGTAACCTGAGCCGTCCATCTCCTCCTCGGCTGTCAGTGCCTTGGGGCAGGGCTGGGTCTTATTTCTGTGTCCCCTCAGAACCCAGCCCAAAGCCCAGGGGCTTCTGGACAATGAAGCTAATGAGACTTAATGACCCTCACTTGCTT
Organism: Muscardinus avellanarius; assembly: GCF_963383645.1. Classification (NCBI taxonomy): domain Eukaryota; kingdom Metazoa; phylum Chordata; class Mammalia; order Rodentia; family Gliridae; genus Muscardinus; species Muscardinus avellanarius. The sequence continues at coordinate 190,134,874 of NC_137787.1, forward strand.
GGCCTTCTCTCTAATGGTTCAACTGTGGCTGGGCATCTTAGCTTAGTAAGATTTTCTGGAAGATGTCAGGACACACAGGTGCAGGAAGGGAGGTCATAGGGAGACAGACATATCCTCAGGTGCTCGGCCACCTACTTCAAGGTTGTGAGATTATTTTACTGAAAATATCCCCAAATCATGCAGACTGCATAAGAAAGAACAATAATGAAGGCGTGTTCAATCCTAAAAACTCCTATAATGTTACCAAATGTGAAACGCGTCTAAACTCTCAGTGATACCGTACGGATCGTGCCAAGGGAAAGACGGCCTGATCTGTCCTAGACTGAAAGAATAACACAAAATTATGAACATTTGAAGAGACAAAGACCTGGAAGCCCCCCAAAAAACCACACAGAGAAGAAGTTGTCTCCAGGTGTGTCCAGAGGCTTATGGATAAAATGTGTTGTTTTTGTTTTCCTAGACATCCGGCGTATAGGGTTCAGGCTGGCTTTCCAATGATTGTAGCTTATTGGGATTTCTTTTCAAATTCCAAGTAAATATTCACTTCTTTCTATTTAAATTTTGAATAATTTTTCTTGAAGAAGGCCTCTTAAAGGCCTTAAAACAAAACTTGGTCTCTCATAAAACCTGGATCTATCCTGATAGATAGATAGATAGATAGATAGATAGATAGATAGATGATAGATAGGGTCTTATCAAAGGCAAGATAGGAAGGATGTGGCCATGATGAGCGACTGACTACTGGGTCACCCTGGTCAATGCATGTCAAAGGCAGTCTAGCAAACTGTAGGCACATACTAAATGTAGTTTATTATTGTTGTTGTTGTTGTTGTTGCTGTTACAAGAAGTATAAAAGTCTTTTCTATCCGATAGTTTGATCAGATGACAGCCATTTTAGCTTATATAACTTCCGGTCTCCCTAAGACTCTTAAGTTTCTTTGTCAAGCCACAAAAGTCAAAACTCTGGCCTGTCTTTAAACTACCTGTTACAGTTAGATATAAAATGTCCCCTAGAGAGCTCATTTATTAATGCTGAGAGTGATATAATTGAGTCATGAGAGTTGTAATCCCAGTAATGGATATGGATTTATCTGGTGGTGGCCGAGGCCAGTAGGGTGCGGGAGAAGGTGAGCCACTGTGGATGAAGCCCTGGAGATTACATATGGTTTCTCTCTCTCCTCTCTCCTCTCTCTAAGAAAGAAACACAAGAGATCTGTTGCAGGCAAAGGCACTAACAGAGATGACCCTGAAAGCGTAGGGGCTGCACTGGAAGCCGGCATAAACACATGCTTACTTTATAAGCTGAACGGGGGGCCGGTGCGGGGGGCCAGGCGTGTCACGGAGGACAGAGACAACCACAGACGGGGAGCGGGTGTGAGGGAAGCGCTTCAGACCCTGCCCATTGGCGCAGCTCCTCAAAAGCAGCAGGGTCTAGGATTCGGAAGGCGAGGAGAGAAGGCAGGTGGAAGGCTGCGCGGATGCTGCTCACAGAGAGCCGGCTACGCGGCGCTTGTCCAAGGGGAAGATGGAGGCAAGCTCCGTTAGAAAGTCTGGGAGGCCCAGAGCCACAGACGCGGCTCCAAACACAGAATGAAAAGCTTGGTTCTGAAGGAGACCTTGGGGAGTGACCGGAGGCTAAGGCCATGGGACCAGCAAGGGGAAGAGAGGGCTCCTCATCTCCAGGACAACGTGGACACAGATGAGCCGCAGATCCCAGAACCACACCATCCCCAGCTACCGAGCACTGCGGCAGTGAGCCCAGGCACCAGGCTTCCCTACCAGGCACCAGGCTGAAGCGCGCCGTCCCAGGGAGCCCAGCCCAAGCGCTGGGGCCTTCTGAAGAGAAGCTTCTCTAAGCTTAGATTTAGTGAGCTCAGACCTGAGCCCCAACCACAACAGTCAATGATGCAGAGACTGTTTAGAAGAACACCAAGGACGCTTGACTCTCAGACAGCTATATATATATATATATATATCTCACACCGCAGTGGTGATGTGATCCTCAGAACAGACAACAATGACACACTTGTGAATTGGATTTTTTAATTAATTAATTATTTATTTATTTTGGTGGTGCTGGGGGTGGAATCTAGGGGCTTTCTACCTCCGAGCTACACTCCCAGACCTATTTTATATTTTATTTGGAAACAGGGTCTCACTAAGTTGCTGAGAGCCTCATTAAGTAGCTGAGGCTGGCTTCGAACCTACACAATCCTCCCAAGAACAGGGATTATAAACATGCACCACTATACCTGGTGGGGTTTTTTTTTTAATTATAAACAGTAATAAGATGTTGAATTCCCTATACAGTATTTTTGTGTGTGTGGTAATGGGGATGGAACCAGGGGTATTCTATCTCTGAGCTACATCCCAAGTCCTATTTTTTAGTGTTTATTTTAAAACAGGGTTTCACTGAGTTGCAAAGGGCCTCACTACGTAGCTGAGGCTGCCCACAAACTGCGATCCTCCTGTCTCAGCCTCCCGAATGCCGGGATTACAAACGTGCACCACCACGCCTGGCACATCTATCCAGCACTTTCAAGAATGCCCTGAGATTTTATGACAGGATGAAGATTTTATTTAATAAGATATGCCCATATTAGTAAAATGTGGATACCCAATTTGTTACAAAATAAATACTCTCAGGTTTGTATTTGCTATTTTTATAAGCACTTGCTATTCTACTATTGAGATAGGATTTTATAGTAGGATACTTATTATCCTTCTATTAAAATAACAAAAGTAAAGACTGAAGAAGCATCAAGTCAAAAGCATCCCAGGAAATGTACAAAAGAAGCATTATAGTGGAAACTGAGGTCACAGTAGAGATACTAATAACATGAAGAGTAAGGAACAGAAATCCCTATCACTGCTCCCACTCGGTCAGCGGCGCTCCGGTGCTGCGCAGAATGCTAATGAAGACAGGGAGACAAGAAGGAACCGAGGGCCGCGCGTGCCTTTGCACGGGTCGCTTGAGGAGAGGGCTGAAGGGGAACCATCGCCCTCCTGCAAAAGCAGCGCTCAGGAGGCCCTCCTCCAACACAGGCCTGGCCACCGCCTGGCACAGGGGTGTGAGAACGAGAGAGGACCGGGCAGGGCCTGGGGGCAAACCAGCCATGGCTCTCAAGCACGTGTTCTCCTGGCTATGATTCTGCCTGCCACAGGTGAGAAGCGATAACGAAAGCAAAATATAAATAAATAAAAGAGGTAAGGATGCTCCATAAAAGCTGTACAAATAATTCTATCTTAACTTTATACTCACAGACTCTTTTCTAGCCAATAATCCCTCCCCCCCTTTTTTAAACAGATGGACTAAAATCCTTGATTCTCTGAGGTCAATGAAAGCTATTTTTGAAACTTTGAAGTGAAGAGGTCAAATAATTTAACTAAAAGGCTCTAAAAGCCAGATTTAGTCAGATTTCAAAACAACTTATTTTAAGCTCCTTATTTTAAGATGTTGGGGATGGGGGATGATATAACACATATCTAGTTCATTGTTTCTGCTGACTCTGACCAAAAAAAGGTTGTATAGAGGCCACTGAAGGAGCAGGACATGGTGGCCACACTTACAATCCCAGTACTTGGGAGGTTGAAACAGGAGGAGCTCGGGTTCAAAGCCAGCCTCAGCAATTTAGTGACGCCCTCTGCAATTTAGCAAGACCCTGTTTCAAGATAAAAAATAAAATAAGGCTGGGCGTGGTGGCGCACGCTTGTAATCCCCGCGCTTGGGAGGCAGAGACAGGAGAATCGCGCAGGTTCATAGCCAGCCACGCTGGCTTAAGAAACCCTGTTTCAAAAATATAAAGTAGGTCTGGGAGTGTAGCCCGGAGGTAGAAGGGCTTCCAGGAACCCCAGTACCACCAAAAAATAAATAAATAAATATAATAGGGCTAGAGGTGTAACTCTGAGGTAGAATGCCCCCAGGTTCAATCTCCAGTACCCCCCCCCATACACAGAATAGTAAAGGTCTTACTCCAAAATACTAAATTATGCCAAAGAATAAGATTTGAATGCTTGGACACACATTGACACCATTAGGTAATTTCCAATTTATGATACAATCAAATATTTCAGGCTATATTCTTTGCAAGAAAAACCTAACCTTACACTTGAATCACACATCTTCCCCTTACAGATTCACAAACGTGTTGCCTCATCCAATGACTCATCCCCCAATGACAACGTCCTATTTTGAGGCTTTTAAGCTGTGAAGTGTATACATTTGTAGACCTGCCCTGTTCAGTGGGGTGGTTACTGGCCATGGGTGGCTGCCGAGCACTTAAAATGTGGCTGTTCTGAACCCGGCTGGTCTATAGGTATCACACAGAAGCTAAACATCAACGGCTTAGTGTAAGAGAATGTAAAGTACCTGGAAATTTTTACAAGAATTAAAATGCTGAAGTGGTACCATTTTAGAAATACTGGGTGAAAATCATGAAAATTTTGTTACAGAAGTGGGTTGTGTTATTATTTCAGTAACATTATTATAGTCGCACGAAACTTTCATATACAGGTGATTTTTAAACTTCATGGCAAATAAAATAACATTTCATTTGCTGAAAATTTTACTTGAGGCCGAGCATGGTAGCGCACGTTTGTAATCTCCGAGCTTGTAATCTCCGCGCTTGGGAGGCGAAGACAGGAGGATCACGTAGGTTTGAAGCCTGCCACGCTGGCGTAAGAGACCCTGTTTCAAAAATATAAAATAGGAGCCGGGCGTGGTGGCGCACGCTTGTAATCCCTAAGCTTGGGAGGCTGAGACAGGAGGATCGCACGGGTTCGAGGCAAGCCTCAGCTACTTAGTGAGGCTTTCAGCAACTTAGTGAGACCCTGTTTCCAAATAAAATATAAAAAAGGTCTGGGAGTATAGCCTGGAGGTAGAAAGCCTCTGGATTCCACCCCCAGTACCACCAAAAATAAAAATAAATAAATAAATAAATAAATAAATAAATAAATAAAAAATAGGTCTGGGGCGTGTAGCCCGGAGGTAGAAGGGCTTCCAGGAACCTCAGTACCACCAAAAAAAAAAAAAAAAATTATTTGAAAGAACTACCACCATAGAAACAGTCAGGGCTGCCGGGCGTGGTGGCGCACGCTTGTAATCCCCGCGCTTGGGAGGCAGAGACAGGAGGATCGCGCAGGTTCGAAGCCAGCCGCGCGCTGGCTTAGGAGACCCTGTTTCCAAATAAAAATGTAAAAATGGGTCTGGGAGTGTAGCCCGGAGGTAGAAGGGCTTCCGGGAACCCCAGTACCACCAAAAAAGAAGAAAAAAAAAAGAAACGATCAGGGCTGGTTTCATCATATAAAGCAGGTGACCCATGCAGCCCCGTGTTTTCTAACAGTCTCCTTTGCCGAACTCTCTGTCTCCTAGGAATCGCTGTCTTCCAGGTGGATGTCCACCACCTAGCCCAGAGCTCATCAGTGTGATGGCAAAGCTACTGTGATGAGGTCACACAGTGATCGCTCCAACTGTACACCGACCACCAAAGATGGCACTACGCTTCCAGTCTGGCTAACAGGGAGAAGTGGTACTGGGGACAGAAGAGGGGGCAGGCTCAGAGGATAGGAGAGAGAGGTTTGACTTTGGGAACCTACGTTGGCACTCTGTCCTAAAGTACTCCTCTAAAAGTGTAACTGGCATTCCAAGAAAAGCATCCACCCACATCAGGCATGAGACAGGCCAGCGCCTCCAGTTGGACTCGTTTTACTTTCTGGCCATTCAAAACATCTGGACACTAGTGGCCAAGTCTCTGAAAGTGAAGTGGCAGAGAAGGGAAAGGTTCCGTCCCAGTCTCCCTGGATGGAGCCCCTTTCTGCAGAGTGAGAGAAAGAGAGAGAAAGTGTGTGTGTGTGTGTGTGTGTGTGTGTGTGTGTGTGTGTGTGTGAGAGAGAGAGAGAGAGAGAGAGAGAGACAGACAGACAGACAGACAGACAGACAGACACACACAGACAGGGCTTGAACTCAGGGGCATTCTACCTCTAAGCTATACCCCCAGCCCTATTTTTTACTTACTTACTTACTTATTTACTTACTTACTTACTTACTTTATTTATTTATTTATTTATTTATTTATTTATTTATTTATTACAGTACTAGGGATGGAATCAGGGGCATTCTATCTCCGAGCTACACCCCCAGCCCTATTTTTTATTCTTTATTTTGAAACGGGGTCTCACAGACACTGTACACTGGCTGTTATCACATTACAGGGCATTTCAAACTGTTGGTAGGGTGAGGAAAAACTGCAATTTTCAAGCCTTCTTGGTTCTAAAATTGTCCTCGCTGTCAGTCAGATGCTGTCTGTAGGCTCCTGCTAACTCCAGACTCTGTTGCAATGATATTCACTTCCAAGCAGCCAACTCGTTCACCGTCTTCACGGGACGCCCCACTTTGTGATTCCAAAACCCAAATGATTCTGAATGAGGAAGCTTACAATCTGAACTTAAACTCCAGGGTCCTAAACTTGATCAAAGATCCTAATACGGCAGCACAGAACTTGAACCCCAGAAGCGACCTGAGAAGTTGTCTATCACCTGCTTTTCCCTTTGCAGATAAGCCCAGGAGGAGGCGGGGGTGCTGCTGGTGATCTGCTGAGGTCAACATGCAGATGGGGGAAAATTAGGTCTCTGGTCTCCAACCACCCCACCATCAGCTGCCTCTAACAGGATTTTCTACCTGGTATTTAGCCACTGCCCTTTGAGAGGGAGAGTGCACCGCGGACAACAGCAGCCTCTTCTGAACATTGCAGGGACCATGGTACCCAGGCTACTGGTTAGAGAAGAATCATTTCAGGATTACCCTGCATCATGCCATGGGTTAATAAATAATAAGAGAAATCCAGGGAGGGAAACTGCATGCCTCCAACACTGAGATAGTCCAGCAAACTATGCTGTTTACAAATGTATCGCCCAGCACAAGTACGACTCCTCACCCGACTCAACTTCAATCACCTTTCCACCCTTTTGAGGCTTCACCACCACGCCCTTCCTCTGTGTGGATCAACCAGTTTTGTTCTGTTAGTTATAAACTGGCCTTTCTCTAACAACTTTTAAGGTGTTTTTTGGGGGGGGGGTGTCTGGGGATGGAACTCAGGGGCATTCTACCTCTGAGCTACATCTCTTGCCCTATTTTTATTCTTTTTTTTTGGGGGGGGGCTGGTACTGGGGTTCCTGGAAGCCCTTCTACCTCCGGACTACACTCCCAGACCTATTTTTATATTTTTATATGGAAACAGGGTCTCTTAAGCCATCACGGCTGGCGATCCTCCTGTCTCCGCCAGCCAAGCGCAGGGATTACAGGCGTGCACCACCACGCCCGGCTTTCATTCTTTATTTTGAAACAGGGTCTCACTGAGTTGCAGAAGGCCTCACTAAGTAGCCAAGGCAGTTCATGAACAGCGATCCTCAGGTCTCTGCCTCCCGAATGCTAGGATTACAAGCATGTACGCCCATGCTCGCTCAGTCCACAACTTTTAAGTTTTTTTAAGGATAGCATGTTTTTGCCTTTCTTGTTTGTCTTTACATTCCCAATGCCAAGCTCAAGGAAATATGTTCATTTTTGTTATAAACTGTGCGTGTGAGGCTGAGTGTGGTGCCATGCTCCTGTAATCCCAGGGCGTGGGAGGCTGAGGCTGGAGGATTGCAGGTTTGAGACCAGCTTCAACAACTGAGGAAAGCCTTTGATAAGTTAACAGGACTCAGTTTCAAAATAAGAAATAAAATAGGTCTGGGGGTATAGCTAAGAGGTAGAATGCCCTTGGGCTCAATTCTCAGCACAATATGTACATGCAAATATATATATATATTTTTTTCATGTATTCAAACTGATATATGATAGAAGAAATAAGTAGGTAAAAAGGAGACAGACAGGAAGGAAAAGTAAAAAATATAACTTTGGTATAAGAACCTGGAGCTGAAGTGCTTCTGCCTCTGGTCCACAAACCAGTTCTCTTTCCCAGACCTGACTCTCCCATAAATTCTTGGGAAACCTGTAGATCCTAGAGTTAACAATATCTCCGAGAAAACCTATAATTTAGGATATTCTAACTTATCTATCAATCAGCTAATGAGGACCCCAATCAACCAAGATCATCCACCCTAAGGCTGCCAGACCACCTGCCCACCATAAACCTCCTTGGGACTACCAGACTGAGCTCATCCTCACATACCGTCTCTAGCCACCCCTCACGAAAGTCCCCTATAAGAAGAGAACCCTGAATTTTCCAATATGCCTTCCTCATCTTGAGGTGGCCCGCATTCTCTCTTGAATGTGTATTTCCTCCCTTTTTCCCCAATAAACCTCTGTTCATGTCTCTAACTGGCGCGTGCTCAAATTCTTTTCCGTCACGTTAGCCAAGGACCCTGCAGACCCCGAGTTCCTGAGCCGAGAACTCACCCCAACAAAACCCTAGATGTTAGAAAATCTGGCTAGAAGTCTGTAATCCCGGCTCTGCCGCAGTCCTCTGTCTCAGCCTCCCAAGTGCTGGGATTGTAGTTGTGTGAGACCAGTTCTGGGTACCGGCATCCTATGTAAACACGCCCTTCTAAGCCAGGCTTGGTGGTGCGTGCTTGTAATCCCAATACTTGGGAGGCTGAAATAGGAGGATCGTAAGTCACTAGCCAGCCTCAGCTACTTAGTAAGATCCTGTTTCAAAAATAAAGATTAAAAAATAGGGCTGGGGGTGTAACTTGAAGTTAGAATTTTTCTGGGTTCAATCTCCAGTACTACAAAATAAATAAGTAAATAAATAAAATAATCATGCCCTTCTCCAAAGCTCCTTCCACCGACCACTCTACAAAATACAGGCACAAGAGTGGAGAGTCATTTGTGCAAACTGTAGTCAGGAATGCCAGAGGTCCCCTTGCCTCCTTCAAGCCAGCTGAGCCTGCCTTTAGGGCTAAAAAAATAGCCGAGAGCATGCCCTTCCTGGGGCTGACGATGACTTCAGCGTTACCTGACGAGGTGTTCAGAGGGAGAGTGTAAGATCGGCATCCACCTTGTCTGAACCCATCACGTGAAGGCACTTCTGAGGACCGAGCCCCTTCTTCCCAGGGCAGTGCTGGGAGGCAGGGAAGGTCCCAGGACTTACAAGTAGGATTGAATAAACTCTGAATCAACAAGTGAACGAGAAACACAGAAAGCCCAGAGCGAAGGCTTGAGCCTCGGAACCCGGACAACTCCCTGGCTTTGTCTGCTGGGAATATTTCTCTACATAAAGCTTAATACACCCCAGTATTTCAACACGGAGGAAATACTAATATTACTAACATAATATCATTAATTAATTATTTTTTAAATTAATTTACTTGAGTAGTATTGGGTGTTGAACCCAAGGGCATTCTACCTCTGAAATATACTCCCTGCCCCCCCCACACACATACTTTTTAAATATATATTTTTTTAATTTTGAAACGGGGTCTCTCTAGGTTGCTGAGAGTCTTGCTACATTGCTGAGGCTGTCTTCAAACCTGGGATCCTCCTGTCTCCGCCTCCCAAGCACGGGATTACAGGCTTTGCACCATCATGTCCAGTTTACTTAATTTATTTTAAAATAGTGTCTATGGATGCAGGAAAACCTACAGGGCAGAAAGGCTAAGTTAAGAGCTCATCCCCGTAACGTAAAGTCTTATGGGATACTGACAACATCAGTATTACCCATACCGAGCTTACACTTTAGGGTTTGTGCCTTCTCTCCTTACAGAACTCCAGGGATAGAAACGGTCTCCTAGCCTCATTCCCTCCCTCTTAGGAAGAGAGTGCAGAGTGACCACGTGGTGCCCGGACTCAGTCAGTCCGAAGCCGTGTCCTTTCTGGTCTTCTCCACATCGGCACGGGTGCTACCCTCACAGATGTTTAGCGACAGTGATCATAGGTTCATTAAAACATTAAACTCAAATTCTGGGGCTGGGATGTAGCTCAGTGGCAAAGTGCCTGCTTTGTAGGTACGGCGCTCTAGGTTCGATCCCCTGTTCCAAAAAGACACACTCACAAAAAAGAACCCCTTTAAAAAATAAGTTAAGAACTCAAAATCAGTTTTTAACATCAAAGATCCCAGAAAAACATAAAGAACCCCAAAGATGTCTTTCAAAAGATAGTTTGCAAAAAATACCTGATCACAACTTATATGTAAAAATTCAGTTCTTCTCCATCTTCCTATCTTTTTTCCTTTTCTTTCCATTCCTGAGCTGTTCTACCTCTGAGCTCCACCTTCACTCTATTTCATTTTGAAACAGAGTCACACAAAGCTGCTGAGGGCCTCACTAAGTTGCCAAGGTTGGCCTCGAACCTGCAATCCTCCTGTCTCAGAAAATACTGGGATTACAGGTGCTCATCACCATACCCATCTATCTTATTTTTCATCCATCAAAAGTCACAAAATAAGACCTGCGCTGCAATCCTCACCCCTCGCAAAAGTTACCCAAGGAAGAGGCCACATTAAGGATCTAGAGACCAGCCCTTTTTTACCCTCCAGACCACGCTCTGTTCCTCTACATAGCTGCACAGTAACATTAGAATAAATGACTTCCAGGGCACACTTACAAGTTTGGGAGGCAGAAATCGGTATGCAAACATGCATCGGGTAAGTAACACATAGACATCAAGAAGACCCTTACTGTCCTGTTGGTCACTCACAGCCCGCGGTCACTGGTCAGTGGGTTCAGCAACAAGCCTGGATGGGACCCGAGAAGTTTCACACACACACCCCAATCCCAGGCTTACTGTCACCATGCAGGGGTAGCATCCACCTACGCAGGTGTCTGTCAGTTGAACCCCACAGCCTCTGACACTTTATAATGCCCGAGTTATGCTTCTCAAAAACCCTGATTTTGAGAATCAGTGGAGTAAGCAGGGAGTGCTAAGGGAAACCTTAAGTGTTACCATTAAGAGGGAAAAGAAACTTTATTGCCAATCAAAAAGGAAACTTGTAACAGAAAGTGCACACACAAATAAAGCTTGGGCTCCCAGAAGTGTTTTCAGATACATTCACTGTAGCATTGTTACTAATACACAAAGAATCTGTAACAAACTGAACAACTACCAAATTATAATGGCATGCTATACTCCCATTAAAAATAATAGCAAAAACTGGGTGTGGTAGGGCATACCTGTAATCCCAGAATTTGGGAGGCTGAGAGGAGAATCACAGGTTCAAAGCCAGTATACATAATTTAGCAAGATCCTGTTTCTTTTTCTTTTTTTTTCGGTACTAGACATTGAACCCAAGGGCATTCTGCCTCCAAGCTATACTCCTAACCCTATTTTTATTCTTTATTTTGAAATAGGGTCTCACTAAATTGCAGAGGGCCTCACTAAGTAGCTGAGGCTGTCCACAAAGCACGATCCTCCTGTCCCGGGATTACAAGTGTGCACCACTCAAAATTGTTAAAAAGGGCTGGGAGTGTAGCTCAGAGATAGAACACTTCTGAGTTCAATCCCCACTACCACAATAAGCCAGGTGTGGTGGCCCACACCTGTAATCCCAGTACTCAGGAGGCTAAGACAGGAGGATTGCAGGTTCATGACCAACCTCAGGAACTGAACGAGGCTCCATGCAAGTTAGTGAGACCCTGTTTCAAATAATAGTGATAGTGATAATGAAATAATAATAATAATAACAACAACAACAACAACAACAACAACAACAGGGCTGAAGTGTAGCTCAAAGGTAGAATGCCCCTAGACCACAAATAATGATAATAGTATTCATCTACTTACAGTGACAAATAAATAAGTTTTTGATGTGTTCTGGAGAAATTGTTAGAAATCTATACTATACTCATATATTTTCCAAACACCCACACATTGTGTTTTTACATGCCCAAGAGAAAGTCTGGAAGTATACAGCAGAAATTATTAATAGTGGTCGCTTTGGGAGTGTAAGGATAAGGAGCACTCCCCCTACTCCTCCTTCCTCCTCACACTTCTTATTATAAGCATTAGTCATTCTTGATCTTTTTAAACTATTCAACATTTTCTCCCAAAGACTGTTTGTGTGCATAACTAAAACCAGCGAAACTTGATTTCAGATGCTACTGGCTGCGTGAAATGTTACCTGCATTTAAGTGCCTCTGGGTATAACGCACTCAAATTACATACTTGGGGATTCTCACCGAGCACACGGGCCCTGACATCACAGGCATGGGCAGCGCTTCCACCAACAGATCTCACGGCTCCTCTGCCCACTTCAGAAAAATTATCCTGAGAAACCAGTTGGATTCCCAGCATGTGCTGTGGGGAGCTGCAGGCATACAGGTGAGACCTACCCGGGGCACAGGCCCTGCTTAAACAGCCGCACTCTCCTTATCTGATACTCTTGCTTAGCTGGATAGGAGAAGAGAAAACACTGGCAGATAAGAACAGTTTTCCCTTGGTATCTCTGCCTCCTTCAAGGCTCCCTGACACCTCTCCGCAGGTGCACAGGGCCCAGCTCTCAGCTTCTGAGCCCTGAGGAGCATTCCCACCAGGTGCAGGGGGAAAGACCTCCCTGCGGAACGCCTGGGGTAAGCTTTACCTCAACAAGTAACCAGAACGCAAAGGTCCTAGAGCACTAGAAAGGGAAGTGAATTCCTTCTGAAGTCACTTCTGATTAAAAATCCCATGACATCTCTCTACATGTGTGAATCCTCTAGACAAGTATTCTATGCATCTGGAGAATCCTGACAGAAGATTTTTAAGAATATTCACAAGGGAATAAAAAACCACATAACTTCCTCCAAGAAAGAACAAGCTACATCCGCAGGGAGCTTCCAGGAGTTAAGTCTCTAGAGCGTGTAAGCAGCTGGGGAGACGCGGTCCAGGAGCAGGCGGTTAGACTAGGAGACAGGAGCTGAAGACAATGAACATTTCTAGACAAGATGCTTTGGGAAGCAAAGAAAAGGAAACCAAAATCTCTAAGATGGAAATCTTTGGAGAAAAGGCCATAATATTTCATTGACTTCTTTGGTTCGGGATTAGCAATCGAATTCTGAAGGCAACACAGCGCATCTCCCATGGGTCAGAGGAAAGCAGTTCAGAGCAAGTAAAATCCGTCATGAGAAAAGCTCGGCCGGGCGTGGCGGGCACGCTTGTCATCCCGCGCTTGGGAGGCCGAGACAAGAGGATCGCGCAGGTTCGAAGCCAGCCTCGTGCGCTGGCTTAGGAGACCCTGTTTCGCCGGGCGTGGTGGCGCACGCTTGCCATCCCCGCGCTAGGGAGGCCGAGACAGGAGGATCGCGCAGGTTCGAAGCCAGCCTCGTGCGCTGGCTTAGGAGACCCTGTTTCCAAATTTTAAAAAAATGTAAAAATAGGTCTGGGAGTGTAGCCCGGAGGTAGAAGGGCTTCCAGGAACCCCAGTACCACCAAGAAAGAAAGAAAGAAAGAAAGAAAAAGAAAGAAAGAAAGAAAGAAAGCAAGAAAGAAAGAAAGAAAGAAAGAAAGAAAGAAAAGCTTAGCCGGGCATGGTGGCGCACGCTTGTAATCCCCACGCTTGGGAGGCTGAGACAGGAGGACCGCACAAGTTCAAAGCCAGCCTCAGCTACTTAGTGAGGCTCTCAGCAACTTAGTGAGACCCTGTTTCCAAATAAAGTATAAAATAGGTGTGGGAAGATAGCCCGGAGGAAGAAAGCCCCTGGGTTCCACCACCAGTATCACAAAAAAAGAGGGGAAAAAAAAGCTTAAATCTAGATTCTTACAGATGTTAACTGAAAATTAAGTAAAATAGGCTGGATGTGGTGGCATACTTTTATAATCCCAGTCCTTGAGAGGCTGAGACAGGAGGGTTACAGGTTCAATATCAGCCTCAGCAACCTAGTGAGACCCAGTTTCAAAGACACAAAATAGAAAGGGCTGAGGGCATAGCTCAGAGTTTGAATGCCTCTGGGTTTCATCCCCAGTACCAAAAGAAAGAGACAGACAGACAGACAGCTAGACAGACACAGAGAGACAGAGAGGAAAATCAAGTACATTAGTAACCATACATTTCACACACAGCTACTGAATTTTTCTTTTCTTTTTTAAAAATCACTATATAAAAGCTGTAAGTGCTAGTTAACAATCCCTTTAACAGATCACTTGAAAGGCTCAATTGTGCCCTCTGTGATGCATGTTGGTAGTTTTTGCTTTAAAAAAAATTATATGCCTTTATTGTCCTAAAGACATTCCAAGAGAGAAGCACAGCCTACTCACTGATAACACAACCGCTTTCCACATTCCTCCCTCGCGCAGTCCACCGAGGCAGCGGACCAGCCTCAGTGCGAAGAAGCTGGCGACGTTAACAGAGACTTTTCTACCACTTGGCTCAAAGTCCAGGACTTTTCTACTCTGCTCCAGGCAAACCGACTCCAATGACTGAGAGAGAACGCACGTCCTTTCAACAGCCGCGTTTCTTGACTCCCCTCTCCCCGAGATACCTGCCTCGTTCTCTCAAGGACATCAGTAGATGACATAGCAAAGGTCTGCATTTTGCAAAGCAGGTCTTTCTTTCAACCCTGCAGTGTGTGTTTGGAAATACCGTGGCAAGGTGGGACAGAATTTTGAACAATACTTAATTGTTCTAAACAAAGACACTTCCTGGAGACCACAAAACCTCAACATTTCTCTCTTTGCAAAGAAGACTCAAAGAGGACCTCACCCAATCGAGAGACAGAGAGAAAGAGAGATCACCGTAGACAGGCAGAGCAAGTTTTATAGTCCAGCAGAGGCAAGAGGCGCCCAACACGCGCGCGCGCGCACACACACACACACACACACACACACACACACACACACACAGCGCGGCCCCCACGTGCGGACGCAGCAGCGCTTGGCGAGCCCCCTTACCAGCACGGGGCCTGGGCTCTCGGCCTCCACGTCCCCCTGAGCCGCAGCATCCTTGTACTGCAGGGGAGACTCGATCACCAGCTCCTTCTTAACGTTTCGACTACTGGTCCTACATTTTTCAGCCTGCATTCTCAGCTGGAAACGCGGGTCAGAAAGTCAGCGACAACGACAGCTGTAAGTCCCGGGCTGTGCTCGGCACCCGCATGCCAGCCCGGCGGAGAGTGAGAGGAAGCCGGCTTCCCAGGCTCCAGGGGTCAGCTGCACTGGCTGGGCTGCGGGCCTGCGGGTGGGAGGGCATGTCAGCCAAGGCCAGCCTCCAGGGGTGTTACTACTGCTCAGAAAATGGGAGGCTCCCGCTTGCTGGCCGAAGGAAAACAAACCCCACACTGAACAATAAATACACAGTGCTCTGCCCTCCGATAAAGAGCAGCCCCATTGTGTCTGTGGCCAAATCAGTCCGGGGCCAAAGAGTGCAGTGTTTAAAAGTAAGCCAGTCCCAGATAGACCCCGTCCTAGCCTCTTCCCATCTGAAGCGGAGAGGGGTTTGCTGGCTGTTCCGAGTCTTAAGAGTTTCAGAATTCTTTCATCTGTGTTACGGCTAAACACCCAGTGCTTGGCCGAGGACCAGAGCAGGAATGAGCAACCCGCAAGGGTGTTCCCACGAGGTGCAGGAGTAGGAAGGCTTCTCCCTGAACAACAGGCTAAGGCACCTTAACATCCTACTGCTGTATGCCAGGAAGATGATGCTATGCTTAATAAATTCATATTCTAGCCAGGATTGGTGGTGCATGCCTGTAATCTCAGTACTTGGGAGGCAGAGACAGGAGGATCACAGGTTCAAGGCCAGTCTCAGCAAGGTAGTGAGACCCTCCAACTTAGTGAGACCCTATTTCAAAAGAAAAAAGAAAAAGAAAACAGGGCTGGGGTGAATCTTCAACATAAAATTAATTAATTAATGGTTTCTTTAATGAACATGTCTGCCACAATGAATGCTTTCTTTAAGCAGAACACTTCTTTAAATACACCAACACCTATGTGAGTAGCAGAAGGGGGTACCAAGACCAGGACTAAGTACAGAAAGCAGAATGACTCTTTCTTTCAAGGGACAGAGAAGATGGTTGGGAGGGCACAATAAAAAGACATCATAAGTCAGAGTATTAATAGAAATATGCAAAACACAGAAGAGTCGCCAGTCACCACCCGTGGGTCCATGGAGATAGCAGCCCAAAGTATCCCCCCAATGCCTGCGATTTTTATTATTTCCTCATATTAACAGTAGAGTGATTTTTCAGGAGAGGGGTATGGAGGACTGAAGTCAGGGGTATTCTACCTCTGAGTTACACCCCTAGCCATAGATATCTTTTTAATTTGGAAACAGAGTCTTGCTAAGTTGCCCAAAGCATCACTAAGTTGCTGAGGCTGGTTTTCAATCTGCCACCCTCCTGTCTCAGCCTGCCAATTACTGGGATTACAGGCATGTGCCACCGTGCCTGGCTAAGAGTAGAATAATTTTTAAACGTTCTCTAGAAAACATTAAAAGAGAAGTACTAAAGGACTTAGTAAAAATGTTACATGGAGAGCTAGATGTAGTGCAAAATGTCTGTAATCCCCATACTTGGGAGGCTGAGACAGGAGGTCAGCAAGTTCAAGGCCAGATTTAACACTTTGGCAAGGCCCTCAGCAACTTAGAGACTCTGTTTCAAAACAAACAATGTCAACAACAACAAAAAAAAAAAAAAAGAAAGAAAGAAAGAAAGAAAGAAAGAAAGAAAGAAAGAAAGAAAGAAAGAAAGAAGGAAAATAGGGCTGGGGGTGTGGCTCAGAGGTAGAATGCCTCTGGGTTCAATCCCTACAAATAGAAAGAAAAAAAAAGTTACATGAAAGTAGGCATTGAAGATGGGGTTACTGCGGCTCTGGGGTATTCCTGGGGTGCCATCAAGTGCCTCCCACTTAGTTCCTCTGCTTACTTCCTTGAAATTAGGAAGCAGGTGGTACCAGGAGATAACAACAGAAGCATCAGTGAACAAACAATGCATCGGTTATCAATAGCAATGTCAGATGCCACAGGTATCACCCAAGGAAATACGGCAGTGGCAGATGGGACCCAGGCCCCCTCTCCCGCCGTCTGAGTAAGGCAGCCGAGGCCTGTAGGAGTCCCAGGGCCAAGCGGAGGAGCCACTGTGTCCACCGGCCCCTGCTTGCCCAGCACAGGCTGGGGCTGCGGCACTGAGCAGCCAAGCCACGTGTCGCTTCAGCACCAGGAGTCCTTAGTGTGGGCATTAATCCTGAATGAACGGCAAGAGGTCAGTGGACCCTTTTTAAAGTCAGTGGATTTTTCTTTTTCTTTCTTTCTTTCTTTCTTTTTTTTTTTTTTTTTCAGTACTGGGGATGGAACCCAGGGGCATTCTACTTCAGAGCTACACCCCCAACCCTATTTTTTAGTCTTTTTATGTTTGAAACAGTCTCACTGAGTTGCGAAGGGCCTCACCTAGTAATAGCTGTGGTTGTCCGCGAACCGCGATCCTCCCGTCTCTGCCTCCCGAATGCTGGGTTTACAAGTGTACGCCACCATGCCCAGCTTTACTTTTTATTTTAAAAACAGGGTCTTGGGGGGTTGCTGAGTCTCACTAAGTTGCTGAAACTGGCCTTGAACCTGCAGTTCTCCTGTCTCAGCCTCCCAAGAACTGGGATCCAGTCATGTACCACCACGCCCAGCTCTAATAATATTTTTAAATGACCTGGTTTTTAAACTTCAGGAAATCTTTCAGAATAAATATAAACTCTCCAACCAAAGCTGCATTCCAAAATGGTACAACTTAATGAATTTTTAAAAATCTATCTTTGTGAAGCCACAAGAGGAGAGAGAAACAACAATAGAATCTGTTAGATATGCACAGAGCTGAAGTAGCAGTGAAATCACGGCTGAGAAATGTCCCTGACATCCTCGGGAAGGAAGACATCACTGCACAAAAGCACCTGGGCTTCGGAAAGCCCCGAGGCCAGCAGCTCCGGGCCTCCTCAAGAGACTCAGAAGCTATAAACCGCCCGGTCCTTCCTCAAAGTCCCATCCTCTATGAGCTACCAGAATTTCTGAACTTAGAGAAATGCTAGCCAGGCATGGTTAGCAATGACTTTCTATATCTTTTGTAACCAAGGAGAAACTTTTCCTTGGCCTGGTATCCCAATGCTTGAGAGGCTGAGACAGAAGGATCAGAGGTTCGCACCCAGACTCAGCCATTTAGCAAGGCCCTTCGAAA
This sequence comes from Muscardinus avellanarius, assembly GCF_963383645.1. Classification (NCBI taxonomy): domain Eukaryota; kingdom Metazoa; phylum Chordata; class Mammalia; order Rodentia; family Gliridae; genus Muscardinus; species Muscardinus avellanarius. The sequence goes on from NC_137787.1 coordinate 190,152,928, forward strand.
TTTAGCAAGGCCCTGTTTCAAAATTAAAAAAAAAAAAAAAAAAAAAAACAAGCACGGAGTGAGGTGGCACACACTTGTGATCCCAGTACTTGGGAGGCTGAGACAGGAGGATCACAGGTTTGAAGTCAGCCTCGGCAATTTAGTGAGGCCCTCCACGACTTAGACCCCGTTTCAATATAAAGAATAAAATAGGGTTGGGAATGTAGGTTGGAGGTAGAATGCCCCTGGGTTCAAATCCTAGTACCACAAGGGTACTGATGAGATATGGAAAACTTCAGATGAGAGTCTGAGTGGACTAAGGAGATAGAAGAGTTAACTCAGACACTCCACCTTGTCCACTCCAAGTATTAAAGAGAGGTCTCAGATTTTTAATGTACTCAAAGACTTTGTATTTTGATTATACTTGTTGAAACTAATCTATAGATATAATGAAATATGAACATTGCATATTCTCCAAAAGTCTATAATCTAAGAATAAAAAAAGAATTTATGACAAAAAAACACAAATCCTAGTACCACAAGGAAAAAAAATTTTAAAAAGGAATAGGAAGAGGAAGAAGAAGAAGAGGAAGAAGAAGAGGAAGAGGATTGTTATCCTATATGTTGAGGAGGAAGAGGGGTGTTTTCCTAAATGTTGAGTCCAAAATCCCTGGTATTTGGTATTAAATAAGAAGGAACTTAAAGGTTATTTGTTTGACAAAGAATCACAGTAAGGGCTCAGTGTGCCCAAGCCCTGTTCAAGCCCTGCACAGGTATCAATGTATTTAATCTTCATAACTCTATATCACATGGTCATTCCATGTTACAAATGAGGAAACTGAGGCACGGCGGGTTTAAATACAGGCGGAACGGTAGGAGCACAGGCCCAGCGCGCACGCTCACAATCACGAGGCTGCGCTGAACCAGTTGTTTATCCTCACTGCGCCCAAACTACTGAAAAGCTCAAAAGAGACAGATCCCACTGAGCAGCTACTGACAACAAGCATCTGGGCTTAATCCCAGCAAGAAGAGACGGTGCAGAGGTAGGAAGGCCTCTGAGTGCCTGGGATCCCAGCAAGGAGAGATGGTGCAGAGGTAGGAAGGCCTCTGAGTGCCTGGGATGTAGTCAGTATTCACCCAACAGTCATTCCTGTTAGTGCTGTTGTCATTCCAACCTGAAAAAAAAATTAACCTGAAGTTCAGGACTCTGGCTGTATCATTCAATACAACCATTACACCAACCGTGTTATGACTCCTTATTACAAAGAGCTCCAGCAATTAAAAATCAACGGTTCCTCCCTCTGCTGCTTGATAATAAATGCTGCCTGGTATTCATCTGGAACCCCTGGGTGGTCATGGAGCAAACACTATCTACAAGATTTTCTATAGTTTAAAAAAAAAATGTTAAGCTGGGCGTGGTGATACACACCTGTAATGGCAGTACTTGGGAGGCTGACACAGAAGGATGGCAGGTTCAAGGACAGCCTCAGCAAGCAATGAGACTCTCATTAACCTAGAAAGACCCTGTTTCAAAACAAAAAAATTAAAAAACAAAATGTCTGGAGGTGTAGCTCAGAAGTAGAATGCCCCTGGGTTTAATCCCCAGTACCACACACACACACACACACACACACACACACACACACACACACACACACAATTTAGCAATGACTTTCTATTTCTTTTGTTATCAAGGAAAAACACTTTTAATTGGCCTGAGCTTCTAGGCAGAGGCAGCCAGGACAAAAAAAAAAAAATAATGCTCAGCCCCATGATTTATATCACCAAATTAGAAAACGTGCCAAGTTGCAAAGCATGGACAGTTTTTACAATTTCTCACCAAGAGATTTATCTTCAGGACTGATTAATGTACTAGACAAGGCTCTCAACCTGTTCTTGGGAAACAGCGCAGCAAAACTCACACAGCTGTTCTTCCTCTATCCTGAAGCATTCTCCCAGATGAAAGAGTGATTCCGAGATCAAGGCGGTCCCCTCGTCTATTCCCTTCAAGTGGGCCCAACTTAGAAGAAAATTCGGAGGCTTAGAGAGCCAACATACCATGGCCAGTATCCTGCTAGATAACTTCTTGGGCCGTTTATTTATTTGTTTGTGGTACCGGAGGCTGAATCCAGAGGCATCTACCTCTGAGCTACACCTTCAACCCTATTTTATTTTTTTCTTTTGAAACAGGGTCTCGCTAACTTTCAAAGGGCCTCACTACCTTACAGTTTGGTACATGAAAGCTATACAGGCTTGGGTCAGGTACCACTTACAGTGGACAGGCAAACTGAGCCTCAGAATGCTCAGCTCTAAAATACTGACTTGGCACAGCTACTGTGAAGAACTAAGGTCAAGTGTAGAATGTGCCTGACACATACCGTGCTCTAGTTTAATAAGAGATAAGAGAGCCGGGCGTGGTGGTACTTTACGGCTTGTGATCCCAGCATTCGGGAGGCTGAGACCAGAGGATCGCGGTTTGTGGACAGCCTTAGCTACTAAGTGAGGCCCTTTGCAACTCAGTGAGACCCTGTTTCAAAATAAAAAGAATTTAAAAAAATAGGGCAGGGAGTGTAGCTCAGGGGTCGAATGCCTCTGGGTTCTATCCCAGACCTGCAAAAAAGTAAAAAAAAAACAAAAAAAGGAGATAGGAGGGGGCTAGTAAGATTACCACTTTTCTTTCTTTTCTTTACTTCTTTCTTTTCTTTTCTTTCTTTCTTTCTTTTTTTTTTTTTTTTTTTTGGTACCAGAACTACAAATGGCCCAAGGAAGCCAAGCATGGTGGGTACATGCTTGTAATTCCAGTATTTGGGAGGCTGAAACAGGAGGATCACAAGTTCGAGGAAAACCTTTGCAGATAGTGAGGCTCTCATCAACCTAGTGAGACCCTGTTTCCAAATAAAAATAAAATAGGGTGGGGGTATAGCTCAGAGGTAGAATGCTCCTGGGTTCAATCCCCACTACCACAAAGAATTTTTTTTTTTAAGTGCTGGTGTTCTATATTGGTCATTTAGGACCGACTGACACTTTAGAATCAAGGAGAGCTGACTGGTCAGCCGTCAACCTCAGATCCTAGACCTCCCGATAGGATGTGGTTTTTCTAAAAGGCTCATGAGACTGAGGCCACACATCTGGTGAGCGCAGCCACCAGAGGAAGTGCCAGGTCAGAAAGGCAGGAAGTGGGTGGCCAGGCTTTTCTCCACAACGTGTCTATGAACGAGGTGTCAGCCGGGCCTCTGGATTCCAGAGCTCCACTGAGCCCTGCTCCCCACTGACCCGAGCGCTTCCGTGCACGAGCTCCTCTAGCCCTCCGGATCAGCTCACCTCCCTCAGGCCCTCCGGATCAGCTCACCTGTCTCAGGCCCTCCGGATCAGCTCACCTGTCTCAGGCCCTCCGGATCAGCTCACCTGTCTCAGGCCCTCCGGATCAGCTCACCTCCCTCAGGCCCTCCGGATCAGCTCACCTCACCTTGCACTGAGGGGGAGAGGGGCCCTGTGACAGCCACCGAAGGTGCCCGCGGGAAGGGAGCGCTTCCAAAGCGGGACGCAGCGACCGGTTCTGCGTGGGGTCTGGTTCTCAAGCTTTCATGCGCAGGCCAGTCAGCCCACAGGCTGGGCGAGGGAAACCTCAAGAACTATGGGAAGTTGGGAATTCTCCCAAGGCAATTTTTGACTCTAAGGAAGCTAAGTTTAGACCCGTCTTTCTGTAGTAGAAACTGCAAGCGCCTTCTGAGAAGCTGGGTCCCAACACCCAGTTCATGATCAATCAGTTTAAATCCCTCTCCCCCTCCCCCTCCACACACACACACACACACACACACACACACACACACACACACAGAGCCCAGTTTGTATGTTCGTTCGTTCCTTCCTTTCTTTTTTTTCTTTTTTTCTTTTTTTACAGTACTGGGGATGGAACCCAGGGGCATTCTATCTCCTAGCTATACCCCGAGCCCTACTTTTTATTCTTTATTTTTTGAAACAGGGTCTCACTGAGTTGCAAAGGGCCTCACTAAGTAGTAGCTGAGGCTGTCCGCGAACTGTGATCCTCCTGTCTCAGCCTCCCGAACGCTGGGATTACAAGTGTGCACCACCACGTCCGGCTCCTTCCTTCCCTTCTTTATGATAGGAACTTTTAACATATTCTAAGAAGCTAAAGCCCAACACCCAGTTTCTCTGTGTGTGTGTCTCTCTGTCTCTCTCTTCTCTTTGTCTTTTTCTTTCACTGGGGATTAAACACAGGGGCATTCTACCTTCAAACTACACCTCCAGCCCTTTTTTAAAATTTTGAAACAGAGTCTCACTAAATTGCTGAGGGCCTCACTGTTTCTGAGGCTGTCCTTGAATCTGCGATCCTCCTGTCTCAGCCTCCCATGGATTACAGGCATGTGCCACCATGTTCAGCTCTAGCACCCAGTTTCAACGCCACCTTCCCTAGGAAACCTCCTGGATCCTACCGGCCAGGATGAATGGCTCCTCCTCTGATAACCATTGGGGTGCTTCTTTCGCTGCTCTTCTGTTAACCCTTGGGGTGCTACTTTGAGCATGTTAAGGAGCTTCACAGCAGGGGGCTGCCCATGCATTGGGGAGAGGGACTGTGTCCTAAGCACCTCCTAGTCCCCAGGGTCTCAGGGACTGAGCACACTCTAAAGCAAGCCTGCCCTGACAGTTTGCAGTCACTGGTCATCCTTAGCCCTAATGATAAATGAAGTACTTGTAAAACTATGCACAGGTGTTTTTGTTTTGTTTTGTTTTCTGTTTGTTTTTTGTTGTTGTTCTTGTTGTTTTGTTTTGTTTATTTTGATGGTACTGGGGTTCATGGAAACCCTTCTACTTCCGGGCTACACTCCCAGACCCATTTTTATATTTTTATTTGAAAACAGGGTCTCTTAAGCCAGCGAGGCTGGCTTCGAACCTGCGCGGTCCTCCTGTCTCCGCCTCCCAAGCCGGAGGATTACAGGCGTGCGCCACCATGCCCAGCTACAGGTTTTTATTTGCTAAAGACCTAGTTAAGACAGCAGTTTCCAACTATTCATAAATCAAAACCCAAGAGATACTTAACAATTCTAATGTTCCTTTCTCTCATCTAATAAAGCATTATTCTGCAAAGCTTGTTAACAATTTTTGAAACAAAGGCGTACTTGGAAACAGTACAACTAAGCCTTTAAGAGGCGCAAAGAAACTTGTTTTTTTAATCAGTGAAGCTCTATAAATTTTGAAATGGTGTTTGCTGTAGCTGATAGCCCTATAAGGAATAACCATACAAAGAATAAATATCAATTATCTCAATCTTAAGGAATTTGTCCACTCTACTAACTATTCTTGGCCTATCAGAAAGATATTTATTTATTTATTTATTTATTTATTTATTTATGCAGTACTGGGGATGGAACCCGGGGGGGGCATTCTACCTCCAAGCTACACCCCCAGTCCTATTTTTTTATTCTTTGTTTTGAAACAATGTCTCACTAAGTTGCTGAGGTCCTCACTAGGTAGCTGAAGCTGTCCTTGAACCTGCGATCCTCCTGTCTCAGCCTCCCAAGTGCTGGGATTACAAGCAAAAGAAACACACACACATACACATAGATATGCCTGCATGCATTCCCACCTCTGCTCCAAAGTGATCACTCCTTTCCTCTTGTTCAGGTCAACAAATAGTAAGGAGAAATGAAGAAAAACTGGAAAACGGAGCAAATGACTATGATGTTCCAGTTTATTACTGGTCCGCTTGGTGGCCAAAGAAAAGAAAAGATGTAAGGGAAATGACCTGCCCTTCTGAGAAAAACAAAAACCTGGTGGAAAGAAGCCTGAGAAACAGCCAAGAGGAGAGGAGGGCAGCCCCGGGGGCAGGAGGCCCAGCGACCACCACGCAGGGGAGAGAGAACGCCACCAAGGACAGGACAGCCGTGGCCGCAGAAGGAGCGAGGTCTCCTGTGTCAGGAGCACCATGAGCTCTAAGGAGGCCGCACGACCAACACACGCTGATGGAAAGCCCGGTGCGGGCCTCAGTCACTGATCAGTGGAGATGTCATCAAAAAAACACAAAGATATAATCCAATTTTCTCCCACTCTAGTGTTTCTTATCCTGGAAGCCAGGGCTGAACGTGGAGGGGAGCTGGTTCTTGAGCCATCTAAAACTGCACGCACAGCTGTGTGTGCCATGTGTATTTTCTGAGGAGAGTCCCCGTGGGGTTCACCAAATTCTCAGAGAAGGGGCCCCGGGGAAGGGCCTGCGCTCACAGAGTGAGGGAACGGAGCTCCACAGAGATGAGCTGCAGTCAGCCAAAGCTTGGGGACACGTGTGTCACCACGGTTAAGTGTAATAACAACAGCAATTTAAGCAGCCATCGTGGTTTGTACCTGAAGGCTGAGTCGGCGAGAGGTCATAAGAATCCTCATGATGAGTAGACAACTCATGGCCAGTATTATAGCGCCAAAACGGGTCAGATAACATCACCAATTAAAAAAAATGTTTTCTAAGAATGTTTAATGATATTGAGAAAATCCTTAAGATATTACACAGATATAGGTTAAAACTTATTTTTTTTTTAATTTTTTGGGGGGTTGGTACTGGGGGTAGAACCCAGGGGCTTTTTCTACTTCTGGGCTATAGTCTCAGACCTATTTTATATTTTATTTGGAAATAGGGTCTCACTAAGTTGCTGAGAGCCTCACTAAGTAGCTGAGGCTGGCTTCGAACCTGTGCAATCCTCCTGTCTCAGCCTCCCAAGTGCTGGGATTACAAGTGTGCACCACAACGCCCAGCTTAAGGTTAAAGTTTAAAAGAGTTTGGGAGGCTGAGACAGGAGGATTGCAGTTTGAGGACAGCCTCAGCTACTTACTGTGACCCTTTGCAACTCAGTGAGATCCTGTTTCAAAATAAAGAATAAAAAATAGGCCCGAGGGTGCCAGTCAGAGGTAGAATGCCCCTGGGTTCCATTCCCAGTACCGCCAAAAAAAAAAGTGACTACAGATTATGTGAGACCATTTGTAATTTTTGCTCTCTCTCTCAAGTCGTCTACATTTTGCAAGTTTTCTTCAAAACTACCAATCACTTCTCTAGTCAGAAATAAATGAATGAGCCGGCAGGTAATAGAGGAAGCTCACCTTGGGGTTCTAGCCCCCCCACTCTGCCATTTCAGAGTTGAGTAACATTAGATAAGTCACTTCACCGGGCGTGGTGGCGCACACTTGTAATCTCCCCATTTGGAAGACTGAGACAGGAGGATCGTGGTGTGAGGACAGCCTCAGCTACTTCGTGAGGGCCTCTGCAACTCAGTGAGACTCTGTTTCAAAATAAAGAACAAAAATAGGACTGGGAGTGTAGGTCAGAGGTAGAATGCCCCTGGGTTCCATCCTCAGTACTGAAAAAAAAAAAAAAAGAAGAAAGAAAGAAAGAAAGGAAGGAAGGAAGGAAGGAAGGAAGGAAGGAAGGAAGGAAGGAAGGAAGGAAGGTTGGTTCACTTCACCTGCCTGAGCCCCACAAATTACACCTGTAAAATATAAAGTAAAGGACTTACACCAAAGGGTCTAACGCTACATATCTATAATAATGGCTATTAGAACTTCCCTTATTAGTGATATGGGGCAGGGAGAAAACTAACCAGTGAGCTGCTAGACTTTTAAAAGTCATCTTACTACACACAAGGGCAGAGCACAAAGACTCCTAAGTGGATATATTTCTAAATGTGCCACATTCTCATTTCTAACAGAGCAAGGAAGACCCAGGAGGCTGGCAGAAGACAAGAACCACCACGGTGCTATGTGCGAAGAAAGCTGGGGCCGGCGGCCCTTCCTTTGCCCGCCTGGAGCCCAGGGTGCTGGGACAGTGGGGGCGCGCCCTGAAGAAGTCCTGGCTTCCAGATGCACACTAGGGGAGGCTGATAATAGATGCGCCCCGCTGTGCAGAGAAGGCCTTGCCTGCTGCCACAGAATGTTCTAGAGGCTTCTCAGTCAAGACAGCCCCAGCTCCGCCTGTGACATCTCCTTCACTTTACCCGCATTTATTTTTCTATAGCCTCTGTCACCTGGTATTCTAAATTTTTTTTTTTTTTTTGCACTACTGGGGATGGAACCCAGGGGCACTCTACCTCTGAGCTACACTCCCAGCCCACTTTTTTATTCTTTATTTTGAAACAAGGTCTCACTGAGTTGCCAAGGGCCTCACTAAGTAGCTGAGGCTGTCCAGGAACCGAGATTCTCCTGTCTCAGCCTCCCGAATGCTGAGATTCCAAGCATGTGCCACCACGCCCGGCTCTATATTCTATTTTTATTTGTTAATTACTCCCTAAAAAAAGGTAGTGATTTCTGCCTCTTGTGTTTATAAAGCAGGGCAGGTGCTCAAAAAACCATTACTCAAAGGTTTGGAGTCCTGTCAGTCTGGAGAGAGACAGACAGACAGAGACAGAATATAAATGAGAATGAATACGCATGTGTGTGTTGAGGACTGAACCCCACTCCTACACATAAGACAAATGCTCTACCTCTGAGCTAAATCCCCAGTCCCCAGAAAACAGAACCTTGGAAAATAGAGCTCTGAAGCCCTGGACAACAAGAGTTTGTTGTTCTTTTTTCTTCCCACTACATATTTATTTTGATCATGATAATAAGTTGCCTAGTAGTGTCAATCATGTATTTTAGAGGTAGAAATTGACAAGGCTAAGGAAAACCTAACGTGCCTGGGATTTTTCTCAAGACACTAAACTCCTCTAGGAGGGTGACTGAAATCCCGCGTCCACCGCAGAGAGTTCTGGCCTCCCGTAGAGTCCCGGCCTCCCTCTGCAGCTGTGAGCACTGTAAGAGGAGGCCGGTGCCCTGTCTCCCAAAGCCTGACGTGGGCAGTGTATACAGCAGGCAGTAAATGTTTCTTTATGGAGTAAATAATGATGCTGCCTCACCTTGCTATGACTTATCACAGACGTAAACCTCACAGGAGCTAGAATTATCTAACTCTCACGATATCACAAATGTTGAGTTTTAAGAACACACTCTTGGTGGGAAAAAAATAAAATAAAAATCTTTTAAAAGCAGTCAAGTTTTTTTTCTCTCTAAATAAGATACATCATCCAAGTGTAACTGGAAGACAATGTCCATTCTTTCTCTTCTCTCTGAATCCAGCTCCCCAAATACTCTAATAAAAACACAAGTTACCACCCTCCAATGTCTTGGTTTATGAACTCTCTGCACCTATCTAAATTCACCGAAGGCAAGTTCCACCAGGGTGTACAAGGTGCACAGCTGGCAGCCCATCCCGATTTATAAATGGCAGGGACAGAACAAGCTAGCAGGGTGCGTGGCCGCGGTGACTCCCAGGAGGCACGGGTCACGGCAATGAGGCGTTATTACCCAGGGGGAGGAGAGTGGACAGGCCTCCGGGCAAACTGCAAAAAATAAATGACAAGGGAAAATCTAAGGGGAAAGTCCGCCATGTGGAAAGTTTACACGGGGACTGTCGCATTTCCCTGAAGACGTCTGGTCTAATTCAGCTCACACTTAGAAGACAATGATCATATACCGTAATGCCAGTTCTCTAACAATAACTAGGAAGTCTCTCATTTCAAAAGGAACCGTTTATATCCCTTCCATAAGATAATATCAGCAGCCGCAAAAATGACGTATCCTTCTGGTCCTGTTACCTAACTGAGGGCTGCCATTTCCTTCCACGCACATTAGAACTCATTTCCTATATGAACTTGAGAGACTGTCAAGAAATAGAAAATACAGTTTTAAAGGGGTTTACATGTTGTTATCCCCGGGTCCTAGAAAGTCACTCCCCCATCTCCCAGTACTCGTAAAAGCGTGGAAATAAATAAACTGCTTCACTGGTGGGCTGTAAATAAAGGTGACTGAGTTGAAAACATAAACAGAGCAGTGGGGAGGGTGAATGCCAAGGAAGGCCATGAGAGTGTCCATTCTCTATGCTGCCAAATTAAAGCACATGTCAAATAACTGAGAAACTGATGATGGTGATGATGATGATGGTGACGGTGGTGATGATGATGATGGTGGTGGTGGTGATGGTGATGATGATGATGGTGATGATGGTGGTGATGATGATGGTGATGATGATGATGATGATTATAATGGTGACGGTGATGGTAATGGGGGGTGGTAGTGATGATGGTAGTGGTGATAATGGGGGGAGACTAAAGCAGGAGAATTATGAGTTCGAGGCCAGCCTCAGCAACTTAACAAGGCTCTCAGCCACTTAATGAGACTCTGTTTCAAATTAAAATTAAATAGGACTAGAGGCACAGCTAGAAGGTAGATTACCCTCGAGTAACTCAATCCCTAGCACCACAACTAACAACAACAACAACAATAAACTCTTCCAGGAAAAATATGGTTAAAAAACAAAGACAAGGAGGTGATTAATCAAACTCTGAACACTAAAAAACAGGTGGATTATAAATATGCCACTGGCCCCCTCATGAAGGAGGGCCGGGCCTTAAGGTCCTCTTGCTGTTTCAAAAGTAGCAGGTTCAATATGAAATAAAAGGGGCTTCAAATATTACATCAGGCCTTCAGGAATTCTCCAGGCAAACTTTCTTTTACGTTTTGCCAAGACTTAAAAGTGGGAAATCGATACTTATTTTTTTTATTATAACCATGTTCGAGGTTTGCAAAGAAAACATTTACCAAGCCCCCAGGCACTTACCATGCACTCTAACTTAATTTAGTCCGATTTACCCCTTGCAATATAACACTGAGAGTTACTGTTAACAGAAGCTGGTGCTTTTATAAATTAAGTAGCTTACCCTGCAGTTTCACCGTTCTCTACTTTGGAGCTTTGTCCAGGAATTCATCTTAAACTTGATAATTAAATACATCAGATTATTTGAAGTTTTATTTCAAATATTTTTATCTCTCTTTTGAGCATACTTCCCCTTCAGGGAGCCACAAAGAATAGTGGAGAGTCTTTTTAAGGCCTGCAAATCTTAGAAGATAACAGGATACACGAACTGAAAGATGGCTGGATGTTAAGAATGCCTATGTCTCAAGTACGGAACAAATTACTTTTATTTTCCTTTCTTCCTACTTATCTGTATCTTTTCAACTTCCCTTAATATGCATGAATTACTTTAAATTTAATACTTTTTCTATTTCAAAGCCATTTACAGATCATTTGGGAAATATTTTAAAATTATATCCATAAAATTGGCTATTGTGAACGTGGTGCTAGATCCAGGGCTGGAACAAGGGCTCGGGGAGCAAGTTACTCAGAAAAAAAAACTTACAAGAGCACTAAAATCTCAGTAATCGAAATACTGCTACTCTAATAAAAAGCTTAAATTTAAAAATCAAAATTAGCACACCCAAAGCCATGACAAACAAATCAAAACTTGAAATGAAGATAGAACCCATATAATTTCTTTTTTTTTTTTGCCTCAGGGCCCAGTATGGCTTTCTCTGGGTAAGTATTCCTGAAACCACAGTAAGATAGGTGTTTAGCTGTGTATGATGGGATATTCCTACAATCCCAAGTACTTGGGCGGCTGGGACAGGAGGATCACAGGTTCAAGGCTAGCCTCGGCAACTTAGTAAGGCTAAGGCTCTCAGCAACTCAGTGAGACCCTGTTTCCCAATAAAAAATAAAACAGAGCCAGGGTTGTAACTTGGAGGCAGAATGACCCCGGGGTTTGATCCCCAGCACCAAGGAAAAAAAAAATAAGTGTGTTTTTGTTTTGTTTTTATTTTTGTTTTGTTTTTGTTTTTTGCGGTACTTAGGATGGAACCCAGGGGCATTCTACCTCCAAACTCCACCCCCAGCCCTATTTTTTTTTTTTTTTTTGGAAACAGTGTCTCACTGAGTTGCAAAGAGCCGCACTAAGTAGCTGAGGCTGTCCTCGAACCTGGATCCTCCTGTCTCAAGGTGTTTTATTTTACAAATGATAACTTTGTGGCCCAGAAGATAAAGAACCAGTAGAACCAGTCAAGCGCTTTTACATGACAAAACCAATTTTAAACAGATTATTCCCAGGTAATTTTTATTTTGCTTAACTATAAAGATAGAATCAAAGTACTTTTTGATCTTCAGATAGTGCCCATAACTTGAAAGACTTAAAACTCTGACCTAAGTGTCGCTCCCTTTCAAAGTGAGAAATACTTCTGGAACCATCCAGCCAAAGGACCAAAACCTGCTCTATCAAAATCTTTTTATTCTTGATGCTGGTTGGTTGGTTGGTTGGTCGGTTGGTTGGTGAAACTGGAGATTCAAACCAAGGGCATTCTACCTCTGAGCTACACTCAAAGCCCCCTCCTTCTTTTTTTTTTTTTTTTTTTTATTTTGAAATAGGGTCTCACTAAGTTGCTGCAGAAGGCCAAGATTCTAGAATCCTCCTGTCTCCACCTCCCAAGTACTAGGAATACAGGCATGCGCCACCACATCTGGCTAAAATGTCTTTTATTTTCTTGTCCACAGATGGATTGAAAATAGGAGGAAAAAAATGGCAAAGAGGACAAGCAGGAGCAGGGTGGAGACCTTCCTCTCTCGGTGGTTTCTCCACATTCCAAGCTGCTCAGGATCAAGGAGGAGGTCCATCCTTCATGGCGGCCATCAGGGTGAGGTGGCCCTGTACCTGCAGCCTTACCGCGCCCTGCTGACCGCGCCCTGCCCAGAAGTACTGCACAAGGGACACACCTCTGGACACCTCATCTCCCTTCTCAAAAATGCTGTCTGTCAGCCTGCAACGTGCCTTCACCTCTCCTGAGCATGGCACCTGCTCACGTCTCCAGGTTCAGCTTAAGGCTCCTCTTTCTCTAGGCCTCCCCATCACCACTCCATCCCAAAGGATGTCTTCCTGCTCACATGAGGGCAGGCAAGAGCCCTATCCCACGGGGTTGTCAAGCCTGGATGCACAGCACATTGTTTCCAGCCATTAACAATGATAACAATATTACAGATCCTCCCAGGTCCCCACCTGGACCTTCCTCATTGAGCTGAGGCTGCCTCTCCCAGCGTCTTATTAGGTCGTAGAGGAGAAAAAAATGTATGTAAGAAGGGGAAAAAAAGGCAGAGAAATATAATTGTAAAGTTCAGCATACCTGTCCTGCCTACTACTCTTCAAGCCAGTCTCTTTCCCAGACCCATTGCTCCCAATCTTCTGAGAAATCTGTAAATCTTAAAATCACTGTAAATTCAGACACTTATGAAAATTGCCTCTGGGCGTGGTGGCGCACGCTTGCAATCCCAGCGCTTGGGAGGCTGAGACAGGAGGATTGCACAGGTTCGAAGCCAGCCTCAGCTACTTAGTGAGGCTCTCAGCAACTCAGTGAGACCCTGTTTCCAAATAAAATATAAAATAGGTCTGGGAGTATGGCCCGGAGGTAGAAAAGCCCCTGGGTTCCACCCCCAGTACCACACACGCGCACACACACACACACACACACACACACACGCCTTGTGCACTATTAATTAGCCCTACCAATAAGTAGATTAAGCAAATAAAGATATAAGATGTTAAGAAACCCATAACACAGGGTAATTGGCAGCATTACGGAGAAAATGTCAGCCTCAGGATCCTAAAAATGACTGGATGCCCTGCAAAGAGGAGCCAGGAACCCCCAAAGCTCATCACTCACCCTGGAGAAGATGGCTACAGTCTCCCCTGAATACGGGTCTGATTTCTTTTCTTTCTTTTCTTTTTTTTTTTTTTTTTTCCAGTACTTGGGATGGAACCCAGGGGCATTCTTCCTCCAAAATACAACCCCAGCCCTATTTTTAATTCTTTATTTTGAAACAGGGTCTCAGTGAGTTACAAAGAGCCTCACTAAGTAGCTGAGGCTGTCCACAAACCGCAATCCTCCTGTCTCAGCTTCATTATAAGTGTGCGCTGCCATACCCGGCTGGATCTGATTTCTTAAATAAATCTCTGTCTCTAGCACATGCTGAAATTGTTCCCTTCATGCACTCCAAGGGCCCCACTGAGTTGGATCGCCCCCTCTCTGGGACACCCTAGGCCTCCTTTGGTGACACCCAGGGGACTCCTGTGCTATGTTTTGGAATCATGATCATACTGTAATAGCCTGAGGGCCAGGAAGAGCGAACACCCTCAACTTCGCGACAAGGAACCAGGTTCCCAGAAACACCTGTGTGCAGGTACCGCACGGCTGCCTGAGAGGATTGAGGGGTGGAGACAGAGCTGAGTTTACCACCTCCCCAGGACCGAGCACACACTCCCCTCCTGAGACACAGAATACTCGCACTCCCTCACCGCTGACATAGGCTATTCCATCTACCTCTTGGAAAAGAGAAAGACAAAACTCTGTGGCGTGTTCTTCCACCAGAATCCCCAGTCCCCCTGCTCCCCCACGCTTTCCTTCGCCCCCCGAAATAAAATGCTTTCGTATTCAACCTGTAAGGAGGGGCCTGCGGAGCAGGACACGCTCCGCGCATCCCCCAACAGTTTCACTGTTGTGCGATGGATCCACGGAGGGAAGACCTGTTTAGCTGCATACTTTCCTCAACAGCAGAGCAAGGATGAAACCAGCCCTAGCACTGTGCTGCCACAACCCTGTCACAAACACCTTTCTCCCTTGCCGGCCAAATCACAAGCTTTTGTTCAAGTTCAAAGTTGTGCCCAGTGCTAACTCAATGCGAGGTGGAAAAGTGGCGCGCATTCCTGAGGATTTCCTGTCTCCCACCAGAATACAAGGCGGAGTCGCATCCTCTGCAACCTCTGTAATGCACCGCAATTAGGCCAGTAATTAAAAATAAAAACGCGCCCGCCGTCCAGACAGGTGTGGTGGCGCACGCTTGTAATCCCCGCGCTTGGGAGGCGGAGACAGGAGGATCGCGCAGGTTCAAAGCCAGACTCGCTGGCTTAGGAGACCCTGTTTCCAAATAAAAATGTAAAAATGGGTCTGGGAGTGTAGCCCGGAGGTAGAAGGGTTTCCAGGAACCCCAGTACAACCAAAAAAACAAAACAAGACAAAAAAAGCGCCGTCCAACGTTACAGGCTCAGGGTCCTATTATTTTCCTTTCAAACAGAATCTGTTGGATGTTGACATAACTTCCACAGACTCGTCTGCTCCTCGATACAACACTTGAAGAAAAAGAAAGCACAGTAAATGAGTTTGTTGGGTGGCATGGTTAAACACCACAGCCCAACACCTTAATC
The DNA here is from genome assembly GCF_963383645.1 of Muscardinus avellanarius. Taxonomy (NCBI): domain Eukaryota; kingdom Metazoa; phylum Chordata; class Mammalia; order Rodentia; family Gliridae; genus Muscardinus; species Muscardinus avellanarius. The sequence continues at coordinate 190,168,023 of NC_137787.1, forward strand.
TGAGGTAAGTGCTGCAAGTCAGGCGTGGTGGGGCAGCCTGCAATCCCAGCACTCAGGAGGCTGAGACGGGAGGATCGCAGGTTGGAAGTCAGCCGCAGCAACTCAGTGAGGCCCTCGGCAACCTAGTGAGACCCTGTTTCAAAATAAAAACTAAGTGGGGCATGGTGGACACGCTTGTAATCCCCGCGCTTGGGAGGCAGAGACAGGAGGATCGCGCAGGTTCAAAGCCAGCCGTGCGCGCTGGCTTAGGAGACCCTGTTTCCAAATAAAAATGTAAAAATGGGTCTGGGATTGTAGCCCGGAGGTAGAAGGGCTTCCAGGAACACCAGTACCACAAAAAAATAAAAAAAAATAAAAATAAAAAATAAAAAAATAAAAAAATAAAAATAAAAATAAAATTGGGCTCAGGATTAGCTCGGATGTAGTGATACCCTGTTTCAAACTAAAAAGTAAAACTGGGCTCAGGATGTAGCTCATTCTCCAACCCAGCAAACCAGGTAACTGCGGCACGGCGGTGGGACAGATGCCCTCAAAGATCACCGTGAACAACATTCTAGGCACCGCAGCTCCATTGATGACTACTCCAAGTTTCTAGCCGACCACAAGTGTTTGTATCAACAGACAACAGCTACCTGGCAAAGGGGGCTGCTGAGCACAAGATGCTACCCAGGCCTGCTGCAGTACTGCGCCCCAGGGGATGCTGGGAGGGAGTGGAGCTGTTTCTTAACTCTCCATAAATTACACTTCAACTCCAACTGGACTGTGCCTTAGAGCTCCTCGCATTACCCGTGTATTCTAATAATTTCAAAATCAAAGAATTTCTGAAGGGGTTAAGTTGATCCTTTACTTTTTTTTTTTTTTTTTTTGCGGTGTTGGGGACTGAACCCAGGGGCATTGTACCTCCTAGTTACACTTCCAACCCTATTTTTTATTCTTTATTTTTGAAATAGGGTCTCGCTAACTTGTGAACAGCCTCACTAAGTAGCTGAAGCTGGCCATGAGCCTCAATCCTTCTGTCTCAGCCTCCCAAGTACTGGGATTACAAGTGTGTGCCATCACACCCAGCCTTTATCTTCTTTTACTGTTTATGTTTAATTCCAATAATGACTTGTAATTAAATTGCTCTGCCAGTAGCAAAGCAAACAGCATAACTTTCTATTAAAAGGGGGGGGGGGCTTAGCCAGGCATGATAGTGTAGGGCTGTGATCCCAAGACTTGGTAGGCTGAGACAGGAGGATCACAAGTTCAAAGCCAACCTCAGCAACTTAGTGAGACCTTGTTCAAAATAAAAAATAAAAAAATAAAAAGGGCTGGGGTGTAGCTCGGAGGTAGAATCCCCTCTGAATTACATTCCTAGCACCAAACCTAAAGACAAAACAACAAAAAAGTAAGTCTTGAAATCTAAAGAAACTCCACACGTACAAAGCCCATTGCTTAGCTGTCTCAACAACAATGAAGCAAGAAAAGGTGCGTTTGTCCTTCCCACGACACAGAGTGGGAAGAGAGGCCTCCTGGCTGTGTGGTCAGTGAGCGCCAGAGGAAGGAGGACGAGGAGCGCCCTGCTTCACAGGGTGCCTCCCGGGCTCCCCAGAGCCCTCCTAAGGAACTCCAGGGACACAAAAAACGTTTCACCGAGGCCCTCTGGAGATCACTTCACATTTCCCACTTATTATTCAGGCATGGATTTCCCCACCCTTTGGCCCAAACATGAACACCATGAAATCTCAGGGTAAAAAGGAACTCGCTTGCCAGGCTCAGTGGTGCATGCCTGTGATCCCAGTACTTAGGAGGCTGAGACAGGAGGATTGAGGTTCGCGGCCAGCCTCAGCTACCTAGTGAGGCCTTCTGAAACTTAGTGACCCTGTTTCAAAATAAAAAATACCAAAATAGAGTTGGGGGTGTAGTTCAGAGGTAGGATGCCCCTGGGTTCCATCCTTAGTTCCGCAAAAATAAATTAAATTAAATTAAAAACTAAAAAGAGTTGGGAGTATAGCTCAGAATGCCCCTGGGTTCAATGTCTAATACAAAACAACACACACACACACACACACACACACACACACACACACACACACACACACAATCTCAGTCACTTGGCTCAGATTTCTAAATAAAGCCTTCAATCTGACCCTCCCAGTCCTGAAGAGCCCCTCTCCTGGGTGTTACTTTGCCTAAACATCTCTATTATAAAGAAGACCCTTCTCGCCGGGCATGGTGGTGCACAATTGTAATCCCAGCATTTGGGAGGCTGAAATAGGAGGATCACAGTTTCAGAACAGTCTCAGCTACTTAGTGAGGCCCTTTGCAACTTAGTGAGACCCTGTTTCAAAATACACAATAAAAAGTAAGGCAGGGGGTGTAGCTCGGAGGTAGAATGCCCCTGGGTTCCACCCCCAGTACCACACACAAAAAAGAAAAAGAGCTTTCTCAAGGGCTGTGATAACACGTCTCCTGGTTGACCACCGATTCCTATTTCCCACATGAGAAACCAAAGCAGATGTGCTGATGATGTGGTACAAGGTGTGTCTTCACCCCCACCCCTTCTGGCCTCCTTCATTTTCCTTCCAACACTTCTCCCCCTCCCTCCACCCACATCAGACCACTTTCCAGCCATCTGCCCTTCAGGGCAGCGCTCACAGGTTCCTGGGGGGAAGCTTTCCTCCTCTCTGAGCACTGCTGGTTCACAGCTCATCCGGCCGAGATGCCCAAGTCCCGGGTGGTCAGGAACACTCTGCTCGCCCCTGCCTTGAGCATCTTTGTTGTATAAAACATTTCCGTGTGGGGATCATGCAGGGAGAATCTAGAAGCATGCGGCCTCCTGAGCTCAGAGTCAGGGAGAGGTCTGCCTGCCCACACGGGCTGCTGGCTCAGGCACTCTCTGCCAACACAGCACATCCCTGCAGAGTCCCCAGGATCTGAGGCAGAGGCCATACCATTTTTCAAAGATGTGCTACACATCGCAGAAACAGCACCGGGACGGTGGTAAAAGTGATGTCATAGCCAGTCGGGGTGATGGCGCACGCCTGTCACCCAGTATTTGAGAGGCTGAGACAGGGGAATTACAGGTTTGAGGACAGCCTCCACAGCTTAGTAAGACCCTCCGCAACTTAGTGAGAATCTGTCTCAAAATAAAAAAGGGTTAGGGGTGTAGCTCGAAGGTAGAATGCCCCTGGGCTCAATCCCCAGTACCTCAGAAAATAAAATAAAAATAAAATGACACCACAGGGCACAACCAGACATTCTCCTTGCTCAGCTTTTCCTTTGCACTTTGTGGGCCTCTGTGAGTGAGTCACAAGGACAGCCAGGGTGGTGGCTGGTAAGGGCCCTGGCGCCACAGCACAGTCAGAGAGAGCCAGATGGTGCAGCCAGAGCACCGTACACCTCTGCACGCAGCACGCCGCGCCCGGCAAGCCTCCTGACGGCAGGAAGCACCCACCTTTGTGGTTCAGACTGTGTCACCCTCTGGGTATCAACTAAGGCTGATCGTGTGCCAGGCAGCCAAATGGAAAAGGCAGGTCACCAATTACACGAGGAACACTTGAGGGTCCTTCTTAACCTCAAGTACACTTAGCACATTCTTGGCCTTGGTCCCCATTTGAATCATGCAGGCAGAGTCCCAAGCCGAGCTGCCAAAACTCTTTTAAGAGTTCCTACCCAAGGGATTTGGTAAAATCCATTACGGAAAAAGACCTGTGCTAAGAGGAAGCATGGGTTTGGTCAGCACCCTCTCCTCTCAGACCTCCCCACCCGGTGGAGCTTCCATCGCCTGTGACCCCGACATGGTAAGACAGCTCTCACAAAAGGGAGTTCACATGAGTGCTGATACCCAAGTGCTTAAAACCGAGGTAGATAAAGCTCTTCTCCATCAGAGCACAGACCCCATCATGGTGGGCACGCCAACACCCTGGAGATGTGCCACGAGTCTGAGCAACCCGGAGCATCCTCCCAGTGATGTTTCACTCTGGGCTGCCATCAAAATTCGTTTTCAATCCCAAACGCACAGTGAGTGGGTAGCAGAGGAACTCAGTCACCATGTCCTTTGGGTAGGAGGAAGAGGAAACCAGCTTAGAATCCGAGTTTCGCTATGGAAGTCACAGAGCACAGCTCAGGGAGGAGGGGGAGCCAGAGCTCAGGGAGGAGAGGAAGCCAAAGGTACCAACCAACTCTCCCTTTTACCTCAGGGATACAAAGACCTCCTCCGAACTCAGAGAGCCACGGCACAGGAAGCTCGGGCGCTGTATGTATGTTTTGTAAATAAAATCCTAGTGTGGCAATTCTCTGAGTTCTTTCAACATTTTTTCCAACTTACTGTTCACATGCTCAAGAGTAAATGAATGGCCCAGAACACGGAGCAACCTATTGAAACACACACACACTAACACACACACACACACACGCGCACACACACACACGCATGCACTGGAAGGTAATCAAGGAAAGTTTACCAATACAACTTTTTTTTTAAATACAGAAGATATAAATAGTTTTACCTTTTTTTTCTTTTAATACACTTCCTAAGAGAAGGAATTCTTAAATGATGAACTATCTTGCATGTTTAAAATCTGCTGGTCTTCCAATTCTCTAATTGCCTGCTTCGAGCCAAGTTTAACATGTTTGGGATTGCAGGGCAGACAATATAAACAGCCCCAAAACATCCTCAAAGTTTTTAAAAATACTTCTTTTTGCCAGGCGTGGTGATTACACCTGTAATCCCAGTACTTGGGAGGCTGAGAAAGAAGGAGCGTAGGTTTAAAGTCAGCCACGGTAACTTAGTAAGACCCTTTTTCAAAGTAAAAAATAAAAAAGGGCTGGAGTTTTAGCTCAGAAGTAGAATACCTCTGGATTCAATCCATAGCAACACACACACACACACACACACACACACACACACACACACACACACAGAGTCATTTTTAACAGAAAGTAATTAAAATTTATAAAAAAATGAATAAGGTTTTAAATTACTGCTGTGGCCAGAGGTTGTTTTTTAAATTAAGACCATTCCTGCATGTTTTGCGTTTGGACAGTGTCCAGTATCTCCCCAGATAAACACTCATCTGCACAAACTATCATAGTTTCCACATGTTTTACAACACCGGTCACAGGAGAGTAGGATTTGGACAGCCGCCCACATCCTCTGTCACACAGCAGCCCAGTCTAAGAGGCAGTTAAATATGAGGGTGGAAGGGAAAACAGACACAGAGGTAGCATCCATTCTCTAGCATTGGCTCCCTGGGGAACTACCAACACACCTTTGTTATCTGGCAAAGAAGAATGGATGAATCCCACTTGAGCTGGGAAAAGAAGAACCAGAATCGGGAGAAGGATGCCCCATTTGGGGAGTGGCTGAAACACTGGGCGCCCTCTACCAGCCTTCAAAGCCCCTCTCCTCAGACACCACCCAGCATCAGACCTGTAAACACAGAAGGCCTGGCTTGGCTACAGGCTCTGGTAGAAGACCTGTGCAGAAGGAGCGCCTGCCACTGCCTAGCCATAAACATGGACGGATACTTCTAACAGCCCTTCTCTGGATTTTCTCTTAACCACTTGAGACCTTTGAAGATAAGAATACTCAGTCATTTTTTCTTCTGTTTTGTCTGTGGTACTGGGGATTGAACCCAGGGGCATTCTACCTCCAAGCTACACTCCTGGCCCTATTTTACTTTTTATTTTGAAATAGAGTCTCACTAAGTTGCTGAGAGCCTTGCTAAGTTGCTGAGGCTGGTCGCGAATCTGTGATCCTTCTGTCTCAGCCTCCCAAGTACTAGGATTAGAGGTGTGCACCATCTTGCCGAGCTGGCACTCACTTCTGAAAGTGGAATCCAGAAAACCAGGAGGTTGTGGATTTGAATGAGAAATCAACATCGTCATGCCTTCTTGTACAAGAAAGCCAGGATTTTAGACCCAGCAATGCAATCTGTAGGTAGTTTTAGTTCAAAGGAGAGCAGTCAGCCTTCCCAAAGCAAGGTGCCAGATTCCCGGTCATCTTCCTGGGAGCTTGGTAAAAGAGGGCCCTGCAGGTAGCAAGGCATGAGTGGCCTTCCCTGATTAAAACCTTTAACATTTGCTCAAAAAAAAAAATCAAATACAGAAAAACTGTCCCCTATAAGCCAAAGAGGAGGGATGAAGTAAGTATTCTCTTCCTATAATCAAAACAAAGCCTAAAAGTCACGCGCAGGGGCTCGCTGGCATACGGATGTATTCTTTTGTGTGTGTGTGGGGGGCGGTCTGGGGATGGAACCCAGGGGCATTCGACCTCCGAGCTACACCCCCCGCCCTATTTTTTATTCTTTATTTTGAAAAGGGTCTCACTAAGTTATGGAGGGTCTCACTAAGTAGTTGAGGCTGTCTGCGAACCGTGATCCTCCAGTCTCAGCCTCCGGAATGCTGGGATTACACGTGTGCGCCACCATGCCCGCTGGCATTTGGATGTATTCTGCAGCTTGGAAATGAATGGCAAATGGCTCCGAAGCCTCTGGGAACCACTTGGAGGACCACGCTAAGTTAACAGACTCTCTGCTAAATGCAAATGCCCCTTGGCAGACATCAGCCTGTTAGCTAAATATACACCGTGTGACTCTGTAAGATCAGATAAGAACCTAGCATCTGCTGAGATCATTCACACAGAGAACTGTTAAGTTCTGGGAGAGGGGAGGGGAGTGGGGTGCAGTTCAGGAGCAGGGTGGGCAGTGGCCACCGGGCCCGGGGACCGCGGGGGATGTCCCAAGGCCAAGGTGCTGCGGGAGGAGAGAGGACAGAGGACGAGGGAAGAGGCCTCTGTGCGTTGACCAAGTATCCTTCTATCCTCGGTGGTGTCAGCAAGTGTGTCTCCCTGCGAGGAAAAGCTTGCTGGTTGTCAAAGCCACCACCTGATCGACCCTAGGACTGTCTTCTCCACTCCTGGCTTCCTGCTACAGCATTCGCTGCTTAAATATGAAGGGGATAATCATCTACATGTACTGGCCTTCATTCACGGCACAGCACAAAGCCACCTAAACTGGGTTTCAAAGGGTTTTTATGTTGTTGTTTTTATTGTACTGGAGATTGAACCCGGGGCGCTCCACCACTGAGCTACTTCTCTGGCCTCATTTAAGTTTTGTTTTGAGCCAGGGTCTTGCTAAGTTGCCGAGAGTGGCCTTGAATTTGTGGTCCTCCTGTCTCCGCCTTTGGGAATCACTGGGATTATAGGTCCACACTCTCGCACCCCGCTGATTAAAAGGTTTTGTTCTAGATGAGAGGATTTAGGCAAAATAGCCCCCCCGGAAGTCATTACTGTAGGAAATGCTGGAAATGTTACATCCCCTAGGTAACAGGGCTCCTGATTCCTGTTGGTAATCCAATGGAGAAGTACAGATTTTCATTCTCTTTCTGACATGGGGAGTGATAACAGACTGCATATATATATATATATAGAGAGAGAGAGAGACTGGGACTAGAACCTTCTACCTCCAGGCTACACTCCTACAGACCTACAGACCTATTTTATATTTCATTTGAAAACAGGGTCTCTTAAGCCAGCAAAGCTGGCTTCAAACCTGCGCGATCCTTCTGTCTCTGCCTCCCAAGTGCAGGGATTACAAGCGTGCACCACCACGCCCAGTCTTATTTCTATATTTTGTTTTCAGTGTCTCACTATGCTGCTGAGAGCCTTGCTGACCTTCCTGCCTCAGCCTCCAAGGACTGGGCTTACAATCATGCACCACTACATCTGCCTCTTTGTGGCTTTTTCTTTGGGTTTCTCTTGTGTGTTCGAAAGAAGACACCATTTCCATAAAAAATAAATAAGTAAACTAGAAGGTATGCCACGACCTCAGGTCTCCTACAACATGACACTAAGGAAAACTCTGGATTAACCTGAAGTAGCTCCCACAGTCTCCGCAGGGTAACAAGCAGCAGAGGGCTGGGGGGCAGGACCTGGGGCCCTTCTGATTCCAGGCAGGAGGCAGCATCTGGCATCAAGAGGGAGTCCTGGGGGCTTGAACATCCGCCCCGAGGCAGGGCAGGTTGAGAAGGACCTCCTCTGCAGGAGCTCCTTCCAGGTCCTCGAACTCACATGGGGCCTGTCATTTTCTACTGTTTTCTTAAAAAGAGTGTCCAGAATGGAAAAAGAGCAGGGTCCAGGAAAGCTAGGTGGATCCCTCCCCTGAAGGTTTCTCACACATTCAAACTCGGTTAAACCAAGAAACTCGGAAGCTCTCTCTGCTCAGCCAAGTGCACGTTAAACTGCCCCTTCTCCTGTGCCTGCGGCGATCAACAGCGTGGCCACCTCCTGAGGCCCGCGCCCAGGCCTGGCCATGCTCCGCCCCACCCTCGGCCACCTCCAGAGGGCAACAGCAAGTCCACTGCAGCCCCAGAAAGTTCTCGACCTTGCACTGGACCCCCTTCCTCATCTCCTCAGCAGGAAGGTATGTGGGCCAGGGGCTCAGAGCCTCTGCTACTTGACCCACTCTCTCCTTTTCTGGTCTGAGCCCACTCGGTGTGGCCGAGAACTCAAAACCCTTCAAGAGTCACTGGGCGTGGTGGTGCACGCTTGTAATCCCAGCATTTGGGAGGCTGAGACAAGAGGATCGCGGTTCACAGACAGCCTCAGCTACTTAGTGAGGCCCTTTGCAACTCAGCGAGACCCTGTTTCAAAATAAAGAATAAAAAAGTAGGGCTAGAGGTGTAACTCGGAGGTAGAATGCCCCTGGGTTCCATCCCCACATCCTCAGTACTGAAAAAAAAAAAAAAAAGTAACCTACAAAACTGATCCTCCGATCATGTTCTTACCTATTTTAAAAGCCTGGAAAACACACAGGCCATGCCAAACATGTGTAAGGGCAAAACTGTAATGCCCACAGGAGTGCCACCAGGCCCACGTGGAGGAATCCTATAAACAAACTCTCACCACGGTGACTCTGCACAGGCAGCGTCTACTCAAGAGGAGAAGACAAAACCCCGGTGGGCAACCAGCTCCAAGCTCTCCTTTGCAGAGGCTCGCTAGCCACAAATGCTTGAGTTTTCTAGAATACGTGTTTTTCCTTGGCTGGGATTAAAATGCACCCTCAGACAACCTCTTTAATTTCGGTTTGTTTGGGGTACTAGGAATCGCACGCAGGGGCATTCTAGCTCTGAACTACACTGCCCAACCCCTATTTATTTTTTCTTTTGAAACAGGGTTTCACTAAGTTGCCTGCAGCCTGGCTAAGTGGCTGAGGCTGGATGCAAACCTGCGACCCTCTTGCCTCGGCCTCCCAAGTACTGGATGGCAGACATGGACCACCACGCCTGGCTCCACCTGCTTCTTGACATTGGAGAAATGGTGAAGTGCTCCTCTGTCCAATATCCTACAACTGCAGTGAAGCAGAAAGTATACACACACACATACACACACGGTCACTTGTAGGGAAAAGTATACACACGCATACGTTTATAGCAAAAAGTGCACATACACACACACCCATATAGTCACTTGTAGTAAAAAATACACATACATAGTAAAAAGTACACACACATGCACACATGCCTTCATGTATTCCTATAAAATCTACATAAGGAGGGATATTAATTATCTTCAGAATTTGAATCATGTATAAGGGAAAGACCAGAATGTCCTCTTCATCTGCAAAAATGTAGCTGGATTCCTGCAGGCACGCATGCGCATGGTCTGGGAGTCTGACCACATCGCCGGCACACCTTGCCAGCATTCCTCCTGTTTGGATATACAGTGAGTTGCAGAGTCAAATCAAGGCTGCCGGAGGATGCAGCTGCCACAGGAGAACTTGTCTTTCATCAAAGGCACAGAGAATCCACACAAACAGTACGAATTCCCAAAGTTTGCCATAGCCCTGCCCCGGGGAGACGGGGTGGCGCTGGGCAGATCCAGGGGGGCTGCAGTGGCCTCGGGGGCAATTGGGGGGCATCGGATTTACAGTAGAAGTGGCCAGGGGGTGCTGAGTAATTTTTTTCTATAAAGGGAGTGGTAAGTCATTAAGTTTGGGAATCTCTGAATAAAGACAAGGTTGAGCCACTCTATGAACTGGCTATTTCTTGGGAAAACAAATTTACAAATCTACTGAACTTTACACTCAAATCCTAACTCTTAACTTCTGAATCTTAGCCAATATATATTTTAAAAGATGACTTAATTCAGAGATGTATGCACTACAGTCTATTTTATCTGGAAAAAGTAGATTTTATGATTTTCAATTTTTTCAGAACTGCAATTACACCAACAGCTGGGTAAGAACTTGGTTTACTGTGCACACAGGACAGTACAAAGGCAAATCCTAACAGGTGAAAGAATGTAAAGTATAATGAACCCGGAACCACAAACCAATAAGGGGGGGGGATGTTCAGCAAGCGGTACTATGATAAATAAGTTCTTGGAGCAGAGTAGGGAATCAAATTAGGACAGTACGAAGGCAAATCCTAACAGGTGAAAGAATGTAAAGTATAATGAACCCGGAACCACAAACCAATAGGGGGGGGGGGGGTTCAGCAAGCGGTACTATGATAAATAAGTTCTGGGAGCAGAGTAGGGAATCAAATTAGGACCTCAACCAGACCACAGACCCAAATAAACTCTCCATCTACTCAGGCAGGGGTCAGGCAGCTTTCAGTAAAGGGCCAGCTAGAAACATTTCAAGTCAACGACTGAACATTGCAGGTCTGTCACAGTGACTCAACTCTGGCGCTGTTAACAGCAAACACACACAGCGTGTAAATAAGAAAGTGTGCCTATGGACCAGTAAAACTTTACCAAAAATGAGAAGTAGGCCAGATTTGCCCCCACAGACCACAGTATGCTAACCCCTGGACAAAAAAGACAAACAGCAGGCAAACAAACTAATAATTCCAAAAGAAAATGTGGTAAATATCTGATCTCAGGCAAGAATTTTCTCTACATAAATATCATAGAAAATATCACAGAGAAAAAGAGGGTGAATATACACACATATAGAGAGACACGTGTATACATATATACACACACATATAGATATATCATATACATTTAATTGTTAGCAAAACAAGCACCATAAAGAAATTAAACAAAATTAAAAGGCAAATGACAAAATAGAGAAATACTAAAAGTGTCTATACAAAGTATCATCTTCTATCTTTCGAGTTTTTCGAAACAGCAAAAATGGTAGCATTGACTGTATATTAAACAAACACTAGTCCCTGCCACTGGGGGTATAATTTGGATCAATCATCAAACAAATAAAACAATATGCTTTAAAGGGCCTTTAAAAAAACTTCTTCCAGTCTTAACAAATTCACTTTTATAAATCCAGCCTACAAAAATAATTATAGAGTCACAGAAATATTTGGGGGTAAAGATGTCCTCTGAAAACGGAAACAACCTAAATGCCCAACAACAGAGAAGTGCTTCTAGTACAAGCCGGGCGTGGTGGCGCATGCTCGTCATCCCAGCATTTGGGAGGCTGAGAATGGTTCGCCGACAGCCCCAGCTACTTAGTGAGGCCCTTTGCAACTCAGTGAGACCCTGTTTCAAATTAAAGAATCGAAACTAGGGCTGGGGGTGCAGCTCGGAGGTAGAATGCCCCTGGGTTCTAAAAAAAAAAAAATTGTAGTCCATCACAATGGATGCATTATGTACACACTAAGTCATGTTTTAGCAGAGCATTATGAGCATAAGAAGATGCTAATCAGAGGATAATGAGATTTATGGATGATTGTCCTGTTTCTAAGAGTTTCATATGCAGAGAAAAATATTAGAAATATGTACCACATACTTAGCAGTAGGGATTTCTGAGCCATGGGGTTATGGGTACATTTTGTTTTCCCCTCTATTCTTCTGTGTAGTCTGTAAATTTTCTATAATAATTATGTATTCTAAATATAACAAGTGTTTTAAAAAGAAAAAGAAAAAAAAAGGTCATTGCTTCTCCCTTGGGCCACGGGAGAAATAAAAATGACTGCACAGAAAGTAAAACCCGAGCAGGGCAGTGGCCGCTCCAATCACGTTTCCACCCAGTATTTCTGTTCCTTTCCTTTGAAAGTCCTGAAATAGCTGCAACAAGTCTAAAAGGGCGAAGACCTCCCGGCATTCCAGCGCCACAATGGAACATTCCAGAATTCTCCTGGGATTTTTTTTCCTTCCTAGTACTGAGAATTGAACCCAGGGGCAGCATTCTACCTCTGAGCTATATACCCCCAGCCCTCTTAGTTTTTATCTTGAAACAGGTTACCCAAACTGGCCTCCATCCTGGAGCCCTCCCATCTCAGCCTCCCAAGTCAAGTCCTGGGATGACATGCGCCTTGTTTTCCTGGGATATTTGATGCCAGCAGTCTCAATTCTAGGAGCAAAGACAAAGTCAGTGCTAATTTGAACTTTAGTATGACCGGGTATTTGCCTAACAGCAGTCTAAGTCACTGTACTGTTCAACAGGTAACTGCATCAGTAGCTTAATAAAAAGCAGACTGCATAAAGTCCCAAAGGGAAGAAAAACATTCTCGTCTTGAATTTTGAAAAATCTCTACATAGTCTTTCGGAAGGATAATCTGGCTAAAGGAAGATATTTTGACCCAGGTCTAAAAAAATTCGCTAAGAAAATAGGCTGATAAGTTTTAAAGTATATATGCAAAGATATTTATCATAACATTTACAAGTTAATAAATGGAATAGTGGTATAGGTTACATAAAATGTTGCATCGATCCAATCAAATGACACCAATAAGAATGGGACATAACTGTCCACTTACTGACATGCAAAGAGACTTGTGACATCATGTGGTGTTTCTTTAAAGCAAAAATATAGCCAGGTGTGGTGGTGCCCGCTTGTGATCCCAGTACTTGGGAGGCTGAGACCGGAGGATCGCGGATCGCGGTTCGTGGACAGCCTCAACTACTTTAGTGAGGCCCTCTGCAACTTAGTGAGACCCTGTTTCAAAATAAAGAATAAAAAATAGGGTTGGGGGTGTAGCTCATAGGTAGAATGCCCCTGGGTTCCATTCCCAGGACCACAAAATAATAATAAGTTAATTTAAAATAAAGCAAAAATATAAGACTGAGGACCAGAATACCATTCCATTCTTGTAATACTTGGTATCAGTCAGCTCCAGCTGCCATTAAAAAAAAAAAATGGACTGAGCTGCTTCAGCAACCACAATCTATTTTCTCACAGTCTGGAGGTTTGAATTCGTAGAGGGCAGTAGCACCAGCATGGTTGGAGTCAGGTGAGGGCCGCCTGGGCTTCCCGAGGCTCTAGGGCATAAGGAACAAGAGCATTCTTTCTCTTTCTATAAGGTTGTAGGGCCCTATCCTTACTACATTATTTAACCTTAATTATCTCTCTGTTAATATACTTGGTGCATTGCAGTCTCACGCCATAACGAAGCCCTTGGTGCACGGCCCTTGGTGAGCTCCCCCTCCCGCCATGCCCTCCCCTTTCCAATACTTGATCTTGAGATGAGCACTGAGCATCTCATAGAGGTATACAATGTCCATGGAAGTGTCTCCTTACTTAATTACCCCTCAAAGACCTATCTGGATACAATCAAATTGGAGGGTAAAGCTTCAATATAAGAATTTGGCAGGGAGGGGCATAATTCAATCTATAGCAACTTGATATATATATATATAGAGAGAGAGAGATCAGATATATGCAGATAGAGGCATATAGATATAGATCTGGATCTGGATATAGATATGAGAACAGAGCTTTACATGTTTAACATCCTGGGAAGGTTTTGCCTCAAAAAAAAAAAAAATTAGTAGAGAGAGGGTGCTGGGATTGAACCCAGGGACAGTCCACTACTGAGCTAGATAAATTTAAGGATCCAGCCCTTCATATTTTTTATTTTGAGACAGAATCGCCCTTAACTTGCCCAGGCTGGCCTCAAACGTGTGATCTTCCTGCCTCAGCCTCCTGAATCACTGGGATTATAGGTCTGTGTGGTAAAAATACATAAATACATGGTTATCTCTGTGTAGCAGAAATAGGACTGCTAAGCCACTGAGATATTTATGATTAATAAGTATTAAGATACATGAATCCCACTGATAAGTGAGACATGGATTTTGACAAAGTTTTGGGGCAAGGTCCCATCTTCTCCTGCCCGGGATCACACTGGCTACGCCCCCAACACGGGGAACAGCTGAGCAGGGCAGCCTCAGTTCCGACCTGGAAACGCATCTAGGGATTAGAACAGGCCGGTCCCTGAAAACATCAGCCTGGTTTACTGCTGTGATCAAAACAGCCAGCCAAATCTACTAAACACCATCGGGAAGCAGATTCAGAACAAAATGGAAAACAAACCCCAACCAACACCAGGGTCCTGCGACCAGAGCTGCCAATGACAAGTTGGTCCCAGGGGCAGCCAAGTGGGCCTGCCTCCATACACCTGAGACAGATGGACGGGCACGAAGACCTGGGGACCTCAAAATCCAGCCTTGGCACCCAGCTGCCGCAAGCTCATTTGCACCGGGCCATTTTCTACCTGTCACTGATATAACACTCCTCTTACCCCAACACGTACCAACTCCTACCCACAGCGCGCACACACACACACACACACACACACACACACACACACACACACACGGCTCTTCCCAGCCAGTGAGCAAGCTGCCTTCAACTCTGTTCTCTGCACAGCACACATGTTCAGTAAAGACTATTAAATGAGTGTGTGCTAAGTCAAAGGATTTTCATAGACAATCGGGTTGTTTGTTGTTGTTGTTGTTGTTGTTGTTGTTGTTGTTGTTGTGTTTGTTTGTGTTACTAGGGCGTGAACCCAGGGGCATCTGCCCCTGAGCTAAACCCCCCAGCTCTTTTAATTTTTCTTGTGAAACAAGGTTTCACTAGGTTGCTCAGAGTCTCACCAAGTTGCTGAGGCGGTCCTAGAACCTGTGCTCTTGCTGTCTCAGCCCCCCAGGTACTAGGATCACAGGCTTGTGTGCACCATCATGCCTGGCTCCAATAGGCCTTTTAAATTAGGAAGTGCCATTTAACCTGTGGGGACTAATCTGACAAAAGTCTATACAGTGATAAAACCTGAGGACATGCTGAAGACATTTAGCAAATCCTGTAATGTTAGAACCATGAAAATCTCCAAAGCTTTAAGGCAGAAGAAAAGAAGAGTAAATAAGAATTTACATAAAATTAGAGCTACATTTTCCAAACATATCACAAAAGAAATTAAAAACAAAAAGGCCTTTCTCTTCTTCAAGCAGTTTATGCTCAATATCGCTCTCTACTGAGCTGCAGATGGCCCTAGAGTCTGTCAGGGTTCTGAGTGACATCTACTTCAGCTGTAATCAGCAAAAACATAGCATGTTGGCCAGGCGTGATGGCGCACGCTTGTAATCCCAGAATTCGGGAGGCTGAGACCGGAGGATCGCGGTTTGTGGACAGCCTCAGCTACTTAGTGAGGCCCTCTGCAACTCAGTGAGACCCTGTTTCAAAATAAAAAATAGGGCACAGGGTACAGCTCAGAGGTCGAATGCCCCTGGGTTCCATCCCCAGATCCGCCAACAAAACAAAACAAGAAAACATAGCACGTCCCTGCATAATCTGACAGGCCCTCAACGACTATGCCTCAATGTTCCATAGTCCTGTTAAGGAAGCAGACAGCAGCACTGTGAGCTAGGAGCAAAACAGGTCAAGTCCCAGGCAATCAGGCCCATCGCAAACCTTCCCGGATATAGAAAAATGGAACTTGGGAGTGTTTCATCTCGGCTCAAGCTTTTCCTCATGGAATGTTCCAGGCTGGGCTGCACCTTCCTGTCCACGGACAGTAACTACACCCCCAAGCCAGCCTCCCTGGCCGCTGAGATGTGAGCACCCCAGTGCCTCGACAAGCCCAGGACAAAAGACAAGAGCAAAGTCATTTCCTGAATGGCTGGACTAACACCAAGAAACAATAACCTAGAAACAACAACAAAAACCTTTAGGAAAAATCTACACTCAGGAATAAATTCTACCCCAACCGAGTCTTGGCTTTCTGTTGTGGTAGAATTACTAGACAAATTTAAGTGCGCTACATTTGAAATTCGGTCATTCTGCAATTGCCAGATAAGTCCCTTTCCCAGTGTACCACCCACCACAGCGCTGATTCATCTGCTTAAATATGAGAAGAACCTTCTGGCAGGAGGCTGTACAGCCGCCAGGCTTACAAAGTGAAAGCCCCCACTCAAGACATGTTTTTTACCTCAAGCCATCTGTAAAGATTATAAAAGGTCCTTTTTCTTTGCTATATATTTTTCTATTAGCATATTAATTTATACCACCTTATTACCATAAGGTTTAAACTGATTTACATACATACATACTTACAGAAATAATATGTAAAAAGTACTTTAATAAGCAGATGATAAAAAGCAGATGGGACCAGTTGAAGACAATAAAACCAGGTCATCAGACGTCTCTCACTAATTGAGCACTTAGTATGGGTTAGACACTGTTCTGGGTATTAGAGACAGGGACCTGAACCCGACAGACGTAGGCCCAGCCATCCTGACTCTTACCCTCGTACTATGCGTGTGCAGGTACCACGAATCACTACGACCAGATGTATGCTACTATGGGGGGCTAGGGGTGTGTCAGGTGAAGATTGATACTATTACCAAGAAACCACGCAGGGAGTGGGCAAGGGGCTCGCTGGGGTGCCACAGGGTTACACGAGGCGCTGGGGGAGCCTCATTGAGAACCGGGATTAGAGCAAAGAGCTGGGGCCCAGGTGAGAGTGGGCAGTGCCTGGGTGGAGAGGTCCCAGAAGAGGAACAAAGGCAATGGAGAAAGCAAGTGGGCTGCAGAGGCCGCTCGTATGGGCAGGCAGCACCAGAGACCAGTCTAGAGGCCACTAGGGCGTCTCTATTTGGCCCTGAGCTACCAAAGGGTTCTGGAGGGGTGACGTGGCCTGGCTTTTCTTCTCAAAGGCTCACTCTGCCTGCTGCATGGAGAGGAGCCGGGGGTGAGGACAGAGGAGTGGCATCCAACAGTGTCTTGGCACAAGCCCGTCCAGCCTATCAGTGCAGGAGAGGGTGATGGGCAGAAAGCAGCAGGTGCACAGGAGCAGGGTGTCAACCCAGCCCCGGCTCGGACAATGCCCCTAGCAGGTTACTCTTCTCTCGGGCAGTGAAAGGGAAAAAAAGGTAGGGGAGTCTCCTAAAGTCAGGTTAACCACCAGGTGTGATGGTGCACACCTGTAACGCCAAGACTTGGGAAGCTGAGACAAGAGGATCGCGGGTTCAAGGCCAGCCTCGGCCAGCTAGCAAGACTCAGAGAAACCTGCGAGACCTTGTTTCAAAATTAAAAAAAAAATAGGGCTGGGGAAGTAGCTCAGAGGTGGAATGCCCCTGCATTCAATCCCCAGTACCACAAAAATAAATAAATAAATAAACAAACAAGCAAGCAAGCAACCAAGCAAGCTGGGCGTGGTGGTGCACGCTTGTAATCCCAGCATTTGGGAGGCTGACACAGGAAGACTGCCATTCACAGCCAGCCTCAGCTACTTAGTGAGGCCTTTTGCAACTCAGTGAGACCCTGTTTCAAAGCAAAGAATAAAAATAGGGCTGGGGGTGTAGCTCGGAGGTAGAATGCCCTGGGTTTCATCCCCAGTACTATGAGAGAGAGAGAGAGAGAGAGAGAGAGGAAGAGAGAGAGAGAGGAAGAGAGAGAGAGAGAGAGAGAGAGAGAGAGAGAGAGAGAGAGAGAGAGAGAGCTAGGGGTGTAGCTTGGAGGTAGAATGTTCCTGGGCTCAATCCCCAGTATTCACCTACCCTCAAAAAAAGTCAGGTTCACCGAGTCAGTCTGGCCCAAAGGAGCAGAGGTCTGTAGCACGGGAGGGGCACTCCCATCACTGACACAACAGGTCCTCCACTCTCAGATTATGGGTACTCTAGTGGACCGAGTGCTATCATGAGCTAGTCCTTCTAATCTGGGACTTCTAATCTGACACCTGGGATTCTCCAAAGGCTATCCAACACACATCAGAGCTTAAAATACTCAGCAGTGAATCCAGCACCCCTTAAATTCCCTGCCACACACAGCCCTGGCTTCCAAAAGCACTTGGAGCCTCCAGCGGGGCTCTCCGTCCTTCCTCTCCCTTCTCCTGAGTGCTAATGTCACACCCACCAAGCAAGCGCAGCCTCGCTCTGGGGTCCCGCAGTCTGCTCTGATCCCAAGGTGCACAGGGCGCCGACGCCCCCCCCTTGGGCTCCGATGGCAGCCTCCCAGCCAGAGAGATCTGTGAGCTGCCGCACGCCTGCCCTCCAGCCTGGCTGCCGGCAAGACTCACAGAAACTCACGTGGATTCGTCCCTGGTCTTTTTAACAGAAACTGTGAGAACAGAAGGGAAGCTAGCAAGGCCCCAGGGGGAGCAGAGGACCCATCTGTGGCTTCCTCGCAGCCCCATTTGTGGAGAAGGCCATCGGGGCACACCCATCTGTGACTCCCGCCCTCCTGCAGGCTGCCCGGTCAGACTCAGGTTCCTGTTAACCTCACTGCCCTTTTCCCCCAAAACACCACTGTCAGATTCCAGACAAAATAAAACCGTAATGATTTCTGTCTCACGGCCATTACAAATGCCTTTCCTCTTCCTTTTTCAATTTTCCCCCTAAAGGACTGACCATAAGCCATTAGGAAGAGAACCCTGGCCAAGAAGAGGCTCGGATGTAAAGACACTGAATAATTCACTACCACTGGAGGAGCGTTCACATATAGAATACCCCGAACACACACTTGGCCAAGGGTTATTTCTAGGACTACCCCAGCAGCACAGACGCTCAGAAAGCTCCCTGAGAAAACTATTCTGTAATAAAATAGCTCTCTCCAGTCCCTCTCTCTGGATGCATTTAGCTTTGATTAACACATGCCATGCTCGCACCTAACAAACTGGCACCTTCCAATTGAAAGCTCAGGCCACTAATTCCCCGTTCCTACACAGAGCCACATACATAGACACATACTGAAAATAAACCAATAGCTTTGCTTTACAAATAAAGACAATTTTATTCTACCATCATTCAGCTACTTATTAAGTAAAAGTGCATTTACCAGACAGGAGGAAATCAATAGTCCAGAATCTTCTTTTGTCCAGTTGTAGGCTGTGTATTCAAGGGCAGTGTTCTCTCCTTGCTGTTTGCACATATAAGCACAGTTTCTTTCAAAAACGGTGCGGATGCCTTTGAACAGAATCACGCTAGTAGTGCAACCCATCCCCAAGGTGTGGAGGCTCCGATTTCTAGCAATGTCTATTCCCTTTGCACAGCCTCTTCCGTGGCTCCTCAGACACAGGCTCCCCCTGTACCATCTTCATGACACGCAGTGAGCAGCAGAGAAGCAGCAGGGAAGCTCCAGGCTGCCACACTAGAATCCGCTGCTGCCCAGCAGCCTGACCAAAAAAAAAAAAAAAAACCAGGCTCTGAGCGTCCAAAAGGGACACACCTCAGATGCACCAAGACCTCAAAGTATCATATTTTTCCAGTGGATTGCTTCACTGTTAATACAAAGAACACATATGCAGAAGATTTACGTGGGCTCCTGGGAAACCCGCCGGCTCCTGTGAATACGCTCAGGATTGTTCCGAATCTCAGGACCTGCCCAAAATGAAAAAGATCGTGCCAGACAGCCACGCTGCTGCAGAGGCTGCTGGAAGGCACAAAGAACGTTCATCTGCAGCAAGAAATCGCCCTCCCAGAATGCTTAGCCTGGCATCTGTATTAGCAAACATCTCTTTCCTTGACCTAAATATGCGGTTTGTTTAATCCTGCATCAGCAAGGAACTGAGAAGCAAAGGGGGGGGGGGAGGATAAAGTCCAAAAGCGAGTGAAAATGGCTAAGACGACGGCTGCTATGGAAACACGTGGAAGTGCACTTCAAACAAGCTGTAGCATGTATGGGGAGCAGCCTGCGACAGCAAACCACAAGGGAACACAACCGCGCTGCGGGGATCTCCACTTTGCCCACCGCCGCCCTTTGCTGGAGCGGGCCGGCAGGTGCACGCTGCTCAGAGGGATTCTGCCATCTCTGGTACCCAAAGATGCAAATGAGAAGATGGATAGAGGGTTACCCCAGGTAGCTGGACTCAGACCGCTAAAGCAGAGCTCCCGTATGCAGCAGCAAATAGATGCCGAGGGCTCCTAGTCAGCCTGGCTATTATTTTTGGTGCAAAACTAATCCAGATCCTTCCACTACATTATCTCATGCAAATTTTTAAGAATGGTTAATAGGGAAGTTTGTCATTGACATAAATACCAATTTCAAAAAATGAAAAGCTAGCCGAGTATAGTGGCACATACCCTATAATCCCGGTACTTGGGAAGCTGAGACAAGAGGATGGCAGGTTTGAGACCAGCCTTAGCCACTTAGTAAGACTCTCAGCAACCTAGCGAGACCCTATTTCAAAACAAAAAAATGAGATAAAATAAAATAGGGCTAAGGGTTCAATCTCCTGTACTAAGAAAATAACACCAACGGAAGACTAACCATAAAAACAGACTATGACATACACACAGGAGACGCCCCTGCTCACAACAGGCACCTAGGAAAACACGTTCTTGTTCTTTAAGATCCGCTATGATACTGTTCCTTTTTCCCACACGGAAACACACAGGTTTTCATTTTCTATCTGTAGATTTCCAAGTTAGAGTGAGTTTATAATCGAGTAGGGGAGGGTAACAGAAACCCATGTCACCCAGTTAAGACCTGTAGTGAACACCGTCCAAGCACAGGACCCCAGGATGTCCATTCTGTGCCGAGCCAGCACTGCGCCCCACAGGAAAGAAAAACCTGGGCTATTCTCTTGTCTGCATTCCTATGTAAACTGCTTCCAATAGCCACAAGAGCTCAAAATGGTGGAGACACTGGCCAATCAGCGGCCCTGGCTAGAGCATTCCAGTTCCAAATGGGATTCTTTTTTTTTTTTTTTTTTTTTTTTTTTGGTGGTACTGGGGGTGGAACCCTTCTACCTCCAGGCTATTCCCAGACCTATTTTCTATTTTATTTGGAAACAGGGTCTCACTAAGTTGCTGAGAGCCTCACTCAGTAGCTGAGGCTGGCTTCGAACTTGTGCGGTCCTCCTATCTCAGCCTCCCAAGCGCAGGGATTACAAGCGTGTGCCACCACACCCAGTTTGAGGGGATTCTTTTAAAAGAGAGTTGTAAGACTGACTTCAGCAGTGTCAAGTCTCCATGAGATCCTGCAGTGCAGGCCGCTGAACAGCACGGAAACTCATCTGCACAGAAGCTGGATGGATACTGGGGTCATAAAACCTTAAACACACAGGCTGAAGTATCTATCTTGAGAACTCAGAAATGCCCACCAGTTAACTTCACCTTTGCACAACACGGGAACATTTTACCACCAAGCTACACCCCAGCCCTATTTTTTATTATTATTATTTTTGGGGGGTGGTACTGGGATTAGAACCCAGGGGCTTTCTACCTTTGGGCTACACCCCCAGCCCTATTTTATAATTTATTTGGAAATAGGGTCTCACTAAGTTGCTGAGAGCCTCACTAAGTAGCTGAGGCTGGCTTCAAACCTGTGCGATCCTCCTGTTTCAGCCTCCCAAGTACTGGGATTACAAGTGTGTGCCACCACGCCAGACTTTTATTCATTTTGAAACAGGGTTCCACTAAGTTGCAGAAGGCCTGCCTAAGTAGCTGAGGCTGGCTACTAGCCTGCAATCCTCCTATCTCAGCTGCCACCACAACTGGCTTTTTTTTTTTTTTTTTGGAAGTGTGACTGAATCCAAGGACATTCTCCCTCCAAGCTATGTCTCTAGCCCGATTTTATTTTTCATTTGGAAGCAGGGTCTCACTAAGTTGCTAAAGGCCTCGCTAAATTTCTGAGGCTGACTTCAAACCTGACTTCCTGTCTTGGCCTCCCTAGTACTGGGATTACAGGCACTCCCCACCATGCCTGATGAGAAAACACTTTAAAAGGCAACAGTGTATTCAGTAGAAATGAAGACGATACCAAGAAAATTTAAATTAATTGGTTATCACTATCCTAGACATTCCAGGTGCAGAAAGCAGAAAATACTATTTTAGATAAAAAAAAAAAAGACTTCATTTGAACTTTGCAAAGGATTGTCCATGATAACCAAGCAAATCTGAAGCTGCCGGTGCACTGAATTCTATTTGACCTTTAAACCCTAAGTCAGTATTTAATGGTCTTAAGTGTTCTTGCCGCCAAAAATAAAAGGTAACTGAGTGAGACGAGAGAGGTGTCGGCCAGACTGTAATAATCACTTCACCCCGTCACACTGCGTACTTTACATTTATATGATTTTATCAATCGTAAAACTTAAATAAAGCTTAAAACATGGGAGATGATGGAACAGTTTCCTATCACTGAGAGGAAAAAGAAGCGGTTCCT
The DNA here is from genome assembly GCF_963383645.1 of Muscardinus avellanarius. Classification (NCBI taxonomy): domain Eukaryota; kingdom Metazoa; phylum Chordata; class Mammalia; order Rodentia; family Gliridae; genus Muscardinus; species Muscardinus avellanarius. The sequence goes on from NC_137787.1 coordinate 190,190,351, forward strand.
AGAGATACATTAATAAGCATTAAAGCAACTCGGATCCATCTAAGATAGTCGTGATTTTCCAAGCAACAAAAGCCATGGGGGAGGGGCAGGCCTTATAGCAAAGGATTCGACAAGGCCAAAAACTTGGGTGTCATGCTAATAGAAGCATGGCATCCTGAAGTGTTCGTGATGTGTATTTACTGGGTTTTCTACATCAGAATCATCCTGGATGGGTCTAAAATGAATTTTACCAAAGGACAAGGAAGGATAGATTGGATGTACTGCCACCAGTAAGAGAGAGAGGGGAAAAAAAAAAAAAAGGTTAGTACCTACCTAGGGCTGGGAGAGGTAGTATAGAGTGATTGTTAATACAGACAGGTCTGCCCTGCTTGCCCTAGAAAGCTCTGTTTTATAATAAGCCCTTTCATGCCCTCGGGGCGGGGGGGTTGTGTAAGATCACTGGTCTCAATATCTAAAAAAATTCTGGTGGGTAATGAGGTGGGAGGTATGCACCCGGCTCACAGTGTGGTCCCACTGTGGATATTTCTCAAGAGGGCTGCTGTTGCTGTGGGGGAACGTAGAGGAAGGACCCCTTCTCTGCCACAGGTTGTCAGGTTCACATCAGATAGCGAGAGCGCGCGCACCACCAGAACATAGCAAGGGCCTACTGTCTCACACCTGACAAGGGATTCGCTGCGTAATTTAAAGCTGCCACCTTGCTTGACAAATTTAACAGTTCCTGCATGTTGCTTTGGCCCCACTTCTCGGGAATATGCTAATTCTCAGGACTACACACCCTTGTGGTGAGCATTTTAGATCTGGGTAAGGGGCTCCGTGACATAAAAACCACCAGAGAGCCTGGAGAGACCATGAGCTCAGGGTAAGGCCTGCCCCCTCCTCAGTGGTCACAGCAAACTCAACCCTGCAGCTGGACATCACAGCAACCAGGCCCCAAGCCCTATACCCCCTTCGAGACAGAACCATTTCGAGCCATGGCTCCCATCTGCAGCTTGTTCCTTGCCAACTCTCTCTCTCTGTGATTTAAATGTCTTCTAAAAGTCAAATGTATTTGACTGGCAGATTGACTTACCATGTCCCAGAACTATTTAGGCAAAAAGGAATCAGAAGTGACGATAGATGGGTAATGAGGAATCTAAAAGGGGGGGGGGTCTCAAAAATCTAGAACCACAAACCAAAATTAATTCTGTATTTCAACAGAGATTCTAGGCCAGACCTTGGCTCTATCTCAAGGACATGAAAAAAAAAAAAGTAGAATTCTCTCCATTCTGCAGTGGCTAAAAAGAAAGCCTCAAAAATAAAAATAAAGCTGTTCCTACCTCACAAAAGCTAACTAAATGGAGTATGAGTAGAATTCACTATAACATTTCATTTGCTCTTTTTTTGGGGGGTGCTAGGTATTGAACCAGGGGCATCCGACCTCTGAGCTCTACTTCCAGTCCTATTTTAATCTTTATTTGGAAACAGGGTCTCACTAAGTTGCAGAGGGCCTCACTAAGTTGCAGAGGGCCTCACTAAGTTGCTGAGGCCTCACTAAGTTGCTGAGGCCTCACTAAGTTGCTGAGGGCCTCACTAAGTTGCAGAGGGCCTCACTAAGTTGCAGAGGGCCTCACTAAGTTGCTGAGGGCCTCACTAAGTTGCTGAGGCCTCACTAAGTTGCAGAGGGCCTAAGTTTCAGAGGGCCTCACTAAGTTGCTGAGGCCTCACTAAGTTGCTGAGGCTGGCCACAAACTTGGTATTCTACTGTCTCAGCCTCCCAAGTCCCAGTACTACAAGTGTACGCCACCACACTCCACTCCCATTCATTCTTTTTAAATATCATTGTTTCTCAATGGTAGAGCATTTGTCTAGCATGCATAAGGGCCTGGGTTCAATCCACAGTACTGCACACAAAAACTATTTAAACATCATTTTAATAGCCAATCCAGAGGAAGACTTGTTCCCATCCCCAACAGCACATTTTCATCTAGCAATGCAATGAATTCTGATGAGCAAAAAAATCTTACGTAAGTTGGCCTCTCACTACCCTGTTCATCTGACAATCCATCAATACCATCAAATGTCCGTTGGACGTCTGGCACGGGACCCAGTGTATGCCACATGCTGAGTAGGTGTTGTTATTCCTTCCCTTTTTGCCCCAAATTAAACTCTCCTTCCTGCAGTGATTATTGCATATCTAAATATATCCATCATCTTTTATCCCCATTGCAAAACAACCAGTAAATGAGAGTACTTCCAAATGTGAACAGTCACAGTTCCCTTTAGGAGAAGCGAGGGCAGGAGGACCTGGCGGACAGAGGTATGGACCACTCGGGTCTGGGCTCTTTCCACCGGTACCTCTGCAGCAAAGCAAATTATTTTTGCTAAAAGCGCATCCTTCAAGTCAGGAGCACACATGCTACCAGAGTCTGGTCTGTCGCTAAGGATGGTATTTAAATGTTCTCAGAAGCACAGAGCACAGAGCAACATAAGTTCCCCACGCTGGCGGGGTGCTGGGGAGGCAGCCGGTCCTGGTGGGCTGCCCGGGGCTCTGGTACACTCACTGTGTGGCCTAATAAAAGGAGTTCAGGCAACCTCACCCAGCTCTACAGACAGAAACAAAGGGGCAATCTAGAGTCAGCCACGGCTCTCAAAAGAAAAGACTCTTTTTTTTGTTTGGTAGAAGTCCAAGTTAAACCGTTTTAAAAATAAAACATCTCTGAAAGAAAAAAGTTTGGGGATTAAAAAAAAAATTATTCTTGCTAAGAATGTAAAAAAAGGCAGGCCCTAGCCAGGCGTGGTGGCACACTCTTGTAATCCCAGCATTTGGGAGGCTGAGACAGGAGGATTGTAGTTCGAAGACAGCCTCAGCTACTTAATGAGGCCTTCTGCAACTCAGTGAGACCCTGTTTCAAAATAAAGAATAAAAAATAGGGCTGGGGGTGTCACTCAGAGGTAGAATGCACTGGGTTCCATCCCCAGTACTGAAAAAAAAAAAAAAGTCAGACCCTGTGGAAACTAGTACAACAACTCCTCAAAAAAGTGAGCAGAATTGCTATGAGAACCAGCAATTCCATGTCCAGGGATATGCACAGGAGAAATGAGAGCAAGGGCCGGCCACAGTGGCGCATACTGTAATCCCACCACTCGTGAAGCTGAGATAGGAGGATCGCAGGTTCACGGCCAGCCTCAGCAACCTCAGCCACTTAGCAAGAACCTGCTTCAAAATAAAAAATAAATAGTGTCGGGGATGTGGTTCAGAGGTAGAACACCCCTGAGTTCAATTCCTAGTCACGCGCGCGCTCTCTCTCTCTCTCTCTCTCTCTCTCTCACACACACACACACACACACACACACACACACACACACACACACACACACACACAACGGAAGGAAGAAAGGGAGGGAGGGATGGAATAAAACGCATGCACCCATGGCCCTGGCAACCTTATCCACATCAGCCATGAGGTCGAAAAGGCCCATGTCTATCAAGAGAGGAACAGCTGAGGCTGGCCGAGAACCTCCAACCCTCCTGTCTCAGCCTCCCAAATGCTGTACCTTTTATCCAGAAACAGGGTTTCTCTAAGGTGCTGAGCACTTGGCTGGACTGCGGGGCCCAGCCTCAAATCTGCAATCTCCCTGTGTCAGCCTCTCAAGTACTGGGGTTTACAGGCATGCGCCACCACACTTAGCCTATTTTATATTTTTATTTTAAAACAGGGTCTATCTTACTAAGTTGCTGAGGCTGGCCTCTAACCTGGAATACTCCAGTCTCAGCTTCCTAAGTACTAGGATTACAGATGTACACTACCACTTCCAGCTAAATAGATTATAAATATTGGGTCCTGGGGATGAAACCCAGAAGTGTTTTACCTCTGAGGTACACCCTTAGCCCTTCGTCTTTTGAAACAGCATCTTCCTAGGTTGCCAGGAATCTTGCTAAATTGCTGAGGGTGGCCTTGAACCTGCGATCTTCCCGATCTTCCCCTCTCAGCAGTCCTATAACACCATACCTACCCGGGTGAAGAAATATTTCTCGAGGGCAAAAAGGAAGACATAAAGCATTCACAAAACTTGAGTCAGATTTTCAACTAGCTTAATCAAAATGTACATGGGAAGAAACAGAGATGCTGAAGTGGTTACCTCTTCAAAATAGAGAAGAAAAATATAATTTTTTAGCCGGGTGTGGTGGCACATGCTTGTTTTTTTGTTTGTTTGTTTGTTTGTTTTTTGGTGGTACTGGGGGTGGAACCCAGAGGCTTTCTACCTCCGGGCTATACTCCCAGGCCTTTTTTTATATTTTATTTGGAAACAGGGTCTCACTACATTGCTGAGAGCCTCACTAAGTAGCTGAGGCTGGCTTCGAACCTGCCCGATCCTCCTGTCTCAGCCTCCCAAGCGCGGGGATTACAAGTGTGCGCCACCACGCCCGGCGCCATGCTTGTTATCCTAGTACTTGGGAGGCTGAAACAGGAGGATCACAGTTCGAGTACGACCTCACCAGTTAAAAGAAGCTCTCAGCAACCTAGTGAGACCCTGTTACCAAATAAGAAATAAAACTGTTCTAGGGGTGAGGTTCAGAGGTAGAAGGCCCCTGAGTTTAATTCCCAGGACTACAAAAAAAAAGAAGAAAAAAAGATAATTTTTCAAAATAGACTTATGTTTTTGAAAAAGCAGAGTAAAAAAAAAAAAAAGCCAAAATACGTACTCCTCTGTCCAAGGGTCTAGTCGGGTAGAAAGGAACTAGATATAGATGTTTGCAAAACCTCATTCTTTACTGTGATTCCTCAAGGACGTAGTTTCTTTTTATAAAGACACAAAATTCAGAATATGCAAAGGATTTCTTGATAAGCAGTTGAGTAATGGCCTAACTGTCCCTGTATTCTAAGAGTATTACTTTAATCAAACATCCCCTGATGCTTAAGTGGATTTAACTAGGTCAGAGACGTGGGATAATTTTAAGAGAAACTCCCCTTCATAAAGGAATTGAACAGACTACAGATACCACCATCCCTTCTTGACAATTAAAAGCAGAAAAACAACAACAAAGATGACCAGTAAACAAATGAAAAGTCACTAGGGAAATCAAAACCACAAAACGAGGCTACTTCAGAAGCCACAGATGACTAGAGTCAGAGAGAGCGCTAATATACCTGGGAAATGATGCAGGGAGCTGGAGCCCTCACAGACTGTGGTGGGGATGGAAAGCTGGTCTGCGGCTTGGGCAAACAGCCTGCAAGTTCTTTAAATGGTTAAATGGAGTTAGCACAGGCTCCAGCAACTCCACTCCTAACTAGCTACCCAAGAGTGCTGGAAACACGTGTCCAAACAAAACCCAGGCATTCGCTTTCTTAGCAGCATCATTGACAACAGACAAAAATTAGGAGAAAACTAAATGCCCAACAACTGATGAAGGGGTAAAGAACTTGTGGTGTACACATGGATTATTAGCCAGCAACAAAGACTTGAAGCACTGATTTGTGCTGTAATGCTGATGGCCCTTGAAAACGCCCTGCTAAGCAAGAGAAATGAATCACAAAGAACTGTGAGATGTCTAAATTTATTGGTATGAAATGTCCAGAAGAGGCAAATCTATAAAGACAGAAAGGAGATTAATGATTATCTAGAACTAGGGGACCGGGTGGGATGGAGTGTGGGGGGGTGATAGCTAAGGGATCCAGGGTTTCTTTGGGGTTAATAAAAATGGTTTACAATTCATTACGGTAGTAGGTAGTCTACTCAAAACCACTGAAGTGTATATACTTTAAATGAGTGAAGTATATGATATGCAAATCATATCCTAATAAAGGTATTTTTGTGTGTGTGGTACTGGGGATGGAACCCAGGGGCCTTTCTACCTTCAGGCTATACTCCCAGACCTAATTTATACTTTATTTGGAAACAGGGTCTCACTAAGTTGCTGAGAGCCTCACTCAGTAGCTAAGGCTGGCTTCAAACCTGAGCGATCCTCCTGTCTCAGCCTCCCAAGCACTGGGATTACAAACGTGCACCACCACACCCACCCTAAAGGTATTTTTTAAAAAGGGACCTATCAGACCTGGGCGTGGTGGCGCACGCTTGTAATCCCTGCGCTTGGGAGGCTGAGACAGGAGGATTGCACAGGTTCGAAGCCAGCCTCAGCTACTTAGTGAGGCTCTCAGCAACTTAGTGAGACCCTGTTTCCAAATAAAATAGAAAATAGGTCTGGGAGTATAGCCCGAAGGTAGAAAGCCTCTGGGTTCTACCCCCAGTACCACAAAAAAACAAAAAAGGGACCTATCAGGGATGCACCCTTGTACTGCTATAGTTCTCTTGAAGGCATCTAATGCTCAATACAATTATCTTTCAAAACGTATCACTACCTCTATCTAACACAGTGAGTTCCCCAAAGCATCCCAATCACTGCCAATGCAGAAGAAAGGACAGAGGCCGAGGGGAAGCCGTCTCCTCATCCAGGGCTGGTCAGAGCTACTGAGTGTTAAATTTCTAGAACACGTAACAGAAACCTCTCGTCTGGTCAATAACTTGACTCATTTGTTATGTAAGGCAAGGTCTAGGCCTGAAGGCCAAGCCAGCTATCCCAATTCATTCAAAGAAATTTATTTTACAGATATTTTCCCACAAAATGTTCTTCTGTGCTTTAACCGCAGGCACTTGAGATCCAAAGGGGTGGGGGGGAGACTATTTGGAGGAAATGTCAGAGGAGGGATGGGAAGCGATTAACGGAGGATATGAAATTTTATTCAAGTCAGAAAACTGGTTCTATTTAGGCCCGCCTAGTCATCTGACTCACGTAGGGGATTCAGACTTTAAATGCAAATTCCGAGATAAAAATATTAAAAATGCAGCACTGGGTACATCTTTGTGTCACGTGGGAACTAATTCTTGCTCCATGCCAGGGACAGGGCACAGGATTTAGTCACACGGTCCTACTTCGTCTTCTAAAGAACTCAACAAGTTAAATTTTAATAGGTGAATCCCTTCATGGTGGCCATCTTTTGACCTTGTTCTGAAGAAATAAGATTTTCTAAAAAATTCTTGCTCAGTTCAGACCCACTGAAGGATCGTAGCCAACACTGACACCAAGTGGAACGGGGCTGGCAAATCAATCCTGGCTAAACCACCAGGGTTGGGGAGAAGAAAATGTCACGTTCAAGTATCTCTTGGGACCAGGAAGTAGCTCTCAAAGTAATGTTGCACAGCTCATATGAAGAAATGCATTTTAAATTATAATATAGTAGGCCGGCCGTGGTGGCGCACGCTTGTCATCCCCGCACTTGAGAGGTGGAGACAGGAGGATCGGGCAGGTTAGAAGCCTGCCTCGCTAGCTTAAGAGACCCTGTTTCCAAATAAAAATATAAAATAGGTCTGGGAGTGTAGCCCAGAGGTAGAAGGGTTTCCAGGAACCCCAGTACCACCAAAAAAAAGAAAATTATAATGCAGTCAATTGGTGTAAACATATTTACCTTTTCAGCATGCGTTATACAAGTTACTTGCGATTCCAGCCTCTGGTCTGTAGTAGTTCACTGGGAGGAAGAGGACGGGGAGGCAGGGGCACAGCCCACTGAACTGTTTGCAGTCCCACGCCTGGCTCATGGGCTGCAATTCAAAACCCAGGACATGCTCCAAGTTATCTAGGAGCAACTCTCAGCTGCTGAAGTCCACCTGCTCATCACATAACCCAGTTGCAAAAGAAAAGAAACAAAAATCCTGCGAGATGGGTTCTGTCTCACGTGAGACAGTATTTGCTTTGAATTAGCTGCCTCCCCAGAGTCGACACTTGACCCAGGGCTCTGGGTCTCTTTCTCCCTCATAACCCACTCAGCGAATGTCTAGTCCCCTTTCCCGCTGACACGGAGGCACAAGTTCTCAAGGGAAGAGCATCTCACTGAAACGGGGGTTTCTTCTGAGCCCCCAAGATGAAACGGGAGGCTTCTTGAGAAGAAACCTGGGGTTTCATCACAGATGAAACAGAGTTTCTTGAGAAGAAACTCGGCATTTCCTTACAGGGTTCTTGTCTACGGTGAGCGAAGAATGACACCCGCAGACCTCAGGAAGGGGAGTAAAAGGTTTATTGGAGGCAGCAGGGAATGCGGGGAGAGTGGCTGAACACCCCAAAGGGGCTGGAACTCTGGGTCCAGCAGCTGCCTTCAGGACAATACTTGAGAGTAGCCCAAGCCAAACTGCCTTCAGTTGCAGGCTGCTTTCTTCCAGAGTCCACGCGATCTGCCAGAAGAGAACAGGAAAAGAGGCAGAACACCACTCGGGCTGTCGGGTCTCTGGTGTCCAGTAGTTGCCTTTAGGTCACTACCCGAGTGTCACCCGAGCCAAGTGCCGTCAGTTGCAAACTACTTTCTCCCAGAGTCCACGCGATCTGCCAGAAAAGAGGTGCAGGTCACGCCTAGGGGCCTGGTCAGCCATGATGTCCAGCAGAGGCCTTCAGGTCACTACCCGAGAGCAGCCCGGGCCACGTGCCATCAGTTGCACTCTGCCTTCTCTCAGGGCTAACATGACCTGCGAGAGAGAGAACAGCTCCCCAAAAGGGGAGGGGGTCCCAAGAGGGAAAAGCCCCATTTTCTGGCCGACTAGGGGCCTTTGCCCGACTGTTTGCGAGTCCTCTTTTGGTTAGGGTGACTGGGAATTCTGGGAAGCAGCTCTCAGGATTTGCATAGGATATTTGCAAGTCCTTTGAAGAGTCTCCTATCAGACTTGCTGGTGAGGGGCTCCTGGGTTTGTTGATTAGTAAACAGATGGCTTTTGTGAAGCTCTGGTCCTTCTTATCTCTGAGCCTTTGGAATTTCAGATATTCCTCACCCCTCAGGAAACTCAGGAAATTAACTTTTTCTAAGGAGGCCTTTTCCCTATCTGCCTATTTCCTTTCTATCTCCTTACCACTAATGGGAGGAAAAATGCTTACGGGTGATGGGGAAGGGGAGACTGTCACTTAGTCATCTGGAGACCCTGAAGCCACTAAACTAAGAGGCAAAAGAGGAGGGTATTCTGACAGCTGCATAAGAGGAACCGGGGCTGCTGCCTCCCGAAGGCTCAGGAAGGATGATGGCTTCCTTCTTTAGAAAGCCCTTACTTCTTCCAACTCCAGCAGTAAAAGTTAATTGGAAAACCACAGCAATTCAAACAAGGAAGGACCCTCAGAATTCAAATTTCAGCCAATGAACCCTAATATGTTGGGGTAAGGGCTGAGGGCAAAGGAAATAGGGAATTAATAAGGGGGAAAAAAGCCAGGCGTAGTGGTGCACACTGGTAATCCCTGCATTCAGGAGGCTGGGACAGGAGAATCTGGGTTGGAGGCCAGCCTCAGCTACTGAGTGAGGCCCTTTGCAACTCAGTGAGACCCTATTTCAAAAATAAAGAATAAAAACTAAGGCAGGGGGGTGTAGCTCAGAGGTAGAGTGCCACTGGGTTCCATCCCCAGACCCGCAAAAAAAGGGAGGGGGAGAGAGATAAGAATTTCAACTATGGGCAGCATTGCGTATTTCCTTCTTCCTTTTGGGGTGTGGTGTGCACCAGTTTCGCTCCCCTCCTTCCCTCTGTATTATTTCAAGCTTTGTTGACAACTCTACAATTTAGACTTTATGTAACACAATATGAAACTAAATCCAAGGACTAATTAACAAAGCCCAGAAATGGATATTGTGACTCTTTCCCAGAGACAGACACAATGACTAAGGAGACTTGGTGACACCCGATTTTGGGGCGCCAGTGACAGCATCTTCATTCATGTGAAGGACATTCACATTCCATTGGGCTGAAACAGAATCGTTTTTGTTATGCAGAAGTTGAAAGGGGGGCGGATCTAGATGCCGAGGAGTGAGCCTGGCCAGTAATTGAGCTGGGGGGCGGATCTAGATGCCGAGGAGTGAGCCTGGCCAGTAATTGAGCTATTGTCTCTCAGCTGCGGCCCCACCCCTCCAAACTCAGCTCTGTGATGCTGGGCTGTACTCTGAAACCCACACATCTAGGACAATAGCTGGTTCCCAGTTGGGCTCAGCCGCCAGGAGACACTAGGGGGAGTCTAGCTCACTCCTTCCTCATGCTGATACACCGGGCATCACCATCAAGGCAGCACCAATCCTCCCCTGTGCGGCCTCTGAGCCAGGCTCACAGGTTTACAGCCCCAGAACCAGGCTCCTTCATACCCGCGCCAGAACACCACCGCCAGCTGCCCAGCACCCATGCCGAGGTCTGGCTTTCAGATTCCTGAGCCTCTCGGATTTGATAAATACACTCTCAACCCTGGGTCTTCCTAGCCCTAGCATCAAAGGTTGCTTCCTGCAGCTACTCCCTCTATGGTATCCTAATATGTGTTGTTAACCTTTACATTTAATAGGACTCTTAAAATAAATGTAGTATTTTATGTTTCCTTGGATGGACTCTGTTCTACTTACACCAGATTATAAATATAGTTTTAAAAGACACGAGTCACCAAAGAAGACAAGAGAATGGCCCGGTAAGTATGTGAGGATGATCAAAACTACAGGTTATTGAAAATTAAAACGACCTAACGACCTAAAATTAAAATAACCTAACTCATTAGATTATTGAAAATTAAAATGACATCTCTCTACGCACTTATTAGGATGGCTCAATAGCTCAAAACAAAGTGTGTGTGTGTGTGTGTGTGTGTGTGTGTGTGTGTGAGAGAGAGAGAGAGAGAGAGAGAGAGAGAGAGAGAGAGAGAGAAAGAAACACCCAGGGACAGTCTATCTCAGCTACACCCTCAGCCCTATTTTATTTTTATTTGTAAACCTGGTGAGGCTGATGAGAGCCTCACTACTTGCTGAGGCTGTCCTCGAACCTGCGGTCCTGTCTCAGCCTCCCAAGAACTGGGATAACAGGTATGTGCCACCACACCCGGCTTTCTGTTGTGGTGGTGGTGGTTGTTTTGGTGCTCAGGATTGAACCCAGGGGCATTCTACTTCTGGGCTACACTCCCAGCCATATTTCATTTTTTAACTGGAAACGGTCTCACTAAGTAGCTGAGGCAGAACGCGAACCTGCAATCCTCCTGTCTCAGCCTCCCAGGTACTGGGATTACAAGTGTGTGCCACCATGCCCAGCTGGATGGCTCAGATTTTAAAAAATTGGCCAGGCTGAGCATTGGTGGGGATGCGGAACAGCAAGAACCTTCACACCTTGCTGGTGGACCCCATACCTTGCTGGTAGAGCCATTTTGGGAAACAGCTTGATAATGCCCCAAAACGTGAACTAGAGCTATCATGTCACCCAGCCATTCCACCCCTAGGTATCCAGCCAAGAAAGATGAATGCCTATGCCCACACAAAGACCCAGAGACAAACGTTGGCAGCGACCCTATCCATGATAGCCAAGAAGTAGAAGACCCCAAATGCCCATCAACTGGTAAAAGATAACAAAATGTGTTTCATGAAGACAACATAGACTGGAATACTATTTGATGGCAAAAAAGGAATGCCAAAAAATCCACAGCACAGTATGGATGAATCTCAAGCATCTTGAGGCAAGTAAGTGGCCGCACGTTGAATGATTCCGTTTATGCGCGATGTCCAGAAAAGACAAATCTATAGAAACAGGATGCGGATGCCTGGAGCTGGAGGTCAAAACAGAATAATTGCTAAGAGGCAGAAGATTTCTCTCCACAGTAACAGAAATGTTCAAAGACTAGATCATGTTAATGACTGCACAAATCTACAAATGTACTGAAACTCATTGAATTCGACATTTAAAAATTTAAATGCGTTTTAGGGTATATATATGTTCTACTCCAATAAAGCTGTGAAATGAAAGCCTAGGGAAAACATCTGAAGAAAATCCATGTCACAGGCAGATGGAACAAATCACAATACGAAGCCACAATGCACTGACATGTAAAATGGAACATTTGTGTCTGCACACACACACACACGCACGCACACGATTACATGTGATCAATATGGTGTGTCTAAGAACCAAACCACTGCAGCCAAGCAATGTCTTTCTTCCAAGTGTTTTGAATAAATTTGGCGCAAGGCATTAAAGAAATGTCTGGCTTTAGTGAAAGATGGTTTGATGGCTTTGAAACACAATAGATGGGAGGGAGAGCTGTAGCATTCGGATCTGCCTGGCATCGTTAAAGGTAACATTTTGAAGTTGACAAGTCTCTCTTTTAACACACACACACACACACACACACACACACACACACACACCCCTTTTAGGAATGCCTGTTAACAGACAGGAGCAATTGCCAAAGAAGACAGACGGGTGGGAGCAACCCAGCAACACCTGGCTGACCACTGGCACCAGACACAATAAGGACACCGGGTACATCACTGAAATTGTGCCCGACTTTGAAAGTAAACTTGAAGTTGACATAAAAGATCCCTGAAGACGCAGCCACCCCCTCTGCTAGTCTAAACACTCCGAAAAATAGTCATATCCTTGTTTTAACGACTGGCTCAAATTCTGAACTCATTTGTTTATTCCTGGATGATGAAAAAGACGCTTGCTATAGACAGTTAAGAGGAAAAGCACTAAAATTCGGCAAATAGTTCAATATATTCATATCTTGAGTAGATAAATCCCCCCCAAAAAAACTCGTGTAAAATATCTCAAAAAGGAATACTAATAGCACAGATTGATAATAAATATCTTGTTTTCTATCATTGGTGTTTTCAAAAGAGTTATTATCACTTTCTAAAATAATTGTTGGTACTTTCATGGTATCAGATTATTTTCTGCAGTAGAATCCCAATTCCATTGCAACCTTGGGCCCAAAGAAAATATGAATTTAGCAGAAATTACTTCAAATATTACCCAGGTGTTAATTAGGCCATGACACGTGGGTCACAGATGACATAAGCCTGGCTCAGAGAAGAAAATGAAGTTGACAGTTGCACTGCAGATATGTTGAATGTGAACCAGGGCTCACTGGCTCCAAAGTCCCTGACCGGACCCATGAAATTCTATTAACAACAATGATGAGCTGGGTGTGATGGCACACACCTGTAATCCCAGCGTGTGGGAGCCTGAGTTCAAAGTTTGCGGATTCAAAGCCAGCCTCAGCAACTTAGGGAGGCCCAGTGCAACTTAGCAAGATCCTACTTCAAAATAAAAAATAATATCAGGCTGGAGGTGTAGCTCGGAGGTAGAATGCCCCTGGGTTCAATCTCCAGCACCACAATAAACAAACACAGGATGATGAGGATGATCCAAGAAGGAATTCAAAATTATTCGTGTAAGATTCTGAAGGTGAGCATAAACTTAGAGTTCTTTATTTAGTTAACAGAGTTGGTTCTCTATTTGGAAGGCTGAAGAGGGAAGTCAAGTCTTCATTAACTGAGAGAGGAGAAATGAACCACAGAGTCAAAAAAGCACCGGGCAAGTGTTTCTTTAAGCATCCCAGGCTCTGTATCAAAACTTTACAGAGAGTGAAGGTGGTTCACACATGGCCAATGCAAAGCCCTTGTGTTAGGGCCTACTCTACTCTCTGTTCAGAGCATACACCCCTCACTTGATGGGAGCTAGGGAAATATTCCTCCTGTTCCTGGGGAGAATCACAATCAATTCAAGGGCTGATGTCACAGCTACCTGCTTGGACCACCACAAACACTGGTGAAACAGAAAGATTAGATTCTTCCAACTTCCACAAATAAAGTCAAGGCCATTTCAGGAGAGATATGCTTCTTAATTTCACAACAGTCAATAGATGGATTGGCTCTATTAGATAACCAAAGAAATAAACTCAGGGGTATTTTACCTCTGAGCTACACTACCACCCTTATTCTTTATTCTTTATTTTGAAACAGGGCCTCACTAAATTGCAGAAGGCCTAAGTGGCTGAGGCTGACCGTGAACCTTGATCATCCTGTCTCAGCCTCCCAAGTACTGAGATTACAAGCATACGCCACCATGCCCAGCTACCGAAGAAATACTTTTTTTGTATGTGTGTGTGTGTGGTGCTGGGGATTAAACCCAGGGGCATTTTACGTCAGAGCTACACCCCCAGCCTGATTTTTTACTCTTTACTTTGAAAGAGGGTCTCCCTAAATTGCAGAGGGCCCATGATCATCCTGCCTCAGCCTCCCAAGTACTGGGATTAGAAGCGTGAGTCACCATGCCTGGCTACCAAAGAAATAGCTTGATGGTTCAATATTCCCTAGAAAAAAACTAAGGATACCTTTCCTTCTTTTAACCCACTAGAGTTATCAATGTGGGTCACGGGCTGGTGGGGCATCAGGAAAATAAGGTATACCGTTATACTAAGTGGCTTTAACCCAAAAATTGCCACTGATAACATATACTGTTTTTTGGTGGGGTATTGTTATTTTGTTTTGTTTGGGTTCTGGTTTGGTGTTTTTGGTCCTGGAGATCAAACCCAGGGACATTCTATCTCTGAACCCCCAGCCCTTCTTATATTGATTTTTTTTTTTTTTTTTTTTTTTTTGGTGGTACTGGGGGTAGAACCCAGATGCTTTCTACCTCTGGGCTATACTCCCAGACCTTTTTTATATTTTATTTGGAAACAGGGTCTCACTAAGTTGCTGAGAGCCTCACTCAGTAGCTGAGGCTGGCTTCGAACCCGTGTGATCCTCCTGTCTCAGCCTCCCAAGCGCTGGGATTACAAGCGTGCGCCACCACGCCCGGCTTATATTGAATTTTTGAAACAGCGTCTCGTTAAGTTACTGAGGGTCTTGCTTCGTTGCTGAGGCTGGCCTTGGGCCTGCTATCTTCCTGTCCCAACCTCCCAAGTCCTGGGATCACAGCGTGTGTTAAAACGGATTCTAAGCTCCATTCAAATATGTGAACTCCTAACACCCTTTCTTTGGAAAACATAAGGCTGAGGCTAAATTCCTCTCCTCAGACGAAACCAGAAGTACTTTAAATGTATTATTTACTATAAATTAAAGTGGGTTCAGTCTTCTCTTGGCTTTCAATTGAAGATACAATTTAAAAGAAATTCAGAAGCCGGGCGTGGTGGCGCACGCTTGTAATCCCCGCGCTTGGGAGGCAGAGACAGGAGGATCGCGCAGGTTCGAAGCCAGCCGCGCTGGCGTTAGAGACCCTGTTTCAAAAAAAATATAAAAAATAGGTCTGGGAGTGTAGCCCGGATGTAGAAGGGCTTCCAGGAACCCCAGTACCACTAAAAAAAAAAATTAAAAAAATAAAAAAAAATAAAAGGAATTCAGAAGAGTCTGTTCCCAAATATCACAAACTCTTTTGTACTTGGCGATCAACAGTGTCACCCAACATGAAAGTCTCTCATTCAGCAGATGTCTAATTAAAACTCAACAGAAGTCAGGAATGGTGAAATTATATATTCCCAGGGAAAGTCCAAAGCTACCTAAAATTTAAATTTTTTAAAATAAATAAAAACCTTAAACATTCTTACAAGGATCTTAAAGAACGGGCTACGTTAAAAGTTTCAGTAATTTATATTAATTTTAAGTAATACTGTATATACACTGGGAGGAAAACCACATGTATAACCCAAATAAAATCTTGACAACAGGATTTTCATAACAAAAAAAAAGAAAGTTTTAATTATACCTCACTGAACAGTTGGCAGCAGATTCCAGTAGCCTGAGATGTCACCAGCTTTTAGAAACAAATGTATCAACAACTGTATAGGACCTTGCTATAAATGCTAAAACTTTTGGGACACATTATGTTTTAAAATACCTGAGCATAAAAAATAGATTAATATACAGCCCCCTTCCTATTCATTCAGTGAGAACAAGAACTGAAAAACTTTGTGGGGAGGGCTGGGGATTGAACCCAGGGGCCTTCTACCTCCAAGATACACCCCCAGCCCTACTTTATGTTTTATTTGGAAACAGGGTCTCCCTAAGTTGTTGAGAGCCTCGCTAAGTTACTGAGGCTGTCCTCAAACCTGCAATCCTCCTGTCTCAGCCTCCCAAGTACTAGGATTACAGGTGTAAGCTACCATAGCCAGCCTAAAAAAACTTTGGATAATATTTTCTATCTCTAATAGAACATTTTATTCAGCCAGGCCCAATAGTAGAGAAGGCCAAGACAGCTGCTCCAACTTGGTTCTAAAACAAACAAAATCTAAGCACGAGAGACAGATTCGATCATGAGAGCTCAGGTGGTCCAGCAGGGAGGACCGGGGCCAGCAGGCACAAGCCCCTAATAAACACTGTTGCCCTAAATTAGACAGGCTGCTTGGGAGGAGAGGCAGGCACTCCGGAAGTGTCGCCCAGGGATGAGGATGCCGGTGGTTGATAGAAGCATCTCAGTGACGGCTGAACAGAGGCCTCCGGCCGCCCCAGCGACCCTGCGGTGTGACAGTTTCTCCTCTTTGTAGGTGCTGGCTCTGAGTGTGATCTTCTTCAGGCAAAATGAGAGGACATACACCTTTGGCCTCCCAGGTGACCAGGGCAGGGAAGGCCCGACATAGCTAAGGTGTACAGGTCGCACCACGTGTTCCCTACTACAATACTGTTATGTGTGAGAACGCTGCGGCTCAAAGACATTAACAAGGACACGACCAAAGTCACACAGTGTCCATTCTAGGGAACCCAGCCTCACATCCGCAGCTTTCCAGGGGAAAACTCCTTCTCCTCCGCCATGAGGCTTCTCTGCCAGGCCCCCCAAGAAACACCTCCATTCCTCACAGAGATGCACTAAGTAAGTAAAAGAAAAGTTTCATATTCACAGCAAGGAGGGGGAAAAAAACAGATTAAAATGCCCGGCCAGCTTCAGGGGTCTGTATAGGGCTCTGAGGCAAAGACCCAAGTGTTTCCTTCCAACAGCCAATCATGAAAATATTCAAGCCAGGTGCTCCATCTAGTGGATTGATGGCAGAGCCTCAGGATGAGGAAAGGCAGCTTTTACCACCAGAGTTCACGCTGCCTGAAGCATGCCTGGGCCGCTTCGTACCTACAGGCAGAGCCGCATGAGAAGGAGATTATAAAGATTCGAGCTCTGCACCCCACACTTCACATCCCATAGCCAAATTAGCAGCAAAAAGAGATTATGCACTTCCAGGAATCGGGGATGGGTTTATTCCAGCTGTATTCCAAATGTGCTTCCTCACCCTCTTCCCCGGTTCTCCCCAACATAAGTAAAGAGCCAGCAAGACTCTAAGACCTCCTAAGTAATAAAGTAAAAGCTCTGGGCTGGCCCACACAGCAGGTGTAACTCAAACCCGACTCTGACACTCCCAGAGATTCCTGATCCCCTTGATATCCTGTTACTAAGGCTCATCTTAACCCCAGGAGCACACCTTCCTCCCCACGGAAGAACAACCCGCTTGGGAAAAATTCAGGCTAAGACGTCAGCTCGTGCTCTGCTCTGCCTGTTTCCAATGGTTGTAAACTCCTGCCTCCATTGTTCCTCGTGTGTAAAACAGGGCCATGACGTGCTCCTCCCGGGGTGCTGCGAGGAGGAAGAGGGACGACAGTGGGACTCACCTAGCACAACCTCCCAGCGAGAGCTCGGAGGCCCCTTCTCTTTGTCTTCTTTACCTCCAAATCACAGCTTAAAAACACGACACAAATGGCAAGCCAGGCCCAGGTGAGGAGCTGTCATTCATTCTGTTACCGTTTGGGGTGACTGTTAGGGTTAAGGGGAACTGTCCCCGGAAGCTTTGTTAGACCCCGCCCCCCGCAACAATTCCCATAAAACCGCAGGTTCTTGTCCTGGGCTAAAGATAAATATACAATAGCCCAGACTCCTGCTGAAGATTTAAAGTTTATTAAAAAGATAGAAATACAGAAGACAGTTTCAGCCCCAGGCCATTCAGGGGTGGCATGGGGCTGGGGGGGGGGGGGTTGAATGAATTCATTGAAGATCCCTGGATGCAGAGTATTCTTATAGCCAGCCCAACCAGATCGGTGGCAGGTTGTTTGAGATGTAGATATCCTGCCCTATCTCTAACCCAGGCTCGCATCCAGTTTGTTACACTCCAAAATGTGTTAAATTGCTTGTATGGAGTCTGAGATTTCCCCACATCCTTGAGGAAGTTCGCCCTTTTTTAGAAATGTAAAAAGGCCCTAGGCTCTTAGGCTTCTTCTGTTCCTTTGCTAATGACCCGTGGTGCCTAGAAATCTGCTGCCCAGAAGTCTGCAGGCTTCTCCCTGAAGCTCCTGGCTTTCTTCACTACCAAAGATACATTTTAAAATTGAAAGTCTTTCCCAGTACTGGTACATTAATACATTTTGAAGCCTCTTCCCAATACTGGTACACATTCAGTGTGCCCAGACTACAGACAGGAAGTAGAGGTGTCGAGGGGAAGCGACAGATGGGTTCTGGTCGGCCATAACGTGTCTTTTCATGCAATAATCCATGAGGAGCCGCCAGATCATCCATTACCCCAATCTGCCATCTCCCCGCGGTGCTCCAACACTTTGGTCGGCCCATTTCCCAAGGAACGAAGTAGAATACACTTAACAAGATGGGCTTCTTATTAGTCTTGTTGGTGGTGCAAACTTTTATAATCCCAGGAGTTGGGAGGCTGAGACAGGAGGGCCCCAGGTTCATGGCCAGACTCAACTACTGAGTGAAGCCCTCTGCCACTAAGCGAGACCCTGGGACCACAAAACAAAAAAGTAAACAAAGATAAACTGCACATTTTAATTACATGCGGTTTGATATATGTGGATTATAATGGTCTTGAAGGGAGAAGTCTCACACCACAGACTCTCAAATGGACACTTATGGACATATGTTTTCTCTAATATGTTCGAGGTAGGAATATTAGGAATACCAGAGGGACTCAGACAATGGAGGGGAAACCTCTGGGAAGCCAGGAAGGAATGGTAGAGGAGGAAGAAGGCTGAGGTTCATTAACGAAGAGTTACATGAGACTAAGTGATGTGGATATAACATTGTAACCTGTACACTCAGTATCAAGAGGGGGAAAATGGGGAAGGGGGCGGGGGGCACCACGGACCGTGTGAATATACGCCATTTTCGACATGATCCACGTTACGGTGTGAGACTATAGTGCACTAATTAAAAAAAGATTAAATTCCTAGTATCTGAGTAGATAGATGACCAAAAAAAAGTACACTCACTCTTTCAGTGTGAATCTATTCAGATTCTGAAGTTATCTAACTGTCCTAGTCTTCATAGTGAACAAATTCAATAATTATTTACCTGAAAAACTGGCTTTATGAAACTTTTAACTCAAAATAAGACTGGCTTGAGAAGGAAGGGTAGAAGAACTCACATTTCAAATGATCTCTCTCAAAAAATAGAGAACTTCAGTTTTCCTACGTGTCATTTTTGGCATCTCCTGTGGGAAACCACATTTCCACTCAGCCTGTGCGCGTGTTTAGTCCTTAAACAGGGATTAAGGAAAGGCTAAGAACTGCCTAGAAATTATCGAGCAGTAATAAAAGAACCAGGGCTCCCTTAATTCCAATACAAGAGTTTCTCAAAACCCAATGAAAAACTTAATATTATCTAATGGATATCTAAAAGGCCATACACAGGTGCCGCGTGGCATTAATTATTCAGTATAATGCTCTGAATAACTATCAAATGTTATAAAAAAGACCAACTTAGCCTTTTTTGTGTGTGTGGCACTGGGGGATTGAACCCAGGGGCATTCTACCTCTGAGCTACACCCCAACCCTATTTGTTATTCTTTATTTTGAAACAGGGTCTCACTAAGTTGTGGAGGGCCTCACTAAGTAGCTGAGGCTGTCCTTGAACCTGTGACCCTCCTGTCTCCACCTCCCAAGTGCTGGGATGACAAGCGTGCTCCGCCTCGCTCCGCCCAATTCGGTCTTTTAATCCATTCACCTACTTCCCTAGAGAATTTTTACACACCAATCTGCACTACCGTATTTTATATAATAGCAAGAAGTACAAAAGCTTTCAGAAAACATCTTTTATAGATTAATCCTTATTTGTACTTACTAATTTATTTACTTATGCAGTACTAGGGATCAGACTTAGGGCCTCATGCACACTAGGAAAATGTACTCTTACTGGGCCACATCCCCAGCCCTTTTTGTGTTTATTTTGACAACTCGGTCTACACTGCCTAGGCTGGTCTTGAACATGCGGTCCTTATTCCTCAGCCTCCCGAGGAGCTGGAATTACAGGCATCCACTGGACTTAGTAAACTTTTTTCTAAAAACATGTTTAGGAAATGGATCTAGTAAATAAAATACTTAACTTTTCAAGGTTCAAAAATATATTGTTTTGTACATGCAATTATATTAATAAACTTTCCAAAACTTAAGATGGGAACCTTAGAAGTCATAACTCCAGCTCACAGAATAAGCCCTGTAATTTATGGGTGTTCAAATCTCTCTCCCACCTAACTTCTAAATGCCCTTAGCGCCAGCTGTGACTCCAGGGAAGAAGAGCGCGTTTCCATTTCTTAACGCTTGTAAGTTTTTGTTTTGTTTCCTTGCAGTACTGGAGATGGAACCCGGGGCATTCGACCTCTAAGTTATCTTCCTATCCCTTTTTTTGAGACAGGGTCTTACTGAGCTGACCAGGCCAGCCTCAGAATTGCTATCCTCCTGCCCAGCTCCTGTAAGACTTTAATTAACTATGGACAGTAATGAAGCACAGAGGCTATTCTCCATGAAGTGCCACCATCAGGGGCCCATCATTTCAACAAGTACTTTGCTTGGCGTCAGTGTCATGGAGGAACAGCTCATTCCCATGACGGTCTCCGTTTGCCCACTCTCCATCGCCGGCTCCGAGCGCGTCCCTTTGCTTACCAAAGTCTCCAACCCCTTGAAGGAGGCTAAGCACCACTGAACCTTGACCACCAAATCTGTCTGGTGCACAGAGTTGCAGAGTCTGCGGGAGGCTTGGAGTCAGGCAGCCGTGGCCAGGAGCTCTACTTCTTACTGGCATGTAACCCTAAACAAGCTACCGCGAGAGAGGACAAGAGGAGGAAGTCTTACCTCTAGCAGATCCGCCACGCCTTGAATGTGCACTAGAACCACACAGTTTGGCTGTGGACCGAGTAATGTGAGTTTCCAAATTCCTATGTTGAAAGCTAATCCCCAGAGTGATGGGATTTGAGGCCAGGGATGTGAAAGGGGATGAGGAAAGCCCTCACGATGGGACTGGGGTCCTTATAAGAAGAAGCAGAGATGGGTGTGGAGGCCCACGCCTGTGATCCCAGGATTTGGGAGGTTTAGACAGGAAGATTGCAGGTTTGCGGCCAGCCTCA
The DNA here is from genome assembly GCF_963383645.1 of Muscardinus avellanarius. Taxonomy (NCBI): domain Eukaryota; kingdom Metazoa; phylum Chordata; class Mammalia; order Rodentia; family Gliridae; genus Muscardinus; species Muscardinus avellanarius. The sequence continues at coordinate 190,211,472 of NC_137787.1, forward strand.
TCAACTGAGGGAGGCCCTCAGCCACTTAGTGAGACCCTGTTTCAAAATAAAATTTAAAAAAACAGAGAACTACAGTAATATATGCACCCCCATGGTCATAGCAGCACAAGTCACAATAGCCAAACGGTGGAACCAACCTAGGTGTCCACCAACAGATGAATGAATTACAAAATTATGGAAAATACACACAATGGAATTCTACTCAGCAATCAAGAAAAATAAAATTTACATCATTTGCAGAAAAATGGAAGGACCTGGAGAACATTATGTTAAGTAGGACTCGCCAATCGCAGAGAGTGAAGGGTCCTATGTTTTCTTTGCTATGTGTAGGACAGGGAGTAACGGGGATTCAAGAGAGACTCCAGATGAAGAGGAGGAACCTCATAGGAGCCAAGGAGGAGATATAAGGGTAGGGGTGGAGGAAGACCATGGTTCAGTAATAGAAATGCTACCATAGACTATGTGTATACATGTAAATGTATACCAAGGTCAATCTGGGTTCTTTATATTGGGATGGAGGGAATCGGGGAGGGGGGCACCAAGCGTATGTGCATGTATGTCATTGACAACATAATTTACATTATATGAGACTACAGTGCACCAATAAAAGTATAAAAATCATAAACAATAGGAATGGGAGTGTAGCTCAGAGGTAGAATGCCCCTGGGTTCAATCCCCAGTAGAAGAGGAGGAGGAGGAGGAGGAGGGACAGTCCTGTCTCTCCCTCCTCCTTTAGGATGCAACAAGCGCCCTCTGTGAACCAGGAAGAGAGCCCCTGCCAGACCCCAGGTCTGCAGGTGCTTTGACCTTGGACTTCCAGCCACCAGAACTGTGAAAAATAACTGCTTACTTCATCAGCCAACATCAGGACAAGTTCTTCTGATATCACAGCTGGCAGCTGCAGGAATCTCCAAGTACTGTTGAGACCCACGTGAAAAAATAAAATAAAATAAAACTGACACTGACATTCTGAGAAACCAAAAGATCTCGTAGTCAGAAATATAGAAATCTCTGCTGGGCGTGGTGGCGCATGCTTGTAATCCCAGCATTCGGGAGGCTGAGACCGGAGGATCGCGGTTCGCGGGCAGCCTCAGCTATGTAGTGAGGCCCTCTGCAACTCAGTGAGACCCGGTTTCAAAATAAAGAATAAACAATAGGACAGGGGGTGTAGCTCGGAGGTCGAATGCCCCTGGGTTCCACCCCCAGACCCACAAAAAAAATAAAAAAAAAGAAATATAGAAATCTCAAGACAAATGTTTACAAGGTGATTGTGTAAAATAAGTGTCCACTTCAAAACTCAAGCTAAATATTCTACCAGAGATGTAGTGGCCACATAAATCATTCATGGATCGTGCAGAATTCCAGTGGTTACTCACTAAAGTACAAGGAGCTCCTAGTCTGCTCCAGAGGAAGAAGAGGGTGCACAGGGCGAGGCCTGCCCTGTCCGGAGGAAGGAGAAAGGGAAGACAGCAGTCATTACAGCTGCATCTGATCATCCCCGTCCAGACTCCTGCTCCACCCTGGACCCCCCAAAAGCATGGCCTGGTGAAACTAACTTCCTCAAGTCAGCAATGTTAACCAAAAAATGGTTTTGCCCTCCTAAAGCCAACAAAATAAAAACTGGTTTGGTCGCCTATGAGATATTCAAAGGTTTTTCTGGTTGCTGGTCATTCTGTCAGGGTCCAGGGAGCTCTGCAGAACTCCAGTGGTGTCTATGAGCCACCACTCAACAGTGGGGGGCGTCTACCCCCTGCGGTCAGAGCCTTAGAAAAGAGGTAGAAGAGGGATGAGGATGGTCGAGCAGGACAGCAGGTAAACATAAGCCACGTGCTGCTCCGGCTCTGGGAGAGGGCCATGCTCTGGAGGGCAGAGTGATCCCCTGATGCCTGGAAAGGCCTCCGCACCTCTTAAATGTCCTACCGCGAGCTAGAATGAACCCCACTGTCTAAAAGCATCTCTCACCAGAGGTGAGCACCTCGTCCCGGCCACAAAGTGTCTGTGGTGTACTTTCTATGCATCAGGACACAGAGGCAGACTACAGTGGGTTGGGTAGCATCCCCAAAAATACATCCACATCCTAACCCTCAGAATTTGCGAATGTGACCTTATTTGATGTTATTTTTTACTTTACTTATTTATTTATGGTACTGGGGATGGAATCCAGGGGCATTCTACCACCTAGTTATACCCCTAGCCCTATTTTTCTTTATTATTCTTTATTTTGAAACAGGATCTCAATGAGTTGCAAAGAGCCTCACTAAGTAGCTGAGGCTGTGAACTCAGATCCTCCTGTCTCAGCCTCCCAAATGCTGGGATTATAGGAATGTACCACAATGTCCAGCTTACTTTATGTATTTGTGTATTTATTTTTGCAGTGCTGAGAATCAAACTTAGGGCCTCATGCATGTTAGGCAAGTACTCTACCACTGAACATGTATTCCCAGCATACCAGTGACCTCATTTGAAGAAAGGGTCGATGTCACGATATAGTTTGAGATTAGGTCACACCCAGGTGGGCCCTAAATTCAATGACAAGAGCCCTTATAAGAGACAGAAGAGGGCTGGGCATGGTGGTGCATGCCTATAAGCCCAGTAGTTACAAGGCTGAGACAGGAGGACTCCGGATTCACAGCCTCAACAACTTAGCAAGGCCCTTTGAAACTTAATGAGACCCTGTTTCAAAATAAAAGATTAAAAGAAAAGGGTTAGGGGTATAGCTCAGAGATAGAACACTCCCAGGTTCAATCTTAAGTACCCCATTCTCAAAAAAAGTGGCAAACAGATAGATGAAAGAGAAGAGCTGGACCCCAGGAGATGACCACCAAGGACAGAGGCAGAGATGAGAAGGTTGGAGCCACAAGCCAAGGAGCGCCGCCGGAAGCTGGAAGAGACAGGAAGGGGTCTCCCCTTGAGTCCCCACGGGGGGCGCAGCCCTGCCAGATTTTAGAGTTTTCACCCCAGAGCCCTAAAAAAATAAATTCTTACAACCTACGAGGGAGGTACTGTCTCCATCCTACAAACAGTCACCATCACGTCAAAAGTTAACTTGCTTGAGATCAGACAGAAAGATGCAATGGAGCCGTGTTTCCGGGACTCCTCCAGGCGTGGGCTTTTTCCCTACACCTCAGTGCCTCCAAACGCACTCAGTGCCTCCAAATGCCTCAGTGCCTACAAACGCACGGGGAACGGGCAGGTGACACTGTCCCGCCACCCAGTGATCAGCCTCAGGCTTGTAAATGGAAGCTGTGCACCTGCTGGACTTGGCTGTCTGAGAAGATGGGAAGACGGCACAGGGGTGATGACTGAGTATGGTTTAGAACATGTGTTGGAGATGCCTAACGGACATCTGGTGTGAGGGGCCATCGATTCCCTGCCAAAAGAAGAGAGAACCAAGCTGGGCACAGTGGCGCCGGGCACCTGGAATCCCAGACACTCAGAAGGCGGAGGCAGGAAGATCAAGAAGTGAAGACAACCTGGGGAACTCAGCAAGACCCTGTCTCAAAATAAGAAGTAAAAAGGGATGGTGGTATCGCTCAGCGGTAGCGCTATGCTGGGGTCAACTCAGAGGAGAGGAGAAGGAGGGAAGGGGAGAGAGGAGAGGAGAGGAGAGGAGAGGAGAGGAGAGGAGAGGAGAGGACATTTTTACACTTTGGATGAAACACCTAATAGCGAACGGGTTACTATTCCCCAGGCATTTACATTTTTAGATTTTCTACTTCCAACTGTAGTACAGAAAGATGTGTCACCGTTATATAAATGAGCCAAAGATAGTTTATGGGCTAAGTATTTCTTCACTGCAGGCTGAGACCTGTTCGCTCAAAAGCCCAATGGCATCAAATTCAAATCTTTACACAGCCAATCGTTTCAAAAACAGTCCAGACAAGCACATTTAGAGCCATCTAGCCTCCTTTACATGGCCCCGAACCTTCCCTGACAGCTGTCACCCACTGGTGAGACCAAGGTGTAACACCCCTCGCAGCTATGGCCCGTCTGCACTCGCTGAACCAGAGACCCACCAGCTAGGCACGGGCCTCCACCTGGGCGTCTCCTTGCCCACCACCCCTTCTCACGGGTGGTCTTTGCTGTAAGCCTCTGCAGAGCCTCAGGCCCTGAGGGACGCCCACTCTCATGCAACTCTGTCCTAGCACCTTTGGGACAAGGATGAGACAGAAGAAATCCTCTTGTGGTCACACAGCGTTTTCCTTGGTCAGCCCCAAGTCCCTCAAACTTCCTACCAATGTTCCCAACAGACCTTTAGGCAAAAGGAAGAAAACGGGGGAATGATATCATGGATTCTTTCCTTGCCTTGGAAGTCAAACTTCCCTCACGCTGGTTCTAAGGACAGCTGGCCCCTGTGAGCGGCTGCAGGCCGCCTGAGTCTGCCCAGGTGTTGGGGGGCTTCCTTCCCAGTGTGCCTGCCCCCAACCAGCAGTCCTGGACAGCCCTGGATGGTCCTCTCCTCCCCACTAGAAAAGGGGCAGCCAGTTCTCTTCCTCCATCTCCTGACCCGCCATTCTTTAGGATGTAGAGGGTAGGGGCAGGGGACTTGAGGTTTCCATTACGCAGGAAGAGTGGTGCAGATGTACCAACAAGACCCAAAAAAGGAGGAAAGAGAGTGTAGCTGCTCAGGCTGCCATACTCCTGCTCCACCAAGGTAAGACAAGGGAGCCAAGAGCATCGCAGAAGGAATACGGGGCCTGAAAGCAGCTGGCAATAATAATGAAGGGGATCGACTCCTTCTCCCAAATCATCTCATCCACAGCCCTTCCGCACTCGGCCCAGCCCCTCTGCGGAACCCTCTATGACCCGCCCCAAGTGGCTTCAATGTCTGCCCACCCCTGCCCCACTTCTCTCTAGATATTCTGCCCTGGTGGCAGCGACACAGCTGCTGTGACCTTCCTCTCCCCTGGGCCTAGAAAGAGCACCTCCTCCATTGCCTGGCGTCAGAGGCCTCCCATAAATGTTTGCTGAATGAATGAGCGTGAGCCGCTCCCTCGCCATCCACAGTTAATTACGGTGTAACCCCATTGTGATCCTCATTTATAAGGAGATTAACTCTGCTATAAAGTCCTCTGCTAACAAGAGCGCAGGGCAGCCAAGGCACGGTTTCTTGGTGGCAAAGCATGTTCAGCGGCTCTCACAACACTGCTGAACATTCACCGCCGGAAAGCCAGGGCCCGCCCAGATGCTCGCTGCCAAGAGCTTCACTAAACAAATTGATCTTAAGACACTGAGAGAGGCCGCGGGCCAGCCGCCCGCCCTCCCGTAATTGATTCTGATGGGATTACTGAATCGAGAGCCCCGCAGTGTCCACCAAGCGGCAGGCACGGCGTCTTGTTTATATCTGTTTCCCAAGCGGCCAGCAGGATCCTGGTATGCAGCAGGGCATCAATAAACGCTTGCTGTGAAGTTTCCTGCAGCAACAGATGCTTCCGACGGCCGAGGCATTTGGATCCGTGGAGCGGAGACACCCCTACCTAGCCAGGAGCGCCAGCTGGATGCACGGCATTCAGGACCCCCCGATGGTGGCCAGGAGAAGAGTGAAGACCAGCACTGCTTCCTAGCTCTGATTCCACAGTAATGGCGACCAAGGGCTCACTGATACTTTGTCAATGTGTGAAACTTGCCACCAAAACTAAATGAAGTTGGAATTTACAAAAGCTCAAGACAAAAAGCAACCGAGTTAACCTGAAAGAAACACACTTTGGGCTCCATTAGATATTTTTTCCGCATTGACAATGGGTCAAAGATGAGAGCAGTCATTTCCCCCAAATTACAATGGGGCGCGCTTCAAACCATGAGAAGTAAGGCAGTGAAGAGCCGTCACCTGATCCCCGAGCTGCTTGCACCAGAGGCACAAGCACCTCCACGCCTTCCTAACCATGAGCCGCAGGAGCAGGACCAGACTGCACACTCCTGAGAACAAAGAGGGACGCGCCACTATAATTGCAGCCCATAAAAATATCCACCCACAAATCATACAGTAGCACCCAGGTGGGGATCTTCAAGAGATGCCTCCCTGTGAAGAAGAGAAAATGCAGCCGGGCGCGGCGGCGCACGCTGGTAATCCCAGCATCTGGGAGGCTGAGACAGGAGGATCGCAGTTTGCGGACAGCTACTTAGTGAGGCCCTCTGCAACTCAGTGAGACCCTGTTTCCAAATAAAGACTAAAAAATAGGGTTGGGGGTGTAGCTCAGAGGTAGAATGCACTGGGTTCCATCCCCAGTACCGCAAGGGAGAGAGAGAGAGAGAGAGAGAGAGAGAGAGACAGACAGACAGACAGACAGACAGACAGACAGACAGAGACAGACAGAGAGAGAGAAAATGTCTGCATACTTTTGGTGGGAATGTAAAAAAATATATAGTCCAGCAACCCAGTTCTTGCATATATCTCCAAAGAAAACGAAATCAGTCTGTCAAAAAGATAGCAGTATTAACAACAGCCAAGATGTGGCATGAACCTAATGTCCACCGATGAATAAAGGAACAAAAAATTCAGACTTGTGGAAGCAGAGAATGGTTACCAAGGGATGGAGAGTTTACGCAAAAGATATAAAATTTCAAGTCAGCCATGGTGGTGCACACTCATAATCCCGGTACTTGGGAGGCTGAGACAGGAGGATCGAAAGTTCGCAGCCAGCCTCAGCTACCTAGTGAGGCCCTTCGCAACTTAGTGAGACCCTGTTTCAAAAAATAAAGAACAAAAAATAGGGCTAGGGGTGTAGCTTGGAGGTAGAATGCCCCTGGGTTCAATCCCTAGTACCATCAAAAAAAGAAAAAGATTTAACCCTTCAGTTAAGTGTGAGAAATAAGTTCAAGAGAGATACCGTACAACATGGCAGGCGTAATAAATAACCTACTATACTTGGAAAACAGCTGAGAGTATACTTGAAGAATTCTCCACATACACACACAAAAAGCAATGAATCATGCATCTGTTAATTAGCTCGAGTGAATCATCATGCACTGTATATGTAATCCAAAACATCACGCTGGACACAATAGTCAATTAAAATATACTTATCAAATAAATACATTGTCAGCGGGCCTGGTAGCACACTCTTGTAATCCCAGGGAGGTTGAAACAGGAGGATCGCACAGGTTCGAAGCCAGCCTCAGCTACTTAGTGAAGCTCTCAGCAACTTAGTGAGACCCTGTTTCCAAACAAAGTATAAAATAGGTCAGGGAGTGTAGCCCAGAGGTAAAAGAAAAAGTCCCTGGGTTCCACCCCCAGTACCAAAAATAAATAAATAAATATATTGTCAATTAAATATTGTATCCAATAAATATGTATTTGTCAAAATGATAACTATGAATGCAGATGTATGTGTATTGTGTGGAATGGGTGTGTGGGGTGGGTGTGTATACCTCAAAGAGATCCCTCCCCATGTCATCATTTTAAACACTGTTATTTCTCAGACTCTAACAAAACAACCAGGAAATACCCACAGTGAAGACAGGAAAAGCAGGAGCCCTGGTCCCAGCACTGGGCTTCCCCGTGCTGGCTGGGTGCCCAGTGTTGATAGCAGCACAGGGCAGAAACCAGCTGAGCGACTTCTGTCCCTCAGCTGTCCTCGCTTCCAGGGCGGACACAGCAGACACACCGAAAGGCTGGCCCGGCTGGCGCCCATCTGCTCTGAGTAGGACCGTGACCTCCAGGTGATGCAAGTGAAGGCTCGGCCTTGACCTTGTCACTTGCCCAGCTGAGATTACCAGAGGAAGTGGTTTGCTGGTTTTGACGCTTACAAAAGGAGGAAGGATCCTACACCCTGTGTGCTAATAACCCCCTTAGCTGCGCCCCAGCGGGGAGCAATTAAAGGGTTGCCCAACTCTGGGGACTTGCTCGCCTGGTTATTAGGTGCACGCCTCACAGCGAAGCCAGGGGCTCGCAGGTGGGGAGGTCCTAACGCCCTCTGAGTCTCGGCTGTGTATCACACACCCCAAAGCTCAGGTGCAGACATCTGTCCCCACGTGCATCTACCAGTCGCTTTTTAATTTTCATTCTTATGTCCAACACCTGACATCCTAGCTCTCCTGAAGATGTATCTCACAAGGAACTTCACACACAACTGAAGCTAGAGAACATAGCTTTGGGTATGTTTCTTTCATTTACTTTTTTTTTTTTTTTTTTTTTGCAGTACTTGGGTTGGAATGCAGGAGCATTCTACCTCCAGGCTACACCCCCAGCCCTATTTTATAATTTATTTGGAAACAGGGTCTCACCAAGTAGCTGAGGCAGGCTTTGAACCTGTGCCATCCTCCCGTCTCAGCCTCCCAAGTGCTGGGATTACAGGCGTGTACCACCCCGCCCGGCTCCAGCCCTATTTTTTTTATCCTTTATTTTGAAACAGGATCTCACTGAGTTGCAGAGGGCCTCGCAAAGTAGCTGAGGCTGTCCTCGAACCGCGATCCTCCAGGTCTCAGCCTCCCAAGTGCTGGGATGACAAGCGTGCGCCACCGCGCCTGGTGTTTCGTAAGTTTCTGAAAGGTCTCTCTTTAGCTTATCCGTCTCCAAGCGAAATCTACCTCAACATATCCTCCTCCGACAAGGATGGGCACAGAGAAAGAGCGCAAAAGTTGGGTACGTTAAAGTTTAGCCTCTTGTATCCCTAATAGTTAAAAACAAGTATTTATAAGCCGGGCGTGGTGGCGCACACTTGTAATCTCAGCATTTGGGAGGCTGAGACAGGAGGACTGTGGATTGCGGACAGCCTCAGCTACTTAGTGAGGCTCTTAACAACTCAATGAGACCCTGTTTCAAAATAAATAATAAAAAATAGGGCCGAGGGTGCCTGGGTTCCATCCCCAGTGCCACAATAAAAAACAAAAGTGTATTTACGTAAAATAATGCCAAAGAGTCTCTAAAATCCATCCACTCTTGGTGGCACATATGAGGGCTAAAAAAAGAACCAAGCCTCGTAGGGATCTTTTCTCAATGGGGAAATGTCCCGAGATGATATGGTAGTTAAAATATACTCCAGTTGATCCTAGGAGTAAAGTAGGGACTATTTACCAAACAAATAAAAATATATAGTTTTGATTTCCTTAGAAAACAGCCCTTCCTATGGGGCCCAATTGAGGGGAACAATTGTAGAGGCGGGGGACTTCCCTGAGGCTGGCTTCAAACCTGCGACCCTCCTGTCTCAACCTCCCAAGTACTGGGATTACAGGCCTGGGCCACCATCCCCATACTTCTTGGTTCAGCCATAAACGCCCACCACCTTCCTAAAGACTCTACCAGACATAAGCTCAACGCTTTGCTCTCTCTGGCTTTTGCTTGCCTTTCACAACTGAGTTCCTGCTTTCCTGTACAGGACCCTCAACAGCAGCTCCGGCTAGTAAATCAATCAATCAACTTTGACACAAATTTTCAGCCTGGCAAAACCCTCTTTGGTGGGCAGCACCAGGGACCACGGCCACAGCAAAAGCACTCAACACTGGTGATCAACGACGGTTCTCACTAGTCACATATTACACTGTGAGCTGAGTGTGGTGGTGCACACCTGTAATCCCAGTACTTGGGAGGCTGAGACAGGAGGATCACAGGTCCAAGGTCAGCCTCAGCAACTTAGCGAGGCCCTCAACAACTTAGTGAGACCCTATTTCAAAAGAAAAAATAAAATAGGAATAGGGTATAGCTCAGAGGTAAAACCCGGTACCACAAAAATATTAAATTAAATTTTAAAATATATAAAACAAGCCAGGCGTGGTGGCATGCGCTTGTAATGCTAGCATTTGGGAGGCTGAGACAGGAGGATCCAGGTTCGCAGACAGCCTCAGCTACTTAGTGAGGCCCTCTGCAACTCAGTGAGACCCTTTTTCAAAATAAAGGAAAAAAAAGTAGGGCTGGGGGTGTAGCTCAGAAGTAGAAAGCCCCTGTGTTTCATCCCCAGTAACAAAAAAAAAAAAAAAAATATATATATATATATATATATAGTGTATATATATATATATAAAATATATGTCATATATATAAAACATATGTCATTGTTTTTGTAGGTTCTAGAAAATCCCTACATGGTGTTAAAAAGTATTGATTTTTATTTCTTGATATATATATTTTTTGGGATTTCTGGAACTGGGATACAAACCCAGGGGCATTCTATCTCCAAGCTACACTCCTAGCCCTATTTTTTTATTTTGAAACAGGCTCTCATAAGTTGCAGAGGGCCTTACAAGTTGCTGAGGCTGGCTACGAATTTTGATCCTCCTATCTCAGCCTCCCAGTACTGGGATTACAAGCGTGCTCTACCACGCCTGGCTTGATATAGGGTCTTGTTTATTTTTGTTTTGCTTTGCTTTGCTTTATTTTGTTCTCCCCTGGCTCAGAGCCCTGGCAAGATTTCAACCAAATTTCACATTCTGGAAAATAAAGCCCAACCTGAGACGGGCTGCTCTGGCCCAGGGGCTGAGGTCCCCATCACCACCTCCCCCAGGTGCTCACTGCACCACGCTGCTGCTCCCTGGTCCCTCCTCCAGGAAAAATAAATAAGCAACAAGAAATTTTTTTTTTTTTTTTTTTTTTTTTTTTTTTTTTTGGCGGGTCTGGGAATTGAACCCAGGGGCATTCAACCTCCGAGCTACACCCCCAGCACTATTTTTTTTTTTTTTTGAAACAGGGTCTCATTAAGTTATGGAGGGCCTAAGTAGCTGAGAATTGTCAGCGAACTGTGATCCTCAGGTCTCAGCCTCCTGAATGCTGGGATTACAAGCGTGCGCCACCATGCCCAGCTAACAAGAAATTTTTAAATGCATGTTTTATATTAACAAAGCAATATATGAACATACCTCGAAGTACCTATGTAGCCAGGTGTGACGGCACAGGCGTATAATCCCAGTACTTGGGAAGCTGATACAGGAGGATGGCAGGTTCAAGGACAGCCTCAGCAATTTGTGAGGCCCTTTGAAACTCAGTGAGACCCTGTTTCGAAATAAAATTTAAAAAATCGGGCTGGGGGTATAGCTTGGAGGTAGAATACCCCCAGGTTCCATCCTCAGTACTGCCAAAAAAGAAAAAAAAAAGAAGAAAAAGAAAAAGTACACATTGAATGAAAGGGCTTTAACTGAAAGCTGGGTGGCCCACCCATCCCCAGGCCTGCTCTGACAGGTGCTTCTTCTGGCTGACAACCCCTCCATTTCCTAGCTGTATTCTTGCCAAACATCTTCAATCACCTTTCTTTTTTTAATTTTTTCATTTTTTTACTGGTGTATTGTATTCACACATCATAATGGGGTAAAAAACTTGTGTAGATATATATGCATACATCACCCACCCAGGCCCCGCCCAGGCCCCACCCTCTCCCTCCCCATCCCTCCCTCCTGTGCTTGGCTTAGTGGTTGACTATGATATGTTTAAGTATATCCTGTGCTTTAGAGAGTTTCCTTCTTCCCCCTCCCATCCCCACAGTTAGGTTGTCTTGTTTGCACCTCTATAGGATTTCCTTTTTCAACTGGAGGTCCTCCTATGACCCATTTCTCCTTAGCTTTCACCTATTAGGGAAAGCATCTGATTTCTTGCTTTTTGTGACTGACTAATCTCACTTAACATAATGTCCTCCAGTTCCATCTGTTTCCCTGTAAATAATGCAATTATGTTTGTTTTTTTTAATGGCTGAGTAAAACTCCATTGTGTACATATCCCACAGTTTTGTGATCCATTCATCTGTTGATGGACATCTTGGCTGGTTCCATAGTTTGGCTATGGTGAATTGTGCAGCTCTGAACATAGATACACATGCATTAGTTTGGTAGTTTGGTTTCTTTTCTTTTGGGTAGATACCCAGAAATGGTATTGCTAGATCAAATGGTAAATTTGTTCTCATTCTTCTGAGGATTCTCCATACTGTTTTCCAAAGTGGTTGCACTAATTTGCACCCCAGGGTCTTGCACAGCCAGTTCAATCGCCATTCTGCTATGGTAGAGGACAGCAGCTCGAGTGCGGCCCTCCCATACCTTGCAACACCGCTATCCTTAGTTCCCTACAGCCCTGGCTTATGTTTAAGTGAGGAACTCGCACCTCCATTACCCTATCACTGACCCACAGTTTCTCTTGGCTTCCCACCTTAGAAGGTAAAGGTGTCAGTCAGGCGTGGTGGTGCACACTTGTGATCCCAGCATTTGGGAGACTAAGACAGGAGGATCAGGGTTCATGAACAGCCTCAGCTACTTAGTGAGGGCCTCTGCAACTCAGTGAGACCTTGTTTCTAAATAAAGAATAAAAAATATAGGACTGGGGGTGTAGCTCAGAAGTAGAATGTCTCTGGGTTCCATCCCCAGTACCGCAAAAAAAAATTAAAAATTAAATTTAAAAAAAAGGAAAGGAAAGGTGTTAGTAAAATTTGAATGAGTGAAACTCTGCTTTGCTACTAACAGCTGCTGATAAATGGTATGGCCAAGAAGGGAAGAAAATATGTAGTTAAAAATATGCTTGGGCAGCCGAGCATGGTGGTGCACGCTTGTAATTCCAGCATTTGGGAGGCTGAGACAGGAGGATCATGGTTCGTGGACAGCCTCAGCTACTTAGTGAGGCCCTTTGCAACTGAGACCCTGTTTTAAAATAAAGACTAAAAAAATAGGACTAGGGGTGTAGCTCAGAGGTAGAATGTCCCTGGGTTTAATCCCCAACACACACACACACACACACACACACACACACACACACACACACACACGATGTTTGGGCATCGTATAGTTGTCAGCCAATCACTTTGTTCCTTATACCAACCAGCAGTGTCACCAATGGCTGCCCTTAAGACTATCATTACATAAGAATTTTGGAGCCAGGCTTGGTGACATATGTCTATAATCCTAGCCCTTGGGAGGCTGAGACAGGAGGATTGCAGGTTCAAGGCCAGCCTCAGTAACTTAGTGAGGCCCACAGCAACTTAGTGAGACCCTGTTTCAAAAAATAAAATAGGGCTGGGGATATAGCTTGGAGGTAGCACACTCCTGGGTTCCATCCTAGTATTGCAATAAAAATTTAAAAAACAAAGGAATTGTGGAGGTTCAATGCAGCCATGAAGCACAAACTCATACATGATACCCTGTGTTCATCTGAATAGCTTCCGGGTTCCTGTACGCTCACACGCCCTGCCCAGCCCCGCTCCTTCAGAGCAACCTGGTCAGTCTGGCGCTTCAGAAGCCAAAAGTGGCCATGCGGTAAGAACATACTAGAAAACGGCAAGTGTGACTCGAGGAGCCTATTAAAGTCTGCTGATAAAATGTGAATTTCTGAAAGCATGACATGCACTGTATTGCCAGGTAATGATCCCTGACACATAAGACTGAATTTCATTAGGGGATGATTGATCTTTTCAGGTAATCAATGGGACAGGTACTCTCCTAGGCCAACAGCTTTAGCATGTCTAAAAATACAAGACACCACAGTTATGCGATAGATGAAAAAAAACTTTAAGCCAATCTGTAGATATATTTTAAATAACCCATGAAGCTGCCAAAGTCTACAGAGGACGCTCAGGTCTCAAATTGCCAAGATGACACCTGCTCACACACTGGATCCTGTCTAAAATGTCAATGAGTAGACAGCGAGTAAAAACAAATAAAAAACTGGAAGCCACCCAAAGGTGCTTTCGCTCCCGTCACAGGGAGTGAAGGGCCACATGTTTTCTCCCATATGTGGGCGCTGAGGAGGCATCGGGATACAGGAAAGACTTTAGATCATGAAGAACCCCGGGAGTGATGCAGGGGAGGGCCTGCTGGGACGGGGAGGTTGAACATTTGCAGGAAACACTTCCATTTACATTCCGTACACATGTGAAATTACCAGTGCCGATGTCGGTATCATGTATGAGGAAGGGGAGGGCTTCCTTTGCTAGCAGTGAGTTGGCAGCTGAAACTGCGCGCTCTTCCCCAAGTGCAAAGCTCAGCTATGGCTCTTCAGTTCGCTACCTGCCACGTGAGCTAAGGTGCACACAGAACATACCTGTCGCTCCACCACGTCCTAAGGCAGACAGAGCCTAACGACACACATCTTCACCCAGGGTTTGGGGCTAAATTCCTACCCCACCCCACATCTCACCTAACAGAAACTCCGAGGCCAGGCATAGTGGCGCGCGCTTGTGATCTCAGCATTTGGGAGGCTGAGACAGGAGGATCACAGTTCACAGACAGCCTCGGCTACTACTTAGTGAGGACCTTTGCGACTCAGTGAGACCCTGTATCCAAATAAAGATTAAAAAAATAGGCTGGGGGTGTAGCTCGAAGGTAGAATGCCCCCTGGGTTCCATCCCCAGTACCGCAAAAACAAAAAAAAAGGGGGGGGGGATTTCAGTCTATACCTTTCATACCAAAAATTTTTGCTAAAACAAATAAGGTATGTCTTTTTGTTATTTTTAGATATAAAATGTCCACCAATGAGCTCATTTATTAATATTCAGGGTTGATAAAGTAGAGTCATGAGGGTCATAATCCCAGCAGTAAGTAAATCCATTGTAAGGAGCTTACTGGGGTGATGCCCAGTAGGCTACCAGTAGGCTGGTAGGGCGTGCCTGGAGGGATGGATCCCTGGGGGCGCAGCCTTGGGGACTGTAGGTGGTTCCTCCTCCCCCCTCCCGCTTGCTCTCGCTTGCTTCTGGCCTCCATGATGTGAGAAGCGCAGCCCACGCACTCTCCCACTGCCTCCCACTGCCATCCCTGAGATCCGTGATCCCCAGCCCCCCCATGGGCTGAACCTGAAACAGTAAGAAAATAAATCTTTCCTCTAAGTTATGTGGTCAATCTTTTATATTATAGCTGCAGGAATGCTGACCGGAACACTTTTCAACACCCCAAACTGCAAGCTAGCAGAATGCCTTAAGGGTCTAGAGAGGACCAGACTCCAAGGTGGAAGTGTCCTTCATAGCACCATAAACATCCCTTCTACCTGCTGTTTCGGCCCTCACACAGAGCTGGTCCCCATGGCTTAGGTTAACCTACTCAGAGCTGAACAAGTAAAACCTATATTTGAACTAAAGGAATAAATTTCACACTACCAGTGCCTTAAAAAAAAAAAAAGCCCACAATCTACTATATTTCCTCATAATAAGTTTGCCCACAAAAACACAAGAACCTCAAGAAATACCTCATAGGAAAGAGAAGCAAGCTGGCTTTTTGGGAAAAAAAAAAGAGAGAGAGAGAGAGAAGAAATTTGAAGATCAACAAAAGCCAAACTGTTATTCAGCCAAATACCATTCCTGTTTAAAGAGTCAGAACAAGCCGAGTGTGGTGGCGCATTATATCCCAGCATTTGGGAGGCTGAGAGAAGAGGATCAAAGTTTGTGACAGCCTCAGCTACTTAGTGAGGTCCTTTGCAGCTCAGCGAGACCCTGCTTCAAAAAATAAAGAATAAAAAATAAGGCTTGAGGTGTAGTTCGGAGATAGAATGCCCCTAGGTTCCATCCTCAGTACAGGAAAAAAAAAAAAAAAAAAGCGTCAGAACATCCTTAATAACTCTGGCCATTTTCCCCCATGGAAACCCTTTGACTACCAGCAGAGCTGGGTTTCTAGGGGATGAGGACACAACTCCACAGCGCCACAGGGGGATGACGACACACGACACAGCGCCACAGGGGGATGACGACACACGACACAGCGCCACAACCCACGACACAGCGCCACAACCCACACAGAAACACCAAGGGCCCTGCAGAGAACAGTGGTGGTGTGGCCAGCGTGGGTCTGTGCAGTGCCTGGGGTCAGCATCCTCCTCCTGCTCAGGCCCCCAGCCCTGGGCCACCACCTACTGCCCAGACATGCAGCAGGTTGGAAGCATCTCCCTGCAGACGCGCCCGTACGTGCACCTCCCTGCCGACCTTGGCTCCGCATCTTCCTAGATTCCTGGAATACTCAATAGTCAACATATAAAACCCTCAGAGTAGCTACTTCTACACCCACACGCTTGCCTCCATCTCCATAGAAGAAAAACCACAGATTTCCCTGTACCGTGTTTACCCAAGAGGCCTTTGCCTTTCACTCTGAATACTGTTACAGAGACAAAACTGTATTGTGAGTCCCTGATTACTACCAAGAATGTGTTGGTTTTAAGAGGCTTCCTAAGTCCAGTGGCTACCACAGTCTAAGGTTTAAGCTATGCAAGTACCTCCTGCCATCAACCCCGGGTAAGAGCATGAGGTCAGTGATGGGTGGTGGTGACCTGCATCCTCGGGTACCCATTCTTGCCAGAAATGACTACCCAAGAGGGATACCCTAACCTCATCCCTCACTCAGCCATCAGCTGAGTGTAAATGTGAAGGTCAGGAAGTTGTGTTCCCAATCTATTTCTATTCTCATTGCCAGTCCCTAGCTTACCTCGGAAAAACTATCCCATTGAAAATTTAACATACTGATTGCTTAGCCTTTGGATATCTCTCCTCCGTAGGGGCATTGCAGGATCAAGTGTTAGTGTTATTTTTAATATTCTGAGGGCCCTTCATAGTGCCTTTCACATTGGTTATACTAATTTATGTTCCCTTTCCTCCCTATCCTCACCAACACTTCCTTTTTGGCGGTACTGGGGATTGAACCCAGGGGCATTCTACCTTCGAGCCACATCCTTAGCCCTATTTTTTTATTCTTTATTTTGAAACAGGGTCTCACTAAGTTGCAGAGGGCCTCACTAAGTAACTGAGGCTGGCTGTATATCTGCAATCCTCCTGTCTCAGCCTCCCAAGTACTGGGATTACAAGCGTGCGCCCCACACCTGGCTTATCTTCCTATTTTGATGACAGCCGTTCTAAGAGGCATGAGGCAATACCTCATTGTAGTTCTGGTTTGCATTTGCCTAAGGATTACTCACGCTGAGCACTTTTTCATATACGTGGTGGCTACTTGTAAGCCTTCTTTAGAAAAATGTCTATTTAGATCTTTCCCCATCCCCTGCCCCACGAGCACACTCCATTTTTTTGGTGTTGGAGATGGAGCTGGGCCCCACCATGCTGACAAGCACTCCACCACTGAGTTACAGCCCCCGTTCTTTATCTTTACTTCTTATTAATTTTGTTTTTCAGACTTTGCCCAGGCTGGCCTCGAACTTAGGCTCCTCCTGCCTCTGCCTCTAGAGTAGCTGGGATTATAGTGTGCACCGCCACACCCAGGTCTTTGCCCATTTTTTAACCAGGTTGTTTTCTTACAGCTGAGTCGTTTGAGCTCCTAACAATACCTAGCCATTTGGATATTAACGCCTTATCAGATGAATTACTGCAATAAATTCTTCCATCCCTCAAGTTCACTCTCTTGGCACAATGAATTGCTAACAGGAATTATTTCAGGCCTCAGTAAGGATGACACTGCGGGGCCAAGGCCTCCCACTGCTCCTCAGTCACAGCACTTCCAGCACCCTAAGGCTTGGTTGTTTCCAGGAGACCAGTTCTTTTTTTTTTTTTTTTTTTTTTTTTTTTGGTGGTACTGGGGTTCCTGGAAGCCCTTCTACCTCCGGGCTACACTCCCAGACCTATTTTTACATTTTCATTTTGGAAACAGGGTCTCCTAAGCCAGCGCGCGGGGCTGGCTTCGAACCTGCGCAATCCTCCTGTCTCCGCCTCCCAAGCGCGGGGATTACAAGCGTGAGCCACCACGCCCGGCAGGAGCCCAGTTCTTAAACAGCACTAAAACACCCTCTCTGGGCAGCGCCCTCCCCACCGTCCCCAAGCGGATCCTGCTGGCGTCACTCTGACCCACCTCCAGGCTGTCTGCTCACGTCCTTACTCTCCTTCCCTTTGAAGAATTACGTCCACAGTAACTTAAACCACAGATTTCAAGGACTTTGTTAAAGGAGAAAAGCAAAGCTTCACAAGCCTATGAAAATCTGCAGGAGAGCAAGGAGGATACATTTTGTCATTTATGAGTTGTTCAAAACTGCATCAGTAGGTACAAATCCCATTTGTCAAAAAACAAGGACACTTGTCATCCCCACGCTTGGGAGGCGGAGACAGGAGGATCGCGCAGGTTCGAAGCCAGCCGCGCTGACTTAAGAGACCCTGTTTCCAAATAAAAATATAAAAGTAGGTCTGGGAGTGTAGCCCGGAGGTAGAAGGGCTTCCAGGAACCCCAGTACCACCAAAAAAAGAAAGAAGAACAACAAAAAAAAACAGTAACACTGACACATATTTTCAAAATGTCACTCTAATTTTAAGAAAAAGCAAGATTGAAATCTATTCAAATTCGATGTAATCTAATTAAATGATCGCACTAAGTTATTTAAATTGTTTTCAACAATATTTTTTCTATAAGCCTCTGGAACCAAGAAGGCTACCTGGTTTTATTTAAGACCAACAGTAAGGGCTTTCGGAGACAAGGGAGAACCTCTGAAACTCAGATACTTGTACAAAGGAATAAGGAAATTAAAACAGGGTCCCAGGTTTCAGTAACTGCTAGAGGATTCTGCTTCCTGGCGTGAGGATCAGTTACTGTGTCTAAGAAACCTCAGACTGTTACCTGGCCCCAGCGATAGCACTGCGTGAGGCCGGGGCCCATCAGATAGCTCAGACTCGGAGGTATGTAAAGAAGGAAGCAGAACACCTCACACCCTCTGCCTCCACTCCCCTGCCCTCCTGTCCCAATAAAACAGCAGGCAGTTCTAAGAACAAGGTTAATTCTGCATTACACACACACACACACACACACACACACACACACACGCACACACACACCCCGCAGATGGGGCTGACATGGTCTGAGTAGCACATCTCAGAAGACGATATGCCCAACAGAGTAAGCAAGAAAGGGGGGATCGGAGATAAGCCAGAGACAAAGCCTGGCGTGAATTTCTACACAGATCACTGGGTACCTCCTTTTTCCACTGAAAACAGACCACAATGCTTTGCCACAATTCAAAGGACGCAACTGTTTCTAGAAGCTCGCTCTCCAATCTAACTCGTGGGGATTTCTCAAAACTATTAAAAGCCCCAATGGCTGCAAAATTACCAACATCAGCGCACTCGGGAGGAAACAGAAGCCCCGTTGACAAGTAGAAATGCTGCCCTCCATTCTCCGAAACACTGAACGAGTTCAACGAGAGGTGGGCCCGCAGAGTCTGCTATGACCGGAGTTCTAAGCCAAGACAGCTCCCCCAAAATCTTAGTACCTCCTCCAAACTGGGCACAGCGAACTCACAACAGCAGAAACAATACAAATGGCACCGAAGCCACTTTACAGAGCTGCTGGGGAATCCACACAACTCCCTGTGGAACAGTGAGGTTCCTGTGATGAGCCTCAAAACCAGGCTTTTTGTTGGTAGACGGGCTTGTTTGACAGGGTTTGCGGGCAAGCCGGCGGAAGGCACCGGCACAGAGCAGCAGCTCATTGTTTTATGGTGATTGTTTTACACCAGAGAGAAAGCATCACGGTTTGCTGAAACCTGCTTCTCTTTTTACCCTTACTACTTAGGTTCCCTCTCCTCTGCCGGGAGATGCTTAACTACACGAGTATCATCCACAGAACAAGTGCTATCAAAGATACCCCATCTCTGAGCCAAGGGATGGGCCTGAAGGAGAAAGATCAAATCGCCTTCCACTGAGCCTGCCTTTACCACACGCCATTTTTTAAAGCAGTGTCCCACAGAGGACACAATCTAGAGGAGACCTCGGCGCTGCACTGCGCCATTCCTTCCAACTCTGGAGAGACCTTCTCCTCTATCCATTCCACAAACTGAGAGCCCAAGTCACATTCAAGACTTGTGGTTAGTAGATTAAAAGCAGGGAAAGGTTCTCCTCCAGCAGAGCATATGAGTGAATGGATGGATGAGTGAATGGATGGATGAGTGGATGGATGGATGAGTGAATGGATGGATGAGTGGATGGATGGATGAGTGAATGGATGGATGGATGAATGGATGGATGGATGAATGAATGGATGGATGAGTGAATGGATGGATGAGTGAATGGATGGATGGATGGATGAGTGGATGGATGGATGGATGGATGGATGGATGGATGGATGGATGGATAAATGAGTGAATGGATGGATGAGTGAATGGATGGATGAGTGAATGGATGGATGGATGAATGGATGGATGGATGAGTGAATGGATGGATGAGTGAATGGATGGATGGATGGATGGATGGATGGATGGATGAGTGGATGGATGGATGGATGGATGGATGAATGGATGGATGAGTGAATGGATGGATGAGTGAATGGATGGATGAGTGAATGGATGGATGAGTGGATGGATAAATGGATGGATGGATGGATGGATGGATGGATGGATGGATGAAATGATTCTGTTGAACTTCCACAGACTTATGTAGAGGTCGGAAGCGGAGCAACTTCTTCAACTTCAATACCAAGGAATTGACATCAGGGATTGGAGACTTGTGCGAGCATATTTAAAGCAACATCATTCTCAACAGCTAAAAAGTAGAGTCAACCGAGTGTAGATGAATGAATAGATGTACAAGATAGAATGTGTAAAACAGAGTGTGTACAGACCATGGAATTTTAGTCTCAAAAAGGAAGGGAATTCTTTTTTTTTTTTTTTTTTTTGGTGGTACTGGGGTTCCTGGAAGCCCTTCTACCTCTGGGCTACACTCCCAGACCTATTTTTATATTTTTACTTGGAAACAGGGTCTCTTAAGCCAGCACAGCAAGCTCGGGGATTACAAGGGTGCGCCACCACGCCCGGCCAGGAAGGGAATTGACACACGCCAACATGGAAGAAACTTGGACATTAGGCTGATGAAAAAGTGCAAGCAGAAGAGGGCAGGCAGTGCCCGACTCCCCTTACACATGGTCCCTAGAGTGGTCAAATTCATAGAGACGTAAATAAAATAGTGGCTGCCAGGAGCTAAAGGAGGGGGAAGAGAGAGCTAGAGTTAGTGGGCACAGAGTTTCAGTTCTGCAAGGTGAATGCAGTTCTGGAGGTGGACGGCGGTGACGGATGCAGAGCACAGTGAAGGTGCTTAATGCCACTCAACTGTGTACTTAAAAATGGTTATGATGGTGAATTTTACACTCTTATCTTTCAGCACAATTTTAAAAAATAAAAATTGGCCTCTAAAGTAAATTATATATATATTTTTTTTACCAACAATAAAAATTTATGATACATCCTAAAAACAGTGAATTCTACACTTTAGTTTTTTGGGGGTTTTTTTGTTTTGTTTTGTTTTTGTTTTTTTGGTAGTACTGAGATTATACCCAGGGCCTCATGCCAGTATTCTACTGAGCTCCATCCCCAGCCCAGAACATCCAGGATTGAGTTGGAAATGAGTGAACTGTATGATACATGAACCATATCTCAACAAAGCTATTTTTTTTTAAATATTGGAGAAGGGGCCAGGGCGGTGCTCCCTGGGGACTGACAGAGCCCCAGGCTCCAGGCACAGCTGGGGTTGTCTCCCTCACTCACTTCTGCCTCCTTTTCTTCCTCCTTTCTCCTGACTCCAGGCGGCACAGAGTCTTAAGACGAGACCATGGGCCCCCTGCTCCCCACATTCTCTTCAATTACTTCTGCAGGTACATGAAGAAACCCAAGAACCGGTATGTTGAATGCATAAGTAGAAGAAAAAGAATCTCAGAGGAAAATCAGAATTGCACTCAACTAGATCAGCCAAGCACAGAAGAAGAAGATGCATATGTTTCCTCTAATATGCCCAAACTAGGAAACACAAAGAATACCAGTGGGTCTCCAGATATTAAAGGGGAAATACTAGCTAAGTTTAGATGGTAAGATAGGAGAGGAGGAAGGCCGGTCTTGATTAATAAGGGTCTACACTTGAACATGTGTAAAATTATGAATAAGATATGGTTAACCTGGACAACCATTGGTGGGAGGGGGGAAGGGAAAATGGGGGTGGGGGGGGAAGAGGGCACCAAATATAGTGTAAATGTATACTATTTATGTTCAATAAAAAAATTGTTAAAAAAATAAAAAATAAAAAAATAAAGTTGCTTATTTTAAGCTACTGAAAAAAAAATAAAAAAAAAAAAGAATTGCACTCAACTATTTATTAAGGATTTTACTAGCTCCACACTGGGAGTTTCAAAGAATAAAACAATAAATACTACTTGACCTGACACAAGTGAACATAAAATCAAATTTTAAAAAGGGGAGAGGGAGCTAGCAATATTGAGAAGACACGGGACTTTAGAGTACAGAAGAAATCTTATCTGGTTCACATACTGTCCATGTGCTTTGACAAAGATGATCAAAAATAATTTGCCCTCCCCAGGCATGGTGACACATGCCCATAATCCCAGTTCTTGGGAGGCCGAGAGAGGAGGATCACAGGTTCTAGGACAGCCTCACCAACATAGCAAGACTCTGAGCAACCTAGTGAGACCCTGTTTCAAAAACAAGAAAATCAAATGGACTGGGGATATAGTTCAGAGGCAGACTATCCCTGGGTTTAATCCCCAGTACCTCAAAAAAAAAAAAAAAAAAAAAGGAGCCGGGCGTGGTGGCGCACACTTGTAATCCCAGCACTGAGACATGAGGATCGCACAGGTTCGAAGCCAGCCTCAGCTACTTAGTGAGGCTCTCAGCAACTTACTGAGACCCTGTTTCCAAATAAAATATAAAATAGGTCTGGGAGTGTAGCCCGGAGGTAGAAAGCCCCTGGGTTCCATCCCCAGTAGCAAAAAAAAAAAAAAAAAAAAAAATACTTAGAAATGTGCCTTAATGTAAACACCTGGGGTATCCGAGCAAAGGGTACAGTGGGACTTCCTTATACTATTATTGCCTTTTTATGTAAGTTTGAAATTAAAGTTACAAAAAATAAAATAGGAAAATAATAATTTGCCCTCTGTGTGGGGAAGGTTCCATTGGAGACCAACACTAAAGGAACCATCCAGAAACTTTCAAAAACAAAATCTAGCTCCCCACAGAGAAGCAGAAGAGGGGGATTGTGTCTGAGGAAATAGAAAAGGAAGGAGACAGGAAATGGGACTGTTTGTGTTGGCTGGGGATGCTGGGTGGAGGAAGGCACTTCACCTGATAAGAGGAAGCTAGCTGGGGCTTATCTGTGGAGATAAATGGGAGGGACACAGGGAAGGGGGCTGAGCTCAGCCCAGAAAACGGGGCGGGGCAGCAAAACAAACAAGGCAGGCATTCGGACTGGGGTTTTGATGGAAAACTATCCGCTATTACATATGACATAAACTGGACGTAATTAATTGCCTTAATTACGACGATGCACACAGCCCTTAACTTTTCTCTGGGCTTCTAAGGGCACTGCACTCCAGCCTTCTAAGGAGATGGATGCCAGACACGGCCTTCGCTCGTAACACACTAAGTCTGCTGCGACTCCACCAGGATGGGAGGACCCCTGTACATTCCTAGCGCCCGCATCTGGGCTTTTTCTGGAACAAGCTGAGCTTTCCAAAAGCAGAGACAGAACCAAGTATCAGCTGCTCCAGCATCACAGGGACGTGGAATCTTAATAACAGAAGTGCCTTTGTAGCGGGAGGAAGCAGAACCTGGCCTGGTTACTGTATCCCACACCAAATGCTTTGAGGATGACAAAGTTAAATTCCAGAAGGTCTTCTTTCGGTTTTAGTGAACACAAAGTGCTTCCTTGGAGGGAAAATTTTTTTTTCCCAATAAAGACAGTAAAACAATAAAGACAATAAAAACAAATATGTTTTTAGATCATTTTTAGAATCTACATGTTTAAACTATTCTTGAAAATAAAACTGAGATGTTTTGCCAAACAAACTAATACCAGGCAATTTAGCTGCCCTGGGCATCCAATTATTCTTGTTTGACATTGTTTTGATACACTGAATGGTGTTGAGGAAATTATTTCAGAGCTTGTCTTTTTATTTATTTGTCATGTGTGTGCATACGTGTGTTTTACTGAGAATTGAACCCAATGGCTCCTACCTCTGAATTACACCCCCAATACCTCTTTTTTTTTTTTTTTTTTTTTTGCGGTACTTGGGGTGGAACCCAGGGACAGTCTACCTCCAAGCTACACCCACAGCCCTATTTTTTTATTCTTTATTTTGAAACAGTGTCTCAAGGAGTTGCAAAGGACCTCACTAAGTAGCTGAGACTGTCCTAGAACCACAATCCTCCTGTCTCAGCCTCCCAAATGCTGAGCTTACAAGCCTGTGCCACCATGCCTGGCCCTGTTTTATTTTTTTATTTTGAAACAGGGTCTCACTAAGTTGCAGAGGGTCTTGCTAAGTTATTAAGGCTGGCAATGGACCTGTGATCAGCCTCCCAAGTACTGAGATTACCTGGCCAGAGCTTATCACCAGATCTTAAAATTTCATTAACGTACAACTTAAATACTAAATATTCAAATGTATTATAAAGATATCTTAGTATCTATAAAAGACAACAAATGTTAGTTTATATACTTGAACTCTAAGGGGAAGAAAAGATACCACATGTGGCATGAGTCACCTGGGTGTGGCCGGGCTTTGGGGTGACTAAGAGCCGGCTCCCAGTCATCCAGGACAAAGAGACGCACAGTCCCAAAGCCATTCTGAATGGATCTATGTTTGGGCAACAACTGCCCTAGGTTCTGGTTTTCTAAGAAGAAATGTTTCACAGAGCAAACCCTTACTAGGTAGCTGCCTGGCCCTTCCTTTGATCAGGGATGAGATGTCCTTGGTCCCTAATCCCCTGCTTGGCTCTGGGTCATTCATGCAGAAAGGCTGAAAGACTGCCCAAGGAAGACCTTCTCTAGGGCCAAGGAACAGCGCCCTACTCTAAGGAAAGAAAGCCCGGCAGTGAGGATCCCAGAAGGCACTCCTATAACCCCCCACGACCAGGCCCCTGGAAGGTGTTAAAGACAGACATCAGGCCTGGTGTGAATCCCCAACCAGAGGGCTAGAGCTGGCTTGAGAAATGAGCCGATTCTTGCTAAGTCTCTCCCAAAGCCCTTTCCCACCATACAGGCTGGGGGAAAAAAAACAAAAAACAATCTCCAATAGAGAGAAAGAGTCCACACTTAAGGAGCACAGAAGAGGAGGCCAGTCCTGAGGGCTGGGAGACCCCCGATGCTCTCGGTGAGACCCCTCCTCATCCTGGGAGACACCACATCCTCCTAACACACACTCCTTTTTTTTTTTTTTTTTTTTTGCTTAAATTATTTTGACTTTCTGTCACTTAGAACCAAGAATCCAAACTAATACATATAACTCCAATTGTCAACACCCAACAATAAGTGTTCTCAAAATATTGGGAATTAACACCTAAGGCTTAAAATATGGCACAAAATAGGTAAACATAAAATTTTAAAGTGAAAGTTTAAACTTTTTTTTTTTTTTTTTTTGGGTGGTACTGGGGTTCCTGGAAGCCCTTCTACCTCCGGGCTACACTCCCAGACCTATTTTATATTTTTGAAACAGGGTCTCTTACGCCAGCGTGGCTGGCTTCGAACCTGCGCGATCCTCCTGTCTCCGCCTCCCAAGCGCGGGGATTACAAGCGTGCGCCACCACGCTCGGCTTAAACTTTTTGTTGTTGTTGTTGGTGGTAGTAGCACTAGATTTTGAGGCCAGGGGCAATCTACCTCTGCGCTACACTCTCAGATCTTTTTGGGGGGTTTTTGTTTTTGTTTTTGTTTTGGTGGTACTGGGGGTGGAACCCAGGGGCCTTCTACCTCCGGGCTACAATCCCAGACCTATTTTATACTTTTTATTTGAAAACAGGGTCTCCTAAGCCAGCTGAGGCTGGTTTCGAACCTGCGCGATCCTCCTGTCTCAGCCCCCCCAAGCTCACATGCGCCACCATGCCCGGCTTGTTTTAATTTTTGAAACAGGGTCTCGGCCAGGCGTGGTGGCGCACGCTTGTAATCCCCGCGCTTGGGAGGCAGAGACAGGAGGATCGCGCAGGTTCGAAGCCAGCCACGCTGGCTTAGGAGACCCTGTTTCCAAAAATAAAATAGGTCTGGGAGTGTAGCCTGGAGATAGACAGGCTTCCAGGAACCCCAGTACCACCAAAAAAAAAAAAAAAAAAAAAAAAAAAAAAAAAAAAAAAAAACAGGGTCTCACTAAGCTTCTGAGTGTCTCAGCCAAACTGCTAAAGCCGTCCTAGAACCTTCTATCCTCCTGTCTCAGCTTCCCAAGTACTGTAATTACAGTCACGCACCACCCTACTCAGCTACATCCTAATTTCTAAACAGTTACCCTCACACTCTGCTAGGAAAGTCCTGGCTGAGCTGCTCGGACTTTCGCTGGCCCCTGACTTCAGGGGCAGCTTTGCCTGGGGGGATTTCCACAATATTCCCCAAATAAAATAATATTTATCTTGGCACTTTAAAGGTTTCCATAACACAAATGTGCTACCTTAAATTAAAAAAGGTAGCTATGACTTCTAAAATAAAGGTTAAAAGTGCAAACTATACATTTACAAGTGGAACCGCTTCAAAGCTCTTTGAAACAATAACTATTCCATCCTTAAAGAACAGCAATTTGGAAAACAAAGATAAGCAGCCCAGAGTTCCAACCAGAGGTCCAAGCAAGCGGCTTACAACACCCAGTAGATGGGCAGGGGCCCTCCTTGGACAGTAAACTCACTGCCACACACTCGGCTGAACTTCAAGAGTGTGCCGTTCACATTGATTTTTCCTATATTAATAAAATACACTGGGAGCCAGGTGTGGTGGCGCACACTTGCAATCCCTGCGCTTGGGAGGCTGAGACAGGAGGATCGCACAGGTTCGAAGCCAGCCTCAGCTACTTAGTGAGGCTCTCAGCTACTTAGTGAGACCCTGTTTCCAAATAAAATATAAAATAGGGCTGGGAGTATAGCCCGGAGATAGAAAGCCCCTGGGTTCCACCCCCAGTACCACCAAAAAAATAAAATAAAATAAAATAAAATAAAATACACTGGAATTGTGTTATGCTGCAAACGAATGAGACCTAGAATCCTAAGAGAATTATACAACTATTATTAGACAATATTTCAAAAGGCAGAAGAAGACTGTGCCTAAGAAAGGATGGAGAAATATCTTCCAAGTACTTGTCCAGTCTCCCAAAGTTGAACATGACCAAGAAACCAAGAAAAATACAAAAGGCCCCAACTTCAAAAACCTGCGCCCCAGCTGAGCATGGTGGCAAACACCTGTCATCCCAGTGCTTGGGAGGCTGAGACAGGAGGAGTGCAAGTTCAAAACCAGCCTCAGCTCTTTAGTGAGGCCCTTTGCAATTAACTCAGTGAGACCCTGTTTCAAAATAAATAATAAAAAATAGGGCTGGGAGGTAGCCCAAAAGTAGAATGCCCCTGGGTTCCATCCATCCCTAGTACCTTAAAAAAATGGTACTTGAACTCTGGACAGTGTCTGTCGGGGGCCACAGAACACTCTGCGGGCCTCAAGGGAGCCAGGAAAGGACCAGCAAGCAGCACCACGTGCTGGTGTCCTGGGGCCTAGGACATTCTTCCTCAGCCAGCTCTCTGTGTGCTCCAGGCTGGGCCACTCACACACCTGCTGTGCTCAAAGCAAGCACCAGGGGATGGGGTGCTCTCCCATCCTGCTACCAGCACCACCAAGACCCCATCCACCTCTTGGAGGAACCCAAGACCACGCGCGCCAGCCTGCTGTGAGGACCTCTACGCACCACACGTGGTCCTGGCCAACGTCACTGCTCTCTTAGTAAATCCAGCCCACGCTCTGCGTCTCTGACTCGACCTCTCAGACGCTGATGATGCCCAAGGCCTGCTCCTTGCTTCTGAAACCCTCTTCCCTTGTTTCCCCAACAGTCCATCCTCCTGAGAAGCTTTTTCTGTGACCTCAGCCCAGATTCCGGTGAGATCTCCTCCTCCACCACAGGGAAAGAGAACCACTTCTCTCTACACACTTTCCACTGGAAATCAGATTCACTGCTACACTTTCAGGATATGACCTCCACAAGACGCCTCAAATTTTACTTATTTTTTAAATTTTTATTCTATTTATTTCTTTATTGCTGTACTAGGAATTTAGCCCAGGGGCATTCTACCTCTGCCCTACAGCCCCTTATTTCTATTTTTTATTCTTGATTCTTTTTTCAGGTCTGAGGATGGAACTCAGGGGCATTCTACCTCCGAGCTATACCTCCTGCCCTATTTTGTATTCTTTATTTTGAAACAGGGTCTCACTAAGTTGTGGAGAGCCTCACTAAATAGCTGAGGCTGTCTGCGAACCATGATCCTCCAGTCTCAGCCTCCCAAATGCTGGGATTACAAGTGTGCGCCACCACGCCCAGCTTTTATTTTTGATTTTGAAACAGGGTCTCACTGAGTTACAGAGGGCCTCACTAAGTAGCTGAGGCTGGCTGAGAACTGTGATCCTCCTGTCTCAGCCTCCAAAGCACTGGGATTACAAGCGTGCGCCACCACGCCCAGCTGCCCTCAAAATTTTAGAAAGATTTACATCAGAGACTCCTGGCTTGATGGCTCCGAGTGGAGCCCAAGAATTTGCCTTTTTAGCAAGGCCCATGAGATCTCAGGCTCCTGAGCTCTTTATAAGCTACCTACGGATGCCTCTGCTTGGCTGGCTGTACAGCGGATGTGGCATCTCCTTTGTACCCTGCCCGTTTCTCCACCCAGGACTTGCCATGGGCACACAGGCACTGTCCTCCCTCCTTCCCCTACCTCAACAGCTAATCAACTAACTGTGCAAACCTGTTGTTTTCTATTTTGAACCTACCTCCTATCATCCCCACAACTGTCTCTGTAAATTTTTTTTTTTTCCCCAGGTCTGGGGATGGGACCCGGGGGCATTCAACCTCCGAGCTATATCCCCTGCCCTATTTTTAATTATTTTGAAACTGGGTCTCACTAAGTAACTGAGGCTGTCTGTGAACCACAATCTTCCGGTCTCAGCCTCCCAAATGCTGGGATTACAAGCGTGCGCCACCACGCCTGGCCTCGTTTCTGTAGTTTAAATCACTGTGTCAGCCGGGTGTGGTGGAGTATACTTGTGGTCCCAGTACTTGGGAGGCTGAGACTATCACCGCAGGTTTATGGCCAGCCTCAGCTACTTAGTGAGGCCCTCCATAACTTAGTGAGACCCTGTTTCAAAATCAAGAATAAAAGCCGGGTGTGGTGGCACAAGCTTGTAATCCCAGCATTCGGGAGGCTGAGACAGGAGGATCTTGGTTCGCAGACAGCCTCAGCTACTTAGCTAGGCCTTTGCAACTCAGTGAGACCCTGTTTCAAAAAATAAAAAAACTAAAAAATAGGCTGGGGGGTGTATCTCGGAGGTACAATGGCCCTGGGTTCCATCCCCAGTACCGCAAAAAAAAAAAAAAAAAGAATAAAAAATAGGACTTGGGGTGTAGCTCAAAGCTGAAATGCCCCTGGGTTCAAACCCCAATTATACACCAAAAACAAACAAACAAACAAACAAAAACACTTGTGTGCCTCACCCTTATTACTCTTAACAGCCTTTATTACTGTTTTATTCAAATCACAGGACAGGGGAACTGGTCATAGAACAGCCCCATGCTTAAATTTCCAAACAACAGCCAAACTGTTTCCCAAAGCAGCCCCACCATCTTACACTTGCACCTGCCGGGCGGGAGGGACCTCCTTAACAGCGTGACCACGACAGACGAGGTCACTGCCTGCTCTATCTCCGCCATCCTAGCGGAGGTGAGTCTCAGTGTGGATTTCGCTTGCATTTCCCCAAACAGCTAATGATGTTAAGCTTTTTTTTTTTTTTGCAGTATGGGAGATTGAACCCACAGCCTCACAGGCAAGCATTCTTCCATTGCGATATCCTATTTATTTATTTATTTATTTATTTATTTATAATTTTTGAGACAAAATGTTACTAAGTTGTCCATGCTGGCCTTGAACTTGAAATCCCAGGGCAGGTGCTTCTCCGTGTGATGCAGGTTACCCCACATGTCGCATTTTGGAGCCCTCAGCGCACTCTATGGGAAATATGTAATTACCTCCTTATATCCTGACCAAGCCATAAGGTTTCTGAGGCCAGAGATTGTGTCCGTCCTCCTTCCAGCTCTACCCCAGGGTCTGGCCGACTGGCCCGTAGCTAACAAAACCCAGTGAATATTTTGTTAAATAAACGGGTTACCAGTCCAAGCCTAGATTTCTGTTTCACATGTCAATCCTACAATACCTATCATAAACTAATTAGTAGATCTGTCGGTAAATATGCTTTCAGAGACCAATAAAACGTCTAAAGCAGCACACTCCCGAGCCTTGTAAGGATCTGGTTCACTTATCTTATAAGCTACAACGGACAGAAAGTATCTTCTGCTGACAGCTGCTCTATAAATATTTACTGAGATAAAACAGGGGAGCCCCGGCTTCTTTACAACACCTAAGCATCTGTCGGTATGGCGAGGCACGGGGGTGGGGGTGAGGTCAAGACCACAGTGAGGAACAGCCTTCCCCCTCCCAAAAGAGTTTATTCTTCCAGGTTGTGTGTGTGTGTGTGTGTGTGTGTGTATGTGTGTTGCTGGGATCGAACCCAGGGGCATTCTGCCTGTGAGCTACATCCCCGGCCCTTTTTATTTTTGTGTGAAACAGGGTCTCACTAAATTGATGAAAGTCTCACTATAGCTGCTGAGGCTGTCCTTGAATCAGCGATCCTCCTATCTCCCAAGTACCAGGATTGTGGACATGCACCATCGCGCCCGGCTACATCTTCTCTTTTATATTCTCTGTAGCTCCGTTATATCCAAGGTTCCCCAAATGCACACGTGCGCGCGCACACACACACACACACACACATACACACACACACACACACACACACCACTCGCTGATACAAAGCTGGCTCTCCCATCCCCCTTGACTGAGAAGACGTGAAATGCAGTGAACTGACGGGCCTGCGTCATGACACGGTTCTCTAGTGTCAAACAAACTGGAATATGAGTTTTAGGCACCGCAATGCAGGAGGGGAGGCCGGCTTCAAAGGGTTTCAAGCCACGGCAGACATCCAGGTAGGACATCCAGGCAGGACAGCTCCCGGTGCCGGGGGGTCCCTGACCCTGTCCCCAGCCCACCGCTCCCAGAAGACCCGTTTCCCCTCAACACTCTGCTCTAGTTCCCACTCCCTCGTCTTACACTGGTTTGTTCCTGTACTGTCTAGTTGCCAGCAGGTGCTTTCTAATTTTCCTATCATAAACATGTACTGTTCTAAGAGAGGAAGAAATTGTTTTTTGTGGGTCTGGAGATGGAACCCAGGGGCATTTGACCTCTGAGCTGCACCCCCTGCCCTATTTTTTTTTCTATTTTTTTTTTTATTCTTTATTTTGAAACAGGGCTCACTAAGTTTCAGAGGGCCTCACTAAGTACCTGAGGCGGTCCACAAACCACGATCCTCCGGTCTCAGCCTCCCAAATGCTGCGATTACAAGCTTGCGCCACCACACCTGGCAAGAAGTTCTTTTTTTAAAGTACCAAAAATTCTGGGTACAGTGACACATGCCATTATCCCAGTCCTTGGGAGGCTGAGATAATGGACTGCTCAGCAACTTAGCAAGGTTTGCAGCAACAAACTAAGACATAAAAATTTAAAAAATTAAATAAAAAATAAAATAAGCCTGGGGGTGTAGCTCAGAAGTAGAATGCTCCTAGGTTCTAGCCAGGCGTGGTGGTGCACGCTCATAATCCCAATACTTGGGAAGCTGAGACAGGAGGATCACAGGTTTTCAGCTAGTCTCAGCAAATTGTGAGGCCCTCTGCAACATAGTGAGACCCTGTTTCAAAATAAAGAATCAAATAAGGGGTTATAGCTCAGAGGTAGAATGCCCAATACCAAAAAAAAAAAAAAAAAAAGGAAAAGAATGGTCCCCTAAGAGTATGACAAGCCATCTTCTTATAAACCTACTTTTACTGATTTTCAGCCTAAAAGTAAACAGAACTTGTCCGCAGCACTTTTACAGTTCATCGCCCCTTCTCAGACAAACTTAGAATGACCTCACAGGGGGGAAAGTTCATTTCTCTAATTTGTCATGTGTTACAGATCTCTGGTCTGACACATTTTTAAATCACAAAGCATACACTTACAACCTCCTTATTAATACACTTATTAATACACTTACAACCTCCTTATTAATCTTAAACAAGAGGCAAGCCATTCGGACGTGGCTGGCAGGACATCTGATTTCCTTCCCACCTCGCTTTCCTTAAGGAGGGAAGGATGGAGGCGCATTTGTCTGCAGGCCGGCCAACCTCCTCCGACAGGATATCGCATCCGCTGCCGGCTTCTCTGCTTTTGTTCACTGCTTGGAACAGGAAAACTGGCTTTCCTGCCTTCTCAATACCAAGGGGTAAGTCCTGCAAGGGCAACATCCCTCAGACCCACCCCAGGGTACCCTGGAGGCGAGAGGAACACGCACCGGTCCATTCTCTCCCCAAATATTCCCTCGGCAGGCAGCCGAGGACCGCGCCAGTTCTGAGCCTTCACATCCTGTCTCCCTGGCAGAAGAGAGAGGAAGAATGACGAAGCTGCCGGCCCTGGGCCTCGCAACCTGCCCTGTGGCTGTGAAGGGCTGCCCAGCGTCCGTCACCACTCCATCTTTCTCAGAAAGGCAAACTGGCCGCTGTCAGACAGGAGACACAGTTCAGAAAACATCTCTGTGAAGATGCACAGCCCAGAATACAAGAGGACCACAGAGGGCTCACTCTAGTGATGGAATAATTTCTCCTCCTCCTCCTCCTCCTCCTTTTCCTCCTCCTTCTTCTTCTTTTCTTTTCTTTTTTTCTCTTAGCACTGGGGACTGAATCCAGGGGCATTCTATCTCTGAGCTATACCCCCCCATCCTTTTTCATTATTTGATTTTTTTTTTTTTTTTTTTTTTTTTTTTTGCAGGTCTGGGGATGAAACCCAGGGGCATTTGACCTCCAAGCCACATCCCCTGTCCTATTTTTTTTTTTATTATTCTTTATGTTGAAACAGGGTCTAAGTTGCGGAGGGCCTCACTAAGTAGCTGAGGCTATCCGCGAACTGCAATCCTCTGGTCTCAGTCTCCCTAATGCTGGGATTACAAGCGTGTGCCACCACACCCAGCTTCATTATTTGATTTTAAAACAAGGTCTCGCTAAGCAACTGAGGTCTCCTTAAGTTGCCGAGACCAGCCTCAATCCTATGATACTTCTATCTCAGCCTCCCACGTCCTGGGATTACAGGTGTACGCCCCCACACTTGGATCCATGACGGAATTTTAAAGGGGCTGGGGAACAGAAGGAAAGAAGAAGTACTAAGTCTAGGGCACTGTGTCTAGGCAATGTCATGGCAGGAAAGAAGAGAGGCAGTGAAAGATGCCAGACAAGCCGAGGGCACAGCCAAAGATGCGATCGCCGCCCTGCACCTCGTGAGCTGAACAACTCGACTGCGGGGCCCAGCAGCCCCGTCCAGCCCAGAAGGCCTCCCCAGCAGGGAAGACACATATTACTACCAACACCGGTGCTGCTGGGCCTCGGCTGGGTCTGGGTCCCACCTGTCCATAGGCCTCTCCCTACCCCAGACCCCTGTCGTAAACCACCATGCCATCAGGTGCTAAGATGAGCGCCCACTGCCTCTCAGCTTGGGCATCCACGCAGCCCCTTCACGTACAACACCTGTCCACGCCCTTCTCCCGCCGGGCTTCTCAGATACGGGTGGTAAAGGTGCACTCTCCAATCCACAGGGAACCAATGCTTTCTAAAATACAAACGGCTGGGTGTTGGTGGTGCACACCTGTAATCCCTGTACTTGGGAGGCTGAGACAGAAGGATGGTAGGTTTGAGGACAGCCTCAGTATGTAGTGAGACTCTCATCAACCTAGTGAGACCTTGTTTCCAAATAAGAAATAAAATCAGGCTTGACGGTGTAGCTCGAAGATAGAATGCCTCTGGGTTCAATCCCCAGTGTCTAAGTAAATAAATTATAGATAGATAGATAGATTTTTTTTATGGTACTGGGAATGAAATCCAGGGGCATTCTACCTCCGAGCTAAACCCCCTGCCCTATTTTTTATTCTTTTTTTTTTTAAACAGGGTCTCACTAAGTTGAGGAGGGCCTCGCTAAGTAGCTGAGGCTGTCAGCAAACCACAATCCTCCTGTCTCAGCCTCCCAAGTACTGGGATTACAAGCATGCACCACCATGCCCGGTAATGTTTTGTTTGTTTTTTTTTTCCAGTACTGGAGGTGGAACCCAGAGGCATTCTACCTCCAAGCTATGCCCAGCCCTATTTTTTATTTTATTTTATTTTATTTTATTCTTGGTGGTACAGGAGATGGAACCCTTCTACCTCTGGGCTACTACACCCCCAGACCTATTATATATATATATATTTCTTTTTTTTTTTTTTTTTTGGTGGTACTGGGGATGGAACCCAGGGGTGACTTGGCTTATATTTGGAATATGTTAAAGAAATTCATATCCAAACATGAACTGGGCCTGCAGCATAAAATAATCACAGTTATTTTTTTTCCCTAGAACAAGTAAATTACAGAAACATACAAGAGTTAACAAATGACCTAGAGACCCTGTCTCTAAGTAACTGTTTATGAGCCTACCATTTTTAAAGCCTTTTTTTCTCTTGAAAGGCGAGAGTCAGAAGAACATTCTAGAAAATGGTATGACGTCAGAAAGTCAGCTCTGCAGAATAAGGGTAGAGAAGGCAGCTGGTCAGGGACACACCGATGATGACTGGGGGTTTTACAGAGGACTAGATGGATGTTTTAAAGTGCTCTAAAAAATGAAGGCCCCTTAGCGCTCACTGCTAATCCCTTTTTCTGGTAGCGGTTCATAACTGGGAGACAAGATTCTCATCTGTCTGCAGTGGTTTATCTGAGCACACTGGACCAGATCAATTCCACACTCTCCTTGAAGCCTGTGTAACTGGGTAGGAGTTCTCAGATTTCTGCCTTGCCGCCCTCCTGGTCATGGTCACGCACGGCTGAAATCAAAGGCTATATTTAATACCCTCTATCTCCCACCTCATCTATCCAGGGAGTTCAAGTTCAACGTGGTCTAGAGGAAAGGGGCTTAATAAGAAAGTATGTATGTATCGATACTAGGGGCAAAACCCAGGGGCATTCTACTTCTGAGCTATATTCTCAGCTCTACTTTTATTTTTATTTTTATTTTGCTTATTTATTTATTTATTTATTTATTTATTTATTTATTTATTTATTTTTGGTGGTACTGGGGTAGGAACCCAGGGGCTTTTCTACCCCCGGGCTATACTCCTAGACCTATTTTATACTTTATTTGGAAACAGGGTCTCGCTAAGTTGCTGAGAGCCTCACTAAGTAGCTGAGGCTGGCTTCGAACCTGTGCCATCCTCCTGTCTCAGCCTCCCAAGTGCAGGGATTATTAATGTGAGCCACCACACCTGGCTCTTTATTTTTATTTTGAAACAGGGTCTCCCTAAGTTGATGAGAATCTCACTACTTGCTGAGGTTGTCCTTGAACCTACAATCCTCCTGCCTCAACTTCCCAAGTACTGGGATTACAGGCCTGTGCCACCACTCCCGGCCAACAAGTATTTATTAAATAAATATATGCCCTGATCTAATCAGGATCAAATGCCCATTGAGTTCATCCCCAAATACTTTCTACATATAATTTACATACTTTACATCTTCCTCTTACCTAAATTATAGCAAAAGTTTTCTAAGAAGCATCTAAATCCCGGCTCTCTGTCCCCTTCAACGGCCCAGCCTCAGAGCTGTGGCCTGCAGTGAAGCTGACCTGGGGGCCTCCAGCTGGAGACCACAGCAAGGCGTAAAGTCAACGCTCTGCAGCCGGCCCTTGTCCGCCTCCCCCACCCTTGGGTGACCTGAATCTATACACCCTTAACTCTCCCTATATTTCATCAGGCTCAACTTCTCACTGTTCCCCAAACGCACCCCATGATTGCCTTCCTCAGGGCCTGCACGCCTGCAATTCCTCCGCCTGGGATGAGTCTCACCTCTCCGATCTCCGCTGAGCTCCCATGCCAGCCCGCCCATGAAGCTCCTTCCGCTTCCCTCCGCTGGAGGTCCTGTCTCTCCCGGGGCCGGTTCCATGCTTTACTGATAATTCTCCAGTGACATCATCTTCTAACTCAGATATGGACAAAGCTTATTTTGCAAACTTCACTGCCCAATTAGTCCACCAACAAGGCGAGACAGGATCCGCCTCATCCATCCAGGTCCCCAAAGTGCTTGGCACACAGAAGGGACTCAGCAAATGTGTTCATGATTGAGGCACGTGTGACCTTAAAAGTCTGGCTATTCAGATAGATGTGGAAACAGTTTCCAAACATCTATAAAACACATATTCATGTTTATTTATTTGCCAACCAAGACACTCATTTGTTTTGTGTTGGTACTGGGAATTGAACCCAGGGGCATTTTTTTGGGGGGGGGGGGAGTAAAAAGGTTTATTGGAAGCAGCAGGGAAGCAGGGAATAGGGAAAAGTGGCCAAACACCCCAAAGGGGCTGTCGGAACTCTGGAGTCCAGCAGCTGCTTTCAGGACAATACTCGAGGGTAGCCCAAGCCGAATGCCTTCAGTTGCAAGCTGCTTTCTCCCAGAGTCCACACGACCTGCCAGAAAAGAGGTGCAGGTCACCCCTAGGGGCCCTGGTCGGCACTGATGTCCAGCAGAGGCCTTCAGGTCACTTCCTGAGTGTAGCCTGGGCCACGTGGCCGTCAGTTGCACTCCACCTTCTCTCAAGGCTAACGTGACCTGCGAAAGAGAGAAAAGCTCCCCAAAGGGGAGGGGTACCCCGAGAGGGAAAAACCCGAACCCAGGGGCATTCTACCTCTGAGCTATACCCCACCCCGGCCTCTTTTCAAACAGGGTCTTGCTAAGTTCCTAAGGATCTCACTAAGTTGCTGAGGCTGGCCTCGAACCTGTGATCCTCCTGTGTCATCCTCCCAACGTCTGGGACTACAAATGGGCACCAACATACCCGTTCCTTGCTCAGTTCTTTACCCAAGGGATTAGCATGACCCACATAGGTACTGTATAGCAGAAGAGAAGGAAAAATACAAAGATAAAGATCAACCAAAGTCATGTCTAACCCAAGTGCATGCATCTGCATAAAAATCAACTTTATATCCTATGAATAAAGATGTTTATTGGCATTTATCTAAAAATAATGAGCAGGAGTTCTTTTACTGGTTATGCTGTGAGTCCAACTACGATCAGCAGATGTCACCCAGCTTCCAAGAGGCCCCAGGCTAAGCATTAGTGTCTTTGAGAATCATTAAAATCCCAGGCAACAGAACTATGCAAATCTGTGATCTATGAAGCTTAAAGTCACGGATGGTTTCATATGCAAAACAGAATTGCTCCATGCCCTATTCTTACAATCAATTCAGATTATTTTTAATCTGAAGCTCTACAAAAACAGGTTTCAGTTTCAAGTCTAAAGAAAGCAAAGGTTTTACAGTTCTTAAATCTCAGTTATAGTATAAAATCTACAATAATGTACTACTCATAATTCATATAACATAATATGAATGATACAATATTTAACAAGCTTAATATGGCTTCTAAGGTTAATTAAGGATATAATCAAGGTTAAAATCCCTGCATATTTGGGGGATATTTGCACCTAGGGAACATATTCTAAAATGCCATAGGAAGCACTAGCTTAAACGCCCTCTTTTCTCTAATTAGCATAAAAAGAAATTACCTGTGTCTAAAACAAATCTTAATTTTAGGACTCCTTAGGATGTTAGTAGCTACATTACCATAAAAGTAAAAGGTTCTATGCCATCCTTTTTTTTTGAAGTGTGTGAGTGGGGGGGGGGGTGTTACTGGGGATTGAACTCAGGGAGGTTCTACCTCTGAGCTCTCTCTCTCTCCAGACCTTTTTCTGTTTTGTTTTGAAACAGGGTCTCACTAGGTTGCTGACAGTCTCACTAAGTTGCCAAGGTTGGCTTTGAACCCGCAACCCTCCCGTCTCAGACTCTCAAGTACTGGAGGACAGGCATGCGCCACCTCGCCCTACTTCTGTCTCACCTTTCTAACCTAGTTCTTGGAGGCCTGACCCTCAACTCTCAATATGCTCTCACTGATGGACTTTCCTCTTTCCCTAGCCAGTATCTTCAAAAGAGAAGCATTCCATCACTGCTCCTCCAAGTGATATCCAAATCAAGCTTCAGGTTTCCTGGACCCTCCGGAAAGGAATCAACAGAGCACTACTGCTGAAGAAGCCAACTTGCATCTCAGCACCTCCTACGAATCCCATCTCCACTGATCACAAACTCTCTTCTTTCTTCCAGGGTGCAAAACAGCCAAGCAGCAGAGGATTCTCAAAAGGGACATCAACATGAAAGCTCCTGCACCCCATCTCTGCTCCTCCTCCCTCTACATCCTCCTCTAGTACAAGTCAGAGTCTCAAGTGCTCATTTACGCTGTAGTGTCTAAGTGGATGATCACTGACAACCAGGGACCTACCGAATACAGAAGAATGAAAGCTTTAAAAGATGATAATGGCTGGGCGTGGTGGCGCACGCTTGTAATCCCCGCGCTTGGGAGGCTGAGACAGGAGGATCGCACAGGTTCGAAGCCAGCCTCAGCTACTTAGTGAGGCTCTCAGTAACTTAGTGAGACCTTGTTTTCAAATAAAATATAAAATAGGTTTGGGAGTACAGCCCGGAGGTAGAAAGCCTCTAGGTTCCACCACCAGTACCACCAAAAAACAAAAGATGATAATGGCAGCCACATACGGTGGCGCACGCCTGTCATCCCAGTCCTTGGAAGACTCAGAGAGGAGGATCACAGGTTCAAAACCAACCTCAGCAACTTAGCGAGGTCCTCAGCAACTTAGTGGGACCCTGCTTCAAAAATAAAAACAATAAACTGGGCATGGTGGCACACACTTGTAATTCCAGCACTTGGGAGGCTGAGACCGGAGGATGGCAATTCGCTAACAGTCTCAGCTACTTAGTGAGGCCCCTTTGCAACTCAGTAAGGTCCTGTTTCAAAATAAAAAATAAAAAAATAGGGCTGGGGGTGTAACTGAGAGCTACACCCCCAGTACCACAAGAAACAACAACAACAACAACAATAATAATAATAGAGCTGGGAGCCAGGCATGGTGATGCATACTTGTAATCCCAGTACTTAGAAGGCTGACACAAGGAGGATCACAGGTTCAAAGCCAGCCTCAGCAGGTAGTAGACTCTCATCGACCCAGTGAGACCCTGTTTCAAAAATAAAAATGAAAGGCCGGGCGTGGTGGCGCACACTTGTAATCCCCACGCTTGGAAGGCAGAGACAGGAGGATCGCACAGGTTCGAAGCCAGCCTTGCTGGCTTAAGAGAACCTGTTTCCAAATTAAAAAAAAAAAAAAAAATAGGTCTGGGAGTGTAGCCTGGAGGTAGAAGGGTTTCCAGGAACCCCAGTACCACAAAAATAAAATAAAATAAATTAAAAATGAAATAGGGCTAGGGGTAACTCAAAGGTAGAATGCTCCTGGGTTCATCCCTAGTGCCGAAAAGTAAAAAATAAGATAAAATAAAAGAGAGCTGGGAAGTAGAATAGCTTAGAGGCAGAATGCCACTGGGTTCATCCCAGCACCACAAAAAAAAAAAAAAAATGAAAAAATGATAATAGTGATACATTTTTCTCTGCTAATATCATCCTTAAAAAGTTTTTAATTTCTCAAAACCTGCTAAGGTCCTCCCAGTGTGGAAAATAATCCCGAGGGAAACCTGGAGCAGACAGGGCAGCTTTTGCCTGGCCTCTGCGCCCCCTCCACGCTCACCGACAGTGGGCACGAGCTCCAGGCCTGCAGCGTGCCAGGCTCCACACCCAGTGACTTAGGCAGGAAAGAATCTCCTCTGCAGTTTCAAGCCGCTCCGGGCTGGTGAGAGCCGCGCCGTTACACGGGCAGCACGAGCAGGCACCGGGCCCCGACCACAAAGGAGCAAGTACCACGGCAGCATCCTGTTTTCCTGACTTAAACACAGTACTCTCTGGTGCAGCCGATTCTCCTGAGGAGGTGCTGGGGAGGTTGTGGGGCAGGGTAAGTGGGGGCTTCATGCTCGCGGTAGAGGATATTCACGATGCCAAGACTCCAGAGCCTTTAATCCCACTACTTGGGAGGCTGAGACAAGAAGGTTGCAGGTTCAAGACCAGCCTCGGGGAAAAAAAAAAAGCATAACAAAAGGGTTGGGAGTGTTATCTCCTCCGAGGTAGAATGCCCATGGGTTCAATTCAATTCCCAGTAACACACGTGCGCGCACACACATATACACACACGTGCGCACACACACATATACACACAACAGAAGTCATTTTTTTTTTGTACAACTAAAGCCATGGGAAAATGTCTCTGATTCTCTCAAATTCTGGAAGCTCTTCCAGATCCCCCTCCCTCAAATACAGTTCCCATGCCGACTACAGGAGCCCAACCCCAGACCCCAGAGGCGGCCAGGTCCATGAGCTGCAACCCGGCTCCTGTACAGTGTCAACTCTAGCCCATCATATGGAATTCATCAAATGCAACTGTCCCTGATTCAAGAGCCATCCTACCCACAGCAAGTCCCCTCCCCTGCTGCTTCTGCATCACGGAGGTCTAGACACCAACGTGCTCACTCAGGTCCACGAGAAGCCAACACCGGTCAGGCAGCGGGGCCCCTCTGAGTACTGAGTGGCGGGAACAGCGGACTTGTGAGCAGTACCTTTAGTGCTCATTCCCCGAGTCACCAAAGAAGTCAGTGAAGGGCACACGCTATTCAGGTTTTAGAAAAACATATAAGCCAAGTGTGGTGGCGCACACTTGTAATCCCAGCATTCAGGAGGCTGAGACCAAAGGATGGCAGTTCGCGGACAGCCTCAGCTACTTAGGCCCTCCGCAACTCAGTGAGACCCTGTTTCAAAATAAAGAATAAAGCCTGGGCGTGGTGGCGCATGCTTGTAATCCCAGAGTTTGGGAGGCTGAGACAGGAGGATTGCTCAGGTTCGAAGACAGCATCAGCTACTTAGTGAGGCTCTCAGCAATTTAATGAGACCCTGTTTCCAAATAAAGTATAAAATAGGTCTGAGAGTATAGCCTGGGGGTAGGAAGCCCCTGGGTTCCATCCCCAGTACCACAAAAAAAAAAAAAAAAAAGAAAAGAAAAAATAGGGCTGGGGTATAGCTTGGAAATAGAATACCCCTGGGTTTCATCCCTAGCACAAGAAAGAAAGAAAGAAAGAAAGAAAGAAAGAAAGAAAGAAAGAAAGAGTGAAAAATAGGGCAGGGGGTGTAGCTCAGAGGTCGAATGCCCCTGGGTTCCATCCCCAGACCTGCAAAAAATAATTAATTAATTAAAAATCATATAAGATCAGGGAAAAATAAACATTCTCCTGACACCCATAACAGAAAATTCTTAAAAGAATAAAGAACCCAGGCCAGGTGTGGTGGCACACACCTGCAATCCCAGTACTTAGGAGGCTGAGACAGGAGGATCGCAGGTTTGAGGCCAGCTTTGGCATCTTAGCAGGACCCTCAGCAACTTAGCAACGTTTTTTTAAAAAAGTTTAATAAAAAAAGAGCTGGGGTGTAGCCTGGCAATAGAACACCCGAGTTCAATCCCCAGTACAAAAATAATGATAATAATAATAAAGAAAATAAAATGGCAAAATGAACACAGTAAAAGCCTGGGAAAGAAAAAGTTAACTTAAGAGACTAAATCTCCTGCGAATTCTAGCTAATATAATAGTTTACAAATGAATCTAATATACTATAAATATTATGGCACGTCTGGTATCTCCACAGGAACTCTGTTTTCTATATCAGAAAACAGCCATATGTTAGAATGACAGATTAAATAAGTCCTCCAGTCTCCAAAGAGCAACTCTTTCTGTAATGATACAGTTTGAACTGAAATTGCCATTTATAGCTGAACATATTTTTTTTAGCCAAGGCAAAGCAGCCTGAAATGTGAAATGCCCTAGATTAACACACTTTATTCTACACTAATACATTTTAGGTTAACAGACCCAGAAAGGCTTTTTCTCAGGTCATTTAGTTATTTTAACATTACTTGACCATGAAATTAATTCTTTTTTCTTGAATAAGTAACTGTTGAGAGGAAGAGACAGAAACAAAGTGTGTGTGTGTGTGTGTGTGTGTGTGTGTGTGTGTGTTACACACACAGGTGATTGTATCCAGCCCCATTTGAATTTTTTTTTTTTTTTTTTTTTTTTTTGGTGGTGGTACTGTGGTTCCTGGAAACCCTTCTACCCCCAGGCTACACTTTCAGACCTATTTTATATTTTTATTTGGAAACATGGTCTCTTAAGCCAGCGAGGCTGGCCTCGAACCTGCGCGATCCTCCTGTCTCCGCCTCCCAAGCGCAGGGATTACAAGCATTCACCACCCCGGCTTAATTTTTCGATTTGAAACAGGGTCTAAATTGCCAAGGCTGGCCTCAAACCTGTGGTCCTCCTATCTCAGACTCCAAGTACTGGAAATACAGACCTGTGCCACCACGCCCTAGCTTCAGGACCTTTTTTTAGATTCATTTTGCAGTTCTTGGATTCATTTCTGTGTCTTTCACCCTAAAACTCCTTTAGTAGAAACACAGCAGTCTTTCCTTGGTTTGCCAAAGCACGAATGCCAACTTCACCTCCGAGCCGGCCTGGAACTAATGAAACACACAAGCCAGGAGGAGTTCCACGGTGCAAACAGGCTGAGTGTGAGGCTATTGTCCGATTATACTGCTCTGTAGAGGAGTTGATGAAATAAAGGGGAAACAAAGTCAGTTCAGTGATTCCTATCAGCAGGAGGAAATCCACTGGAGCGGAAGTCAGTAAACTAGAGTTCGTTCTCGTCTCCAACCCCAACTACCTCTGACCACGGACAGATCACGAGTCCATGACAAACTTCATCTTCTATAACATTAGGAAAATGGACAAGATGACCTCTAGAGACACCTTTCACACATCTCTGTCAACCCAGGGAATTCATGGTACTTTCCCCAAAAATTCAAGTTAGCCATTTATAAGCTTTTACTTTTTTTTTTTTTTTTTTTTTGCAGTACTGGGTATGGAACCCAGGGGCATTCTACCTTTGAGCTATACCCCCAGCCCTATATTTTTATTCTTTATTTTGAAACAGGGTCTCACTGAGTTGCAAAGGGGCTCACTAAGTAGCTGAGTTTGACCTTGAACCGCGATCCTCCAGGTCTCAGCCTCCCAGATGCTGGGATGACAAGCGTGCGGCTCACATCTGGCTCATTTACAGGTTTTTTTTTTGTTCTGTTTTGTTTTGGTTTTGCAGGTCTAGGGATGGAACTCAGAGGCATCTGACCTCCAAGCTACACCCCCTGTCCAATTTTTTATTCTTTATTTTGAAACAGGGTCTGAGTTGCAGAGGGCATAAGTAGCTGAGGCTGTCTGCGAACATCCTCCTGTCTCAGCCTGCCAAATACTGGGATTACAAGCTGCACCACCACACCTGCCTCATTTATAAGTTTTTAAGAAAGTCAGATTTTAAGGCTGGGTGTGTGGATCAATAATAAAGCCCTTGCCCAGCCGATATAATGCCACAGATCCAGTCCCCAGGAGAGACAGATACATATATATGGATACATATGTGTGTATATATTTTATATATGTATGTATATATATTTTATATATGTTTATATATACAGATATATATTTATATATACATATATACATATAATATTTATATATTCAGATATATAATATTTTATATTATATATATAATATATTATATATAATAAGATAATACGTTTTTGTGGTACTGGGGATTGAACCCAGAGGCATTCTACTTATGATCTAAACCACCAAAATTATTTTTTATTCTTTATACTGAAACAGGGTCTCACTAAGTTGCTGAGTTTGGCCACAAATCTGCGATCTTCCTGTCTCAGCCTCCCAAGTACTGGGATTACAGGCATGTACTGCCACGTCTGGCTGGGAAGATATTTTAAAATTGTATCTTAAAATATTTTACTGCCATTTTACCAGTGGCTGGGGGAGGGGGAAGCTTAAACAAATTATTTAATTTCTCTGGTCTTTGGATTACACACACACACACACAC
Organism: Muscardinus avellanarius; assembly: GCF_963383645.1. NCBI lineage: Eukaryota > Metazoa > Chordata > Mammalia > Rodentia > Gliridae > Muscardinus > Muscardinus avellanarius. The sequence continues at coordinate 190,255,359 of NC_137787.1, forward strand.
ACACACACACACACACACACACACAGAAATAATAAAACGATTCCTGTCTATATGACCGCATTCTCCAGAGGTTTCCACAACATGCTTTTTTAAAGACTATTATAAAGCTGTCCAATGCAGAGGCTCACTGTTTCACACAAGCTTCCCAGCCTTAACTAGTCAGTAAGATGTTGGCTCCCAAAACGCACATGTGTGTCCTTGCTTCAGGAGGACATTTGGCATTGCCAAGTCCATCGGAACAGGGCATATGAGAAAGTAGGGTAATTGCCAAGGAGGAGCTCCAATCCGATGTCTTGGGTGGAGTGACAGTTTCCTTCCCACATTCACCGCATCTGCTTTTACTTGATAGATTGCTATTCATTCACATATGATAGGAAAGCCAAGCTGGGGATGATGAGAATGTAAAAAGCACAAATCTGTTCCTACCTGTTTGCGTATTGCCCTCCAACGTGTTTCTTACCCACAGGTTGCATTTTCATAATGGTGGCTAAACATTTTTCAGTATCCTACCACATTTTTTTACGCAGTGTTATGATTTTCCCATGGTAGAAATTCTCCATAAGCAACACTTTAAGGGTTCCCCGGTATCTCTTTAGCCTGCCCACTAAGCACTCAGTGGGAACTCCTGTGTGCCGGGCTCTCGCCTAAACGCTTGCTGTGCTACTGGGCGCTTCATCGCAAAGGCCTCTGGGAGAAGGGCTTTTTTTTTTTTTTTTTTGGTACTGGGGATGGAACCCAGGGGCATTCTACCTCTGAGCTACACCCCCAGCCCTATGTTTTATTCTTTATTTTGAAACAGGGTCTCACTGAGTTGCAGAGGGCCTCACTAAGTACCTGAGGCTGTCCTCGAACTACAATCCTGTCTCAGCCTCCCGAATGCTGGGATTCCAAGTGTGCGCCACCACGCCAGGCTATTAAGAGACCCCTTCTTCAGATAAAAGCAGAAAGCAGAACTAGGAAAGGGAGGCGGCGTTGAGGTAGGAGCCTCCTGAACCTCACCCACCACATCCTCCCGATCATCTCCAGCAAGAACGCTCCCCTAGGAACAGGCGCTACGGACACCACCATAGCCCATGTTCCAGGATTGAGGAAGAAATGCCAGATATTTAATTTATTCCCGAAACCAAAGAGGATGGCTCACTACAGCATCTGTCAGATTGTTAAACTTTTTCTTGAACAAAATACTGCTTATTCTTTTTTAAAAAGTGAGTGGTCATATGATGCTACTTAGAACCTGTTTTTAACTTAGCATGGTAAACATCTTTCTTTAGAATATATCAAGCCAGGTGCTGGTGCATGCTCCTAATCCCAGTACTTGGGAGGCTGAGACGAGAGGATCACAGGTTCGCCAGCCTCAGCTACTTAAGTGAGGCCCTCTGCAATTTAGTAAGACTGTTTCAAAATAAAGGATAAAAAGTAAGCTGGGCATGGTGATGCACGCTTGTAATCCCAGCATTTGGGAGGCTGAGACTGGAGGATCCCACTTTGCAGACAGTGATGCCCTCTAAAACTTAGTGAGATCCTGTCTCAAAGAGTAAAAAAATAAGGCAGGGGATGTAGCTCGGGGTAGAACAACTCTTGGTTCACTCTCCAGTATCATAAAAAAAAAAAAAAAAGTGTAGCCGGGCGTGGTGGCACATTCTTGTAATCCCCGCCTTTGGGAGGCTGAGACAGGAGGATCTCGCAGGTTTGAAGCCAGCCTGTGCTACGTAGTGAGGCTGTCAGCAACTCAGTGAGACCCTGTTTCCAAATAAAATATAAAATAGGACTGGGAGTGTAGCCCAGAGGTAGAAGGGTTCCATCCCCAGTACCACCAAAAAGAAAAAAAAAATGTAAAAGAAACATAAATAACTTAATAACTTTACCAAACAATTTTTGGTGGTTTGCAAAACTCATCATTCAATAAGTAAAGAGCACTCCCAGTGTGTGTGTGTGTGTGTGTGTGTGTGTGTGTGTATGTGTATGCGTGCGCGCGCACCTGTGCACACGAGCACACAGGCACAAGTACTAGGAATTGAACCCAGGGCCATTCTACCTCCGAGCTGCACCTCCAGCCCTTTTTATGTCTTTGTTTTGAAACAGGGTCTTGCTAGATTATCAAGAGGCCCTTGCAATCTCCCAAGTCCTGGGATGGCCGGCATGTGCTGCCACACCCAGCTCCAGTGACTTTTAGTAGTTGTATTTTTGCCTTATTTTGCTTTGTTTTCAGATAAAGAAATCACCAAACATCCAAGCCAATAGTTAGATCTCTGTGTTCTTTTACATTTGAGGGCTCTACAGATGTGGTGAAAACAAATGCTCCCAAGGAAGGACCATCTTACTTTGTATCAAAATATGTGCAGCTTTAAAATACTATGCAAAACTATGGCCCAGGATTGTAATTCCACTCCTTGGGAGGCTGAGACGGGAGGATCGCAGGGTTGCAGCCAGCCTTAGCAAGGCCTTCCACAATTTCGTGAGACTCTATTTCAAAATAAAAAATAAAATAGGGCCAGGGGTGTAGCTCAGAGGTAGAATGCCTCTGGATTCAATCCTCAGTACCACACACACACACCAAAAAAAAAAAAAAAAAAAAAAATTCAAGGATCATTCTGGTAATCTGACCAACTTTTTCTAAACTCCGGCAAACACATGGCCAGTCTCAAAGTGATAATTTCTTCAGGACAGAGAATAGCACTGAATTTGCCAGAGGCAGCAAGAAAAAACTGGTATGACCAAACCCATGGGTTAGGAACACTAATCTGACAGCAGGAAGGAAAACGGGGTGAATTTAATAGAAATGGGCACAACAGAGAGAAATTTAGGGGCACTGGGGTATCAAAAGAGGATGAAGTAGCGATTCACGTCAGATGTATAATCTTCAGAAATTGTTTACTCATCAAAAATACATTGGAAGCTGGGCGTGGTGGCCCACATCTGCAATCCCAGGACTTGGGAGGCTGAGACAGGAGGATCGCAGGTTCCACAGCCAGCCTCAATGACACCTGTTTCAAAATGAAGAATAAAGGGCTAGGGGTGTAGCTTGGAGGTAGAATGCCCCAGGATTTAATCCCAGTAACACAAAACATAAGATAAAATAATAAACAATAAAAGGAGCTGGGGGTGTGGCTCAGAGGTAGCCTGTCCCTGGGTTCAATCCCAGTGCTATTCTCTGTCCTAAAGAAATATGTTCTACACAAAACAAAAACAAAAACCATTCGCTTGCCCACAGTAGGCCAGGCCCTGGGGAGAGTGTGGACTGTCCACGGGGAAGTGGACACTAACAGGCACATTCACAAATAAACACAACTGGTGCTAAGTGATACACAGGAAAGGAACAGAACAGGCAGCCGTGTTTTACTTTGGGTGGACGGCAGCCTGAGTGCAGTTCCAGAGGCCCGCTGAACAGCCTCGCAGCCGAGGAGGGAAGGAGGGGTAATTACTATCCCTGGCAGAGGGAAGGGCACCTGCCAGGGCCCTGGGGCACAAGAGGCTGCCATGCTCGTCCCAGCAAGTGCAGAGAGGGTGCTGAGGTGCGCACCTTAGGCAGCAAGGGCGAGCGCTGGTGTCTTGGGGATGCAGAGCGGAGCCCTCCAGGGAGGAGTCAGGACGGAGCACAGGGCAGACAGGAGGGACCCTACCCCTGCTCCTGTGGGGACCAGGACAGAGCAGAGACAGAAGGGACCACCAGGCTGCAGCAGTCCTCAGAGCCACTCATCCCAGATCTGTGTGCTTTCAGAAAGGATGGGCCCCTGCCCTTTGGAGTGAGGCATGGTCATGTGACCTGGATTAGCCAATGACGTGTGAGCAGAAATGCTAGCCAAAGAGAACCTGTCACATTCAAGATGGTGGCTATTCCATCAGCAGGTAGTAATAAACACTGCTGTTTCTAGCCACTGAGATCTGAGATGTGGGGTGCTTAGCCCAGAACGCCTGACACCGGGGATAACAGACTAGTAAGGCTTGACTGCAGAAAGCAACAGCAGATGAGGAGGAGAAAGAAAAGACAGAGACCAAGTGAGAGTCCTCACTAAAGAAATGGCACAGGCCTGTAATCCTAGTACCTGGGAGGTTGAGATGGGAGGATCTCAAGTTCGAGGACAGCCTCAGCAAGTAGTGAGATTCTCATCAACCTAGCGAGACCTTGTTTCAAAATAAAAATAAAACGGGGTTAGGGGTGTAGCTCAGAGGTAGAATGTCACTGGGTTCAGTCCCAGTACCACAAAAGATGGATGGATAAAGGAAGGAAGGAAGGAAGGAAGGAAGGAAGGAAGGAAGGAAGGACCGGCCACCTGGTTTTGAACAAAAAAAAACTGACAATGTAAGCTTCATAGATGCTGAGCCTCCTGGGTGTGGTGCATGTCTGTAAACCTAGTATTGAGAGGCTGAGACAGGAGGATTGCAGGTTCAAGATCAGCCTCAACGGCATAGATGGTGAACTTAAGGAACTGGTAGGAGAGTCATGTAGAGGTGTCAGGCAATATAACAGAAAAGCAAGGCTGTGCTAGGGAACAAATCAGAAAACTCACTTGAGATAAAACTGTGTTATGATTTAAATATAAAATGCCCCCGCCAGGTGTGGTGGCACATGCTTGTAATCTAGGACTTGGGAAGCTGAGACAGGAAGATTGCAGGTTCAAGACCACCCTCAACAAGTAGTGAGACTCTCAACGACCTATGGGAAGGAAACCCCATTTTAATATATATTAAAAAAAAAATAGGGCTGGCGGTGTAGCTTAGAGGTAGAATGGCCCCGGGTTCAATCTCCAGTACCAAAAAATAAATAAAATATAATGTCCCCCAAAGAAGCTCATGTGTTAGGCAATGCAGCCAGGTTCAGAGGCACAGCTAGGGGAAATGGGTCACTTGGGGCGTGAACTGTATCTGTCTCTGGCTTTCTCCTCTTCCTCTTCCTCCTCCTTCTCCTCTTCCTCTTCCTCCTCTTCCATTTCCTTCTTTTTGCTCCTCTCACTCTCCCCTCCCTCTTCCTCTCTTCTCCCTCTCTCCCTCTCCTTCCTGGGGCCATGAGGCGAGAGCACCCTTTCCTCTGCCATGCCGTGCCACCGAGCCGCTTCTGCCTTGGAGCCAGCCAGTCATGGACTGACCTCTGAAACCATGAGCCTTAAATAAACCTTTCCCCCTCTAAGTTGTGCTTGTTAGGTATTTTGTTCACAACAATAGAAAAGCTAAACACTGTAGAAATCACAATGGCAATCAGAGAGGATGGAAGAGACTAAATTCTGTGAACCAATGGTGGAGAAGAGTCCTGGTAGGACTGCCCCCCGCCCCCAGAGCAAGGAGAGGATGAAGACAAGGCAGAGGCATGGGGGAGGAAGGTGCTAATCCTATTTCAACAGAAGGGGACAGAGGGGGACTGAGGGACTCGGAGTGAAGGACTGAGGCCGCCCTGCCTGAGGACAGAAGTAGCACAGGGGCGGAGCCTGAGTGGAGAGAGTGCCGAGGAGGATCTGCGGAGCTGTGTGGAAACAGGGAAACGCTCCTCCCTACTGGAGGGAGGCCTGGCCAGGATGGCTAGGGCTGGCAGGAGCCCACAGAGGTGCCCAGACTCTCACCTCTCCCACACTTGCTAAAATCTGATCAATCTTTTCTTTTTTTCAAAAGACCTAAAATTGGAGCCAGACGTGGTGGCGCACACTTGTAACCCCAGCATTCGGGAGGCTGAGGCAGGAGGATCGTGGTTCGCGGCCAGCCTCAGCTACTTAGTGAGGCCCTCTGCAACTCAGTGAAACCCCGTTTCAAAATAAAGAATAAAAAATAGGGCCAGAGGTGTAGCTCGGAGGTCGAATGCCCCTGGGTTCCATCCCCAGACCCGCAACAACAACAACAAACAAAGACCTAAAATTTCAGGTGCTCAAAAACACAGCAGGAATAAAACGAACTGTCTTGTAATAACTGGCCGTCCTCTGGGGACTCTGTGGGCTGTGACAGAACCCATTTATCACAGCACATTCTCCGAATCATGTCTCCTGTCAGTCTTTTTTCAAAATAGTCAAAGTAATACATGTCAATTGTACAAGTCTGGAAAGGAAGGAAAACTGAAAAGACAAAAAGCTGAACTTCCCTTAACCCCATCTCCAGAGATGAGCACTGTTAACGCACAGCATTCTGGTCGCTGTCGAAGGCTGAAGGTGAACCGTGAGAGGACCAGCCAACCGACGCGCAGGCGGCCCAGCGCCAGAGAGATGATTTTAGCACAGGTACACTTTTTAGGCTTCATTCTTATCAAATCTACATTTCATATCATAGTACGGCTTATATGCAAAATCAGATATCTTTCAATCTTTGAGATTTGGGGAAATAAGCATGCCTGATCAAACACTGTGGCTAAATAGACTATATTATTCCCAGCCTTTTTTTTACTTTGTAAAACTACAACTGGGTTCAGACGGCGCTTATAATTTTGTGGCCTCGTTTTTGTTTCCCTCGACAGCCATTTTAACTGTGACCAGTCACATTTACTGAAAGCTTACCATGTCAGTTTTAGGAATGTGGTAACAACTCAATCGTTTCATCTTCACAACAACCTTCTAGAAGAGGTAATATTAGCATCTCCGTTTTTCAGACAGGAAAAAAAAAATTGGCAAAAATCACATCTTGCTTTAGTTCATGTTTCTTTAATTATCAGCAAGAATGAACGTTCATCTCTGCTCTTCATTGGCTAACTGTATTCCATTTTTATTATTTGTTATTTTATTAGGTTGTTATATAATAACTACACATATTTATGGGCTAAAGTTTGATATATCAATACACCTATACTTTGTATGATGATCAAATAATATTTACCATGTACATCACCTCAAATATTTATCTTTTTTAAATTTTTTATTGGTACATTATATTCGTATATCATATTGGGGTAAAACACTTGTGTGGACATACATGTACACATCACCTATTTAACCCCTACCCAATCTCCACCCCCTTCCCTCCCCACCCCTCCTTCCCTTGCTTGGCTTAGTGACTGACTTCGATATGTTTAAGTATATTGTGTGTTTTATACTGTATTCCTTTTTTAAGAAATACCTATTAGCCGGCCGTGGTGGCGCACGCTTGTAACCCCAGCATTTGGGAGGCTGAGACCGGAGGATCGCGGTTCGCGGCCAGCCTCAGCTACTTAGTGAGGCCCTCTGCAACTCAGTGAGACCCAGTTTCAAAATAAAGAATAAAAAATAGGGCAGGGGCTGTAGCTCGGAGGTCGAATGCCCCTGGGTTCCATCTCCAGACCCGGAAAAAAAAAAAAAAACCTATTAATGTCTTTTCTATTTTTCTACTGTAGTGTTTCTCCTTTTTAAATTGGTTTGTAGCCAGGCGTGGTGGTGCGTGCCTCTAACTCCAGTACTTGGGGGATGAGGCAAGAGGATCCAGCCTCAGCGATTCCTGAGACTCAGCAACTGGCAAGACCCTGTTTCAAAACAAAATATAAAGAAATAGGGGTGTAGCTCACAGATGGAATGCCCCTAGATTTAATCTTCAGTATCACAAAAATAAATGTTAAATTAATTAATTTGTAAGAGTCTTAAGGTTGGTTTGTTTGTTTGGGGTGATCCTGGGGATTAAACCCAGGGGCATTCTACATCTGAGATACACTCCCAGCTGCATTTTATTTTTTATTTTGAAGCAGGGTCTCACTAAACTTGTGGAGGGCCTAAGTTTCTGAGGCTGCTGCAAACCTGTAATCCTCCTATCTCAGCCTCCCAAAGACTGAGATTACATGCCAGTACCACCACACCCAGCTTCACAAGATATTTTTTAAAATTTTAACACTGTGACAGAGATTGAGCTAAAGAAAAACAACCAGAAGGCAAATATTATCTCTAAGCTTACTGACTGACTGTTGTCTTGTTGTTGGTTTTGTGGTATGGGACAGAACCCAGGGGCCTTCTACCCCCAGGCTACACCCCAGACCTATTTTTTTTTTTTTTTTTTTGGTACTGGGGATAGAATCAAGGGCATTCTACTAGGAGCCACACCTCCAGCCCTATTTCTTATTCTTTATTTTGAAACTGGTTTCACTGAGTTGGAAAGGGCCTCACTAAGCAGCAGAGGCTGCCTGCCAACTGAGGAAATCCTCCTGTCTCAGCCTCCCAAATGCTGGGATTACAAGAGTGTATCACCAGGCCCGGTTTATTTTTTGTTTTGAAACATGGTTTCATAAATTGCTGAGGCTGACCTCAAACCTATAATCCTCCTGCCTCAGCCTCCCAAGTACTGGGATTACAGGCATGCACCATCATGCCTGGCTTCCACGTCACTATTTTTAAACACCATTTACTGAATGGGGCACCCACCAATTTGACTACCACTTCCCTTCATGTTCACACACATGCACGCACATGCACACATATGCATGTGCACGCACACACGCATATTTCTGGGTTTTTCTCTTCCCATTCTTGGGCCTGCAGGATACAAAATAGTCACAGTATTTATTTCTGGGACCAGACTTCAGGGAAGATCTCTCAGAAACATATGTTCATAGTCTGGTTTAAACCTCTTTCCTAAAATAGGTTTCAAAAAGGCAAGGAAAAAAAAACTATTCTCCAATGTGTCCTGCGCTAATCACTGAATCTGTCCCCAAGTTCAACAACTGTATTCCTCAAAGCTTTTCTCTCTTCCTCTTCAAACCTGCCCCTCTGCCCAGGCTGCTCTGTCCCTCTTAGCCTGCTAGAAACTCTGTGTGTGTGTGTGTGTGTGTGTGTGTGTGTGTGTGTGTGTGTATGTGTTACTGGGGACTGAACTCAGGGGCATTCTACCTCTGAGGTCCACCCAGTCCGATTTTTTTATTCTTTATTTTGAAACAGGGTCTCACTAAGTTGCGGAGGGCTTCACAAGTTGTTGAGGCTGGCCAAGAACATGCGATCCTCTATCTCAGCCTCCCAAGTACTGGGTTTACAAGCATGCGCCACCATGCCTGCCCTACCTGGGAACTAAGCATTTACTGAAATTTCCTAGTCTGTTCCAGAAAAAAAAAAATTTTTTTAATCTCCCTTATCTCTGCATTATCCATGTCCAGTTAGATTCTTTTATAGTTCTGTGTGTGTGTGTGTGTGTGTGTGTGTGTGTGTGTGTGTGTGTGTACTGGGGATTGAACCCAGGGACATTCTGTTTCTTAGCTATACCCACAGCCCTATTTGTGTGTGTGTGTGTGTGTGTGTGTGTGTGTGTGTGTGTGTGTGCTTAATCGGGATTAAATGCAGGGGCATTCTACCTCTGACCTATACCCCAGCTCTAGTTTTGGAAACAGGGTCTCACTAAGTTGCTGAGAGCCACACTAAGTAGCTGAGGCTGGCCGCAAACCCGCAATCCTCCAGTCTCAGCCTCCCAAATTCTGGGATTACAAGAGTGCGCCACCACGCCCGGCTCTGATTTCTATTTTTGAAACAGGTCCTCACTACGCTGCCAAGGGTCTTGCTAAATTGCTGAGGCTGGCCCAGAAGTATTAGGATTCCAGGCATGTGCCACCACATCCAGCTGAGTCTCCATAAAGCCTTGGCCAAGCACACAGTTCCCTGTGAGCTCCTCCATTCACTGAACCACACCGCTGACTCTCTAAAGGGTGCTCCTCTGTATGCGCCCTCCTCTTGTAGATGAGTGACCTGACACCTGCCGAGGCAAGGGCCTAACAGACACTTCACATTCTCAGCACCTAACCCAGAGCAGGCCTCTGAAAACAGAGAGATCTCACAACCCCCTCCTTCCCTGTTCAAACTCAAGGCCTTACGGATGCCCTCCTGTCTCCAAGTGCTCAAATGGACTAGAACCATTTGGGAGGAATGGGGCCAGTTGTTGAGTATCTCGCTGGAGACAGGGTCCACCCTGCTTCCTGTGTCCTGGAACACGTCTGTTAGGATTCCACCAGAGGGTGGAGAAATCTGATTTGAAATTATAGCCAAAATGAGGTTGGACTTTCCCTGAGGATTTCAGAGAACACCCCCGCTAGGGTCTCACAGGACCGGAGATAACACTGGAATCTCGCGTTGGCTGAATGGTGCAGGGGAGGGGGCCGCGAGTGCAGGCTCTCAGACACCACCTCATGCCAGGGCTTCAGTCTGCCCGCCTCGAGCAATACTAAGGGAAACTTGGGCCCTGGCTTGACCTGCTCTCATTCATTTCTCATTGCTGGCTCTCAGAGGGGCGTGGAACGGTGTCCTCGGCAAGGGGTGGACATGGAAGGAGAGTCTGAAGATCAGCAGGGAAGACAAGATCAGCAAGGCAGGCGGGCAGCCAGACGACTTGGATATTAACCGCCAGGTGCAAGGGAGCCCACAAGCCCGTGCGAAAACACTGTCACAACACTGACACAACAGTGTCACAACACTGACACAACACTGTCACAACACTGACACAAATCTTTCAGAGAAAGGCCATTTTTAGGCTTTGAGTGATATATTTTCTTAGACGTAGGCCATTGTGTTATGCTATCTCTAATACATCTGAAAGACCTGCGGTGAATTTCCTTTGGGAACTTCAAAAGCAATCACAAAGCATCCCTGGACAGGGAAGGATCTCTAACTTTTCTGCTGAGCTACACCCCTAACGCTTTTTATTTTGAAAAAGGATCTCGCTGAGTTGCTGAGTCTTGTTAAGTTGCTGGGGCTGAACTTGCACCTGCCGGCCTTCTCTGCCTCTCATTTTGCATGTGGAGCCCTCTTGACTCTTCTAAATTCATAGAAAGTTGATCCTGAATTTTTGAGGATCCTTATCCATTACCCAAAAGTCATAAACTGCTCTTCCTACAACTAGTAATATCACTAGTAGTACCTCCACTATTCTTATGAAATTAGGATGGAGGTCTGCGGGTAGGGTAAAGGACTCTAGAAACAGACTAGTGCAGCCCCTTATTTAATAGAAGAGGATAGTGCTTAGGAGGCTGAGATCAAAAGACTGCAGGTTCTCAGCCGGCCTCAGCGACTCAGCAAGGCCCTCTGCAACCTAGTGAGACCCCATTTCCAAGTAAAATTAAAATGAGGCTGAGGGTATGGCTCAGAGGGAGAATGCCACAGGCTTCCAACCCCATTACCACAAAAATAAAATAATAATAATAATAAATAGAACAGGAACCCTGAAGTACAAGAAAAGTTAAGTGAACTTAACTAGTCCAAGCAAACTTAAGTCACTCACAAAACGTATGCAGGCACTAGGACCTTTACCCATATTATGGTCCCAGCAGCAATATAAGATAAATACAATTAGGATCTCCGCTCCAGATGAAGAAAACTGAGGCCCCACAAGTTAAGGTATATACCTAAGACCACACAGGAAGCAAAGAACGAAGCTGGAACTAGAGACCCCGCTCCGTCTGCCCACCCCCACCCCCCCAGAGTGAAGCCCTCGGCTCCCAAGCTCACCCAGGGCTTGCTCCATTACAAAAAGTTCTAAGGCTCATGAGTGAGGCCACGTTAGAAAAGGCACGCAACACTTTCTGGATCTTCATTAAAAGAAACTAACAGACATGTTTTTGGTTAAAAAAAAAATCTGGGAAAGTTAAATAACACATCTTGTATTATAAATGGCATTATATTTAAATAAGAAAATATTTCAAAAAATTTTTGCAAGGATTGAACCCAGGGGCATTCTACCTCCAAGGTTCACCCCCAGTCCTATCTTTTTATTCTTTATTTTGAGACAGGGTCTCACTAAGTTGTGGAGGGCCTCACTAGGTAGATGAGGCTGGTCATGAACCCCTGATCCTCCTGTCTGCGCCTCCCAAGGACTGGGATTACAAGCGTGAGCCATCACACCCAGCTAGGTGAGCCACCACACCCAGCTGAGGGTTCATGTTATTCTATTTCTTGTATTTTTATTTTCAAGATTATCAAAACCTAACGCAAAATTATTTATAAAGGTCTATATGGCTGAATTCGTTAAAGAATGAAGCCACTGAACATTGAAAAAATTTATTTTTCTTTTCTGATACTAAGGATTGAACCAAGGGGCATTCTACCTCTGAGCTACACCCTCAGCCTTTTTCTGTTTTTGTTTTGAAACAGGATCTAAGTTGCTGAGGGTCTGAGTTGCTGAGGCTGCTCTTGAAGCCCTGATCGTCCTCTCGGCCTCCTAAGTACCGGGATTACAGGCATGCGCCACCGTGCCCAGCTGAACAATAAGAATGTTATGAGTCCATCTCCCTTTTATATTTTACAGTCTGTTCTTTAATGATAGTCTTTATCAGCCACTGAACTGTTTAATTTTGTCGTCTCTGATCTCTACAATGTCCACTCATCGATACCTAAAGTGTGGGAAGAGCTAGTTAAACCCACACGCTGTCAATTTTCTTTTTAGGCTATCGGCGGTATGGCTTTGTTAGTCAGCTAGTTAAGGCTATTTATTGAGCATTTATTATGTCATGGGTATTGTTTTAGCGCTAACCCAAATTATCAAAGGCAGAGCAGAGTAATACTTCCATCCGAGCATGTACAGATAGAATACGGCTTCCTGGCTTCTCAGTCTCCCGAGAGGACCAGCGTTCTCTTCCCAGATCCTCATACAAGAGTCAGGCCAGAATTTCTGGGGCAGGTGCACCTGCTGTGACTTCCTGGCAGACAATGGAGCGGCAAGAGGAAGCCTGGCCAGCGAGGGGGGTGAGGCTCAAGGGTAATTTTCTGCATCTGTTCCGCTCTCCCAGATTCCTCCTCCTGCGCTGCAGAACCAGCCCAGCGCGCACCTGAGTGAGCCCACCTGCTTGCCTACATTGTGTAACTATCATCGCAGGCTCCGCCAGCACCATCATTCTTAAATGGAGACACCAGCCGCGTGTCTGGTTGTTCATTCTTGGGAGTATCCAAGGAAAACAGAGGTGCTGGTAGGCGTCATGAGCTAAAAGAGCAGAAGCAGGTCAACAGATGAGAAAGGACACTGTCAGTCCCTATCAGGAAGCTATCCTCCAACAGAAAGATATTCAAGGGCACTTCTGGGCGCCACCAAAATGGCCTGTTAAACTCTGCACCTCCTCTTTAGCTGGGGTCTGGCTCTGGCCTAAAACCCCTGATGAGTACAGCAGGCCCCAGTTTTAAAAGTTCCAGGTGAGAAGAGAAGAGACCCCTCAGAGATGGCAGCCTTTATCCTTGCCAGCCTCACTGGCGAGCCAGGAAGGCACAGCAGCCTCCCTGAGGCCAAAGCAACAGACCTTAGCTGGGGTCATGGAGGAGATGGACGGTTCTGGTCCGTTCTCTACTCCAGCACTCTGCCCTACAACTGGGCAACTTAGGTAAAATAAAAAGACAAAACCCTGTTTTATTACAGGCCGATATGAGTTTGAGAAATCCGGAGTGAGTTGGCAAACGAGAAAATTGAAACCGAGCAAACTGGATATGGGAACCAGTGACAGTCGCAACCAAGCTCGTGCGTGCGATCCTGCCTCTGCCTGGAATGGGCATCGATCTGCCACCAGAAAGCGAGGCATCCGTCCCTGTTTTCAGAGACCCAGCCTGCCTGCGCAATCCCACACACGCAGCGCCAGAGGCCAGGGAATCACTTGCAAGGCTAACTTCTCACATTGTTCCAACAAACAAGTCCCCCACCCACAAACGATCCCCTTTCAAAAAAACAAATGCCGGGCGACTGTGCTCCGGGCTGCTAAAAGCTTCCAGCCGCCCTACAGAGCTCGCTCCAGCTCAAACCTCGCTCGGGTCTCGCAAAGTCCAGCGACCCGGGGGTGTCGCGTCTGCAAACACAGGGAGGACCAGCTCTGGCGTGGAAAGTTGATTTAAAACTTTATTTTCCTCTCACCCAGAGGCCTATTCGCCAAAGACGGTCTGCCACGACCAGATTCACGGTGGGCTGCTCGCCTTGCTTGCCTCGAGCCTCCTAACTTCGTGGTAATTTGCACGCACGCTGAATTACCAACGGCGCTTATCGGGCCCCCTTCCGGCACCAGGCGCACGGGAGGATGCTGAACCCCTTCCCTCCTGGGGTTCAGCACACCCAAAGGCTCCGCAGCGCCCTCTCCCACCCTGGGAGGACTGGACCCCCACCCACTCTGCCGGCGCCGGTCCAGGCCACAGGTGCCAAGTCCCTTGGGAACGCGGGGGAGCACAGGAGGAAGGGATAAAGAAGGTAATTTCTCAGTTGGCAGAAAGCAGGTAAAGTGGGGGCGGGGAGGTTGAGGCAGAGGGCGATCTCACCCGGAGGAAAATTCCCAGGAGGGAGGAGGCAGCCATGGGGAAAGAATATCGGGACTTGGGTGAGGGTTGGGGAATTGCTGCCCCTTCGGGACCTTCCCCCTCCGCAGCCCAGCCTCCTCTGCCCCTGCCCGCTCCCCGCACCCCCACAGTCCCGGCCCGCCGAGCTACCTGCGCCCTCCTCCTCCCTCCGCCCGTCCCGATCGCCGCTCTCACCATGAGCACCGAGCCGCGCACCACCTCCGACACGCTCTGCCGCAGCTCGGCCGCCGTGCCCGGCTTGCTCAGCGCCCGGGTGAACTTCCGAGTCTCCGCCGAGGCGGGCGGCGGCGCGGGCTGCGACATCCTCGGCCGCCAGGTGCGCCCGGGGCTCGGCCGCCGCGCCCAAGGACCCCGCGCGGCCGCGCCCTCCGCGGGTCCCGCCCGGGGCCGCCCCCCGCGCCGCTCGCCGGGCCCCGCGCCCGCTCCGCACCGCCGAGCGAGTGGCCGCGGCCCCCCCAGGCCACCCGCCTCCGCGGGGCGGGGTGTCCGGCGCGGGGCGGGGCGGGCGGCGGCGGAGGAGGGGCCGGCGCGGCGCGGGCGATCCCCGGGGCCGGACCCCGCGGGCGGCGCGGGACCCCGCGGGGCGGGCGCGGCCGGAGCCCCGGGCCCCCGAGTGCCCTGCCAGGGGCCCGCTGCGCTCCGGGGACGCCCAGTCCCGGCGGGGTCGGGGGGGGGGCACGCCTCCCAGGCGACGGGGACGGGGGTCTCGGAAGGTGGCCTTTATTTATATGGCCCCGGGACGCCGCGGCCGGGCGGACCTGGGCCGAGCGCCCCTGGCCGCGATCTGACCCTCCTTCCCGCCCCGGAGCAAAGCTGGGACCCCGACCTCGGGGACGGGGGTGGGGGACACTGCGTCACCGTGGGCGCGGGCAGAAGTTCGGGGCCTCGGGAATCTGGTGCGCGGCCCGGAGACAAAGCTACACGGAGGTTAAGTGACGCTCGGGTCCCTCTCTGTCCCGCCCGCCTCCGATCTGCGGTCGGACCGCGGGTCCCGGAGCCCGGGAAGCCTGGGAGGCGCTGGCCTGCAAGCCCACCGTGGCCCGAAAGCGGGCGGGAGGAACTTCTGGCACCGCCTTTCCATCCCTAAGGGGCCGCCACGACTCCTGATCTCTTTTTCCCTCTTTTTTGAGTAAACCCTGCGCAGCCTGGTCCAGATCCAGCCGCGCAGGCAGAGCAGACTTGCGCTCGCCCCGCGGCGCATGCTCCGTGGTCTCGGTTTGGGCGAGTTCCTGGGGCGGAGCCTCGCTTAATAGAGGCTCCGCTGATTGGTCGGGCGCTCGGGCCACGCCCATCGCTCGCGGTGCACAGCTCCTTACCTGCTGGGTTGTCTGCAGCAGCGACGCGGGTCAGCCCTGAAAACCCGGTCTTAGGGGATTTCTCAGCGCGCCTCTTGCCCAAGTACCCTGAGGCTTCGTAGCTGACCTCCCCGCGATAGAAATAAAACGTCCTGAGGCGTCCCGCCCTACCAGAAAGCCAAATACTGACCGAAAGCGTGACCTTAAAGTGGTAGAGGAAAATAACATCTAGTGCAGAGAGCAAAACACCACCACCGTTTGGACTTAATGGGCAGGTCTGGCACATAATAAGACTAGAGTGTAGGCATGCAGTTAGCACTCAATAAATGCTTGCCGGATGGGACTGTTTCCCTAGTGAGCCAGTAGCATTGAGTGGGCCTGACAGTTTGAAAGATAAAACAAGGAATGTGTGATTAAAAACAAAAACGATTACACACTCAACCATTTCCTCCTTTATGAAACACTCCCCAGCCTCTTCATCTAAGAGCAGAGCTGAGCGAGCCGCCCTGGGGTAGGTCAACCCTGTGCTTTTCTGAACTGATAGATACTAGTCTGAATCATAAACGAAGGTTTCCCTTTGAACTTCGGATTCCCTAAGAAGTCCTAGACAACACAAACTCCCCCAGCTCGGTGCCCTTGGTTCTCTAAACCATATCTGCTTCTATAGAAAGTAAACAGATTCTATATTTTATATAATATATACTATACATGTTATATATGAAGAACCAGTGTCAGAGTTTTGGGGGACAAGGGAGGGGGTACTGAGGATTGAACCCAGGGACATTCTACTTCTGAGCTACACTCCTAGCCCTTTGTATTAATTTGTTTTTATTTGAAAGAGTCTTGCTAAGTTCCAAGGCTGGCCTTGAACCTGCAATCCTTCTGTCTCAGCCTCCCAAGCACTGGGATTACAGGCAGGCACCGTGCCCGGCTGCAGTGTCAGTATTTTGCAATGGCTTTCTGTTTGCCAACTAACCCTCACAAAAAGGGAAAGAAATAGCTCAGCATAGTGGCCCACGCCTGGAATCCCAGCACTTGGGAGGCTGAGGCAGGAGGATCACGGGTCCAAATAGACTGCCAGCAGCCAACTGAGACCATGTTTCAAAACAAAAAAATAAAAAGGGTGCAGGGTATCGCTCAGAGGCAGAATGACCCTGGGTTCAATCCCCAGTACCTAAAAGCAAAGCAAAGCAACCACAAATGCACCCTAAGTCATGAGGATGTATTTCCTTTCATCTTTCTCCCCCTTGGTTTAGATGTTAGACTATCCAAGAAGTCTATTTTATCTATGCCTCTACCGTTCCTGAATGTATACTTGCTTGCTGGTTCAGAATATTCCAGAACTGGCCCTTCCCCTCTTAGGAAGCAGCAGATGGTGTCTACAGTGCTGATTGTGGGGACTGAGGATGTCTAACCAAGTGTGAATTCGGAGAGAGAAGGAGGCGAGGAACAGGTCTGCCAGGAGCGCACACCTGAGCCTTCTCCCTGGTGCAGAAGCATGGTGTGTTCATACAGAGGAGCAGAAGTTGGCTTTCGCTGTTAAGGGTTAGCGTGTGTCCCGCTCCACCTCAAAAAAAAAAAAAACAAAAACAAAAACAGAGAAAGACTCAAGTCCTAATTCTAGCACCTGCAAATGTGGCCTTGCTGTGCATAGGTCTTTACAGATGTAATCAAGTTAAATGAGGTCATAGAGAAGGAAGAGGTCCCTCATCTAATACAAATGGCGTCCTCATAGGAAGGGGCCACAGACACGCGGGCCCTTCTGTGACCGCACAGACAGAGCCTGCAGTCAGACATTCACAAGGCAATGAAGAACAAGAAGTTGGACAAGACGCTGGGATATCAAGTGTGCGCCTCCACACTCAGCTTAATAACTTTTTCTCGCGCGCGCGCGCGTGTGTGTGTGTGTGTGTGTGTGTGTGTATGTGTGTGTGTGTGTGGTACTGGGGTGGGGCTTTTCTACCTCCAGGCTATACTCCCAGACCTATTTTATATTTTATTTGGTAACAGGGTCTCACTAAGTTGCTGAGAGCCTCACTAAGTACCTAAGGCTGTCTTTGAACCTATGTGATCTTCTGTCTCAGCCTCCTAGTGCTGGGATTAAAAGTGTGTACCACCACACCCAGCTAATAACTTCTTACTATGTTATTTCTTAAGTTTAAGATTTGCCTGTGTCTTAATAACATATAATTAGTTTAAATTTTTTCAAGATATATCTTGAAAGAGCATATCTGTTTTTAGCAAAAACAAAAAGTAACCTGTACTCGGAAGATTGAGACGAGGATTATAGGTTTGAGGCCAGCCTCAGCAATTTAGCAAGGCCCTCAGCTGCTTAGCGAGTCCCTGTTTCAAAATAAAGAATACAAAGGCTGGGGCGTGGTGGCGCACGCTTGTAATTCCCCACCCTTGGGAGGTGGAGACAGGAGGATCATGCAGGTTTGAAGCCAGCTGCGCTGGCTTAAGAGACCCTGTTTCCAAATTAAAAAATATAAAATAGGTCTGGGAGTGTAGCCCGGAAGTAGAAGGGCTTCCAGGAACCCCAGTACCACCAATAAAAAATAAAAAAATAAAAATAAAGAATACAAAATAGGGCCGGGGTATAGCTCAGAAGTAGAATGCCCCTGGGTTCAATCCCAAAGAGTAGGTACCCCAGAGGATTATTGGCATCAGGGAAGGGAACTTTTACTATTTTTCCTTGCACTGAGTTTGTAACGGTAAACATCTCTGACTTTTGTATCTAACAGGAAGCACAGTGAGCTGCCGCCCTCGGCTGCAGGAAAGAAAGGTTCACATTCCTGCCGGGAATAACTTGGTGAATGAATGAAACCGGAGCAGAAGGGCTGGCAGCGCAGGCTGAGGATGGGAACATTCTGATACGGCTTTTTTCCCTGAAGTTTTCTGTTGGTCTGGCCGAGCATCCCCGTTCACTTGCTCCCTCTGCCCACGCCTCGACCTTCCCTTCCCCTTCACAGGTGTTGGTCCCCAGTAAGCATTCCTCGGAACGGCCTCCCAAGCGCATCTCGGCATCTGCTCACGGACACTCGGTTTGCAGCAACCAAGGAAGCAGTGCAGGGAAGCAGATGGCAGATCCAGGGGGGAAGGGGAGAGGAAGAGGAAGGCCGCGGGAAACCTAACATGCAGTCACAAGAGGAGGGAAATCAAATGAAACGCACACCTGGACACATCGTAATGAAGCCGGAGAACAACGCGGGTAGCAATACAGGAATCACCAGCATGGAAAGACAGCCACCCACACAGATGGGGCGGATTCCACGGGGACAGCGCAGGCTAGAAACGGTGGACCAAGGACCCCTGAGCACCCCAGCGGGCTGACGGGAAACTCGCCGGCTGAGAAGGTCAGGCCAGAACTGCTTTTCAAGAGCAAAGGAAAGAGGCAGGGCACAGAAATGCTATCAAGGAGAAACAAAGCCCCAATCAACCCGGAGCGAAGAGGAATTGAACTCGTGTTGTAGATCTTCCCCCCAAACCTGACATGGTTCTGTACAGAAAAGAAGAGCCAAAGGAAGCCATAAAAAATAAAGTATGAGAGCCAAGAGCCAGTCGAGCAATGTTGAAGAGGAATACACAAAACTCAGCCGGGCGTGGTGCACGCACCTGTAAGCTAAGTGCTGTTTGGGTTTCTTTTCTTGACTTTTTTCTTTTGGTACTGGGGGTTTAATCCAGTGTCATTCTACCTCTGAGCTACACTCCGAGCCCCTGTTTCATTTTTTTATTTGAAAACAGGGCCTCACTGCATTGCTGAGGCCGCCTTCAAACCTGCCATCCTCCTGTCTTCGCCTCACAAGTACTGGAACTACAGGCGTGCACCACCACATCTGGCTCCATCGCCTGTCTAAAATATGGCATCCTCTCTCAGCGCAGCCCACCCGCTCCTCCAAATAAAACACTTTATACTTATCCTAGAAAAAAGAAAAATGGACAAATGGTCTAAATAGACATTTCTCCAAAGATATACAGATTACCAATAAGCACAAGAAAAGATGCTCAACATCATTAGTCATTAGGAAAATGCAACTCAAAACCACAAAAGCTGACAGACCTGGTGGCACACGCTTGTCATCCCAGCACTTGGGAGGCTGAGACAGGAGGAACGCGCAGGTTCGAAGCCAGCCTCAGCTACTGAGTGAGGCTCTCAGCAACTCAGTGAGACCCTGTTTCCAAAAAAATATAAAATAGGTCTGGGAGTGTAGCCCGGAGGTCGAAGGCCCCTGGGTTCCATCCCTAGTACCACAAAAAATAAATAAATAAATAAATAAGCATAAAAGTTGAGTCCAATGCTACATGCTTGTAATCCCAGTATTTGGGAGAGTGACAGAGGAGGATTACAGGTTCAAGGTGAGCCTCAGCTACTTAGTGAGGCCCTCTGCAACTTAGTGAGACTCTGTGTCAAAATAAAGAATAAAAAATAGGACTGGGGGTATAGCTTAGAAGTATTCTGGATTTCGTTCCCAGTACTGAAAAAAACAAAACACAATAAGATACCCTTTCACATGCTCTAGGATAGCCATAATAAAAGACAGACAAAAACAAGCCGGGTGTGGTGGCGCACGCTTGTAATCCCAGCATTCGGGAGGCTCGCAGTTCGCCGACAGCCTCAGCTATGTAGTGAGACCCTGTTTCAAAATAAAGAATAAAAATTAGGGCAGGGGGGTGTAGCTCAGAGGTTGAATGCCCCCGGGTTCCATCCCCAGACCCGAAAAAAAAAAAAAAAAGACAAAAACAAATGTGGGTGAGGCTATGGGAAACAGGAATCCTCATACAGTACACGTGGCGTTGTAAAGCAGAGCAGCCACCTTGGAAAACAGTTTGTCAGTTCCTCAAAAACTTAAACACAGAGTTTCCATACAATTGAGCAATTTCATTCCGAGGCTTATACACAAGGGAACTAAAAGCATATGTCCACCCTGAAAAACTGCTCACAAATGCTCATAGCAGTATTATTCATAATAGTCCCAAAGTAGAAATAACCCAAATGTCTACCAACTGATGAGTGGGCAAACAAATTGTGGTATAGCCAAGCAATGGAATATTATTCTGCTTTTAAAAAAAAAAAGGGATATATTGCTGTAGGCCATCATATGTATAAATCTTGAAAATATGCTACATAAAAAATATATTACACAAGAGCAGCCAGACATGAAAAGCCAAAATTATGTATTCTATTTATATGAAATATTTAGAAAAAAACAAATACAAAGATCTAGAAAGTATGTTGTGGTTGACAGTACAGGGAAAGGGAATCACGGGGAATAGCAACTAATGTGCACAGAGTTTCTTACTCAGGCTTGTTCTAGAATTAGGACATACTGGTATATGTTCTAGAATTAGATAGTAGTAATGGCTGAACAACTTTGTGAATAGACTACAAAGCCCTTTAATGATATGCAATGTGTGTTATAGTGTGTGGAATATATCTCAATAAAACAAAATGAATTTTATGGTATGCAAAAATAAAGTGACCCCTGCTGAAACATCTGAGATGCAAGAATGAATGGTGAACAGATAAACTAATAGATATATATATGCCAAGATCTGAGTCCAACCGAGTATTGACTTTATCAAGCAAAAAATATAATGTCTAATTTGGGGGGAATTACATTAACTCAAAATACTGAATGGCACTGTATAAAGCAAGAATGGGTTTGAAGAGTTTACTATGGCTCATGAGGAAGATATTTGATTGATTGCAGAATTTGTTAAATATAAATACTAAAATGTCTAGGATGTTCATAATATATACATAGAGCATTTATCTTCCAAACTAGTAATGTGAAAAAAAAGAATGGAAAGAAATTCCATAGAAAATGAATTAAGAAAGAGAGAGTAAAAATACAGGGAAGTGTAACATGTGGACAGATATCTGGTAAAAAGGACCCAAATATATCAGTTACCACAATAAGTATAAATGGCCTTAAGCTCCACTTAAAGATCGAGATTACCACTGTGAATGATTAAGCAAAAACCATATATATGTGCTACTTTTGAGCAGTGCACCTAAATCATAAGGAAAGTTGGAATATTTAAAAGTGGAAATATTTATCCTAGGAAAATACAAAGCAAAATAAAGTTCAGAACAGCAGTGTTATTATCAGAGTAAAGAGATTTAGGGCAAATAGCATCACAGCTAGAAAGATTTGCTAAAGAACAACCAAAAATCCAGAGCTCAAATTTTCTAGGAGGATGTAACCATTCCAAATTTGTAATGCATCTAAAATCTGCTTCAAAATACACAAAGAAATGGGTCGCCCAGGACATTTCAGAAGGAATTATATTTTCCCCAAATTAACAAATATTTTTCCCTGAGACTTTACTTTCAGACTATATTTTTAAATTTTTTCAGCAAGATCCAAATGTTAATATGAGATTTTATTTTATAATATTCTAAAATAAACTGGGCATGGTGGCGCACGTTTGTAATCCCAGCATTTGGGAGCCTGAGACCGGTGGATCGAGGTTCGCGGACAGTCTCAGCTGCTTAGTGAAACCCTTTGCAACTCAGTGAGACCCTGTTTCAAAATAAAGAATTAAAAAAATAGGTCAGGGGGTGTAGCTCAGAAGTAGAATGCCCCTGGGTTCCATCCCCAGACCCACAAAAAAATTTTAAAATATATTTCTTTTTAATAAAAATCACGACTTTGTCATCTCAGTACTTGGGAGGCTGAGACAAGATGGTGACAGGTTCAAGGAAAGCCTCATCAAGTAGTGAGATTCTCATCAACCTAGTGAGACCCCGTTTTCAAAAATTAAGAAACAAAGCATCTGGCGCACACTTGTAATCCCAGTATTTGGGAAGCTCAGATGAGAGGACTGTAAATTTGTGGGCAGCCTCAGCTACTTAGTGAGGCCCTCTGCAACCTAGTGAGACCCTGTTTCAAAAAAAGAATAAGCCAGGCGTGGTGGCGCACACTTGTAATCCCTGCGCTTGGGAGGCAGAGACAGGAGGATCGCGCAGGTTCGAAGCCAGCCGCGCGCGCTGGCTTAGGAGACCCTGTTTCCAAATAAAAATGTAAAAATAGGTCTGGGAGTGTAGCCCGGAGGTAGAAGGGCCAGGAACCCCAGTACCACAAAAAAAAATAATAATAATAAAAAAAGAATAAAAAAAGTCAGGCTTGAGGTAGAGCTCAGAGGTAAAATGCCACTGGGCTCAATTCCTAATACCACAAAGGGGGGGGGGCTGAGGAGTGGAGCTCAGAAGTAGAATGCCCTGGAGTTCAAATCCCTAGTCACACACACACACACACACACACACACACACACACACACACACGAAATATTTCAGTATATTCTTTTTTGTTGTTGTTGTTTTTGGCGGGTCTGGGGATGGAACCCAGGAGCATTTGACCTCCAAGCTACACCCCCTGCCCTATTCTTTATTTTGAAACTGGGTCTCACTGAGTTGCAGAGGGCCTCATTAAGGAGCTGAGGCTGTCCTCGAACTCCGATCCTCCGGTCTCAGCCCCCCAAATGCTGGGATTACAAGTGTGCGCCACCACGCCCGGCTTATTTCAGTATATTCAAAAGGGAATTCAACAAAACAAAAAAAGTTTAAGCCTTAAAAAGATATCATAAAAGGGTATCATTCAACCAGGCGTGGTGGCACAAGCTTGCAATCCCAGCACTTGGGAGGCTGAGACAGGAGGATCACACAGGTTCAAAGCCAGCCTCAGCTACTTAGTGAGGCTCTCTGCAACTTAATGAAACCCTGTTTCAAAATAAAATATAAAATAGGTCTGGGAGTGTAGCTCAGAGGCAGAAAGCCCCTGTTCCATCCCCAGTAACACACACACACACACACACACACACACACACACACACACACACACATAGATTATGAATTACATTTAAAGAAAAAGCTTATGGAGATCTTTTCAAAAGATAGGTTCTATCTGGACATGATGGCTCATGCTTGTGGTCCCAGTACTTGAGGGGCTGAGACAGGAAGGTCACAGGTTTGAGGACAGCCTCAGCAACATAATGAGACTCTTAGCAACCTAGTGAGACTGTTTCCAAGCAAAAAAGAAAAAAAAAAGATTTTTCTTTTTCTGTGGGTCTGGGGATGGAACCCAGGGGCATTTGGCCTCCGAGCTACATCCCCTGCCCTATTTTTTAATCTTTATTTTGTTTTTTTTTTTTTGTTTTTTTTTGGTTTTTTATTTTATTTGGAAACAGTGTCTCACTAAGTTGCTGAGAGCCTCACTAAGTAGCTGAGGCTGGCTTTGAAACTGCACGACCCTCCTGTCTCAGCCTCCCAAGTGCAGGGATTACAAACTTGGACCACCACGCCCGGCTTTTATTCTTTATTTTGAAGCAGAGTCTCACTACGTTACAGAGGGCCTCACTAAGTAGCTGAGGCTGTCCGCGAACCACGATCCTCCGGTCTCAGCCTCCTGAAGGCTGGGATTACAAGCGTGTGCCACCACGCCTGGCTAAAGCAAAAAAAAAATTTTAAAGGTTCTGCAGTGTAGTTCAGAGAATACTCCTGGGTTCAATCCCTACTACTAAGAAAGAAAGCAAAAAAATAGAGAGAGGCGCTGTTCCTAAAATACTCTAATAAAATAAAATTCCTAATAAAATTTCTAAAATCCTCTAATACACTTCAAAGCACAGTGTATCAAAATAGAGATCTTCCAAAGTTAAGGATGAATTACCTTGGGATCGTGATAAAAGATGCAGGTCCTACCTTCCACCTCCATAGTAACCAAAAATGAATCCAGCGTCTGTGCGTCTGTCCGTCCAGAGCTCTTCCGTCTCAATCTAAGTATCTGGAGAGGGGAGCAATCCCGTATCCAGATAGAATTAGAGACTTTGTTCCTAAAACCTTAACGTATCCTTTTCTCTCTAAACATAGGTTGGCTCCCACTCTGGGCAAGCAAATAGACTCAGAAGAAAAGGAGAGTTAAAATTCATTATAAACCCTTCCAAATTGACTGCAAGTCATGTTCCCGGAAGTGATGGACAGACAAGATAGTCCACTAGAATGGACTTGTCTCATGCCTGAGCTTCTGGAGCGGACTGGCCCACGAGGAAGCCTCACAAGGACACAGGCAGCTGAATCTGGGCCCTAATCTGTGACTCAGAGTCACAGTGTAGGAATCCTCTGGAAGCTGAAAAGAGCAGTAACTACTAAAGCTACGGCTGCTCCTGCATCAAACTGCTCAGATTCCTGACACAGAGTCACGGGAGCCTAACAGCTCTCTGAGTTATGGGCTTGGGTCCATTTTGTCCAATTTTGCAAAGGATAAAACATGGAATAACGCTAAGGAAGCTGGAGAAGAGAGGGAAGGAGGGAAGAAGGGAGGGGAGAGAGAGAGAGGGAGGAGGAGGAGGGGGGAGGAGGAGGAGAAAGACAGGTGAGGGAGAAGAGAGGAGAAGGGGGAAGGAGAAGAAGAGTAAATGACCATATATATATATATATTAAATGGGAAAATGCAGCTGGGTATGGTGGTACATGTCTGTAATCCAGTACTTGGGAGGCTAAGACCGGAGGATCATAGGTTCAAGGCCAGCCTCAAAAACTTAGCAAGGCCCTCAGCAGCTTAGTGCGACCCTGTTTCCAAATTTAAAAAAAAAAAAATTAAGCCAGATATGATGGAAAATGTTTATAATCCCAGTATGTGGAAAGCTGAGACAAGAGGATCATAGGTTTGAAGCCAGCCTCAGCAACTTAATGAGACTCTCAGTAACTTAATGAGACCCTGTTCCAAGTAAAAAATAAAATCAGTCTGGGTATAGCTCAGAAGTAGAAGGTTCGTAGGTTCCATCCCCAGTACCACAATAAAATAAAATAGGAAATAGGGCTGGAGGTACAGCATAGAAGTGGAATGCCACTGGGTTCAATCTCCAACACCAAAAAAAAACCTCATGCTCATGCGCGCCCACACACACACACACACACACACACACGCACGCACACGCACGCACACGCACACAGCAGATGTTTTACATAAGCGATAGGGAAAAGAACCTTGCATAAACCAGTTGGATCACCAGAGTGATCATTGTCAGCCTTCCCAGACAGCGTCCATTTGCAACCAAATATTTATATAGAGACAGCTGCAGGCGGGTGACCTCTGCTAGCATCATAAGTGCAGCGGGTATCACGCTGAGAGAAAATGTGACCAAATATTTTTATCTTACAGCCTGTACTTCTTAATGTTTTAACCACATTTATTATAAAATATTTTCATTCAACCCCGTAGTTTTCCTAACAGCAAACTCAACAGTACCTCTGGCAGCTACTGCGGTTTTTTTTCTTTATAAAATTCTAAATCCAGTCGAGCGCTGTGGCCCACGCCTACAATCTCAGGACTTGAGAGGCTGAGACAGGAGGATGACAGGTTCGAGGCCAGCCTCAGAAACTGAGACCCTGTTTAAAAAAAAAAAAGGGGGGGGGCTGGGAGTGTATCTCAGAGATATAATGCCTCTCAGTCCAATCCCTAGTACTAAAAAAAAAAAAAAAGTAAAATAAAACTCTAAACTGGGCATGGTAGCTCATGTTTTTAATCCCAATACTTGGGAAGCTAAAACAGGAGGATTACAGGTTCGCAGACAACCTCAACTACCAGTGAGAGCCTCTGCAACTTAGTGAGACCTTATTTCAAAATAAAGAATAAAATATAGGTCTGGGGCTGTACTGAGTACCATCCTCAGTAGTGCAAAATAAAAATAAAAATAAATAAATAAAACTCTAAATCCAGCCAGGTATGGTGGCACATGCTTTTAATTCCAGTATTTGGGAGGTTGAGACAGCAGGATCTCAGATTTGAGGCTAGTCTGGACCCTTTAGCAAGACCTTGTTTCAAAGTACAAAAACAAAAAGGGATGAAGATGTGGCTCAAAGGTAGCTCCCCAGTATTACAAAAAAAAGAAAGAATGAATGAATGAATGAAAGACAATTTTAAATCCATGATTCCTCCCTCCTTCAGCTATATCCTGAGGGTATTGGATAGTGAAGCAGTTACTAAGTGCCCAGGGTCAAAACTGAACATCCTGTCCTAACCTGCTGCTTCCCGCCTGCCCGCAGGCCTGAAGAAACACTTAAGCCAGCACCCTCCCCTCCCCTGGCTTGACACCCCGGTCACACTGGTCATCCAGCCGGCAGAGAAGAAACCAACTGCACCAGCAACCACCCCAACTAAATGAAATGGTAACAGTAAGCCGGAGGAGCAGCTGCAGGACACAACCAGATGTAAAGGATCTGTAGTAAAATTGTTCTATTAACTTGTAAAGATGTGTGTGTGTGTGTGTGTGTGTGTGTGTGTGTGTGCACGCACACTAGTGATTTAACTCAAATGCTCAGGATTGAACCTGGGGGACATTATAATTCTGATGTATACCCCCAGCCTATTTTATTCTATTTTTTTATTTTGTATTTATTTACATTTTATTTATTTATTTATTTATTTATTTATTTATTTATTTATTTTTGAGGTACTGGGGATGGAACCTAGGGGCATTCTACCTCTGTGCTACACCCCAGCCTCATATTTTATTCTTTATTTTTGAAACAGGGTCTCACTAAGTTGCGAAGAGCCTCACTAAATAGCTGAGGCTGTGATTCCTCCTGCATGGTTTTTGTTGCTGAGAACTACTTTGGCTTTCTGGGTTTTTTGTTGTTCCAAATGAGTTTAAGGATGGATTTTTCTACATCTGTAAGGAATGACCTAGGTAATTTAACGGGTATCACACTGAATCTGTAGATCACTTTTGGAAGTAAGGCCATTTTGATGATATTAATTCTGCCTATCCATGAACATGGAAGATCTTCCCATCTTCTAAGTTCTTCAATTTCTTTTATCAGTGTTTTATAATTTTCTTTGTAGAGGTCTTTTACCTCCTTGGTTAAGTTTGTTCCTAAATATTTTCTTTTTTTGTGAGATATCCTGAGTGAAGTGTTTTCTGGATTTCTTTCTCAGTGGATTTAGGGTTGGTATACAGAAATCCTTCCAATTTTTTTAAGATTGATTTT
The DNA here is from genome assembly GCF_963383645.1 of Muscardinus avellanarius. Lineage (NCBI taxonomy): Eukaryota > Metazoa > Chordata > Mammalia > Rodentia > Gliridae > Muscardinus > Muscardinus avellanarius. The sequence goes on from NC_137787.1 coordinate 190,282,808, forward strand.
GTATCCAGAAGCCATGCTGAAAGCCATGTAATAAAAACAGCATGGTACTGGCACAAAAACAGATACCTTTATCAATGGAGCAGAATAGAAGACTCAGAAAATCTGCACACTTAGAGCCAATTGATTTTTTTTTTTGGGGGGGGTGGTACTGGGGTTGAAACCCTTCTCCAGGCTACACTCCCAGACCTATTTTATATTTTATTTGGAAACAGGGTCTCTTAGGCCAGCGAGGCTGGCTTCAAACCTGCGCGATCCTCCTGTCTCCTCCTCCAGAGCATGGGGATTACCAGCGTGCCCACCACTCCCGGCGAGCCAATTGATTTTTGACAAAGGGGCAAAAAACATACACTGGAAAAAAGATAGCCTATTCAACAAATGGTGTTGGCAAAACTGGCTAACCATATGCAGAAAAATGGAAATAAACTCCACTTTCTCACTCTGCACAAAAGTCAATTCAAGATGGATTAAAAACTAGGAAATTATGCCGGGCATGGTGGTGTACACTTGTAATCCCCGTGCTTGGGAGGCGGAGACAGGAGGATCACGCAGGTTCAAAGCCAGCCGTGCTGGCTTAAGAGACCCTGTTTCCAACAATAAATAGTATAAAATAGGTCCAGGAGTGTAGCCCAGAGGTAGAAGGACTTCCAGGAACCCCAGTACCACCAAAAATAAAAAAGACTAGGAAATTAGACCAGAGACATAGAAGCTTCTTGAAAAGGGTATCAACACCTCAACACATAGGCACAGACAAACATTTCCTCAACAAGACCCCAAAGGCACAACAAATTAAAAGGAGAATCAATACATGGGATTGCACGAAACTGAAGAGCTTCTGTTCAGCAAAGGAAACTATCAAGAATCTCAATCGAGAGCCAACAGAATGGGAGAAGATTTTTGCCACCTACCCCTCCGATAGAGGACTAATATCTAGAATATACAGAGAACTCAAGAAACTCAACACTAAGAAAACAAAGCATCCAATAACAAAATGGGCAAATGAACTAAATAGACACTTCACAAAAGAAGAAATTCAAATGGCCAGTAAATGCATGAAAAAATGCTCAACATCACTGGCAATCAGAGAGATGCAAATCAAAACTACCCTGAGATTTCACCTAACTCCAACTAGAATGGCAATCATTCAAAACACAAACAACAACAGATGCTGGCGAGGATGTGGAGAAGTGGGAACTCTAAGACATTATTGGTGGGATTGCAAATTAGTGCAACCACTTTGGAAAACAGTATGGAGAATCCTCAGAAGAATGGGAACAAATCTTCCATTTGATCCAGCAATACCACTGTTGGGTATCTACCCAAAAGAAAAGAAACCAAACTACCAAACTAATGCATGTGTATCTATGTTCATGGCTGCACAATTCACCATTGCCAAACTATGGAACCAGCCAAGATGTCCATCAACAGATGAATGGATCACAAAACTGTGGGATATGTACACAATGGAATTTACTCACCCATAAAGAAAAACACAATTACATTATTTATAGTGAAATGGAGGGAACTGGAGGACAGTATGCTAAGTGAGATTAATCAGTCACAGAAAATAAGAAATCGGATGCTCCCCCTAATATGCGAAAGCTAGGGAGAAAATGGGTCATAGGAAGAACTCTAGACAAAAAAGGGGATACTATAGATGACCAAAAAGGATGACTATAGATGACCTTAGAGGATGGGAGGGAGGAAGAGGGAAATTCTCTAATGCTCACAATGTACATTAACAAACATATAAAAGTCAAGCGCTAAGTCAAACCTGAGAAAGAGGGAGGGGAGAGGGAGGGGCGGGAACTGGGTAAGGGCCGACTGGGTGACGACTGGGTGACGTATGCCTCCACTATCTTGTACTTCATTAAGATGTATGACTGCAATGCACCAATGAAAAGTTAAAAAAATAAAATAAGAAATAGCTGAGGCTGGCTGCGAAACTGTGATCCTCCTGTCTCGGCCTCCCAAGTACTGGGCACCACCATGCCTGGCTCCATTTTATTTTTTATTAGGATCACAGGCGTGCGTCATCACGCACAGCCAAGTATATTTGTTTGTTTTCTTGTTTGAAGCAAAGGTCTGGAGTTAAAGAGGCAACCATGTGGAATTTTTTGATCCAATTGTTTTCCTCATATTCTATTTTAATTCTTTTCATTGAAATGCAACTTAGATAATTAGAATGATCTGTAATTTTCTAACATGGATCAAACTATAGATTTATTATTTTTCTATTGTTTCTCACATATGGAATTTTTTTTTTTTTTTTTTTTTTTTTTTTGGTGGTGGTACTGGGGTTCCTGGAAGCCCTGCTACCTCTGGGCTACACTCCCAGACCTATTTTTACATTTTTATTTGGAAACAGGGTCTCTTAAGCCAGTGCACGCAGCTGGCTTCGAACCTGCGCGATCCTCCTGTCTCTGCCTCCCAAGCGCAGGGATTACAAGCATGCGCCACCACGCCCGGCTCACATATGGAATATTTTTTAAATTAATTAAAAGCAGCAATGGGAAATGTCTATCTCTACAGGACATTGCATTTTTTATCGTCATCTTTGATGATCTGATACAAATTTATTGATTTGCCAAATATTTATCAAGCACTTACTCTGTGCTGGGAACAATTCTAAGTGTTTAAGATGTAGCAAGAGGTTTTTTTTTTTTTAAGACTCTAGATTTTGTGCTTGCAGAGCTTACATTCCAGCGCAGGGACAGTCCACACTCAAGCTGAATCAGCCGGAGGCAAAGAATTCTGATAAACTCAAGTGCTAAAATAACAAAGCAAGAAAGGGAACCTGGAGGAGTGTGCTTGAGGGGCGTGGTGGCACATGCTTGTAATCCCAGGACTTGGGAGGCTGAGACAAGAAAAACACAGGGTTGCCACCAGCCTCAGCTACTTAGTGAGGCCCTCTGAATTTAGTGAGACCCTGTTTATTTATTTATTTATTTATTTATTTATTTATTTATTTATTTATTTATTTATTTATTTATTTTTGGTGGTACTGGGGTTCCTGGAAGCCCTTCTACCTCCAGGCTACACTCCCAGACCTATTTTTACATTTTTATTTGGAAACAGGGTCTCCTAAGCCAGCGTGCGCGGCTGGCTTCAAACCTGCGCGATCCTCCTGTCTCTGCCTCCCAAGAGCGGGGATTACAAGCGTGTGCCACCACACCCAGCATGAGACCCTGTTTTAAATAAAGAATAAAAATAGGGCTGGGGGTGGAGCTCAGAGGTCATATGCCCCTGGGTTCAATCCTCAGTACCGCACCAAAAAAAAAAAGAAAGAAGGAAGGAAGGGAGGGAGGGAGGGAGGGAGGAAGGAAGGAAGGAAGGAAGGAAGGAAGGAAGGAAGGAAGGAGAAAGGGAAAAAAAGGAAAGGAAAGGAAAGGAAGGAAGGAAGGAAGGAAGGAGAGAGAAAGGGAAAAAAAGTAAAGGAAAGGAAGGAAGGAAGGAAGGAAGGCAAGTATGAGAAAGGAGTTACTAAATAAAGACCTTCAGGCAGCCAGGTGTGGTGGCACACACTTGTAATCCCAGCATTTGGAAGGCTGAGACAGGAGGATCACGGTTTGAGGACAGCCTCAACTATTTAGTGAGACCTTTTGCAACTCAGTGAGAGCCTGTTTCAAAATAAAGAATAAAAAATAGGGTTAGGGGGTGTCACTCAGAGGTAGAATGCCCCTGGGCTCCATCCCCAATACCTACAAAAATAAATATAAATAAATAAAGAGACCTTCAGGCGGTGATGGAATGAGTCTTATGTGTGTCTAGGGAATTGAAGTACAAAGGCCCTGGGACAGGAGCAGCAGGGCAGCCACACCAGGGCAGCTAGCTTGTGGAAACAAGGATGTACACCGGTAGAGGATGAAGCCAGAACTCTGAGGACCAGAGGAAAGCAAGCTGGGCGGCGTCGCCCAGGCCACTGCTCAGAGGAAGCCGGGGAGCCATGGGAGGGTTGGATGTCACTAGTTGCGCATCACTCTGGTTTCCCCTTCTGGGCACTTGGGCATGGGCTGCGTTTCCCCGCCTTCCGTGCAGTGAGCTGGGGCCACACAACTGGGCTCTAGCCCCTGAAAGCAGATCAAAGTGCTGTCCAGTACCTCCACATCCAGCCACAGAGCTGCCTGTGTGACCCTCCACGTCTCTCCTCCCCGGGCTCCAGTAACCATGGCAACCACGTGTTTGAGATGGGGGCTTTCACAGTGGAAGGAGCCTGGCCTCTGAGTCATCACTTGGAGGACAGGGCTTCAGGAGGGCTTCCTGGCCAGGAGCATCCATATTGGGTTTGTATAATCAAAAAAGAAGGCAGGCATGGTAGTACGCGTCTGTGATCCCAGTCCTTGGGAGGCTAACACAGGAGGCGATCCTCTGAAACTTAGTGGGACCCTATTTTAAACTAGAAAATAAAGCAGGGATGAGGGTGTAGCTCACAGGTAGAACACCCCTGGGGTTAATCCTTAATTTGGGCTTTGGGGATGTTTGTTACAGCTGCGAGCTGACTAGATTAGGGAAGGAATGTGCATGATAGGTTACCAACAGTCCAGCCGAGACATACCGGTGACTATGTCTCTTCATCAATTTACTCATAAAACTCACAGTGCAAGTTTCTGAAAAGCTGGTCATGGTCTAGTGCAGAAGAATGACCCATCAAAAGAACTTGAGGTGAGGGTTCAGAAAACAGACGCACGCCTGTCATTGCAGGACTTGAGAGGCTGAGACAGGAGGATCACAGGCTCGAGGACAGCCTCAGCAAGTCGTCAGTCTCTCATCAACCTAGGGAGACCGTGTTTCCAAATAAAAATAAAATTTAAATAGGGTTAAGGGTATACCTGAGAGGTAGAATGCCCCTGGGTTCAATCAGTGCCATAAAAAATAAAATAAAATAATAAAAAATAAAGGAAAAAGAAGCTGGGCCTCAGAGAAGTGGTCACTCTATCTGGATGAACCAGGGAGGTTTCACAAAGAAGACCAAATTTGAGCTGGGCCTTTCCCTGGACCCGTCCTGTGGCCAGTGTTGAAAACACCCCAGCAAACGGACCTGGGGGTGGCAGGTTTTCATGATGATGTTTGCCAAGAAGCAGCACTGGGTCTGTTCCAGGCAAGCCCCCGTGATTATTAGACAATAAACAACTATAAAGTGTTTCAAGACACTATTACTTTTTGTGGGGGGGGGTCTGGGGATGGAACCCAGGGGCCTTCTACCTCTGAGCTCTACCCCCAGCACTACTTTTTATTTTTTATTTGAAAACAGGGTCTCACTGAGTTGCAGAGGGCCTCACTAAGTAGCTGAGGCTGTCCGCAAACCACGATCCTCCACTCTCAGCCTCCCAAACACTGGGATTACGAGCGAGCGTGCGCCACCACGCCCGGCTTCAAGACACTTGACAGAGCTGTTTACTATACAGTGGGTCCCCACTGAGAGAGGGAACACCCTGCCCTGTGATGCAGGAGACATCGTCACCAACTTCTCTCTCTTACTTCCTTCCCACTACGTGTCATGAGTCATTTTGTTCTTGTTTATAAACACTGCGTATTCTCTAATAGATTGGGTGATTTTTTTTTTTTTGGGTGGTACTGGGGTTGGTTCCTGGAAGCCCTTCTACCTCTGGGCTACACTCCCAGACCTATTTTTACATTTTTATTTGGAAACAGGGTCTCCTAAGCCAGCGCGCACGGCTGGCTTCGAACCTGCGTGATCCTCCTGTCTCCGCCTCCCAAGCGCGGGGATTACAAGCGTGCGCCACTGCGCCCGGCTTCAGATTGGGTGATTTTAAAAGAGCAAATGGCAGGGCGTGGTGGCGCACACTTGTAATCCCTGCACTTGGGAGGCAGAGACAGGAGGATCGCATAGGTTCGAAGCCAGCTGCGCACACTGGTTTAGGAGACCCTGTTTCCAAATAAAAATGTAAATATAGGTGTGGGAGTGTAGCGCGGAGGTAGAAGGGCTTCCAGGAACCCCAGTACCACCAAAAAATAAAAAATAAAAAGAGCAAACGGCATTGCTTGGTTCAGTGTGTGTGTGTGTGTGTGTGTGTAGTACTGGGTCTTAAACCCAGGGGCGTTCTACCACTGAGCTACGCCCCCAGCCCTTTTTTACTTTTTGTGTTCTGAATCCGAGTCTCGCTGGGTTGCTGAGTCTCACCACACTGCGAAGGCTGATCTTGAACCTGTGATCCTCCTGCCTCAGCCTCCCATGTCCTGAACGACAGGCGTGCGCCACCACACCGGCTGCTTGGCTCATCTCTGACCTGTATTGTGCAGTCCAGAACAGCACTGCGTGCGCTTGACAGCACTATGTGTTACAAAGCCTCAGCCTACCTTGCCATCATTTAGCAAAAGACGTGGTGACTGATCTGGAGTGAAAATTGTCTTTCATGCCATTAAATGTCAATAGCCTGTTATCATGACTATACTATGTGTAACCACACAATGCTCACACGTAATAACAGTGAAGGCACACTCATAATAATAGTAGTTTGGTTTGTAACATGCTCTTATGTAAACCATTTTTACCTTCAATATTCCTATAACTAAGTTAAAGTTCAGGTCACAGATAAAGTATACAAGCATAAATAAAAATTCTCCATACTCAGTGTTTCCATAGAAATATATATATATACAATATACATACATATATTTCTATAGAAATATATTTACATAATTTAAATTAAAATTTAAAAATATATAATTTACACACACACACACACACACACACACACACATATATATATATATATATATATATATATTTTTTTTTTTTTTTTTTTTTTTTTTTTTTTTTGGTAGTACTGGAAATTGAACCCAGGGGCATTCTACCTCTAAGCTATATCCCCAGCCGGGTCTTGTTATGTTGCTGAGAATCCTGCTCCATCTCTGAGTCTGCCCTCCAGCCTGTGATCCTCCTGTCTCAGCCTCCCAAGTACTGGGATCATAGGCGTGTACCACCGTACCTGACTGTAACTCAATATTTCTTTTTGTGTGTGTGTGTGTGATACTGGGGCTTGAACCCAGGGGCATTCTACCTCTGAACTATACTCCCAGCCCTATTTTTCATTCTTTATTTTGAAACAGGGTCTCACTAAGTTGCGGAGCACCTCTCTAAGTAGCTGAGGCTGGCTGTGAACCTGCGATCCTCCTGTCTCAGCCTACAAGTCCCGGGATTACAAGTGTGCACCACCATGCCTGGCTGTAAATCAGAATTTCTGTTAGAGTAAAAATGGGACTTGGATAATTTAATTTATTAGCCAAGGTTTTCCAGAGAAACACGTGTGTGTGTGTATACAGATGTAATGAAAATTATTATAAGGAATTGGCTCCTGTAACCACAGAGGCTGAGCCATTCCTCCACATGCGGCCTCTAAGCTGCAGACCAGCACCGCTGACAGTGGAGCTGAAGACTCGAGCACTAGAGAGATGGGTGCAGACTCCAGCCCGAAGCTGAAGGTCTGAGAACCGGAAGCCCTGGGCCAGAAGATAGATGTCCAATCTCAGACAGGCAGAGAGCTCTCACCTTCCTTCACTGTTTGCTCTATCCCTGTGCACAGCAGAATGGCGGACGCTTATCCACAGGGAGGTCGACTGCTTTATGAATCCACGAACCCAAACACTCGTCTCTTCCAGAAACACCCTCGCAGAGACAGACCCAGCAATGATGTTTCCCCAGCGATGGCGCCTTCCCATGGTCAGTCCAGTGGACACAAAAACTGACCTTCACAGACATGAAAGTCACGTCTGAGGAAGGAATCAAGCTTTCTCTTCAACAGTTTCCTTTGAAGGTCAACCTCTTCAATGAGCCGACACACTGGAAATTAGGCAGCGATTCCTTGCGATTTTAAAAGAAATGTCTACTTGTTTTAACGGGTGGAAACAGGACCCAAAGCCAGTTTCCTTTGGGAAGAAAGACTTATTTAGCAAAACTTGCATGATTTTTCAAGAGAATAGAGTTAAAAATATATAAAAATAGAGGATAAAGGAGTAAGAATCCAGAAAAAAATTGAACTTAGAAAAAAAGTTATGCTTCTTAAAAATATACCACGTTTCATAGCAGAAAAAAAATGTTGCTCTCTAGATGCTCTTTTTCCAGGCACGGGCTCTGGAGGAATGTTGGCCAGGAAAAACGCAGGGAAGCAGAGCCAAGAGGATCCGCGGTTAGCACAGAGAGGCCTGCCGTGGCGCCCCCTCCGGCGTCCCTGGAGGCAGCTTAAGGCAGCGTCTCTTTTCCTCTTAGGAAAAAGCTCTGGTGTTTGAAAGGGCAATGACTGTTCAGGACTGGCTACAAAATTTGCAGAGATTAGTCCAAGAAAAAGTGTGAGATCTCTAAATCAAAAAGTATTAGGAATTTCAAGAAACTGGCGTGGTGGTGCACGGCGGTAATCACAGTACTTGGGAAGCTGAGACAGGATCGCAGATTCAAGGACAGCCCCGGCAACTTAATGAAACCCTGTTTCAAAAAAAAAAAAAAAAAAAAAAAATAAGATGGGGCTGGAGTGTAGCTCAGACAGAGAATGCCCCTGGGTTCAATTCCCAGTACAAATAATAATAATAATAATAATAATAATAATAATAATAATAATAATGTTGAATATCAAGAGCATAGAGGCCCATCTGAGCACAGCCCAGAAGCCCTCTTCTCTCTGCATCAGCTATTAACCCTGTTGTTACTGAATCAAGGGGGATTCTGGAGGAGCCATCCCTGGGGGGTGAGGAGGCCTCAGAGCTTCAAGGAAGTAGCTATTCATCAGCTAGTGAAGACATAGTCCCGTATTTCTGTATCTCAACAACAGGTCCTGTGGAACTAGGTCTTGTGTGACCATCAGCCAGTCACAGAAAGAGCATTGCTCTTGAGAATATATGGAGATGATCCTTGAAGTCTTCAGACAGGTGGGAAATGAACATGGATGCGGAATAGACCCTCTTGCCTGATGCAACAGAAAGGCACGTATGTACAGTAAACTCCCAAAGAGAAATGAGCGGCAAGCCCACAAGGCTGGATATCACCTAAAAGCAAGTAGCAATAAATGGATACCAACGACACAAGAGTGTGAGAAGGAGCCCGCGGAGCGTCAAGCAGCAATACTGAAAGGCTTCATCGAGTTGTATCCCAACCACGGCTGTCGAAGGAGCCGTGGAGACGTCAGTGTACTGTACGGTGCCAACCCCAGCCAAGACTTGACAATAACGTGAAAGACCTGGTGTGGTGGCGCATCCCTGTAATCTCAGTACTTGGAAGCCTAAGACAGGAGAATTGCAGGTTCAAGGCCAGTGTGTGGTCACTTTGTGAGACCGTGTTTCAAAATAAAAAAATAATAATAATAAAATAGGGCTGGGAGCTGGGCGTGATAGCTCACGCTTGTAGTCCCAGTACTTAGGAGGCTGAGACAGGAGGATCGCAGGTTTGCAGCCAGCCTCAGCTACTTAGTGAGGCCCTCCACAACTTAGTGAAGCCCTGTTTCAAAATAAATAATTAAAAAAAAATAGGGCTGGGGAGTAGCTTGGAGGTAGAATGTCCCTGGGTTCAATCCCCAGTAACACACACACACTCATAACAATAATAACACTAATTATTATTCTAAGAGCCTTACGTCTATTAAGATGGCATAACAAAACAAAAATATAACAAGTGTTAGTGAGAATATAGCAAAACTGAAACCCTGTTCTCTGCTGGAATGTAAAATTGAGCAGCTCCTATAGGAAGAGTAGGGAAAATTATTTTAAAAGTCCTACCAAATGACCCAGCAATCCCACTTCCCTGTATATACCCAAAGAATTGAAATCAAGCCCTTGAAGAGATATTTATATACCAGGTTCTCAGAGGCACTAGTCACAATAGCCAAAAGGTGGAAACAAACCAAGTTTCCACTGACAGGTGGATAAACAGGTGTAGCCATGGGTATTATTGAGCCATAAAAAAGAAGAAATTGTGTCACCTGCTACAACGTGGATGGACCTAGAAGACAGCACACAAAATGAAATAAGCCAGACTCCAAAAGACAAGTACTGTGTGATCCACTGCAAACGCCATGGTTATCAAATGCAGACAGACAGAAAGCAGGAGGGTGGTTACGGAGCTCCAGGGAAGGCGGGGCTACTGCCTCAAGGCTACAGAGCCTCAGTTCTGAAGAAGACAGTTCTGTGGATGGATGGTAGAGACCGCTGCCTAACAACGCGAAGGAACTTAGTGCCACTGACAGACATACTTAAAAATGAGTAAAATGCTAGATTATATGTGTATTTTACCACAACTGAAAATTATATATATATACATATATACACACATATGTACACATATATACATTCATATATACATATATACATATATATACACATATATACATTCATGCATCAACTAATGACAGGACTATGTTCTGAGATATATGTTATTAGACAATTGCATTGTTGTGCAAACAGAATAGACAGCACTTATGTAACCCGAGAGGCCTCTGATGTCACAAAGCTATGTAATCTTATGGGACCATCATTATCCATGACGCCCATTGTTGACTGAGACATTGCTGTGTGGTGCACAGCTATAATTACCTACTTATATGTATATATTATTATATTTATGTCATATCTAGCTCCAATAAGGGAGTGGCAGTCAAACAGAAAATTTAGGACCATGAAGCTCTCGTGAATGTGTACAGGGACTAAATTTTTTTGGGGGGTTGCTAGGGATTAAGCCAAGAGGTGTTCTACTTCTGAGCTACACTCCCAGCCCTATTTTACTTTTTATTTTCAAACAGGGTCTCCTAAGTTGCTGGAGGCATCATCAAGTTGCTGAGGCTGGCCTCGAGCCCGTGATTCTCCTGTTTCAGCTCTTAAGTACTGAGATTACAAATGGGTACCACCACCTATCCTTAAGGCCTAATAAGAAGGGAAAAATCATCCTGTGTGGCCTGAAGCATATACACTTTCTAGGAGTCTTCTTCAGAGAAAGAACATGAAGTTTTAAATGTCAAATTGAAGCCAGGTGTGGTGGGGCACGTCTATAGTGCCAGTACTTGGGAGGCTGAGACAGGAGGACCAAAGGTTCGAGGACAGCCTCAGCACTATAGTAAGACTCTTGTCAGCCTAGTGAGACCCTGTTTCAAAATAAAAACAAAATAGGGCTGGAGGTGTAGCTCAGAGGTAAAATGCCCCTAGGCTCAATTCCCAGTACCAAAAACAAATAAATGAATATCAAATTGAATATAAAAATGGATACTCAGGTGGAAAAAAAACACACAAGTTACAAGATTTTTAAGCAACCAACAGCCATAAACATCACAAAGTATAGAAAAATAAGTGTTCTATCAATTTTCTCACACATTTCAAAGATGCTTTTTCCATTATATACTGAGCCTCTTCAAAAGACAATTATTTCTTAATATTTTATATCATGAGAATAGAAAGAAAATTTCATCTTTCCTTAGATATAATTAATTTACAATTTTAATTACTATTCAGAGTTGGAAGCCAGGTGTGTTTGCACACGCTTGTAATCCTAGTACTTGGGAAGCGGAGGCAGGAGGATTGCAGGTTCTTGGCCAGTCTTGGCAATTTAGTGAGGCCCTCCACAACTCAGTGAGACCCCGTTTCAAAATAAAGAATAAAAATAGGGCTGGGGGTGTATCTCAGAGGTAGACTGCCTCTGGGTTCCATCCCCAGTACTGCAAAAATTAAAATAAAAAATAAAATTATTCATAGTTGGGCTGGGGATGTTGCTTAATGGTAGAATGCTAGGCTGGTATATAGAAGGCCCTGGGTTCCATCCCTAGCAACACACAAACACACTCATGTACACACACGTACACACACACATATAAATGATTAGTAGTTTAGAAAGCTTCTTTGAAGGCTGACGGCGTTAGTCCAGTGGTATAACATGTTTGAGGCCCAAAGTTTAATCCCCAACACTACAAAATAAAATTACAAGCCTCTTTCAAATAAATTAGCTGTTAGTATTGTCTTACAAATTTCTTAGATTTCCTCAAGTTTGGGAAAGCACCAACAGTTTCTGTTTTATGCACGAGCTACGGAGATTTCAGGATACTTTCAGGTTTTTTCGTGTCAATGTCCTTGAATTATAATACTTATTAGTTTGTGGTCAAAGTCCTCGCTGTATGGGAGTAATCGAGTCCTATGCTTTCCTTATCAGTGTTAATACTTCGTGTTTCATCCCTCGGACTTTAACTGCTTTTTCAGTGAGTTAATATAACACACAACTCCTCATTAATCAGATTTTTGAATAATCCAAATAATCAATTTCTTCTAATAGAATTCCCCTTCCTTGGACTGGACGGCCGGTCGCTGAAAGTTGTGTTACACTTTCCTTGTCAGTGTCAGAATGACTGTTGTTGACTTAATCACTCACCCGAATTGTTATATTTCACAGCTCATTAATCTCCACCTGAATTTACTACCAGACCCTTAATAAATCACACACACACACACACACACACACACACACACACACACACACATACAGTAAGAACTAATCGTTTCTCATGTGTGTTTATTAAAATGTTTCAAACATCTTTTTTTTTTTTTTGTACCAGAGACTGAACCCAGACTCTGAACTTTTTACTCAGTCCTTTTTATTTTTTATTTTGAAACATTGTCTTGCTAAATTGCTGAGGTAGGCCTCAAACCTCAATCCTCCTGACTCAACCTCAAAAAATCTTTGGCTTCAAAGTACAATTAATATGGAGTATTACTAAGTCAACTTTCCTTAGCAAATACAAAATTGTCCACGAGGGAAGTCGGGGTGGAAAGATACAGTGGATTTAACCAATTGTAGTTAATTTTTTCTTCTTTCTTTCTTCCTTCCTTTCTTTTTTTCTTTTTCTTTTTCTTTCTTTCTTTCTTTCTTTTTTTTTTTTTTTTGGTACTAGGGATTGAACCCAGGGGCATTCTACCTCCAGGCTACACCCCCAGCCCTATTTTATTCCTTTATTTTGAAACAGGGTCTCACTCAATTGCAGATGGCCTCACTAAGTTGCTGAAACTGGCCAGTAACCCGTAATCTTCCTGTCTTCAGCCTCCCAAGTGCTGGGATTATAGGCACGCATCACTACACTGGGCAACATTTTTCTATTTCGAAACAGGGTCTCACTAAGTTGCTGAGGGGCTCCCTAAGTGCTTGAGGCTGACCTTGAACTTGCAACCCTCCTGTCTCAGCCTCCCAAGTACTGGGATTACAGGTGGTTTTTGTTTGTTTGTTTTGTTTTTGTTTTTCTGATACTGGGGATGGAACCCAGGGGTATTTTACCTCCAAGCTGCAACCCTAGCCCTAATTTTTATTATTTATTTTGAGTCAGGGTTTCCCTGAGTTGCAAAGGGCCTCACCAAGTAGCTGAGGCTGTCCACGAACCGTGATCCTCCTGTCTCATCCTCCCGAATGCTGGGATTATAAACGCGCACCACCATGCCCGGTTTACAGGCATTTTTTATAGGCACAAATTGACCATGCCCGGTTTACAGGCATTTTTTATAGGCACAAATTGACAACGAAGACTTGAACACGTACCGGGGCCTGGAGAGGTGGGGTGCAGAGGCACCATGAGGCTCCTGCCTCCCTTCACCAACAGCCCCAGTGGAAGCCGCTCCCCAGGAGCAAGATTCAGAGTCTAGTCAGCAGTTTGCCAACTGCACCATACTGTCATAGTTTTGTTTCCTGACCGCCTCGTGCCAAACTGCTCCTGCTCCTGCTATGGCTGGCTAGAACTAAGAACTCTGTGCTTCTGACTGCCTCCTCCGTCCCTTCTCTTGGCTGCCTCTCCAGCCTCTAGCATCCTGGGAGAATGTGCTCGGGGCCCCTGCTGCTGCTGACAGGTTGCATTAGCCTGATGGAAAAGCCTCTCCTCTGCTGCCCCTCCCACGGCAGCTGCTGAATTTCTCTTATCCTCTCAAGGCCTGAGTCCCAGCTCAGGTCAGCGCCGCTGAGCCTCAGCACAGATACTGTCCACGTGACACAGATTAGCCATGGCGGCCCGTGGAAACCCCACCACAGATCTCCCTTTAATTCCTATGAGGAGAGAAAAATGTATGCATACATACACACATATATGGATATATATGAGCCCAGGGGCATTCTGTTTCCAAGCTATAGTCCTAGCCCTTTAAATTTTATTTTGGAACAGGGTCTTACAAAGTTGTGAGGGTCTCAATAAATTGCTGAGACCAGCCTCAACCCTGTGATCCTCCTGTTGCCGCCTCCTAAATTTTGGGACTACAGGCAATGTGCCACCACACTCAGCAGAAAGAATGTGTGTGTGTGTGTGTGTGTGTGTGTGTGTACATAGTATGTATGTATATAATATATATGTATATATAGCCAGGCATAGTGGCGCACGCTTGTAATCCCCACGCTTGGAAGACTGAGACAGGAGGATCGCGCAGGTTTGAAGCCAGCCTCAGCTACTTAGTGAGGCTCTCAGCAACTTAGTGAGACCCTGTTTCCAAAATAAAATATAAAAGCCGGGCGTGGTGGCGCACGCTTGTAATCCCCGCGCTTGGGAGGCAGAGACAGGAGGATCGCGCAGGTTCGAAGCTAGCCGCGCGCGCTGGCTTAGGAGACCCTGTTTCCAAATAAAAATGTAAAAATAGGTCTGGGAGTGTAGCCCGGAGATAGAAGGGCTTCCAGGAACCCCAGTACCACCAAAAAAATTTTTAAAAAATAAAATAAAATATAAAATAGGTCTGGGAGTATAGCCCGGAGGTAGAAAGCCTCTGGGTTCCACCCCCAGTACCACCATTAAAAAAAAAAAAAAAAAAAAATATATATATATATATATATATATATATATGTAAATTTTGGGATTACAGGCAATGTGCCACCATTCAGCATTAAGAATATATATATGTGTGTGTGTATATAGTATGTATGTATATAATATATATGTATCTATGTATATAATATATATGTATCTATTATATATTGTATATATGTATATATGTGTATATATAGTATGTACGTATATAATATTTATGTATCTATTATATATTATATATATGCACATATGTGTGTATATAGTATGTACATATATAATATTTATGCATCTATTATATATTATATATATGCACATATGTGTGTATATAGTATGTACATATATAATATTTATGTATCTATTATATATTGTATCTATTATATATTGTATATATGTATATATGTGTGTGTATATATATAGTATGTATATATATAATATATATTGTATACATATGTATATGTATATATATATGTATATATATATTTGTGGTACTGGGAATGGAACCCAGGGGCATTCTACCTCTGAGCTACACCCCCAGCCCTATTTTGTAGTCCTTTTTATGTTTGAAACAGGGTCTCACTGACTTGCAAAGGGCCTCACTAAGTAGTAGCTGAGGCTGTCTGCGAACCTCAATCCTCTGGTCTCTGCCTCCCGAATGCTGGGATTACAAGCGTGCATCACCACACCTGGCTAGAAAGAATATATTTTGACCAATGAAAATAATAATACATCTTGTAATGTGCCACGTTTGATCTCTGTTCTTTTTGCATGTCTATAATACTGCCTGTGTGAACTGAAGATTCAGAAGCCTGGAGGTTTCACAGTAAAAGGGATATTCTTAGCGACACCTCACATTCAGTTTTTAGCATAAGCAAAAGAATTTCACTCCCAGTAAATGGTTTCAAAAGGCAGTCTGAGGCTGGGAGTAGACCAGTGTTGGAGTGCTTGAAGCCCTGGGTTCGATCCTCAGCACCATAAAAATTAAAAAATAAAATAAATATTAAAGGTAGCCTCTGCTTATAGAAAATCATAAAAAGAATTCTTGATTCTCTTATTAGACGTCAACTTAAGTGTCCTGAGAAGACCATGTGAACAGTCTCTGAAACATACTGCTGACAGGAACTGACCCTGGGATGGGGTAAGAGTACCCACTGTGAGGTTTTCAGGCATTATATCTTCAAGTATTTTTGCAATACCATTCTCTTTCCTCTTCTAATTCCTAAGGATCTGCTCGTGAGGCACTGTTATTTTTGAGGCTTTGGCGCTTGTGTTGTGAATGAATAGCTTATCTTTCTCTCTGGGCTGACTGGACTTGTCTATCATATCTATCCTGCTGCCCAACCCACCCACTGAGATTTTTGTTTTGTTTTGTTCGTGTTACTGTATTTTTCAGGAAGTGTTTCTACTTGGCTCTATCTTCTGTTTCTTTGCTGAACCTTCTATCTGTTTCAAGTGTTTCTTCACTACTAGCTCCTTTTTGGAGGACTTTTATAACTTCTCTAAAGGCTTTCCCACTTAATTCTGACATCTGTGTCTTCCTGGCACTGGTATCTTTCCCTGTGCTAGTTGAGATTTTACTGGTTCATTGTGCGCCGGGTTATTTTAGGTTGCACCTTGGACTTCATTGTGTTATGAGATGCTGGGTCTTTGTGTAAATCCCATGGAGAATGTTTATATTTCTATTTTAGCACGCGGCCAACCACGATGGGTTCGGGCTTCAGGTTCTGACTGGTTCCCTGTGAGTGTTTCAGATGTCAGATCCATTTTCATGGTCTTTACAGTGATCTTCAGCTCTGTCCTGTGTGGTGTGTACCACCCAGTGGCCAGTTTGGAACCTGGGTGGCATCTGTCCCGTGGTGCAGTTCTCTATGGTTTTATTATGCTGCGTGGGGACAGATCCATGCTTATGCATCTTTGGAAGGGAGCCCAGGAGTTCATGACCTTTCCCAAGGTGTTTCCTTTCTGCCCTGTCCCTGGTACTTTCTACTTCCCTTTGGCTGTGCATGCGTGCATGTGTGTATGTGTGTGTGCGTGCATGCGTGCATGTGCATGCGTGTGTGTGTGTGTGTGTGTGTATTTCCAGGTTTGAGGGTTTGAATTTTTGGTTTTGGTTGTTTTTGTCCTTGATAAGAGTGGGCTTACATCCAGAAAGCAGGGACGTTAGTTATCTCACTCTACAAACAGTGCCAATGAGCTGGGAAGACAGCAGGGGCAAAGAGATGAAGAGGAAGGCTCCCCTGCCCCAGAACTGAAGATTAGGAAAGCATTGCCTGAGGGCCAGAGTTCAAGAGAATGAAGAAAGGAGAAGGAAATGGTGGGAAGTCACCACAAACTCTAACTAGTAAGAATTCCCTTTCCAGTTGCTATTGCAAATATATTTTCCTGGAGCTCTTTCTATGAGGGGGGCCCATTTGTGGATTTAGGACTATCCCACGTCTAAGTGCAGGGATATCAGAGGGATAAAAACAGGAAATTCACCCATAGTTTGGTGGTAGCTCAATTCTGTTTCTCCCCCAATCTTTCTGCTTGCCTGCCCACCCTTCCTTTCTTTCTTTCTTTCTTTCTTTCTTTCTTTCTTTCTTTCTTTCTTTCTTTCTTTCTTTCTTTCTTTCTTTTTTCTGTACTGGGTATTGAACCCAGAGGCTATCTCTGAACTACCCCCACCCCAGCCCTTTTTATTTTTTATTTTGAAACAGGGTCTCACCAAGTTGCAGAGGCTTCTGTAAACCTGCAATCCTCCTGTCTCAGCCTCCTAAATACTGCCTTGGTATATATTGATTTTTTCCAGGAATGCACCTAACTTGTAAACTCAGGAGATACATATTTGATTTTGTTAGGAACTATACTTTACTGCCTGGCATCTTTAAAGGCAGTAAAGGCAACACATTTATGCACCTGGGTCTCCAGCACAGGCGCTCGAGTCTGCTTGTGTAGTATTGAACTGCCCAGGGACTTTAGACAGGCACACACTCTTCTTTGTGCCTATGCTCTGTGCGCTGCACAAAGCATCAATATATCAAAATATGTATTGTTTTACTACAAATCACTTAGCTTTGATTTTCCTTTATATTATAGAGAGTGGGCCCCCTCTTGTTTTTGAATGTGTTTGGGCATATTAAGGATGGCTTTTGAGTCTTCCGCATTCCGGCATCTCACTCCTCTTGCAGTTCAGAGACTCTCAATGTTCTTTGCTTATGGTGGTCTTGGTCGCTGGACCTCTTACCTGGTAGCTCAGGGCTCCATGAGTGTCCCTAGAGCTCCAGGAGGTTGCCGTGATAATTCCTATGGTCTAACTAGAAATCTCAAGCCCTATTCTAATGATCCAGGAAGTCACTAAGAAGCAGCCTAGACTCGGGGACAATAAGGGAGAGAGTTAGCAGACAGAGCTGGTGCCTGGAACAGATTGTGGATAAGATACTGACCAGGAATTCCCTGAACGCCAATCAATGAGCAAACTGCTTAGCATGGAGCACATCTTGATAATTCATAAACAAATAGAAAGGAAAGTTCCTTTGTGGAGTGAATTTGTGCAATGTCCTTGACCAAAGCTGCCAAGGATGTCCACTGCATGACTATACGCACAGAGCAAATATAGGCATTTATTCACTATCACAGTGCTGAGCTTTGTGGGTGATAAAGTTAGTATCTGGTCCCAGCCCTTGGAGGCTACGAGGCTGTTGTAAAAACAAGTATTTAGGTACTGATAAATCAAGCACTGCACAAAACTTGTTATAGATGAGGGCTGACGAGCTTTATGAACTCAGAGAAAAATATCTATTTTTATCTCTGACCATCTATCTGTGATTTCAACCTTTGATTTCCTTTGGCATCACCCAGGGGAACTTTTAAAGCATAATAACCGCCCTCCTTAAATTTATTTAATTCATCGATATTTACAAAGAGCTCTCCATTGATTCCAGTGGGAAGTGGGTGTTGTGACCAGTGCCCAGGATTTCCCTAATTTCCTGATGATCAAACACAATAGAACTCCATTTTCAATGGGGCGACTTGCCTGGGAGACAGACAGAGTTTAAGAGATCTTAGTTCCGAGATCTGTAATTTGAACCATTACCCAGGTGACTGCTATCACTGCGGATGTTTGGTTAACACTGCCTGGTTCCCATTGCTTCCTGGTACTTCATGCAAAGTCTATCTGAATCTAAACTCCATCCTGAGCTCAAATATGGAGACACTGTCCCATTCCCACCCAACAAAATCCTAACTGCAATGCCAGCCCCAGACTGAATCCTAACCCAAGATTTGCTTCAATTCCTACCCTAACAACTATTTCCAATTTTACTTCTTGAATCTGTTCACTCATACCTCTGGGGGAAAGCCCCATTTTTAGCCTAATTTTTCCAACCTTCTCTCCATCCTTAGCTCTCTCTATTTCTGCTTGTTTAGCCCAAGATGGGAGTCATTGGGCACTTTAGCTTTCGAGACAGGCTGACTTGTCTCTGCTTGACACTAGTGTGTCAACAAGTTGTTTCACATTTCTTTTTTAATTTTTTATTGGTGCATTGTAGTCATACATCTTAATGGGACACAAGATGGTAGAGGCAATCATGCACACATCACCCAGTTAGCCCTTCCCCAGTTCCCATCCCAATCCCTCCCCCTCCCTCCTTCGCGTGTCTGACTTAGTGACTGACTTCGATGTTTGTGAATGTACACCACTTGTTTCATCTTCCTAAGACTCTCCTTTCCTTATCTGTGAAATGGTGAGAGCAATACCAGTCTTATGAGATTGTTTGGAAGAATTAAGAAGGTAATGTCTGGCTGGGTATAGTGGTACACACCTGTAAGCCCAGTACTTGGGAGGCAGTGACAGGAGGATCACAGGTTCAAGGCCAGCCTCAGCAACTTAGCAGGATCCTCTTTCAAAATAAAAAATAAAATAGGGCGGGGGCATAGCTTGGAGGCACAATGCCCCTGCGTTCTATCCTTAGTGCTGTAAATAAATAAACAAATGGGCTCAGGGTGTAGATCAGAGGTAGAATTCTGAGTTAAATCCTCAGTAACCCCTCTCTACACACACATAATGTCTAGAGAGTGTTTAGGGTCAGTAGACTCAATGAACATTCTTGTGACCTCTAGGATGATTACATTCCAGGCTTCAATCCCAGAAACAGCAGCCTAGACTCCTGCTTTAGAAAATCTAAGTAAGTTTATTTGACATTGTAGTGAAAGTGAAAGAAAAACTTTGCCTGACTCAAGAAGAATAAGAAAAATTATGAGACAAGGATGTTTGCTGAGATTTCGGCTCGTTTCCTCTTCTACCTATCAGCTAAAACTCAGAAAGTAAGTTGCACAAATGTAGGCCTACTGAGCCGGGCGTGGTGGCGCACGCTTGTCATCCCAGCACTCGGGAGGCAGAGGCCGGAGGAGCCTCGTTCGAGGAGCCTCAGCTACTTAGTGAGGCCTCTGCAACTCAGTGAGACCTGTTTCAAAAATGAAAAGACTAAAAATATAGGGCTGGGGGTGTAGCTTAGAGGTCCAATGCCCCTGGTTTCCATCCCCAGTACCACACACACAAAAAGTAGGCCTGCTTAATTTGGAAATTCTTACCCCTGTCTATGCTTGAAATGACCATTACCAAGAGATGTTTTATATTCTTCTCTTTTGACCTCAATAATAAATCTGTCCTGGTTTGCTCTGTTTATTATTTCCTTTTGTCATTACATTTTCTCTAGGTTACAGATTTTATAAACCCACATCTCCTTATTCTAGAAGAAACTGAATTGTGTGACGGACAATTGTGATTTTACTATTTTTAATATTTTAGAAAACAGAGAATGGTGTGCATGTGTGCGTGCGTGCGTGTGTGTGCGTGTGTGTGTGACAAAAAAGCATTGCTTGGCTTGCCCAGGCTCTCCTGTAGAAGTAGGACACAACCTACTTTTTTGTTAACTATTAATAAGAATTAAAAGAAAGGGGGAAAATACTCCTAACCTAATTTTTGAAATGAATTTTTTTAAGTAAAACGGGAGCTAGGGGCAATGGAGTTGTTAATGAAAATAGGAAAAGGGGAATGACCACACAGGAAAGAAACATTCACAGTAAATATACATTTAGTTAGATTCAGGGAAATCATATTAAGGGAAAGAAAGTGCTTTGATCAAAACTGATATATTCTTGTAGAATATGTGTGCATGTAAATTCTTCAAATTTAAGCTTTTAAACTATATCTTAGTGCAAATTATGATTAAAATTAGTTATAGAGACAGCTAACATTATTGGAACTCCAGCAACATGAATGAGAGTTGGATATTGTCGTCTATGTACTGGGAGGAAAAGGCCGTTACCCCCATGCTAGAAAGCCCCATTCCTCCTGACTCCTTCCTGGCTAGGGGGGAAGCCACCCATCCTTCCTTGAGCCTTTCCCTTCTCCCTTCTTTCTTGCCCTTTTTTCTCTCTTCGTGTGGGTGATTGTCATAACAAGAACACACACTTTTTAAAATTTCTCAATACTCCATAAGCCTTAAACTCAAACAAAACAGAGCCGGGCGTGGTGGCGCACGTTTTTAATCCCCGCGCTTGGGAGGCAGAGACAGGAGGATCACTATGGTTCGAAGCCAGCCGCGCTGACTTAAGAGACCCTGTTTCCAAATAAAAATATAAAAATAGGTCTGGGAGTGTAGCCCGGAGGTAGAAGGGTTTCCAGGAACCCCAGACAACCAAAACAAACAAACAAAAAAGAAATAGAAAGTGTTTCATATAAAAGGTACACAGTCTCTTAGCCAAACTTTTAAACTCCCTTCTGTAACTTCTAGATTAAGGAAACAGTCTCTCGTCTGCTTTTGTGTCTGCATATTAGGGTGGTACTGGGTGCAGAGTGAATAATAAATGTCTGGCTTCAGTTTTTTGTTGTTGTTGGGTTTTTTGTTTTTGCTTTTGTGTGTGTGTGTGTGGTTTTGTTGTTTCTGTTTTTGTTTTTGGTATTGGGAATGGAACCCAGAGGCATTCTATCTCCGAGCTATTTTTTATCCTTTATTCTGAAACAGGGTCTCACTGAGTTGCAAAGGGCCTCACTAAGTAGCTGAGGCTGGCCACGACCTGGATCCTCCTGTCTCAGCCTCCTGAATGCTGGGATTACGATCAGGCACCACCACGCCCGGTACTAGCTTCAAACCCCAGTCAGGATGTAAGAGCATCGTTTCTGCAGCTCTGCAGAGGGCACAGGGCTGATGTGCAGTGTGCGTATATCATGTCATTCATCCTTAAAGATGCTGTTTTGGCTAAAGTAACGATGGGGGTTTTGTTTTCTCTTCCTTTTGGTTGGGAAGAGAGAGACAGCAGCTCCGGACTCTTGTTGTGCTTTGTCATCTGACATGGTGAACATTTCAGGTTAAAAATTCATTATGTCTCAAGTTTCATATGTTAAAAAAGGAGCTAAAGCCAGGCACAGCAGCACCACCTGTACCCCCAATACCAAGGAGACAGGAGGATCTCAGGTCTGAGGCCAGCCTCAGGAGTATGCCTAGACCCTCAGCAACTTAGTGAGACCTTATTATAGAAAAAAAATAAAGTTCTTTATCAGTATGACAAGTCCCCATATTCAATAAGAAGCCAGGTTTGGTGGTGCATGCCTGTAATCCCAGTACTTGGGAGGCTGAGATGGGGGTTTGATCTAGCCTACATTAGATCGTAGGTTTGAGGACAACCTCAGAAACTTAGTGAGGCTCTCATCAACCTAACGAGACCCTGCTTCAAAATAAGTAATACAAAGAGCCGGGCGTGGTGGCACATACTTGTAATCCCCGTGCTTGGGAGGCAGAAACAGGAGGATCACGCAGGTTCGAAGCCAGCTGCGCTGGCTTAAGAGACCCTGTTTCAAAAATATAAAATAGGTCTGGGAGTATAGCCCGGAGGTAGAAGGGCTTCCAGGAACCCCAGTACCACCAAAAAAAAATTAAAAAAATAAGTAAATATATAAATAAATAATACAAAGGCCTGGGGGTGTGGCTCAGAGGCAGAATGCCCCTGAATTCAATCCCTAGTACCCCTGAGGTAACTCAAGAAAATGTAAACAGCTTTAAAATTCTGTACAAATGGCCACCACAGTGTGGGGAGGCCCCTGCAGCGGGTGTGTGGGGCAGAAAGGTAGGGAGAAGCCTTCCTGTTGGAGCAACGCCCGCCCGGCACCCTGAGCCAGGAGGGGAAGCGGGAGGTCGGGTGAGGAACTGGCAGGAAAGCTCTCTGGCTGCTACCTGCATCCTCAGCAACCATTTCCCAGAAATGAATGGAAAAGAAGGGCCCTGTTGAAAACAGGGAGGGACCATTAGTCACACATTTTTGTCATGACTTATCTAATTCCTCACAGAGCACAGATACCCCAGGGGTGGCTGTTACGGGCAGCCGTGGGCCAGACACCATGTTAAAGAGCTTTCTTAGGACAGATGAAGGAATTCCAAAGGGCAACAGTAAGACAAGTTCAAGGGTGATAGGTTTCAGTACAACTGGAGCCCCAGGCGCCCAGCATCCTTCCTGTGGAAACCCACCTTGTTATGCTTCAGATACGGGATGTCCCAGAAAACCTCATGTGTTGGCTGGCAGTGCAGAGGTGTTCAAAGGTGAGAGTTGAATCATGGTTCTAACCTCATCACTGGATAAATCTGTTGAATTAATAATTTTTTTTGTACTAGGGATGGAACCCAGGGGCATTCAACCTCTGAGCTACACCCACAGCCCTATGGTTTTTTTTTTATTATTATTCTTTATTTTGAAACAGGGTCTCACTAAGTTGTGGAGGACCTCACTCACTAAGTAGCTGAGGCTGTCCATGAACCGCGATCCTCTTCTCAGCCTCCCAAGTACTGGGATTACAAACATGCGCCACTATGCCCGGTTTTGGATTAATAATTTATTTTTTGTGGTACTGGGGATGAAATCCAGGGGCATTCTACCTCCAAGCCACACCCCTAGCCCCATTTGCCATTCATTTTGAAACAGGGTTTCACTAAGTTGCAGAAGACTTAAGTAGCTGAGGCTATCCATGAACCCCGAGCCTCCTGTCTCAGCCTCCCGAAAGCTGTGATTACAAGCGTGCGGCACCACGCTCAGCTTGGATTAATAATTTGAATGGATTTATTAGTATCTGTAGGCAGGTGGGGTGTGGCTGGAGGTGTGGTTTGCAGATTATATTGGTTCTCGTCCCCCCCCCCTCTCTCTCTCCCCCAGCTGCCAGGAGTCTTCTCCTTCTCCTCCTTCTCCTTCTTCCTCCTCTTCTCTTCTCCGCCTCTCTCTCTTTCTCTCCTTCCCAGCTGCCAAGAGGTGAGCAGAGCTCACTCAATCCTCCTCCTCCTCCTCCTCCTCCTCCTCCTCCTCCTCCTCCTCCTCCTCCTCCTCCTCCTCCTCCTCTTCTTCTTCTTCTTCTTCTTCTTCTTCTTCTTCTTCTTCTTCTTTTGCTCTCTCTCTCTCTCTCCTCTCCTCTCCTCTCCTCTCCTTCGCAGCTGCCAGGAGCCAAGCAGCTCTCCTTCACCACCCCTCTACCCTCCCACCATGGCCACCAGGATGTTTCTACCTTGGAGCCAGCCAACCATGGATGTGACCTCTGAATCCATGAGCCAAATAACCCTTTCCTCCTCTAAGTTGTGCTGATAGGGTATTTTGGTCACAGCAAAGAAACCAAACACCTTTCCTCCTGCTGTAGCACCTAGTAACCCCCTCTAATGATCTGTGACCTTGTGCAACACAGGCCTACCTGGTCTCATCACCAGATCAACCCACGGCCAGCAGGCTGGTAATGGTAGCTCCCTGCAAGCTAGCGGGCTTGGAGCAGTCTTGGTTCCCTGTGCCGGCCTGGGCTCTGTGGGTCTGGGGATGAAGTCTTTGTGGCAGCCCTGGCCCAGGGCCCTGCTGGCCCACCTACCAGGTCCCCTATACTCATTTCCAAGTAGTTCTCTCTGGAGGAGGGGGAGCGGCTGGAGGCCAAGGCCAGCCCCAGGTCTGACCCTGGACCAGGGTTTCCACCTGAGGGGAGCAGCCACATACCTCCCCCAGTGCACTGCTGAAAGCCGCTATTTCTTGTTGTTCCTGACAATCACCGTCTGTGGCAGCTGATGGCTGGTCGTGGCCCTCTCTGGTTCATCTACATCTTGAGAGGACTCAAGATTTGCACACACACTCTCAGGCTCATCACCAGGGTCTCCCCTTCTCACCTGCACCCCTCCCTGCACTTGGACACTTCTGGGGTGAATGTCCCTACTTGTTCCTTCAGGTTACAAGTACGGGGGGAAGCCGGGAATGTTGGCAATGTAACCCCAGTGCTCGGAAGGCTAAGACAGTAGGGCCACAGGTTCAAGTCCAGCCTCAACAACTTAGTGAGACCCTCAGCGACTTTGCAAGACCCTGTTTCGTGTGTGTGTGTGTGTGTGTGTGTGTGTGTGTGTGGAACTGGAGATTGGACCCAGAAGCAGTCTACCTTCAAGTTATATCCCCAGCCCAATTTTATTTCTTATTTGAAAACAAGGTCTCACTAGGTTGATAAGAGTCTCACTACTTGCTGAGCCTGTCCTTGAATCTGCAATCCTCCTGTCTCAGTCTCCCAAGTACTGGGATTACAGGTGTGTGCCACCACACCTGGCTCTGTTTCAAAGTTTTTAATAAAATAAAATAAAAAGCCAGGCATGGTGGCACACGCTTGTAATCCCAGCATTTGGGAGGCTGAGACAGGAGGATCGCAGTTTGTGGACAGCCTCAGCTCCTTAGTGAGGCCCTTTGCAACTCAGTGAGACCCTGTTTCAAAATAAACACTAAAAAATAGGTCTGGGGTATAGCTTGAAGGTAGAATGCCCCTGGGTTCCTTCCCCAGTACCGCAAAAATGAATGAATGAATGAATAAATAAATAAATAAATATAAAATAAAAAAGTCTGAGAATATACCTTGGAGGAACCCCCCTTCAATCCCCAGTATCCCTCTGCCCCCCCCCAAAAAAGTAGGGAGGGAGCTTAATTCTGTCTTCCTGCACATAGCAGGTGCTATCAGTTTCCCTTTCTAGCCCCTTGGCACTCACTTCAATATATATCTGACCCCCCAATTATCTGCTTGATGGCTTTTTGTCTGGCACAGGAACACACTGTGCACAGAAAAGCCAGAGGCACTGGGCAAGTCACTCCCCCACACACACCCTAAAGCCTCCTGAAGGTGTGACAGGTGGAGAACTGAGTCCTGCCTATATTAATCCTGAGTCATGGTTTGCAGACTTTTGAAATGGGATCTGGGTGTGGTGACACCTACCTGTAGCCCCAGCTACTCCTGAGGCTGAGGCAGGAAGACGGCTTGGGGCCAGGAGTTCAAGGCCAGCCTGGGCAACATAGCAAGACTCTATCTCAAAACACAGAAAAGCAAAAGGTATCCCTGCTGGTCCTGAGCTCTGTTTCCCCACAGCGGTAGCCTGCACCTTTTATCGGCTCATTTTTTCCCCTCCTTGTCCACCACTTCCACTCTTTCCTGGGACCTTCTCTAGAATGATCCTTATCTCAGGATGCTCCGCAGGTGAGACTCAGCACAGTGTCCACCACATAGTAGGCACTTATTAATGAATTCAGTCAGTGCTCAGCAGCTCATCCAGCAATATCGCAGATGGGATTTCTGCACTGGGAGAGAGGCCACCCTGTAAGATCATGAAGGAGTCTTAGGATCAATAATCTCTCAAGACAGAAATAAATGGAGCCGGGTGTGGTGGTGCACGCTTGTTATCCCAGCATTTGGGAGGCTGAGACAGGAGGATCGCGGTTCGCGGACAGCCTCAGCTACTTAGTGAGGCCCTCTGCAACTCAGTGAGACTCGGTTTCAAAATAAAGAATAAAAAATAGGGCAGGGGGTATAGCTCAGAGGTCGAATGCCTCTGGGTTTCAATCCCAGACCCGCAAAAAAAAAAAAAAAAAAAAGAATGAAAAATAGGGCTGGGGGTGTAGCTTGGAGGTCATATGCCCCTGGGTTCCATCCCCAGACCCGGAAAGAAGGAAAGAAAGAAAGAAAGAAAGAAAGAAAGAAAGAAAGGAAGAAAGAAAGAAAGAAAGAAAGAAAGAAAGAAAGAGAGAAAAGGAAGAAAGAAGGAGAAAGAAGGAAATGGTTTTCCAACGAGGAACCCTGAAAACAAGCATTGAGATGAAACTGAAAAAAAGTGGGTGCGTCTTCTCCCCTGGGTGCCAACGCAGTCTCAGACGTGAAGGGGAAGCTGGGTTCACAGGTGGGTTATGTTATGAGATCATCCAGCTTCTCCAGCCGGCAGATCGCCTTTTATAGATGCCACGCCTGGGCTGCTGTGCGGGAGGGAATTTCCACCCTGCTCTGTACAGTTCACAGCAGAGCCAGCCCAGGCCCAGAGTGTCCTTTATAAACACAGATGTCCACAATCACGCTCAGCGGTGCTGGGATGCCCCCCTGGCCGGCGGCTCAACACACTCTCTCGTGGCCGGTTGGCACTCGTTACCTCTCTGTGACGAGCGAGGAAATGAGTCACAGAGAGACAGAGACGTGCCGAAGCCTCTCCAGATGCTGCTGCTGAGGCTGCGGGAAGAGAATGTTCCCGACCACTCTCCCCAAAGCTAGGCAGACGCCGGGTTTCCACCACGGTTGCAGTCTCAGCCTCTCTCTCTCTCTCCTATCTGTCTAATACATATGTATAACATGTATATACACATATATAATATATATGTATAACATGTATATACACATATATAATATATATGTATAACATGTATATACACATATATAATATATATGTATAACATGTATATACACATATATAATATATATGTATAACATGTATATACACATATATAATATATATGTATAACATGTATATACACATATATAATATATATGTATAACATGTATATACACATATATAATATATATGTATAACATGTATATACACATATATAATATATATGTATAACATGTATATACACATATATAATATATATGTATAACATGTATATACACATATATAATATATATGTATAATATGTATATACACATATAGATATAATGTGTTATTTTTGGTGGTACTGGGGGTGGAACCCAGGCTATACTCCCAGCCCTATTTTATATTTTATTTGGAAACAGGGTCTCACTAAGTTGCTGAGAGCCTCACTAAGCTGCTGAGGCTAGCTTCGAACCTGTGTGATCCTCCTTTCTCAGCCTCCCAGGCATGGGGATTACAAGCGTGCGCCACCACGCCTGGCTTATATATAATTTCCATTTTAGCACTTGGGATTGAACTCTGGGGGCATTCTACCTCTGAGCCACATCCCCAGACCTTTTTAATTTCTGTGTGTGTGTGTGTGTGTGTGTGTGTGTGTGTGTGTGTGTGTGTTACTGGGAATGGAACCCAGGGGCCTTCTACCTTTGGGCTACACTTCCAGACCTATTTTATTTTTTATTTAGAAACAGGGTCTCTTAAACCAGGTTAGGCTGGCTTTGAACCTGTGCAATCCTCCTGATTCAGCCTCCCAAGCGCGGGGATTACAAGTGTGCACCACCATGCCCAGCTTAATTTCTTATTTTGAAACAGGTTCTTGCCAAGGTGCTGAGTCTCACTAAGTTGCTGAGGCTGGCCTTGAACCTGCGATGTTCCTGTCTCAGCCTCCCAAGTTCTGGGATTATAGGTGTATGCCACCATACCTGGCTCTGATGTATTTTTATAAGATGACAAAACCTTGTGGCTAATGAGCATGTGAAGGGGAGTTTGATGAAATTACATGTTATCAAGTTATCAAGGTCAAATGAGAATGTAAAAAAATCAGATATTTTTGGTCACAACTGTTTGATAAGGTTTAGCAAAATTAGATTTTTTTGCATAACAATAAATGTGTGTGTGTGTGTGTGTGTGTGTGTGTTTACTGGATTTTGAACCCAGGGGCATTCTACTATTGAGCTGCCTAGCCCCCCTCCCTTTTGCGGTACTGGGGATGCAACCCAGGGGCATTCTACCTCTGAGCTATACCCTCAGCCCTATTTTTCTATTTTTATTTTGAAACAGGGTCTCTTTGAGTTGCAAAGGGCCTAAGTAGCTGAGGCTGGCTGCAAACTGCAATCCTCCTGCTCTCCAAATGCTGGGATTACAAGTGTACACCACCATGCCCAGCTCCCCCAGCCCTTTTTATTTTTTTACTTTGAGACAGGGTCTTGTTAAGTTGTTGAGATTCTCACTAAAATACCCGGTGGCTTCAAGCCTGCGATCTTCCTGCCTTAGCCTCCCAAGTACTGAGATTACAGGCACGGGCTACCAGACCCAGCACAACTATGATTTTACTATAGTTGAGCATGTGCAGAACAAGGTCCCCACATCCAATGAGCTGCCCCCCTGGGAAGTGTCTGAATTCCACCTTCCTCCTCCTGGGCTGTACCTGGGGTCTAGACAGGCCCATGGTGAAGGCGGGTGCTGTGGCAGGGGCCCACAGGCAGGCAGCACTTTACCTGCTGGGAGCACCATGGTTGGCCAGGGACCCGGCAGTGTTTAGCACTTTGGAAGTTCAGAAAAGAGGTGGTGTGGGATGTGCATTGGAGGGTCCTTCCCTTGACCCTCCTCCCCGGCTCTGCCTATTCTTACTCAGTCATCCCCAGGATAGAACGTGAACTCTCACTTTTCTTTTTTTTTCTTTTTTTTTTTTTTTGCGGGTCTGGGGATGGAACCCAGGGGCATTCAACCTCTGAGCTACACCCCCTGCCCTATTTTTTATTCTTTATTTTGAAACCAGGTCTCACTGAGTTGCAGAGGGCCTCACTAAGTAGCTGAGGCTGTCCGCGAACCACGATCCTCCGGTCTCAGCCTCCCAAATGCTGGGGTTACAAGCGTGCGCCACCACGCCTGGCTAAACTCTCACTTTTTTAAATGATGACTTAACCCATTTTATGATCATTCCCTCAAAGTACCTAAGTCTCCATGAACCTAACTCCCAAGATGACATTCAAAAGAGCTGGCTCCCGGAACAGTACAGGGATTGGCTTTGTTACAGGAGCTATGGATTGGCTAGATAGCCAAGCTTGCAAAAAGGACTTCTTCACCCCTGAACTCATTCTGAACTTCACACTTTTTTTTTTTTTTTTTTTTGGTCCTGGGATTGAACCCAGGAGCATTCTACCTCTGAGGCACACCCCCTCCCTTCCCTGTTTTGAAACAAGGTGTTACTACATTGCTGAGGCTGGCCTAAAACCTGGTGTCCTCCTGTCTCAGCTTTCCGCACGCTGGGATCACAGGTGTGAGCCTCCATGTCCAGCTAACTAACACCCACATTTCTGAAGCTGCATTACCACATTTAATTCATGCTGGCACCTTAATATGGAATGCTCAGGACCGACTTATCTCCCTGCCCCACGATGCCTCCTGTTTTGTTGATGGAATTATGATCTTGATTGTCCCTGGAGTTCCAAAGCTCTGGGACACCTTTATCTTCTCCCCCAAACAGTTACTAGTTAGCGGCAGAGCTAGTCCTATAAGAGCAGGACGTCAAAGGAGAGGAAGTCATTCCACAACCCAAGCAAGCCTGAATGTGGATTTTTATTTTGTACTGGGGATTGAACGCAAGAGTATTTTACCTCTGAGCTACATCCCAGCCCTTTTCACTTTATTTGGAGTTTTTCTTTTTTCCTCCAGTCTTATTGGTGCTTTCTAACTAATCATCATACTGATGATGATTATAGTGGTAGGAATCTACATACACACCGCACTTGGTAGGTTTCTTTCCAAAGCCGTCCCCAGCTCCTACCCTTCCCCGCACAGGTCACTGAGGTGGGGACTGATCATGTGCGTGTGCCCAGCATTACTTCAACTACTGCCTTCATTACGTCTCTGTCTTCCCTCACCGAACTTCCTCCCATCTCTATCTTATCTTGAAGCGAGGTCTCACTAAATTGCGGAGCATCTTGCTAAGCTGCTGGGTCTACCCTCACACGCCGATGCACCTGTCTCAGTGTCCAAGTTCTGAGATTAAAGGTGTGCGCCACTACTCCCGGCTGGAGGGAGATGCTTTCCCAGCTGACCCTCTGATGAGCCTGAGTCTCCGGCTTTCAGCCTGGAGGGGACGTCAGCGAGGACCCCGTGAGGCCGTGCCCACGGGCGGTGAGACGCGAGTCAGTTGCTTTAAGCAGCTAAGTGTGTGGTGATGCGCCACACAGCAATAGGAACCTGATACACGCTATCCTAGCTGCCGAGAAAAAGGATGGATTAGAGTGTATCATGCTAAGTGAAATCATCCAGTTTCAGAAAGTCTGTTTTTTCTCATATGTAGAAGCTAGAGAGAAAATAGAAAACAAGAGGCTTCGTGATAATAAGGAGAGAGACAAAGAGAATAGTGGACGGGGTTGGTGGGAAGGGAAAAGAAGACTTGAAGAAAGAAACCGTTCAAATAGTGCCACGTCCATATTCGGAGGTGTCACTACCGATCTCATTAACACAGGAAGGAGCGGGCAGCAAGCGGGTGCAGAGAGAAACCCACCAAGTGCTGTGCGCATGCCCGGCATCGCTTTGACCCTCACGATGATGCAGAATTACAATGTGCGATAAAAGTATAAAAATTTAAAACTATTTAAAGAGATAAAGATTTCAAAAAGAAAACTAATATAGGTCTCAATATCTGTCAAAACCAGGTCCCTAAATTTAAGTGGGGAAAAACCATCAATGGATGAACGACAATGGCCCGGGATCTGTGCTGTTTCAGAGGTGAGAGCACACACAGGCGCTGGAGGGGCCTGAGGACAGGAACGGGTCAGGGGTTCAGGAGGGGCGCGAAGGCGGCTGACTGGTCAGGAATGAGGCCGAGCTGGGGGGACGGCAGGCCCTGCGGGATGGCCACCTACCTCAGGAGCCCTGCGTCCGCCAACTAACAAAGGCCCAGCGCCCTTGAGAACGTGGCCGAGGCCTCCACGTCCAGCTAAAGCAGAGGAGAGGCGGTAAGTAAATCACGAGGCACCAAAATGTAGAACCCAGTCCCTGCTGCAGAGCTATGGAAGTTGCCAGAAGGAAGCAGCCCTGTTAACACCTTCCTTTTGGACTTCCAGGCTCTAGAGCTGGGGACGAATCGCTTTTCGTTATTTTAAATCACCCAGTTTGTGATAATTTGTTATGGAAGGCTAAAGAAAAAAGAGTCTACTGAGTTACTGTGGCGGGTGGCGTGGAGCCCCCATCTCTCCATGGGAGGAGTGTGAGTTGGGACCTCTACAGTCACCACAGGGGAAAAGTGATCAGCTGTATTTGAAGCATTACTTATATTAGTATTCAACAGATAGCTCGTAATTAAAATACAGGAGGAAACAAATCTTTTTTTTCCTCTCACTTAAAATCATTCCAAAGCCATTCAAAATACCAGGAAGAAAAAACGCAAGTCTTTTTTTCCCAATGCCTGTTACTTATCATCCTGAAGTTGAGTCCTGGCTCTAATTAATCACTCCCAGCTGCGCCGTCTGCGGCTCTCAGTGTGCTTGGAGAACATACCAATTAGGCGATCATCTTGGAGAGGTTTGGGCCATATTTCATATCTCAGAAAACTGAAACGGAAGCCAGGGGGCCCAGCGCCACCCAGATGGCCGATCGGTGCGGTTTTGCTAAAATGCCACTGTCGCCTCTTCCTGTGGTCCAGCTCT
The DNA here is from genome assembly GCF_963383645.1 of Muscardinus avellanarius. NCBI lineage: Eukaryota > Metazoa > Chordata > Mammalia > Rodentia > Gliridae > Muscardinus > Muscardinus avellanarius. The sequence continues at coordinate 190,315,142 of NC_137787.1, forward strand.
GACCCTGAAGTGGAACTGAATATCCAGTTGTAGCCTCCCACAGGCCTGCCCACTGCCCGCCATCACCCCCCCCCCCCCGTGTGGCTTGGAAGACGCCTAAGGAAATCCTAAGTAGCACTGTCCTCGTCATTTTCCTCCCTTAGAAAGCTTTTAAGAGCTGGAAACCAACGTGCTAGAGATCCTGGTGCAGGAAACAGATGAAAGATTGCAGAATTTTACAGGCTCCTGGTATATTATGAAAAAAAAAAGCATATTCATTTGTGAAAAATACAGTAAAAGTGGTGAGAACTACATTAACAAAACCACACCGGCTGACGCATTTTTAACTTTTGAATGTCCCAGAACCTCACTGAAACCTACAGGTCACAGTAGACCCAACCCCTGGGGAGGGAGAGGGTTTCTCTTCCCGTTTAGTGTTTTACGATCATTCTTTCAGAAAATGTTCTCACTTTACTTAGGAGAATTGCACAGTTTAGCACAATTCTTTCTTTTTTTTAATACAAATTTTTTTTATTGAACATAAGTGGTATACATTTAAACTCTACTTGGTGCTCTCCCCCCCACCCCCATTTTTCCTTCCCCCTCCCACCAATGATTGTCCAGGGTAATCATGCCATATTCATAATTTTACACATATTCAGATGTAGACCCTCATTAATCAAGATCAGCCTTCCTCCTCTCCTATCTTTCCATTCAAACTTTGCTGGTATTTCCCCTCCATTATCAGGAGTCCCACTGCTATCCTCTATGTTCCCTAGTTTGGGCATATTAGAGGAAACATATGTACCTTCTCCTTCTGTGCTTGGCTGATCTCACTTAACATAATGTTCTCCAGGACTTTCCATCTTCTTGCAAATGATATAATTTTGTTCTTCTTTATGGCTGAATAGAATTTCATTGTGTGTATTTCCCACAGTTTTGCTATCCATTCATCTGTTGATGGAGATCTGGGTTGGTTCCATATTTTGGCTATTACAAATTGTGCTGCTATGAACATAGGTATGCATATGTTGCTGTATTTCTCTGAATTCAACCCCTTTGGAAAGATACCCAGGAGTGGTATAGCTGGATCATATGGTGGATCTATTCCCAACTTTCTTAGGAATCTCCACACAGATCTCCATAGTGGTTGATCTAGTTTGCATTCCCACCAACAGTGTAAAAGAGTTCCTCTTTCCCCACATCCTCGCCAGCATTTGTTGTTGTTTGATTTCTTTATCCTTGCCACTCTGACTGGGGTTAGATGGAATCTCAGTGTAGTTTTGATTTGCATCTCCCTGATGGCCAGTGATGAAGAACATCTTTTCATGTATCTATTGGCCCTTTGTATCTCTTCTTTTGTGAAATGTCTATTTAGTTCATTTGCCCATTTCTTGATTGGGTTGTTTGTTTTGCTAGTGTAGAGTCTTTTGAGCTCTTTGTATATTCTGGATATTAGCCCCCTATCAGAATGGTGGCTGGTAAAGGTCCTTTCCCATTCTGTCGGCTTCCTCTTTAGGTTATTGATAGTTTCCTTTGATGAGAAGAAACTTTTTAGTTAGCGCAATTATTTCTAATAAGTGAATCTGTGTTTCCTCCTCAAAATGGAAACTTCTTGAAGGCAGAGGAAGTTGAATTTTTTTCTCTCATAGCTGCAATTGCTAGATTGTCTGAGACGGATGCATAATTTAGGGCTGAGCATAAAAATCTTTAACAATCAGCAGGTGAGAAAGAATATGGCCCTAGAGTTGGAAAGCCACAGGCGAGCTGGGCACTTGAGTTGGTGGAACGGGGGAAGTCCAGGGAAGAGATCAAAGTTGAGGGAGGCACGGGGGCTCCAGGCTAGTGCCTGTTTATTAGCTACAACTAGGTATGCACCTGAGCAATCAATGTAACTATAGCATCAAACACCAGCTGATTATCAGCACAGAAAAGTACAGTTTTTTTGTTTTTGTTTTTTGTGGTACTGGGGTTCCTGGAAGCCCTTCTACCTTTGGGCTACACTCCCAGACCTATTTTTTTATACATTTTATTTTTGTTAACAGGGTCTCTTAAGCCAGTGCGGCTGGCTTCGAACCTGCGCGATCCTCCTGTCTCCACCTCCCAAGCGCGGGGATTACAAGCGTGCGCCACCATGCCTGGCTAAACAGTTTTTAAAAACAAATATAAACACACTGTCATTACCTCCGTGTGTGTGTGTGTGTGTGTGTGTGTGTGTGTGTGTTACTGAGCATTGAACCCAGGGGCTTCTATCTCTGAGCCTCACCCCAGCCCTTTTTTGTTTATTAATTTATTTAGTGTAGTACTGGAGATCAAACCCAGGGGAATTCTACCTCTGAGCTATACTACCGGCCCTACTTTATTTTATTGTTTTATTTTGAAACAGGGCCTACTATGTTGCAGAGGGCCTCTCTAAATTGCTGAGGCTGGTTGCAAACCTGTGACCGTCTTAGCCTCCCAAGTACCGAGATTACAGGTATGCACCACCATGCCTGGCTTATTTTTTATTTTGAAACAGCGTCTTGCTAAGTTGCCAAGTCTGGCCTCGAACCCACAACACTCTTGTCTCAGCTCTTCAACCATCAGGATTATAGGTGAGTACCACCACACCTGGCTTCATGACCTCCTTTTAGTGGAAGAGGCAACTCGGGCCCAAGAGGCAAAGTTAGATTCCAAAGCGCACATCAGTAAATTGCGAGGCCAGAAATTAGTAACCTGTTTTCTTGGCTGTAAATTTCACACAGCAGATACTTTGATACATTGAATGGCATTACTCTGCTTCCAACTTGTCAGGCCCCTTTTGTTATTTTGCCCCACTGTGTCTTTGGGGTGCTTTTAAGTGACAGCTACTGCTCTCGGATGGGAACTCCCACTTGCCAGCTTTCTGTCACTATAGCAAACTCCTGAGACAATCGACTTATAAAGAGGGAAGGGTTATCTGGGCTCACATCTTTGGAGGCTCCAGTCCCTGATCCATTGTTACGGGGCCATGCATGACAAGCATTACATTGTGGTGGGAGTGTGCTTCAGACTAGACCGCTCATCCATGGCTAGAACCAGAAGAGAGAAAGAGGAAGAAAACAGGACCTCACAATTCCCTTTGTGGGCGTAACCCCCAATGACCTAAAGACCTCCCGCTAGGCCCTGCCTCTTAAAGGTTCCACCACTTCTCTGAACGCCACGCTGGAGACCAAGCCTTTAATGTATGAATCTTTGGGGAAACCCAACATCCAAATTATAGCAATTACTTTCTGGCTCCTGGATGAGCCCACCTGTCTGTATGTGAAGTCCTAGGGAGGCAGTCTATAATCCGTGACTGACTGGAAGCTGAAGCTGGAAGCCGCACACAGCCCAGGGCAACTCAGGCCTCACTTACAGTCCGTGTGGCCAGCAGTGGGGCTTCCTGGATGGCTGTGGGGCTCAGCCAGCTCGCACCATTCCTGGGCTCCCTTCCCTTCTCCATTTGCCTCCCCAGTGCCCTGATATCACGAGCAGGGGCTTCTTACCCAGTTCCTCTCACATGGATCAAAATCTAGAAATGGCTGAGTTCATGTTCCAGGGACCACAGATTGGGAGATGTAAAGCAACAGAAATGAATCTATCCCATTCTGGGGAACTGACATTCTAAATCAAAGTGTTGGGTAGGCTACACTGTCTTCAAGAGACCTAGGGGAAGGTCCGTCCCAAGTCTCAGGGGTGTGTGTGTGTGTGTGTGTGTGTGTGTGTGTGTGTGTTACTTGGAAATTGAACCCAGAAGCATTCTACCTCTGAGCTACATCCCCAGACCGATTTTATTTCTTATTTGGAAACAGTTTCTCACCAGGTTGCTGAGGCTGTCCTGGAACCTGTGATGCTCCTGTATCAGCCTCCCAAGTACTAGGGTCACAAGTGTGTGCCACCTTCGCTTCTGGTGTGCTACCGTTCTTGGCGTGCTGTGGCTTGTCAACGTACTGTTCCAGTCTCTGCCTCTGTCCTTCATTTTGCCCTGATTCCTCCTTCTTCTCCCTCTCCTTCTCCTTCCCCTTCCTCTTCTTCTTCCTCCTACTCTTCTTCTTCTTCCTCTTCTACCTCTTCTTCTTCCTCGTCCTCCTCTTCCTCCTCCTTCTCCTCCTACTCCTCCAGCCTCTTCCTCCTCCAACAACTTTCTCCTCCTCCTCCTCCTCCTTCTTCTTCGGTACTGGAGATGGAACCCAGTGTATTCTACCTCCGAGCTACACCTCCAGCCCTATTTTTTATTCTCACTGAGTTGCAAAGAGCCTCACTAAGTAGCTGAGGCTGGCTGCGTGCCACGATCCTCCTGTCCCGGCCTCCCAAATGCTGGGATTACAAGCGTGCACCACCACGCTCAGCTGACCCCCCCTTCTTATAAGACATCGTCATCTTGGATGAGGACCCACCCTAATGATCTCACTTCGATTGATTACCTCCATAAAGACTCTATTTCAAAATAAGGTCACAGTCTAAAATGCTAGGGGTGAGGATTTCAACATATGAATTGGAGGGGGAGGCAGTTCAACCCACAATGCTAAACTAAGACATTTTGATTAATATTTCACAAAGGCCAAGAACATAAATACAAGCTGGGCGTGGCGGTAGACACCTGTAATACCAGTGACTTGGGAGGCTGAGGCTGGAGGATGGCAAGTTCAAGGCCAGCTTCCACAGTTTAGCAAGGCCCTGTCTCAAAATAAAAAGGCTGTGAATGGTAGTGTATACTTGTAATCCCAGTACTTGGAAGGCTGAGAGAGGAGGGTCACCAAGTTTTAGGTCAGCCTGAGCAACTTGTAAGACCCTGCTCCAAACAAAAATAAAAAAAACAAAGGGCTGGGGGTGTATCTCAGTGGTAGATAGATACCCCTGGGTTCAACCCCCAGTACTGCAAAGAAAAAAAAAGAATATAAGTACCAAAAATAATAGGTACTATACATATAAAACACAGGTGTCATACTTCCCAAGTATTCAATTGTGTTAAAATACTATTTTTAAATATTTCTGAATCACTGTCCATAAAATCAGAAACACTATTATGACTTCATTTATGAGTCCTATAAATATATATTTGTGTTCTTATTTCCTGTAGTTAAGGTTGGATTATTTTTCTAAGTATCTGTTTTGAAATGGAAATTATGTACCCTTAAGAACTCTCTTGTAAGAAACAAATGAGTCATTCATAACACAATAAACAAGCCATATAGTTGCTAAGATCTTGGGCTCTGCTGACAGAGCACTAACCTTTGCGCCCTCCTTCTGCAACTTGCTGGCTGTGCTATCTTAAGTGAGTTCATTAAACTCTCTGAGCTTTCATTCCTTCGGCTGGATGGAGAGATGAGGATATCGTTTTAAAGCACTTTGTACAGTGTTTTGAGGAAACATTAAATATTAGCGATTATTTTGTCTAAAGTGTTAGTTTTTACATAATATGTATGAAAATGAAAAAACGTAATACGGTGAAATATTTATTATCTTTTTAGGTAAAAGCTCACATTTTCCCAGAAAACTATAATAAATATTTTTCTTTAAAATGAAAGAATAAGAGCTGGGCCTGGTGGTGCATGCCTGTAATCCCAGTACATGGGAAACTGCGTCAGGAGGATTGCAAGTTCAAGGCCAGCCTCGGCAACTTAGATCCTCAACAACTTGGTAAGACACTGTTTAAAAAAAAAAAATAATAATAATAATAAGGCCGGGCGTGGTGGCGCACACTTGTAATCCCCGCGCTTGGGAGGCAGAGACAGGAGGATCGCGCAGGTTCGAAGCCAGCCATGCGCACTGGCTTAGGAGACCCTGTTTCCAAATAGAAATGTAAAAATAGGTCTGGGAGTGTAACCCGGAGGTAGAAGGGCTTCCAGAAACCCCAGTACCACCAAAATAATAATAATAATAATAATAATAATAATAATAATAGCCAAGTGTAGTGGTGCATGCCTGTAATGTCAGTACTTGGGAGGCTGAAGCAGGAGGAGCTCAGGTTTGTGGCCAGACTCAGCTACTTAAGTGAGGCCTCTGCAACTTAGCAAGACCCTGTTTCAAAATAAAGAATAAAAAATAAAAGCAAAAAGGTGTGGGGATATAGCTCAAACTAGGGCTGTAGTGTAGCTCAGTGGCAGAGTGATTGTGTAGCACAGGCCCTGGGTTCACTCCCCAGCACTGCGAAGGAAGGAAGGAAGGAAGGAAGGAACTTCTTTTTTCTCTTTGTCTTAATGGTTTTGTAAAAATAGATAACTCTTGGATGTGATACAAATTCAAACATCACAAAAGGAAATTTGGTAAGAAGTAAATCTCAGCCAGGCGTGGTGGCGCACGCTTGTAATCCCAGCATCTGGGAGGCTGAGACAGGAGGATCACGATTTGCGGACAGCCTCAGCTACTTAGTGAGGCCCTCTGGAGCTTAGTGAGACCCTGTTTCAAAATAAAGAATAAAAAATGGGGCTGGGGGTGTATCTTGAAAGTAGAATGCCCCTGGGTTCCATCCCCAATACCACAAAGAAAGTAAATCTCTTCTCTTTCACCCCAAATTCTCAGATCACTTTTCCAGAGGCAACTGTTAACTGTCTCTTGTATATCCTTCCAGAAACAGTTTTCTGCATATGCAAGCAATATACAGTATATTTTCCCACCTGCATTTTTTTTCAGTACTGGAGATTTAACCCAGGGGCATTCTCTCTCTGAGCTACACACCCAGTCCTATTTTATTCTTTATTTTGAAACAGTGTCTCATTAAGTTGCTGAGGGTCTAAGTAGCTGAGGCTGACTACAACCTGGGATCTTCCTGTCTCAGCCTCCCAAATACTGGGATTACAAGTGGGATTACTTAAATATTTATTTTTATAATAATTGGTATTAACCATTTGCTTATTTAAGGAGTCTAACACTGGTCATAGGCATATATCTTTTCTATTTTTTTCATTTGTCAATGATTGTGCTATAGCATTTTTTTTTTTTTTGTCTTGCAGGAACATTTGTCTTTTTCTTTTTTCATTAAGTTTATTAGTAAGGTAGGAGACTACTGCGGTTCTCTGGATAGAAAGGTCAGTTAGCTTGGGCTACAGCGGTGCTGGGGACAAGGTGTGAAGTGGTAGGTTTGAGGATACAGATGTTAGGGGCTGGCGAGTCTGGCTGAGGGGTTAAACATGGCGGGGAAGGGGGAGCAGAGATTTCGGTTCTGTGGCGTCCAGCCTGAGCAGCCGGTGGTGCCTCTTCTAGACACATGCTTCCACTCGTCAGGCGGCAGGAACTGATGCGCACTCGAGCCTTGTCCATTCATCGTCGACTGAGGCTCTTCCCATCAAAGTAAGATGTTGAGTCAGGGGAAGAAGCACTGCACACCTGAGACAGTCATCACTACCCGGCACGGTCTTCCTAGTGACGACTCAGATCCCGGGGGCCCCGCCAGCGCGATCCCTGCCTCTCGTGGCCTCCCCGCGACCTGCTTTTGATCTCTTTGGAGGAGGTCAGCACACTCTATGTGGTGAGTGGGACCCTCACTGTGCCTGGGACTGATTTAAATTACTTTGACTCGTTTCCCCCGAATTCACAGATACTTAACTGACAAGTTGGTTAAGCAACTTGCTCTCCCCCCCACAAAAAAAAAAAAAAAAAAAAAAAGAAACCAGACTGGTCTGAACATGTAGACAGGGCCATGATCTCTGAGTGCAGTTGGCGAACGCAGGCACAAAGACTGATCTTCAAGAGATGGAAAATTCCATCTCTTAAAATCCACATAGATGACTAATACTTCTATGCGATGTAATGGGTCTTGGCAAACAGTATGAAGAAAATCTTATTGAAAGAGAAAAAAATAATGTCATGGACTGATCTCCTCTGGTAATTTCAATTTCTTGAGACTCTTTGAGGGTCTGTTTTAATTCCTGTCTTTCTCATGTGTCCCCTTGGCAGTAAACGTAGTGCACAGTATCACTGAACAGGCGTCCAGCCAACGAACTCTGGCTCCACTGCCAAAGTGACTTATCGGCTCTGGTGCGATCGCCTTGCCTGGCTGCTCTCATGAAGTTTCACCTCCTGATACACTGCAAGATTTGAAGTAAGATGAAGTCGCTCTCTGTGTCTCCGTCTGTGGAGTCAACCAACCACATAGATCAAAAATATCCTTTAAGTTACATCTGCTCTGAACATGCGCCGGCTTTTCCTTGTTGCTCTTCCCTAAACAATACAGCAAAGCAGCTATTTACACAGCATTTATGTTGTATTAGGTATTATAAGCCATCTAGAGATGACTGAAAGTGTATAAATGTGTGTAACTTATATGCAAGATGTCTATTAGAATGCTTTATTTTCTTTCTTTCGTGTGTATGTGTGTGTATGTGTGTGTGAGAGAGAGAGAGGGAGGGAAAGAGAGAGAAAGAGAGAGAGAGATGAAGAGAGGGAGGGAGGGAGGGAGAGGGAGGGGACACCCACTGGAGACTATACTTCTGAGCTATGCCCCCAGCCCCGTTTTATTTATTATTTTAAAACAGGGCCTCGCTAAGTTGCTAGGGGTCTCACTAAGTTTCTAAGGCTGGCCTTAAACCTCTGATTCTTCTTTCTCAGCCTCCCAAGTGCTGGGAAGAAATTCTTCATTTTCTACTACAGGTTAAAAAGACCTGTAAGCCAAGGGGTGGTGGCACACACCTATAATCCCTGTACTTGGGAGACTGAGACAGGAGGACCACGAGTTTGCGGGCAACTTAGTAAGGCCCTCTGCAACTTGGTGAGGCTCTGCTTAAAAAATAAAAAATAAAATAGGGCTGGAGGTGTAGCTCAGAGGCCAAATGCCCCTGGGTTCAATCCTCAGTACCACCACCAGAGCAAAAAAGAAGACCTGTTAAGTCCATACCCACATACATGCACTGGCTAGACTTGACTCTCACCTCACCAGGCCGGTGGACAGGACTCCGAGGGACCCAGGAGACGTGCAGCATCAGTTCCAGGTGGAGATACTGGCGGCCTCTGGGAAGAGCCAACGCCTCTTCCAGACGCTGAGCGCCTCGGGGGGACCTTGAGCGCACTGTCCACAGCGGTACGCGCAGGAACGTACCGGGGCTCGCCCTCCAGCACCTGCTGGGTGAAGAAATATGTGAACTGGGCGAGGGAGGAACGAGTGTCCGTACACAAGCGGAGGGCACAGGGTCATTCTGCACCAGCTCTCCCGGGTCCACACTTCCCGAGACACGAGCCTGTAAGCAATGGGCTCGGGCTAGAGGAAGGAAGATGAGGCCGTGATGGCAGCCTCCAGGAAAATGAAAAGAAGCAATGTGACATCTGTGAAGAAAACCGGGAAGAAATCAACTGCAAGAGAAACTCTTGTCATCTTTCAAAAACATTTTTTTTAACTTTTAGAGTGTGATAAATCTACATAAAGTGAACACATCTTCAGCAAACAGTGCTGTAGAAACTGTTTAAAATGACTTCCCTGTCTGCCTTTCTTGCTTGCTAGATTTCACAGAATCTCAAGTGAAAGGGTTTCATAGTCTAGCAAGAGACGCCATGATTCCCTCCCCCATGGCTGCGAGTGTACCGGCATACTTTGCGTTTCTTTATTTCCCCTTTCAACAGATCCTTATTTTTATAATACTTTTATTGGTGCATTATAGTCTCACATCAAAACGTAGTTCACAGTGATGGTAACACGCATGCAGAAGCCCTTAGTGGGCTTTCCCCGCGCCCTCCCTGCGCCCCATGGCCCAGATTGAGATCGGCGTTGGCATTCTCACACATGGTACGATGCTGATGCTAAAATTCCTTCATTGATTATCTCCTGCACCGTGCCCCTCCCTTCCCCTTCACCTCCCTGGCTCTGCTGAAGATTTTCCTCCAATATCCAAGGACCCTCTAGAATCCCGATTACTTCCTAGCTTCTGCATATAAGAGAAAACATAGAACTTTTTTTTTGTGTGTGGTACTGGGGATGGAACCCAGGGGCATTCTAACTTTGAGCGACACCCCCAGCCCCATTTTTTTATGTTTTATTTTAAAACAAGGTCTCACTAAGTTGTAGAGGGTATCACTAAGTCCCTGAGGCTGGCCATGAACAGTGATCCTCCTGTCTCAGCCTCCCAGATGCTGGGATTACAAGCGTGTGCCACCACGCCCAGCCAAATAACTTTCTTTCCTTATTTCCTTTCTGTCTGTCTGCCTCTGTCTCTGTCTCTCTCTGTCTCTCTCCCTCCCTCCCTCCCTCCCTCTCTTTCTCTCTCTCTCTCTCTCTCTCTCTCTCTCTGGCATTCAGGATTGAACCCGGGGTCATTCTACCTGTGAGCAACACTCCTGGCCCTATTTTATTTTTATTTTAAAACAGGGTCTTGCTAGGTAGATGAGAATCTCACTAGTTATTGAGACTGTCTTCAAACCTGTGATCCTCCTGTCTCAGCCTCCCACATACTGAGATTATAGTGCACACCATCATGCCCGGCTTGACCCTTCACTTTTTTTTTTTTTTCAGTACTAGGGATGGAACCCAGGGGCATTCTATTCTACCTCTGAGCTGTACCCCCAGCCCTATTTTTTTGTTTGTTCGTTTTTGTTTTTGTTTTTTTGGTGGTAAGGCTTTTCTACATCCGGGCTATACTCCCAGACCTATTTTATATTTATTTGGAAATAGGGTCTCACTAAGTTGCTGAGAGCCTCACTAAGTAGCTGAGGCTGGCTTCGAACCTGTGTGATCTTCCTGTCTCAGCCTCCCAAGAGCTGGGATTATAAGTGTGCGCCACCACGCCCGGCTCCCAGCCCTATTTTTTATTCTTTATTTTGAAACAGGGTCTCACTGAGTTGCAGAGGTCCTCACTAAGTAGCTGAGGTTGGCTGCGAACTGCGATCCTCCGGTCTCAGCCTCCCGAATGCTGGGATGACAAGTGTGCGCCACCAGCCCGGCTGAACCTTCACTTTCTATGCCTGGCTGATCTCACTTAACATAATGTTCTCCAGGTTCATCCATTTTCTTGCAAATGACATGATTTTGTTCTTCTTCATTGCTGAGTAGAATTCCATTGTGTACATATCCATAATTTGGCAATCCATTCCTCTCAACAGGTCCTCACTTTATTGTTTATTTGGGTGTTTGTTGCCTTTTGCTTGTTTATTTTACTGGGTCAGGGTCTTACTATGTCGCCCACGCTGGCCTCAGACTCTGGACTCAAGCCATCCTCCTGCTTCATCCTCGTGAGGATCTGGGCTTGCACGTATACACCACTGGGCCTGGTTCCGCTGACACTGAGAAAGAACCTTGTATGTGCCAAGCATTCTGCCCGGTGCTGGACATGAACAGTGCAGAGACATCCCTGGCCCATGGAAGCCTGCCCTCGGGATCTGGATAAAGAGATAGACTGAAAAGTAGGAGTCATTCAGAAATTGCTAGAAACCAGAGAGTAGCCAGACAGGGAGGCTCTAGAAACAGGTCACCAAGAACCTGAGGGCTTGAAGCTCAGAAAGAGGCAACTTGTTGCAGAAGGCAAGGATGGCCCTCAAGCCAACTCAGCTCCACTCCCAAACCTGGGTTTTTTCTGTTATTTGCCAACAACGAATGGCATCTCCATCCCCTTGTGGTATCAGGAAGCCAGGAAACTTAGCCCTACTCCACTCGTGCCATCCCAAGCCTAGACATCTCCCTTTAGCCTTCCAATCCACTCTCTTTTTGCCACAGTTTCATGAGCAATCTGCGAATTACCACCTAGAACGTTCCCGTAATGGTCTTTAAATTAGAGAAGCCGGGCGTGGTGGCGCACGCTTATAATCCTAGTACTTGGGAGGCTGGGACAAGAGGATCGGAGGTCCGTGGCCAGCCTCAGCTACTTAGTGAGGCCCTCTACAACTTAGTGAAACTCTGTTTCACAATAAAGAATAAAAAATAGGGCTGGGACTATAGCTCAGAGGTAGAATGCCTCCTGAGATTCAATCCTCAGTACTGCAAAAAAAAAAAAAAAAAATTAGAGGATGTCATTATTCAGAGAGTAAGTGGCCTGGTTATGACGCTTGCTTTGCTGCTGTGCTGGTTCTGAGCCACCGGCTATTCTGCGCCCTGATCACTCAGCTGGTTTTTCTTTTCTTTTCCTTTATTTTTTCTTTTTTGGTGGTACTGGGGTTCCTGAAAGCCCTTCTACCCCTGGGCTACACTCCCAGACTTATTTTATATTTTTATTTGGAAACAGGGTCTCAAGCCAGTGTGGCTGGCTTCGAACCTGCGCCATCCTCCTGTCTCTGCCTCCCAAGCGCGGGGATTACAAGCGTGCGCCACCACGCCCGGCTCAGCTGGTTTTTCTAACAATTTCTCAGGAGGGCACAACAGATAGATGTACTCAAGGATGCCTATATCCCTTGCCAGGTAAGTTCCAGATTCGTGTGACCCTAGAATAGGAAGGTACATGTTACCTGCCTTAGTCAAGATAGTGTTAACACTAGATTCCATCCCTCATCCTCTCTTGAAATATCTGGTCACTCTCATATCAAAATGGGGGATCATGTTCTCTGCCTATCAAATCGAGACCAGGTTTAGTGACTTGCTCATCTAAGAGAATGTGGTAAAAGTGATATCCTGGTACTTCCGAGGACAGGTTGTAATAAGCCTTGCAGCTTCTGCTTGGGGATCTGGGGCCCTTGTCTTTTGGAATGTTCCCTCATTGAACGCAGCTGTCGGGCTGTGATGGCCACGTGGTGAGAACATGGCATGTTTGGGCGCTCTTGTTGACAGACCCGGCTGAGCTCTCAGCCAATAGCCAGCCTCGACGGCACGTCATGAGAGCCGACAGCCGTGGGTGTTGGTCCTACTCAGGTCTTCAGAGGACTGAATCCCCGGGTGACATCTAATCTCAACAAGAGACCCCGAGTGAGAATTTCTCAGTTGAGCTGCGTCAACACCCAGGACAGTCATTGGCTGACATAATAGAGAACAGAAACACCTGCTGTTCTGGACAAAATAGGAGCCAAAATAAAAATATACTAAGCAGATGCCTCTCCAAAGGATACAAACACTGTCTATAGCTCGGGTGGAGAGAAGGGACACTTATATAAAAGAGTAACCGATGATTCAAGGTAGCATGTGATGGTTAAATAGAGACAGGTAGGGGACCAAAAGAGAAAGCGGGAAGCTTAGGGGAGGAGGGCCTTGACGTGGGAGTTAGCGGGTAGGGAGCGATTCAGGCTGAGGAGCCCAGGGCCTGGCATGGGCCTGGGCATCTCAAATGTTCAGTTTTAGAAATCGGCTTAAGTTCAAGGATCGAAGAGATCCATCTGGCTGGAACGCAGAATCTATGAACTCTGGTAACAGATGAGGAACTTGGGTGGGACTGGAGTAACAAGCAAAACCCCCTTTCCAGAGAAAGGATGGGGCAAGAGGTTTTTGTTTTGTTTTGTACTGGGGTTTGAACCTAAGGGTATTCTTCTACCTCCAAGCGATACCTCCAGCCCTATTTTATTTTTTATTTGGAAACAAGGTCTCACTAAATTTTTTTTTTTTTTGGTGGTACTGGGGTTCCTGGAAGGCCTTCTGCCTCTGGGCTACACTCCCAGACCTATTTTATATTTTTGAAACAGGGTCTCTTAAGCCAGCGAGTCTGGCTTCGAACCTGCGCGATCCTCCTGTCTCCGCCTCCCAAGCGCGGCGATTACAAGCGTGCGCCACCACGCCCGGCCGGTCTCACTAAATTTCTAAGGGGCTTGCTGAGTTGCTGAGGCTAGCCAGGAACCTGCGATCCTCCTGTCTCAGCCTCCCCTGTCTCAGCCTCCCCAGTACTGGGATTACAAGCATGCACTGCCATGCCCAGCTTAGGGTGAGAGAACCTTCTGTTTTATTTAATTAATTAATTTATTTATTTATTTATTTTGGTGGTACTGGGGTTCCTGGAAGCCCTTCTACCTCCAGGCTACACTCCCAGACCTATTTTTACATTTTTATTTGGAAACAGGGTCTCCTAAGCCAGTGCGCGCGGCTGGCTTCGAACCTGCGCGATCCTCCTGTCCCTGCCTCCCAAGCGCGGGGATTACAAGCGTGCGCCACCACGCCCGGCCTGAACCTTCTGTTTTAGATCAAAGGAGCTTCTGTTTAGGTGAGATGTACAGCCATGAAAGTGAAGGCTCCCAAGATAACTTTAGCCATCTTGGGGAGATTATAATCCTTTAAGATGACCATTTATTTTCTGCAAAATCCAATTTCCTAACAAGCGACTGCATGTAGAATAGAAGGAGAAAGGAGGGCCATTTAATGAAGGAGAAGACCTCACATAATCACCCTGAAGGACAAGGGCCTTGCTAAGTAGCTGAGGCCGTCCGTAAACCCTGATCCTCCGGTCACCGCCTCCCGAATGCTGGGATTCCAAGCTTGCACCACCACGCCCGGCTTACTCTTTATTTAGAAACAGGGTCTCACTAAGTTGTGGACGGCCTAAGTAGCTGAGGCTGGCCGCGAACCTGCGATCCTCCTGTCTCAGCCTCCCAAGTATTGGGATCCCAAGCACGCGCCACAGTTGAAAAGCCTGAACTATAATGTCTCTAAGATAACTGCAGGCCGTGCCATCTGGTACTCAGTGTTTCCCAAACGAAGGGCGTACTTCTGACAAAGCAACAATCCATGGAACTGAGTCCACGCGCAGAGTGTGCATGCTGGAGTCTCGAGCAGGCCGTGCTACGTAGTGAACAGTTCTCAGTCGTTTCTCTTCAGGGAAAATACGTGCCCTGGGTTTGCTCTGACTTTCATACCACTCTAAATATATTTGCTCAAAGCAAAATACTACAAAGCATTATTCATCACAGCTGACTGGCAGAATCCCGACCCATTTACACACAGGTTATCTAGCAACGTGGCCTTTGCTCCGGGGCTCTAGACAACATTCAGACGTCTATTCACCTTACCTTATTGCCAGATCAGTAAAAGCTATGTAACTAGGTCGATAAAAATACACATTTGGTGAATTTGAGCTACCAGAGAAATTCACACATCGACTCTGTCTTCTGAGAGCGTTTGAGTTTCATATGTGAGGATTTAGTCGCTTGTGTACACGTGACTGGTTCATACTCTGAGTCATTCCCCGACACAAGTAGGATGAAGTTGTGCTCCTCTCTCCCTGAGGACAAGGAGAAAACTTGAAGTGATATGAAATAGGGCTGGGCATGTAGCTTGGAGGTAGAATGCCCCTGGGTTCCATCCCCAGTACTGCAAAAAAAAATTATATTCATTATATTTTTTGGTACTAAATATTGAACCCAGAGTCACTACCTCCAATCTACACTCCTGGCCCTTTTTAATTTTAAAAAAGTTTTTTTTTTCTTTTGGTACTGGGGATTGAACTCAGGGGCATTACACCACTAAGGTAGACTCCCCAGCTCTGTTTAATTTTTTACTTTGAAACAGGGTCTCACTAAATTGCTTAGAATCTCACTAAATTGCTGAGACTGGCCTTCAACCTGCAATCTTCCTGTGTTTGCCTCTCAAATACTGAGACTGCAGGTGTGTGCCACTACACTCTGCCTCCCCCAGCCTTTTTTACATTTTGAAACAGGGTATCACTAAGTTGCTGAGGTTGGCCTTGAACCCGCAATCCTCCTGTCTCAGCCTCTCAAGAACTAGTATAACAGGCATGCATCACCACACCAGGCTTAACACTACAATTTAAATGATGAGGCGTAGGACCCATTAATGAGGAAGTCACCCTTCGCTTTTGTCTAGGTGTAGTTAAACGGAGACGTTATGAGTATCATAGGACCCAGCTATGACACATTTGGACCAACATGAACGACGGGGCCAAACCATCTCTCTACTAAGGGGCCAAGCCGGAGAAGACATGAGACGGGACAGTCACTTCCCTCGTCATGGCAGATACCTGGCAGGAAGACAAATCCTTCAGACCAGAAACTAAGATCAGGAGGAGAGGAAGGAGGGAGAGGGAGAGGGAGAGGGAGAGGGAGAGGGAGAGGGAGAGGGAGAGGGAGAGAGAGAGAGAGAGAGAGAGAGAGAGAGAGAGAGGGAGGGGCTGACTCAGGGGCATTCTACCTCTGAGCTACACGCCCAGCTCCCCCTTTTTTTCTTCCTAAAGTTTTTCTATTCTCTTGTGGTAAATCTCTTATAAAAGTGAAATTTTCTATGACAACTTCCCTATTTTTCATGCTGTAAAATATTTTCAAAGAACAAATGCAAACAAGGTTACTTCTTATCCTGGTATTTTTCAGTAGAAAGTGAAGAGGGTTTCTCCTATTTATTTATTTATTGATTGATTGATGGTGGTACTGGGGGTGGAACCCAGGGGCCTTCTACCTCTGGGCTACACTCCCAGACTTATTTTATATTTTTATTTGAAAACGGTCTCCTAAGCCAGTGAGGCTGGCTTCGAACCTGCGCGATCCTCCTGTCTCCGCCTCCCAAGCGCGGGGATGACAAGCGTGCGCACCGTGCCCGGTTCTTCTCTTCCTTTTTAGTATACATTTGGGTGTAGTCAAAATCTTTCCTCTCAATCAGTCATATGTGCCTCCTATATTGTGGTAAATATGACTAATCACTCTCGCTGGAAAAATATTTCAATCCTCATATTCACTTGCAAAAAAAAAAAAAAGACAAAAATAAATAAAACTTCACCTCTACTAAAAGAGACTTACAAGATAAAACCTGAAGGATTGTCCTGGGAGTAATGACTGATTGAGATGAAAGATTCTGACTCTACACTAATGTACACTAAAAATGAAGAAAGAAAGCCAGCCCTTTTCACTTTGAAACAGGTCCTCGCTTTGTTGCTGAGAGTCTGGCTAAATTGCTGAGCTGTCCTCAAACCTGCAAGCCTCCATCCTCAGTCTCTCAAGTCCCGGATGACAGGCGTGCGCCACCACGCCCAGCGAGAGCTTATTTCTGAGCCACGCTGTCCTTACGTCTCGGTCCGTGCACCTCTACTGGCAGCCAGCAGAGTCCTGTAGCCTAAGACCAACTCCCCAGGGGTGCATCGAAATTTACCAAGCACGTGCCATGCTCTGGCACTGTTATGATTTACACGTAAAAAGGCATCTGGCAATGTAAGACACACACACACACACACACACACACACACACACACACACACACGCACACTGGCCGGTACACTCAGGGGCAGAGATGACGCCCTTAGACCGGTCACACCAGGCATCATTCTCTAACTGGGAGTCAGAGGTGCCGGTTCATCCTTACCAGGGCCAGGAGATCCAAATAGGAGATCGTGTTGGAGCTGCAAGCTAAGACAAACGAGGCCAGAACTAGAAAACACTGGAGAGAAGAAGAAGGTGCAAAGACGCGTTCTCAAGGACAGCCCACGACAACTGCTCGGTCCCCCAAGTTCACATGTTGGGAGCTGGATCCTCAATATAGCGGCTCCGGGAGACCACCTCTCATAGCTGTTAGGGAATGCATTATATTTAATTTTTTAAAAGTAGTATCAGCTGACTGTGGTAGCACACATCTATAACCCCATTACCTGGGAGGCTGAAACAGGAGGATCACAGGTTCGAGGACAGCCTCAGCAAGTAGTGAGACTCTCATCAACCGAGTGGGACCCTATTCCAAAATAAAAATAAAAAAGGGCTGGGGGTGTAGCTCAGAGGTAGAATGCCCCTGGGTTCCATCCCTAGCCTCCCAGAAGGAGAAAAAAAAAAAAAAGAGGATGTATCTTCCTAATAGTATTAAGGGTTTGAAATTAACTATTAGTAGCCTGAATCTTGTATTTTTCATGTCTAGTACCCTGTACTTAGATACTAGATACTGTACTTAGTGCTAGTTTGATAGTAAGTAGCTAGTATCTCCTATTAAATCAGGAACTACTGTACACACCACTGATAAATCATTCCCCAGTCTCCTATATTCCCGAGCTATTTTGCTGGTCCCACAGTGTTTTCAAAGGATTGTTTTTATTATAGTTCTCAGACTTTGATCTTTCATCTCTGTTGCTTCAAATTCACTCGACTAGAAGTTGATCAGCGTCCCAGAAAGAAACAAGGTCAGTCCACGTGAAGTTTTAGCTCTGAAGATTTGAGTTTCTATTCTTGCTCCAGCAGTGGGTATCCCGAGTACACGGATCCGTGAGGTTCTTCTTTTTTCTTTTTTCCCCCCTCTCATCTTGCTTTTGTGTTATAGGTCAGAAACAGTATCACTTTTTTGCCTCTGAGCCAGTGACAAGAAAGAAAATCGTGACATGAGTCTGCTGCGGCTGCCTCCAGTGCAGGAGCCGGTCCTCTCTTGGCCCCCAGACCTTGTCTCCTTCGGTTCCTTCAAAGCATCTCTAGATATTACTTGGGACCAGAGAAGAGATAACCACAGACAGGGCTGAAGGTGGTAATGACATTCCACAGCCCAGCAGACAGGGCTGTGGGAAAATTCCAAGCAAAAAACCTAGACCAGCCGCCCTGGCTGCAGCCTGCACCGGCAGGACAAAAACACTTCTACGTGAATTCAGGTTAATTGCTGCTAAAATTATACTGGGATTTTTTCACTCTTTATTGTCATAAGAAGAAAAATTATGGGAAATTCTGCAATTAATTGCTTAACGAACGAAAATATGAGTGGGAAGTCTTCAGCACTCGTCCTCAGCAAACCCTAGGAAACTGAGTTTTCAGCCAGGCATGGTGGTGTGTGTCTGTTATCCCAGTACTGGAAAGGCTGAGACAGGAGGATCGCAGGTTTGAGGACAGCCTCAGCAACTTAGCAATCCTCAGCAACCTAGTAAAACCCAGTTTCCAAATCCAAAATAGAAAGGGCTGTGGTGTAGCTTGGAGGTAGAATGCCCATGGGTCCAAGCCCCAATACCAAAAAAATACCGGTTTTCTGTACTGACAGGTTCAGGCCTGCCCAGCCTGGGAGTCAATACTTGATGAGGCAACAGCTCATCAGCTGACCTCCTGGCTTTCAAGACCATCACAAGCGCTTCGGGGCATCTGCCGTGCTGCCGGAGGCTCGGTGTGTCCTGTGTGGAGTATGGGCCTTGGGTAGATGAACTGTCTCTCCTCAAATGTCAGATGTGGATGTTCTACCCCCCAGAACCTCAGTATGTGACTGTTTCTAGAGACAGGGTGTTTAAAGAAGTCACTAAGGAAGCCGGGCGTGGTAGCTCACGCTTGTCATCCCAGCATTTGGGGAGGCCGAGACAGGAGGATCGCAGGTTCGCAAACAGCCTCAGCTACTACTTAGTGAAGCCCTCTGCAACTTAGACCCTGTTTCAAAATAAAGAATAAAAAATAGGGCTGGGGGTATAGCTCAAATGTAGAATGCCCTTGAGTTCACTCCCCAGTACTGCAAAATAAAATAAAGAATTAACTAAGGCTAGCTGGGCGTGGTGGCGCACGCTTGTAATCCCAGCATTTGGAAGGCGGAGACAGGAAGATTACAGTTTGAGGACAGCTTCAGCTACGCAGTGAGGCCCTTTGCAACTCAGTGAGACCCTGTTTTGAAATAAAGAATAAAAAGTAGGGCTGGGGTGTCGCTTGGAGGAGAATGTCCCTGGGGCCCATCCGCAGCACCACACTACACACACACACACAGAGTAACTAAGGTTGATCATGGCCGTTAAAGTGGACGTAATCCAGCACGCCGGGTGTCTTTATAAAGAGATGAGGGCAGACATGTGCGGAGGAAGACTTTGAAGATTCAGTAAGATGGCAGCCATCCGCAGGCCAGGGGGAGAGGCCTCCGAGAAACCGACCCTGCTACACCTTACCTCAGTTCTTCCAGACCTGGGAGAAAACTTTCTGTGATTAAGCCACCCGGTCTGCGGTGCTTGTTAAGGCAGTCCTAGCAAAGTAACACAGGCCCGGGTTGTTTATCCCCACGAAGCCATGACCCCACCCACCCCGTTCTCACTTAATAAGCCCCAGTGAAGAGCTTCTGTTAGGATCCGTCTCTGCCCTGAGCCCATCTCTTAAACTAGAGGTCCACAAATTTTTCTGCAGGGAACTGGTTATTAAATATTTTAGGCTTTAGTCAGGCACACCTGTAATCTCTGTACTTGGGAGGCTGAGCCTGGAGGATTGCAGGTTCAAGATCAGCCTCAGCCTGGTGTGGTGGTGCACGCTTGTAATCCCCACGCTTGGGAGGTGGAGACAGGAGGATTGTGCAGGTTCGAAGTCAGCCGCGCTGGCTTAAGAGACCCTGTTTCCAAATAAAAATATAAAAATAGGTCTGGGAGTGTAGCCCGGAGGTAGAAGGGCTTTCAGGAATCGCAGAACCACACACACACACACACACACACACACACAAAAAAAAAAAAAATCAGCCTCAGCAATTTAGTGAGGTCCTCAGCAACTTAGTAAGACCCTATTTCAACATAAAAAATAAAAAGGGCTGGGGGTGGATAGCCCAGAGGTAAAATGCTCCTGGGTTCAATCCTCAATACAAAATACTTAAAGCAGTTAAGTAATTGCACTTGTATGCCTCATTAGTTATAGTACTGTTTCCAATAGCTAAAAGGAGACCAGAATCTAAGCATCCATCAACTGATGAATGAATAAACAGAATGTAAGCCGGGCGTGGTGGCGCACGCTTGTAATCCCCGCACTTGGGAGGCTGAGACAAGAGGATCGCACAGGTTCGAAGCCAGCCTCAGCTACTGAGTGAGGCTCTCGGCAATTTAGTGAGACTCTGTTTCCAAATAAAGTATAAAATAGGTCTGGGAGTATAGCTTGGAGGTAAAAAAGCACCTGGATTCCAACCCCAGTACCAAAAAAAAAGTGGCATTATGCACAATGGAATATTACCCAACCTTGAAGAAGAAGCAACACCTGAAATGTGCTACAATGTGGTGAGCCCGGAAGACATCCTCAGTGAAAGAAACTAGACGCAAACGGAGAGAAACCGCGTGGCTCCACTTTTATGAGGCCCTAGAATAAGTGAGCTCCTAGGGACAGAAAGTAGACTGGTGCTCGACTGGGCTGGTGGAGGAGGGAGCGGCGAGTCACTGACGGATGGATACAGAGCCTCTGTGTGGGATGATGAGAAAGTTTTGGAAGTGGTGGCGACTCTTGTACAATATCATGGATATATTTAACTGGACACTTCACAAATGGTTAAAATTGCAAGCTTTATGCTATGTATAGTTTATCACTCCTTTTTTTCCCTTGGTACTGGGGATGGAATCCAGGGGCATTCTGCTTCCAAGCGATACCCCCAGCTCTTTTATTTTGAGACAGGGTCTTACTAGGTTGATGAGAGCCTCACTACTTGCTGAGGCTGTCCTCTATCCTGCGATCCTCCTCTCTCAGCCTCCCAAGGACTAGGATTACAAGCCTGTGTCATCATGCCTGGCTCTTTTCATTTTTTTAATACTTTTATTGGTGCATTATGGTATCACATCATAATATACTTCATAGTGATAGGACATACATGCACACAAAACTTGGTGGGTTTTCCCCTAAGACTGCTTTATTTATTTATTTATTTATTTATTTATTTATTTATTTATTTGTACTGGGGATGGAACCCAGGGGCATTCTACCTCCAAGCTACACCTCCAGCCCTATTTTTTACTCTATATTTGGAAACAGGGTCTCACTGAGTTGCAAAGGGCCTCACTAAGTAGCTGAGGCTGGCTGCAAACCCGAATTCTCCTGTTTCAGCCTCCCGAATGCTGGGATCACAAGCGTGTGCCACCACACCCGGCTGCCCTAGGACCCCTTTTTAAAAAGCTATCAAGAAATTTAAAGCCGGGCGTGGTGGCCCACGCTTGGGATCCAGCATTTGGGAGGCTGAGACCGGATCGCGGTTTGCGGACAGCCTCAGCTACTTAGTGAGGCCCTCTGCAACTCAGTGAGACCCTGGTGAGACCCTGTTTCAAAATAAAGAATAAAAAAATTGGTCAGGGGATGTAGCTTGGAGGTTGAATGCCTCTGGGTTCCATCCCCAAACCCTCAACAAAACAAAACAAAACAAAACAAACGAAATTTACAAACCAAGGCGGGGCAGGAGTCCGGAGGAGAGGCCCATTAGGCCCATTGGCCGCAGTTGGCCAGCCCGGCCCTGAGCGGCTTGATTAGGGTCCCGTCTCGATTCAAGCCAGAGTTCCCCTCTAACACCAGATCACCTGTGGACAAGTGTAACCGCCATCTGAATGAAGCTGAAATGCCTCTTAGTCCTGGCCTGCTGGAGGGGCCCTGGGGCTCTCGACGCCAACCAAAGTGCCTCCCAACCTTTCACACCGCTGGACTACTTACTGTGGGGATAACCTGCACCGGGTGGTCCCACACTGCTGGGGTCTCTGTGTGTTTGGGGGCCTGACCAGGGAGGCTGTGGACGCAGATGTCTGAAGGCTTTGCTTGGGGAATTGCTTAATCATGAGTAAGAGTGTTTGTAGGTGTGTGTGTGTGTGTGGTACTGGGGACTGAACTCAGTGGCGTTCTATCTCTAAGCTACAGCCCCAACTTTTTTGTTTATTTTGAAACCGGCTCTTGCTAAATTGCTGAGACTGGCCTTGAACCTGCAATCCTCCTGTCTCAGCCTCCTAAGTACTGGAATTACAGGCATGAGCCACTGTGTCCTGCAAATAAATCATTTTCTTAAAAAAAATATATGGAGCTGGGTGTGGTGGCGGCAACTATAATCCCAGTAAATGGGAGGCTGGGATAGGTAGATCGAGTTTTCAAAAACAGCTTCAGCAAGTAGTGAGGCTATTATTAACCTAGCAAGACCCTGTTTCAAAACAAAAAATAAAAAGGGCTGGTGGTGTAGCTCAGATTTATAAAGCCCCTGGGTTTAATCCCCAGCACCATACACATACACACACACACACACACACACACACACACACACACACACTACGGTTTTTGATTGGGACAGAACCACCACTTTACACCTGAAACAAGACAACAAACTGTGTGTATCGCTTACCATAGCAAAGGCGGCCTCCGAGGGGAGGGCTAAGTCTTTTTGAGCAGACTAGAGTGCTGGATTGGGTTTGGAGACCACCGAGCACGGGCATTGGCCGACTTCAAAGTGGATTGGCCTGCTCCGCAGGGCGTGGCTTCCTCCTGCGCCCTGCTCATTGGTGGACGCTCAGAGGCGTGTTTGTTTAGTGAACCTATCTCTGAGCGACCCTCCTGCAGATATGGATAGGAGATTGTGATAGTGTCCCCCCCACCCCACCCCTGGGCAAATTGTCTTTGACTTAATGGACAGATGTAAATCCAGTTCTGGGGGCCACTAGATACCCTGTCTGAACTCTAATTCTCAAAAAAAAAAAAAAAAAAAAATCCGTGTAGCTGTCCCACTAGCTAGTAAAATTCTGCTCTCATACCGGGATAGAATCCAGGGGCAGCCAGGCGTGGTGGCACACGCTTGTAAACTTGTAATCCCAGCATTCGGGAGGCTGAGACAGGAGGATCGCGGTTCCAGGACAGCCTCAGCTACTTAGTGAGGCCCTTTGCAACTCAGTGAGACCCTGTTTCAAAATAAAGAATAAAAAATAGAGCTGGGGATGTACCTCGAAGGTAGAATGTCCCCGGGTTCCATCCTCCGGACTGCAAACAAACAAACAAAACAGCCCAGGGGCATTCTACATATGAGCTACACCTCTCAGCCCTTTTTATTTTTTATTCTAAAACAGGATCTCCGCACCGGTTCAAAGCCAGCCTCAGCTGCTTAGTGAGGCTCTCAGAAACTTAGTGAGACCCTGTTAAAAAAAAAAAAAAAAAAAAGGTCTGGGAGTATAGCCCGGAGGTAGAAAGCCTCTGGGTTCCACCCCCAGTACCACTAAAACAGGATCCCCCTAAGTTGCCGAGGCTGCACTTGGACCTGGGATCCTCCTGCCTCAGCCTCTCAGGGACTGGGATGACAAGCATGTGCTATGTATTGGTATTGGGAAGAGGGTTTAAAATGTATTAGTGTGTCAATACTGGGAAAGATGTCCAATCTTGAAATATATCTTCTTTACTAAGAAAGCCAGGGTTAGCTAACATGTCCTTGCATTCCTAAGAACAATTTAACACATTTTGGGGGAGAAGAAGAAAGGTAAAAGCCTGTGTCTGGAGACAGAGATGCCTCCCCCTCAGGCCATAAATCTGGGCCTGTGTTTGGAGACAGAGATGTCTCCCCCTTTAGGCCATAAATTGGCTGGAGAGATAACAGAAGCAGAGCCGGGGTTGGAGATAAGGTGTAACATGATCTCCAAAAATCAGAGGGACCTGCTGGACTTAGACAGGATAAAAACTCAGTAAACTGGAGTTCGTTGGCATTTTCATTCGAATTGCCCCCCTGTGCCCCGCTCCGGCACAGGGATGTAACTATCTCTATATTTCTATCTTTTTAATAAACTTCTTTAAATCTTCAGCAGCTGTCCAAGCGATGAATACTTATTCTTAGCTTAGGACAAGAATCCACGGTTTTTCTGTTTGTCTGTCTGGGTGGTGGGGAGGGGGTTACTTTTCCACATACACACCATGCACCTTTCCCCCCCAACCTATCCCCTGCAACATGCTACCATGCCCGGCCTTCTCTTTTTGTGTTGCTCAGCGACTCCAGGATGAACCTTCGGTGTCCTTCTCAGCCCCCGCTGGACAGTACTGACAGGAGCGCAGGCTTCAGGCCCTCTATGAGAAGTGTGGGGCCATCTGGGTTGCAACTGGCATCTGTGCAAAAAAAGGAAGAGTTCTAGGGAAAAAGTGGGCACTGGGGATAACAAACAAGGTCTCCCCAAGAAGCGGGGTATCTTGACCCACGGCTGTGTCTGCCAGCTCCTGAGTAAGGGCATCTCTGCTAAGGACCAAGGAGAGGTTGGATTCCCCAAGGAGAAGTCTGGAAAACAAGCACAGGTGTTCAGGGTGGCCTGTGATGTCAGCCCTGGGGCTCTCAATGTGGTTGTGGTGAAATAAGGAGAGATAGTCTTAGGTTGATACTGCTGTGCTGGTTGCCTGGGGCCCTAAACAGCTGGAAGAATCCACACACTTTGTTGTTTTGTGTTTTTTTTTCAGTGCTGATGATACCCAGGGGCATTCTACCTCTGAGCTACAGCCCCAGCCCTATTTTTTATTCTTTATTTCAAAACAGGGTCTCACTAAGTTGTGGGGGCCTCATTTAGTAGCTGAGGCTGTTTGAGAACTTGTGATCCTCCTGTCTCACAAAAATTATTTCTGTGTGTGTACGGTGCTGGGGTTGAACCTAGGGATGTCCTGCCTCTCATATACACCCCAGCCCTTTTTAATTTTTTTTTAAATTTTTGGTGGTACTAGGCTTGGAACCCAGGGACATTCTACCTCCAAACTACACCCCAGCCCTATTTTTTATTCTTTATTTTGAAACAGGGTCTCATTGAGTTGCAAAGGGCCTCACTAAGTAGCTGAGGCTGTCTGGGAACCACGATCCTCCTGTCTCTGCCTCCCAAATGCTGGGATTACAAGTGTGTGCCACCACGCCTGACTTCTAATTTTTTCTTTTAAAATAAGGTCTCCCTAGGTTGCTGAGAATATCACTATATTGCTGAGGCTGTCCTAGAACCTGTGAACCTCCTGTGTCAGCCTCTCAAGTCCTGGGATTCCAATACTAGAGAGTACTTACAGTTTGGCTTTCCACAAACTTTTATATCTGTCCACCAATATGTCCTCAGAAAGCCCTTAAGCCAGGAAGTAAGAAACCCTGGGCCAATGTGCCAAGATTCAGCATCTTATTATAAAGCGTGTCCTGAAACACAAACATGTTTGTGTTGCCCTGAAAATATGGTAGACTAAGAGAAGGAAACTGCAGAATGTGCTGGACTTTTTTTTTTTTTTTGTCCTGGGGATTGAACATGGGCATTCTACCTCCATGCTACACCTCCAACCCAATTTTATTTTGTAATTTTGAAATGGAGTCTTAGCCGGGCATGGTGGCACATGCTTATAATCCCAACATTTGAGAGGCTGAGACAGGAGGATCGTGGTTTGCAGACAGCACGGACAGCCTCAGCTGCTTAGTGAGGCTCTTTGCAACTCAGTGAGACCCTGTTTGAAAAGAAAGAATAAAAAATAGGGCTAGGGGTGTATCTCGGAGGTAGAAGGCCCCTGGGTTCCATCCCCAGTACCATAAAAAAAAAAAAACAAAGTAAAGCAGAAATGCCCGAGAGCTGTTTCCTTTAAAAGCACTTCATGCAGACAGAATAAGAAATCCTAGCCAGTCATGTGGCACAAGTTCATAATCTCAGTACTTGGGAGGCTGAGACGGGAGGATCGCAGGTTCACGGCTAGCCTCAGCTACTTACTAGTGAGACCCAGTTACAAAATAAGGAATAAGAAGTAGGGCTGAGGGTGCAGCTCAGCGGTAGAGTGCCCCTGGGTTCCACCCCCAGGAATGCAATAAATAAATAAATACATTCTGGAGCTTTGTTACCATCCCAAAGACCTCCACAGTGAAAGAGGTATAAGAAGACTCTATCAGAGATGTTCTCAACACTTGAGGGTCCTCTGACGCCACCAGGGATTCTCCCGGGAGCAGAGAATCCTGGGCATCTCACGAGGAGCGAAGCAAAACTCAGCCATGCGTCAAAACGCAGCCAGTGCAGCACCAGGGGGAGAGAGGTGTGATGTGCAGCAGAATATGACTGGGAAGTTACTTTTTATTGCAGGGGAGAAAGGTTGGGGGAGCTGCGTGGTTTGTATAAGCTGCAAGTGAGACAACGCACGACGAGGGCTTCCACTAGGGGGCGGTGGAGTCCTGCGGCTAGTGGTCCAGGCTCGAGTTCAACTTTGTCTTTTCTCCTTAGCAGACCGATGACCTGATGTTAGTCACGCCCTTTCTGGGCTTTAGTTCTTCCTCTGTAAAATGGAAATACATTACGGACAACACAGGCTTGTTGTGGATAGTATGAGCAGTGGATAACACATGACCCCAAGATATTTGCAATACTCCCTATTAGTTATCATTATTATTATTATTATTTTTTATTTTTGGCGGTACTGGGGATGGAACCCAGGGGCATTCTACCTCTGAGCAACACCTCCAGTCCTATTTTTTATTATTTATTTTGAAACAGGGTCTCACTGAGTTGCAGAGGGTCTCACTAAGTATCTGAGGCTGCCCGAGAACCGCGATCCTCCTGTCTCAGCCTCCCAAATGAGGATTACAAGCGTGCGCCACCACGCCCGGCTCCTATTAGCCTTTATTATCAGGGGAAATGACTTATCAAGTGTAGAAGCAATGGAGGGGAAGGCCGCCCTTGCGCTCGACATTGGGTGTTGTGTGGGGCGGGCTGATGCAGATACCTCAGCACACAGCCTGGAAAATGCTGGAATGAGCTGAGTCACTATGGGAAGGCCGGGCACGGACACATCCCGCTGGGCTCCCCCTCGGCTCCCCAGCTCTAACCTTTGTCTAGTTCACTTCTGAAAACAGATAATTGTGTTAAAATACATGTGGGTGTCACAGGCCAGCTAGTCCAATGGGGCGCGAGTTTGCTCGCGGTCGATGGTCTCAGTAAAGGTGGGGAAGGATAGAGTGATTCTATCACAGATTCTCATCTGTAGTGGTTCTTTCCTAGGAAAGTAATCCTATGATCGGCGCTTTAAAAAGAACCTGACATGGATCGATGCTTCTTGTGCAATCGAACACTTTATTTTGGACACAAGATTTTTTATATATTCCCCTCTCCCAGTGAATTTCTAGTAAAAAGAAGTGCAAAACACCCAAGGTACAAAAGAGAGATATACATGCAGATTACCAACCCTGAACAAGACAAAAGTAAGGCCTGGGATATCCCAGGTCTTTGTGTTTGAAATCAGTCCCATTATCTCAGGTGGGCCTTGTGCTCCGGGAGCCCAGCCCCCTTTGGCCTTGCAGCTGCAGAGGCTTTTATTTGGCTAAAAGTCACACCCAAAAATCACTTGAAGGACTTCCGGGAAGATGGCGACCAAGAAGAGCGGGGCTTAAGAGTCCCCCTAACAACCAATCTCCATTACCACAAAAAGAGCGCCTTTCATAGCCAGAAAACACCATCACCAGAAAAACAAAAAAACCACCAGGCTCCAGAGAGAAAGCGGATTGAGGACAGAGCTCAGGGCCACAGAGGAGACACACGCGCCCGAGGACGCGGCAGCAGCGCCATACTGCCGGCGGCAGCGGCGAACTCAGCGGACGGCTACAGCAAGCCGAGGTGAGCCGCTGAGGAACAGCCAGGCGGGATCTTTCGGCGCAGACAGCATTTAAAGCTCCCAGTGGCTGAGCTCAGCACATGCTGCAGGGATTCAGAGTGGAAACCAAAACCAGAGAAGAAAAAATACGCCAGCCTCATGGCCGAGGGCGTGGCAGAGGCGCCATATTGCCACCGGCGGCGGCAGCAGCAGTGAATTCACCGAGTCCAGTACAGCTACATCTACGTACTCAAGAACAGTGAGTCAAATTGCGGGCCACAGAGGAGAAATCCCAGTATTGTGCCTCCTGGGACTTGACCCAGTGAGGGAGTGGTGGTGGCAGAGATATCACACCATAGGAGAATGTGCAACCTGGCACCCCCCATAGTTTAAAGCAGCCTCTATCAACTCCCTGGGTCGGAGACTCTGTGATACAACCCAGTAAAGGAGTAGTAGGGTCTGAGATAATACAGACTCGAGATCCAGAGCACCTTAAGTGAAGCCATAGTGACCCAAGGGAAGAACCCAGAGAAGGCACAAACCTCCGAAATCATGGGAAAGAGGAATAACACTGAAGTAATGAATGTGCACAACCCCACAACATCAGAACCTGATAAAACAGAAAATCAGAGATTTCTAGAAGATCAAATCAGGAAAATAACTGTAGAAATAATAGAGGTGCTTCGAAAAGAACTCAGAGAGAGCCAAAAAGAGATAAAGGATGCAATTAATGAAGTAAAGGCCTCAATTCAAAGCACAAACAACCGATTAGACCACATGGAGAACAGAATCTCGCTCTTAGAAGATGAGCAATCCAAAAATGAAGGCATAGTTTCTAATCTAGAAAAAGATATCCAACAGCAGGAATCTGACATTGAAGAAATATGGGCCCATCTTAAGAGAGCTAACCTAAGAATAATTGGAATAGAGGAGGGAAAAGAAAGTGATACCAAAGGGATCAACAATCTCTTCAAGGAAGTAATAGCAGAAAATTTTCCAAATATAGAGCAAGAGGTTGATACACAGATCCAGGAAACTTATAGAACTCCCTTTAGACAGGATCCGAGAAGAGGATCCCCACGCCATATAATTGTCAAAATGACCAATGTGGAAGCCAAGCAGAGAATCTTAAAGGCAACAAAAACAAAGGGCCAAGTGACATTCAGAGGCAAACCAATTAGAATCACTCCAGACTTCCCAAACCAAGTCATGAGAGCCAGAAGGGCTTGGAGTAACATATTCCAAACTCTGAAAGAAAACAACTTCCAGCCAAAAATTTCCTATCCAGCAAAACTTTCTATCAAATTAGATGGAGAAATAAGAAGCTTCCATGACAAACAGAAACTGAAGGAATTTATGTCTTCAAAACCAGCGCTAGAGAAAATACTCAAAGAGATTAACTACAAAGAAGAAATAGGTAACACTCACCAGAACCAGAGAAACAAGAGTTTCCATCCAACAGACAACTAAGATTGGTTATCTGTGGAGATTCATTATTTATGTTAGTCTTTTACCTATCTCTAAATTGTATTGTTTGCCTTTATTGTTGTTAATTTTTAGGATTTCTAGTTGGAATATTAATATACCTTCAGATATAGCATTTGGAAATATTTTATCCAATTCTATTAGTAACTTTTAACTCTGTTTACATTGTCTTTGGATATACAATATTTTCTTTTATTTTTTAGGGAGTTTGTATGTTCTTCTGTTGCCTGTGCCATTGAAATCATATCCAAGAAATCACTGCCAATTTCAATGTTGTGAGGTTTTATGACCCAGATTTTCTCCTAAAAGTTTATAGTCTTAAGATTTATATTTAGGTCTTTTATCTAGTTTGAGTTAATACTTGTATGTGGGATTAGGTAAGGGTCCAATTTTATTCTTTTCCATGTAATTATTATTTTTCAACAATACTTAGTTAAAAGATTATTATTCCCACCACCAAATGTTCGTGGAAACCTTGTCAAAAATAACTTGACAATATAGGGAAGAAGTTAGCTCTAGGCTTGTATTTAACTCCAATGGTCTATATATCTGCCTTTAGAACAGTACTACACTGTTTCAATTATTGTAGCTTTATATGGTTTGAAATCAGAAAATATACATCTTCTAGCTTTGTTTTTGCTTCGAGATTGTTTTGGGTATCTAGAGTCCATATTCCATATCAGGATAGATTTTTTTCTGAAAAATAAATATATGATAGTTTCACCTAAAAAAAAGAAAAAAATATTCTCTGGTAAGAAAGAAAGCAAAAAGAAATATTGAAATGTTATCTTTAAGTCATCAAAAGCTTGGTATCAGACAAATGAAACTGTTATGTGAGATTATCATTTTTAATTTTGGATCAATTGCTATAATACTAGATGTCAACTACTAAGCCAAGCATAGGAGTGGGGGATAGGGAGAGAACGGGGTGGGGATCGGGTGGGGGCTGACTGGGCATTGTGTGCATGTATGTCTACAAAAGTATGTATCCCACTATGATGTATGAATACAGTGCACCAATAAAAATAAATATGAAAAAAAAAATAGGCTGGGGGTGTTGCTCAGAGGTAGAATGCCCCTGGGTTTCATCCCCAGTACTGCAAAATAAATAAATAAATAAATAAATAAATAAATAAATAGTAAAAAAAAAAAATCACTTGAAGAATTTAGTTTTTAAGATCACTCGAAGAATCCAGTTTTTAAGAGTTTTCATTCCTAGGGCTTAGTCCAATGTCCTCCTTTATATATAATGGGGGAGGAAGTCCGAGATTCCAGCTTTCATATAGTTATTGTAAGGTAAATCCGTGTTCCTTTATGATGATTTAAGGAACTTCGATGAATGTCTGCTGGATTTTGTCTGCAATACTATCCGCTGTCTGAAAACTTAAACAAACTCATGACACAGTTTAAACACCAAGAAATAACATGAAGTCTTTAGATTTAGTTGTCAGATATATTTCTCTAGCAGCTGAGCATTTTCCTTCTTTTAATAATCCATATTCCTATCACTAACCTTCTGCAACTTTCTTTTCTTTTCTGATTACCCTAATTCTCTCTTTCCCATTCGGGCCAATCTCAGGATAAGCTCTTCTTCATACAAAATACTTTCTTATTCTCACCATATTTTCTTTTTTTCTTTCATCTTTACACATCTGTTTTATTTGTCCTTTGTTTTGACATAGCTATTTTTAACCAGGTGGTGTCGCTGTATTGAAGGTCGAAGGTGGACTGGAATGCTGCTTCTAATTACCATTTGAACAAGGCTCATCTAATTACCATTTGAGCAAGGCTGAAAGTTTACTGGAAGGACATAGATTCAATTTTCACTCACAGTCCTGATCTTTTTTCCACCGGAGCAATTTCATCTGGAAAGTTAAAAGAATCATTACTAAAAGAATAATAGTTATGAAAGAATATCTAAGAGTGGAGGAGTTTTTTGGCCAGAGACGATGCCCTCTCTCAGGGCTAATCGCTGATGACTACATGGATTCTCACACATGTAGATGCCAAGATGGAATGGGCAGCAAAGTCTTGGCATGTGGGTTTTCAAAATCATCCCTGCTGGGCTTGGTGGCTCACGCTTGTAACCCCAGCATTTGGGAGGCTGAGACAGGAGAATCACGGTTAGCGACAGCTTCAGCTACTTAGTGAGGCCCTTTGCAAATCAGTGAGACCCTGTTTCAAAA
This sequence comes from Muscardinus avellanarius, assembly GCF_963383645.1. Classification (NCBI taxonomy): domain Eukaryota; kingdom Metazoa; phylum Chordata; class Mammalia; order Rodentia; family Gliridae; genus Muscardinus; species Muscardinus avellanarius. The sequence goes on from NC_137787.1 coordinate 190,346,803, forward strand.
TAAAGAATAAAAAATAGGACTGAGGTGTAGCTCAGAGGTAGAATGACCCTGGGTTCCATCTCTAGTACTGCAAAATAATAAATAAATAAATAAATAAATAAATAAATAAATAAATAAACAAGTAAAATAAAATCATCCCTAGTGATCGTCAGGATTTCCTTACAGTCTGTGGTGAGATCTCCTTTTTCACCTCTTATTTTATTGATTTGGGTCATTTCTGTCTTTTGGTTAGGTTGGGGGAAAGTTTATCAATCTTGTTTATCTTCTAAAAAAAAAAATTCCTACCACTCTGTGTCTTACTGATGCTTTGGTGTTTTGTGGTTTTTGATTGGGGATTAAACTCAGTTGCATTCTACCTGCTAGCTATATTCCCGGCCCTATTTATGTTTTATTTTGAAACAGGGTCTAACTAAGTTGCCGAGGATATCGCTAAATGTTGGGGATGATCTCACACATGCAATCCTTCTGTCTCAGCCTCCCAAGGACTGCTTTTACAGGTGTGCACCACCACGCCCGGCACTGGATCTTTGTATTTTTAAAAATTTTCTATTTCATGCACCAGGCGTGGTGGTGCACGCTTGTAATCTCTGTGCTTGAGAGGCTGAGACAGGAGGATCTCACAGGCTCAAAGCCAGCCTCAGCTACTTAGGCTCTCAGCAACTTTTGAGACCCTGTTTCCCAATAAAGTATAAAATAGGTCTGGGAGTATATCCCAAAGGTAGAAAAGCCCCTGGGTTCCACCCCCAGTACCACAAAAAAAAAAAGTTTACTAGTATTTGCTTTGGATACACATGACATGAAAGTTGCCACCTCAAATATCTTTAAGTTGTAGTTGAGTAACTACCGCTACACTCACATTATTACACAACCATCTCCCTGTCCATCCAAAGAACATGCATCATCCTGCAAAACTGAACTTCTGGATTCATTAAACATCAATTCCCCATTGTCCCACCCCCACTCCCTAGCAACTACCAATCTACTTTTTGTCTCTATGGCTTTCCCTGTTTTAGAAACTTCTTACAAGTGGAATCACACAATGTTTGTGACAACTTTGCCTATTCTAGAAACTTCCTGTAAGTGGAATCACACAATGATGTATCTACCTTCTTTCAGAATAATGTCTTCAAGATTCATCTGTGCTGAAGAATATGTCAGAATTTTCTTTTTTTTTTAATTTATTTTATTGGTGCACTGTATTCATACATCATAGTGGGATACATACTTTTGTAGACATACATGCACACATCGCCCAGTCAGCCCCCACCCGATCCCCACCCCATTCCCTCCCCATCCCTCCTTCCCATGCTTGGCTTAGTGGTTGACATCTATATTATAGCAAATTATCCAAAATTAAAAATGATAATCTCACATAACAGTTTCATTTGTCTGATACCAAGCTTTTGATGACTTAAAGATAACATTTCAATATTTTTCCTTTCTTTCTTACCAGAGAATATTTTTTTTCTATTTTTTTAGGTGAAACTATCATATATTTATATATTTATTTTTCAGAAAAAAATCTATCCTAATATGGAATATGGATTCTAGATACCCAAAACGATCTTGAAAAAAAACAAAGCTAGAAGATATATATTTTCTGATTTCAAACCATATAAAGCTACAATAATTGAAACAGTGTAGTACTGTTCTAAAGGCAGATATATAAACCATTGGAGTTAAATACAAGCCTAGAGCTAAATTCTTTCCTATATTATCAAGTTATTTTTGACAAGGTTTCCACGAACATTTGGTGGTGGAAATAATAATCTTTTAACTAAATATTGTTGAAAAATAATAATTACATGAAAAAGAATAAAATTGGACCCTTACCTAACACCATATACAAACATTAACTCAAAATAGATAAAAGACCTAAATGTAAATCTTAAGACTATAAACTTTTAGAAGAAAATATGGGTCATAAAACCTCACAACATTGAAATTGGCAGTGATTTCTTGGATATGATTTTAATGGCACAGGCAACAGAAGAACATACAAACTCCCTAAAAAATAAAAAAATATTGTATATCCAAAGACAATGTAAATAGAGTTAAAAGTTACTAATAGAATTGGATAAAATATTTCCAAATGCTATATCTGAAGGTATATTAATATTCCAACTAGAAATCCTAAAAATTAACAACAATAGAGGCAAACAATACAATTTAGAGATAGGTAAAAGACTAACATAAATAATGAATCTCCACAGATAACCAATCTTAGTTTTTTGTTGGATGGAAAATCTTGTTTCTCTGGTTCTGGTGTGTGTTACCTATTTCTACTTTGTAGTTAATCTCTTTGAGTATTTTCTCTAGAGCTGGTTTTGAAGACATAAATTCCTTCAGTTTCTGTTTGTCATGGAAGCTTCTTATTTTTCCATCTAATTTGATAGAAAGTTTTGCTGGGTAGAAAATTTTTGGCTGGAAGTTGTTTTCTTTCAGAGTTTGGAATATGTTACTCCAAGCCCTTCTGGCTGTCATGACTTGGTTTGGGAAGTCTGGAGTGATTCTAATTGGTTTGCCTCTGAATGTCACTTGGCCCTTTGCTTTTGTTGCCTTTAAGATTCTCTGCTTGGCTTCCACATTGGTCATTTTGACAATTATGTGGCGTGGGGATCCTCTTCTCTGATCCTGTCTAAAAGGAGTTCTATAAGTTTCCTGGATCTGTGTATCAACCTCTTGCTCTATGTTTGGAAAGTTTTCTGCTATTACTTCCTTGAAGAGATTGTTGATCCCTTTGGTATCACTTTCTTTTCCCTCCTCTATTCCAGTTATTCTTAGGTTAGCTCTCTTAAGATGGGCCCATATTTCTTCAATGTCAGATTCCTGCTGTCGGATATTTTTTTCTAGATTAGAAACTATGCATTCATTTTTGGAATGATCATCTTCTAAGAGCGAGATTTTGTTCTCCATGTGGTCTAATCGGTTGTTTGTGCTTTGAATTGAGGCATTTACTTCATTAATTGCATCCTTTATCTCTTTTTGGGTCTCTCTGAGTTCTTTTCGAAGCACCTCTATTATTTCTACAGTTATTTTCCTGATTTGATCTTCTAGAAATCTCTGATTTTCTGTTTTATCGGGTTCTGATGTTGTGGGGTTGTGGGCATTCATTGCTCCAGTGTTATTCCTCTTTCCCATGATTTCGGAAGTTTGTGCCTTCTCTGGGTTCTTCCCTTGGGTCACTATGACTTCACTTAAGGTGCTCTGGATCTCGAGTCTGTAGTATCTCAGGCCCCACTACTCCTTTACTGGGTTGTATCACAGAGTCTCCGACCCAGGGAGTCGATAGAGGCTGCTTTAAACTATGGGGGGTGCCAGGTTGCACATTCTCCTATGGTGTGATATCTCTGCCACCGCCACTCCACCACTGGGTCAAGTCCCAGGAAGTACGGTACTGGGATTTCTCCTCTGTGGCCCGCAATTTGACTCACTGTTCTTGAGTTTGCAGATGTAGCTGTACTGGACACGTTGAATTCGCTGCTGCTGCCGCCGGTGGCAATATGGCGCCGCTGCTACGCCCTCGGCCATAAGGCTGGCTTATTTCTTCTTGGTTTTGAATTCCACTCTGAGTTCTTGCAGTGTGTGCTGAGCTCAGCCACTGGGAGCTTTAGATGTACCCTGCACTGAAAAATCCTGCCTGGCTGTTCCGCAGTGGCTCACCTCAGCTTGCTGTAGCCGTCCGGTGAATTCGCCGCTGCCGCCGGCAGTATGGCGCTGCTGCCGCGTCCTCGGGCGTGAGGCGGGTGTATCTCCTCTGTGGCTCTGAGCTCTCTTCTCAGTCCGCTTTCTCTCTGGAGCCTGGTGATTTTTTTGTTTCTCTGGTGATGGTGTTTTCTGGCTATGAAAGGCACTGATTTTGTGGTAATGGAGATTGGTTGTTAGCGAGGCTTTTAAGCCCCACTTTTCTCGCTCGCCATCTTCCCGGAAGTCTTCAGAATTTTCTTTTTTAAGGCTGAGTAATATTTCGCTGTATGTATACGTCATGTTGCTTTCCCACTGTTCACTGACAGACACTTGTACTTGGGAGGCTGAGACTGGAAGATCATAGGTTGCAGGCCAGTCTCAGCAACTTAAGGAGACGCTGTTTTAAAATTAAAAAAAAAAAAGATAAATAGGGCTGAGGTGTAGCTCAGAGGTAAAATATCCCTGGGTTCTATCCCCAACACTGAAAAAAAAAAAAAAGGAAAAGAAAAAGAAGAAAGAAAGGCTATATGAGCCTATGTTTGTACATCCTGGGAGAGAGCATCTTTAGTTGTGAAGACTGTTCCTATGCAACAGAAGTGCAAGTGAGGTGTGTGTTGATGATTCACACCAGCCTGCTCGCCTGGTCAAGGGCGCCTGTGGACAGCTACCTGTGCCAGACCCCATTTGGACCTCTGGCCACTGAGGGACGCTGCTGTCATGAACAGACCAAAGGTGGATGGTGGAGGGAGGAAGAGGAGGGGGGGAGGAGGAGGATGGGGAGGAGAAGGAGGGGGAGGAAGAAGAGGAGGAGGGAGGGGAGGAGGAGGGGGAGGAAGAAGAGGAGGAGGGAGGGGGAGGAGGAGGAGGAGGAACCTCCTGCTCCGTTTGTTCTCAGCCTGGGAACACTGCAGCATGAGTCAGCCAGCTCCCCAGAGAACTAGGGTCCTGGGCCACTGTGTCCTGAGGTCCTGCGTCACCAGGAGAACCGCTCTGGGTCCTCATCTCTAATTGCTCCTGTGGGAACAAACTGTTTCCTGAGCATCCCAGCAGAAACCGACCTGATCTGCTGAACTATTTCCACTTCCTTGCCAGTGTTCAGAGTGTGATTATTAAAGAGATGCTGGTAATCATCACAGCTCGGGCTTGCTTGAGAAGGATCTGGTCTGTGTTAGTGCGGTTCATGCTCAGAACCCCCTAGGGGCTGTTATTATCACCACCATTCCCTGTTGCAGATGAGGAAACTGGTACAGAAAGGTCTTAAGCAGCCCTGGCTGGAGGCCCGAGTGTAGAGCTGGGGTCTGAGCCAGGCTCCAGACACAGCGCTCTCCACCACTCCACACACCACCCTGGCACTCCAGGGCACCAAACAGGTTTCTACACTGTTCACTCTGACAGCACAGATGACATAATTATTTGCTTATAGTTTACATACAATGGGCCAGAGTATGTATAGTTTACATACAATGGGTAGCTCAGTGGTAGAGTGCTGCCTCATGTGCACAAGGCCCTGGGTTTCACCCCCAGCACTGCAAAAGAAATAAGTACAGAATACATAGATAAATACATAAAAAATCAAATGTATTTTATTTTGCATATGTTTAATTAGCATTCCTACTGCTGTAACCCAAAATACCTGATGACTACAACTAGGAGAAGATTTATTTGCTTGCAGTTCTGAAGTTTCGAGGGTTCAGTCCATGTTAGGCCAGGGGCAGTCTGCAGAGGTCAGGAATGGCATGGAGAACAGAGCGAGGGAGTGAGCACGGGGGCTCTGCTCTTACAGAATGGAGTCTGCAAGCAGAGAAAGCCAGCAGGGAGGAGAGACCCTGTGTGGTCCCCAAGGCCACACCTTGGACCCGCCCCAGCAACCAAGCTCTGCCTTCAACATGGCTGCCTTGTGTCCTGGGGTCTGGGGGGACCTTCCAGAACAAACCATAACAACATACATAAAGAACATGTGTCCACGTTTTAAGATGACATGTGATATACAACACATGGCACATGGATAAAACTCATTTCTTTTAAATAGAGTTGTTGATAAAGGCCCTGACATTTGCAGATTCAGTGTGATGGATTCTTAGCTGAAATTTCTGTGAACTACTTGATAAGTTGGGTCCTGCACTCATGTGACTTTGTGTCACATGACCTCTGCAGGGCAAGGGAGGGGCTGAAACCTCTGCGAGAATTGGGCGTTCCCGCGAGTAAACCCCCATCTCGCGAGATGCATACCTTGAAAAGGAGAGCCCGCGTCCTCAAGCTTCGGACAGGCGTACGGGCCCCACGGTGCCTCGCCCTGATCCCCAGGAGAGCCGTGCCATTAAAACTTTACATGCCATGTGTACCGGACCTCTCTCGTGTTTTTCACACTCCGCCGTACGCACATTATTTTTATTTTACTCGCATTAATTTTTTATTTTACTTATCATTTGGTGCTGAACCGGGAGAACTCTTGGGTCCCTCCCCATTTTTTTCCTTTTTTTTTTTTTTTTCTGTTTTCTCTTTTTATTTTTACTCTCTTTTTGAGCCCCGGACTCTCTGACCCGCCAGCAGCTCGACTGTGAGGTCCCACACCAGCGCTCCGCTTGCAGGCGTTGCTCCCACCACTGCCGCCGCTGCCGCCCTGTGCCTGCCCGGACCATAAGCCTTCTTCCCCAGCCCTGCGCTCTCCGGGAGAGCCGGCGGCCTTCTTCCCGCCCCAGGCTCTGCTGAGAGTCCGCGGCCATCTTTCTGGCCCCGCGCTCTACTGAGAGCCGGTGGCCATCTTTCCAGCTCTGAGCTCTGCTGAGAGCTCGCGGCCATCTTTTCGGCCCCACGCTCTGCTGAGAGCCGGTGGCCATCTTTCCGGCCCCGCGCTCTGCTGAGAGCCGGTGGCCATCTTTCTGATCCCACACTCTGCTGAGAGTCTGCGGCCATCATTCCGGCCCTGCGCTCTGCTGAGAGCCAGTGGCTATCTTTTCCTGCCCACGTGCTCTCTTCTGGAGCGCCGACGGCCATCTTCCACTGCCACCGCGGCCGCAGCCACCACTGCCGGGGCGTGCAGGCTCCACCGGCCGCCAGGCTGCCAATTCCACCCAACCGGAGCCAGGCTCCTTGGGTCATGCTGGCACCTGCTCTGCTTGCCGACCTCCTGCATGGGCCAGGACCTCTGCCTGCTGCTTGGACCTTCTAAAACCGCCGTTCCAGCTTGGCGCTCCGGTCACCGCCGGGACCTCTGGCCGATTTGCCCCGCCCGCCCCGAGCCAGGCTCATTGGGCGGCGCATAGCCGGCTTCAGTGTCTGCCACAGTCACCCGCGCCATGCGTAGCTCTACTCGCTGCTGCTGCTCCGTTTCGCCCGCCCAAGCCAGGCTCACTGGCGGTGCTCCTCGGGGCCCAGCCTCAGCGACTGCCGCATGCCTGGACGCCATTTTGTCTCCACGCCGCAAACTGGGCAAGCCATGCTGCCTGCGTGCCACCGTTTGATCCCGCCTGCGCCAGCCGTCAGTGCCGTCCACACCAGCCACCAGCATCTGCGTGCCCCAGCTCCACCGCGCCCCCAGCAGCTTCTCAGCGCTTCTGTCGCAGCCAGCACTGGCTGGCAACACTTCACTCCGGTAAACTGCCTCCTTCCCTTGGTTAGCGGGTTCCAGACTTGGGTCTTCCGGTCCACTGGGACCCCAAAATCCAAGCGCTTGGTGACCCATTGTCCCCTGGTCCACTGGGACCACCCTGCGGATGACCAGGTCATCCTCCGGTTTTGAGAAGGAATGAAGACGTTCTTCCCTATCTCTTAACCTCCATTTCCGAACGATTGAGCAGGGAAATCGGGGATGCCCATTTTCTGTTCTTCGTTTCCGCCCGTGAACCAATTATGGGAAGTCAAACCTTTATACTAGCAGATGCCCTGAGAGCCTGTCTGCCTTGATACAAGTTGGGAAATGGGTTGTGGTGGCCCAGGAATAGTTAGGAACTTTTATAAGCAGTCTGGTATCCCTCCAAATGCTCTCCCCTATCAGCTGCCATTTATTTTCCCGCCAGCTGCCATTTTGTGATGGCGCGTAGTCGCTGCCTGGTGATGTCACAGTCGCCATCTTGGCTCGCGCCAGACTGCAATTTTGCTGGGCGGCCTGCATGGGCGTGCCCTAGGTGCTGTGGGAAACGCCGGGCCGGGGCTGGGGCAACACCCTCTGCCCATGGGGAGTCTGCGTTGCCATTCTTGCCGGACACCAGCCCCAGGACGCGCTCTTTGTGAGTATAGGTCCGTCGCAGCTGACAGAACCTTAACATGGCATCTAAGTTTTAATTCCAGAGAGAAACAGGTGGAAATGGAGCGTACACTCCGACTTTGCCAAAAAGCAGATCCCTGGTAGCTGCCCTTCGGCTGGCGGTGGCGGCTCAGCCCTCTGGAGTGCCACCTAGGTGTAGAGGACTGCAACGACGACTACCTCCAGGAGCCTGCCTGAAGTGGGGCGAAGCCACGCCCACCAATCAGACTGTGCCCGGCGTGCGGCCAGGAGGGCCACTGGAACAGTGCCCTTGGAAAAAGGTGAGCCCCAGGTGCCTCAACACAGGGGGAGCACCTTTCCAGACCCGGCCCCGCCTCTGGCCCTACTCAGCCTGGCTGAAGACTGACGGCTCCTGGATCCCTCAACCTCCATCCTCTTTGCCAGCTCAGGGTAGCTCTCCAGGTACTTAGTAAGCCAGTCTCCTTTTTGGTCGCCTGCTCAATCTCATGATTTGTTTTTTTCTTTAATAGCCCTTGCCTGTTCAAGCCTCCTCAAGCGCACATCACTAAGCTGTCCAGGGTAACCTCCAATTCGCACTGCAGCTATGCACCCACCTGCACCACCTTCTGGGGGACTGAACTCCTGACTCCTCCCGGCCTGGGGCCCCTGACGACTCCCCTTGATAGCAGGAAGAAGCTAGAGGGTCCAATCGTCATCCTTTATCCCTACCATCAAAAGGCCGGGATGATAAGTTGGGTCCTGCACTCATGTGACTTTGTGTCACATGACCTCTGCAGGGCAAGGGAGGGGCTGAAACCCCCGCGAGAATTGGGCGTTCCCGCAAGTAAACCCTCATCTCGCGAGATGCATACCTTGAAAAGGAGAGCCCGCGTCCTCAAGCTTCGGACAGGCACGCGGGCCCCATGGTGCCTCGCCCTGATCCCCGGGAGAGCCGTGCCATTAAAACTTTACATGCCATGTGTACCGGACCTCTCTCGTGTTTTTCACACTACGCCGTACTCACATTATTTTTATTTTACTCGCATTAATTTTTTATTTTACTTATCACTACTAAGGGGAAAAAAAGGTTCTGCTGTGAATTTGCTTGGAATAATTTGTCTTAAATAATATCTTTTGTCTTAAAAATTCAAGTGGATATTTCCCCCCTTACTAATCCAAACTTTGGGGTTTCTTAGCTGATTGAAGAGGAGTCTCTTTTTATTTTTCTTAGGAAAAATCTGGAGTTGGACATCAGAAGGTTCCCATCACAAATATATTGTGGTCGATGACATTGTGCACATCTCGGCTATGGTTAACATCTCACACTCCATTTAAACTCTTTAATGTAAGAATAATAAGGAAAATTGGAGAGAATTCAAAATAAAAATGAGCTTGATCAAACGGGTGAAACGTTACAGGAATATTTAGTCTGGAGAAGAGAAGGCTGTAAGGTGTTTAAAAATCTCACTTCAAATAGACGAACAGATGAGTCAAAAGGACACTGAACAGACGTGTTCGTCATCGTGGCTGGGGGAGCGGGTCGGTCTAGCCCTGGCACAACGCAACTGCAGAGGAAGAAAACTGGGGGACTGGGTGGGAGGGAGAGGGGCGCTCGAAACCTGCTGTCATGAGAAGAGTGGTCTACATCTGCGTGCAGGAAGTGTTTTATTAAAGGACACTTAGCCAGCCCCCTTGACTAGCTAAGGTCCCAAGGTGCAAGAGGAGGCCAAGGGCGTGGACCCCAGCAGAAACCGCAGAGCCTTGGGTGAGAATTTCTTCACTTCCCCTGACCTAACACCAGAACTGGTCCTAGCGCTGAGACTGCGGCTCACCTGCAGCGGGAACTCCAGGTGGGCGGTGGGACAGGTTAGTGCCAGGGGCCCGGAGCCAGGTGGGTGAGTGACCGACAGTCTCTCCTAGATGCTGGACAGATCAGATGAGAATCTCACTAGTTGCTGAGGCTGTCCTCGAACCTGCGATCCTCCTGTCTCAAACTCCCAAGTGTTTACAAGTGTGTGCCAAGATACCTAGCTCATGTTTTGTTTTAGAATATTATGTTGAGTATATTAATTTTTGTGTGTGTGTTTTGGCAGTACTGGGGTTGGAACCCAGGGGCATTCTACCTCTGAGCTATGCCCCAGCCCTATTTTTTATTCTTTATTTTGAAACATGGTCTCACTGAGTTGTAAAGGGCCTCACTAAGTAGCTGAGGCTGTCCACAAACCCAGAGCCTCCTGTCTCTGCCTCCCAAGTCCTGGAATTACAAACGTGAGCCACCACACCTGGCTAGACTATATTAATTTGAATCTTTGTTCCAATGAACATAAATTGGCCATGAAAATGCACACAAAAATTAAGCATTTGAAATGGGCCTGAGGGTTCGTGTTTGTAATCCCAGTACTTGGGACACTGACAGGATCATCACAGGTTCAAAGCCAGCCTCAGCAACTTATGAGACCCTGTGTCCAAATAAAAAGAATAAAATAAAATAGCATTGGAGATGTAGCTCAGAGGTAGAATGCCCCTGGGTTCAATTCCTAATGTCTCTCAACACAAATGCACGCACGCACACATACACACACACAAACGCATTAGAGCCAAATAATTCCTGCATCCCCCATGGATCTTGAATGTAAGCCAGTGGGAGGTCGGCTCCTTGTGTTGACTCCACCTGGTGGGGGTTATTTGGGGGCCATTCTTGCTCTGATGCACAGGGGACGGGGCAGTGCCGTAAGACTTCTGTTCAGGGATGCGATTGCAACATTTCGTGTATCTTTTCTGTTTTGATGGTGCCCTGAAATCCAACTTGCACCTTGGCAGAGACCAAAGGCAGCCTTGTTGTGGTCCAAGAGGAGTCACTTACCTCACACCAGTCCCAAGACATAGCCGTCAGGAGGAGGAAAATACTGGCCTCACAAAAATGTCCTGTTCTACAAGGAGGAGCCGATCTTCCACTGGATGGAGGTATGTGCTGTAAACTCAGACTTCTTAACACTCACAGGAGAGGCTGCTGGGGTCACAAGCACATCCCCTGCTGCCCTCTAGGTCACAACTAGGGCTTTGGTGGACAGTTCAGTGCTCGCTCTCTCTCTTTCTCTCTCTCTCTCTCTCTCTCTCTCTCTCTCTCTCTCTCTCTCTGTCTCTGGAATTATATCTAATGGTGGGATTCAAAGTCACATATTTGTACATGCACATAAGATGATTTGGTTGAACTCAGTCCCCAGTACCTCCCTTTCCTCTCCTCTCCCTCCACCTATTCTCCTTCTACTCGTCTGGTCTCCCTTCTGTTTTCATGAGACTCCTCCTTTTTTTCTCTCTAACTTCTACATATGAGAGAACACATATGACCCTTAACTCTCTGAGTCTGGCCTAGTTTTTAACATAATTCTCAGCTCTTCATCTTGAGGATAATTTTGTTCTTCTTTATGGCTGAATAAAGCTCCATTGTGTGTATACACCACATTTTCTTTTTTTTTCTTTTTTTTGCAGTACTGGGGATGGCATTCTATCTCTGAGCTACACCCCCAGCCTTACTTTTATTCTTTATTTTGAAACAGGGTCTCATTGAGTTGCAAAGGGCCTAAGTAGCTGAGGCTGTCTGCGAACCGCCAACCTCCTGTTTCAGCCTCCCGAATGCTGGGATTACAAGAATGTGCCACCATGCCCAGATCCACACACCTCTTTTTATGACCAGTACTCAATTTGTTCCAACAGTATGGGGTATGTTAGGAAATCAGCTATGGCAGTCAGGAACTCTTAAAAAAAAAAAAAAAAAAAAAAAAGGGAGCTAGAATGTATTCCACAGCCAGGCATGGTGGCACACTCTTGTAATCTCCGCTCTTGGGAGGCAGAGACAGGAGGATCATGCAGGTTCAAAGCCAGCCATGCTGGCTTCAGAGACACGGTTTCCAAATAAAAAGTATAAAGTAGGTATGGGAGTGTAGTCGGAGGTAGAAGGGTTTCCAGGAACCCCAGTACCACCACCAAAAACCAAAACAAAACAAAACAAAACAGCATTCCTCACTTACTAACACAGTTACCAATTTCTAAGGAGGGAAGGCTTGTTTCAGAGTTCCAGTTCATGGTCACTTGTGTCGCCGACTAATCTCAGTTGGGTCGTTATTGTCAGCTCCCGGTCAAATCCTCAGAAAGATGGGAAAAAAGGCAGGTGGAGTTCTGCAGAAACTTATCTGCAGCAATTCCTTCCCCTCTATGAATTCCCTAAGTTTTTAGGTACGGCGCTTGGGAAAGAATTTGAGGTGGACAAAGGCTTCTTGAGCCAATGACAATTTATTACAGGAACCCAGAGAAATTTATACCCTTCACCAGTGAGATTAATAATAGGAGAAAAAAAAAGAAAGGGAAGGGGGGCAATCACAGCAAAACAATAGTAAATTACATATAAACAAAGTAAATGACTAGTCCAGCATTTAGGAGATAAGCTCCGGATCTTTCTTCCGATATTGCAGCAGGGCAGGTCCAAAGGTAAATTCCAAAGGCAATACAGGCACGCCCAAGGCCCAGGGCTTGGAGAATACGCCTTCTCATGGAATCTTCTTTTTCTTTCTTTTTTGAAGTTTCCATCTATATCCATATGACAAGCATGGGGAGCTGTGGCGGTCCAGGGAGATGCGATGGGAGTCTCTCAGATCTCATCCGCTTTGCCTTCTGAAGTCTGAAAGCTTACAAAAACTCACAACACAGCTTGGCAAATAAGACACCACAAATAACACTGTGAAGTTCTTGGATTTAGTTGTCAGATGTATTTCCTTGACTGCTGAACACTCTTTATTAGACAAAAAGCCTATTAAAGGCCTATTGGTCTCTAATAATCCATTTCCTTATCACAAACCCTCTGCAACCTGCTTCTAACTTTCTAATTCCTTTCTTTCCCAGTCGGGACGTTCTTATGATAAGCTCTTCTTCATGAAAAAGTGCTTTCTTACTCTTACGGTATTTCCTTTCCTTCATACATATATATTTAGAATATCTGTCCTTTATTTTGTCATTTTCATTTCTAGCCATGCGGCATTCTCCCTGTTTCGGGAACGCTCACACTGGGCGTGAAGGTCAACAATCTTTCTTCTTGGCTCTATTGTATTTTGGCAACTAAGTTGTTCATCAACTAAATTGCTTCGAAGTCACACACAAAATTTTATCTTCTCTGTCTCTAGGCAGGATCTCAAGGGTAAACAAAGTTTCCTTAAACTGAGCTATCGGTTACCGGAGTTAATAGCTTAACCTAAGTTAGTGATAGTGAGGGTCAGAGACCCTTTGTAATTGCTGCAGTTGGAATGCTTATCACAGCATCTGAATTCTGGCCAGTTTTTTCCTTACTCTGGAGCAAAGCCAAGGACGTTTAGGCAAATTATTAGAAAATTTATATCCACGGACTCAATTTCTATTTATAGTCCTGATTTCACATCACTGGAGCAATTCGTGTAGAAAGTTAAAGGAAATATTAATAGTCATGAAGGGTAAAAGTGGGGGATATTTTGGCCAGAGACGATACCTCTTTCTCGGGGCGTTCTGCCGATAACTATGTGGAGTGGGGTCTCAACACATAGATGCCGAGGCAGCAGGATGTCTTGGCACACTTGGCCCTGTTGCTTTGGCCTCTGGTGGCAGGAGCGTGTGGCAGAGGAGGTCTGTTCACCTCATGGCAGCAAGGAAACAAAAGAGAAGACAGACGGACAACCTGGGTCCAGTAGCCCCATCGGGGGACCACACTCATGTCCTAACTCCTTTCACTAGGCCCTACTAAAGGTCCCACCATCTCCCAGTAGCACCACAGGCTGGTGACCAAGCGTTTAACACATGAGCCTTTGGGGACATTTAAGGTCCAAACCATAGCAGAGCGAGATCCTCTCTACTGGATCAAAATTATCCTCAGGAAAGAGAAATGCCTCGGGAACCGAAAAAGTCCTGTATTTGTGTATAAATATAAATGCTCTAAACAATGGCTAATATTATGAAAGATGGCTAAACGACCTAGCTATGGTCACTTAAATATGGCCAAATAAACCAGCCCTAACCTGTTACAGGTAATAGAACTATGAAAAATCTGGAAAAAGGAACTTTTTCTTAAAATAACTGTGTTGAGAAATCCTATTATAATTATTTTCTCCTCATTAATGTCAATCTTACTTATAACTTAACAGTTCTTTTGTGAGTGTGAGTGTGTGTGTGTGTGTGTGTGTGTGTGTGTATGGTACTAGGAATTGAACCCAGAGGCAATCTACCTTCGAGCTACACCTTCAGTCCTTTTTTATTTTTACTTATATATTTTTTTGTTTTCTTGAAATAGGGTCTCACTAGGTTGATGAGAGTCTCACTGTGTTGCTGAGCCTGTCCTTGAACCTGCAATCCTCCTATCTTAGCCTCTCAAGTACTGAGATTACAGGCCTAGGTCACCATGCCTGGCCTCACTTGATAGCTCTGATGTATATGAAATGTATGTTCAATACTATTTTGACATGACTATTTAATTTCTCACTGGTTCAAACAAAAATTGTACGCAGTGTTAAAGAATAAATAAAATGTTGCCGGGTGTGGTGGCACACTCTTGCAATCCCAATACTTGGGAGGCTGGGACAGGAGGATTACAGGTTTGCAGACAGCCTCAGCTACTTAGTGAAGCCCTCCACAACGAAGTGAGACCCTGTCTCAAAATAAAGAATAAAAAATCGGGCTGCGGGCGTAGCTCAGAGGTAGAATGCCCCTGTGTTCCGTTCCCAGTACCACCAAAAAAAAAAGTTTTAAAATTTTTTCTTTGGAACACTATCTTATTTCCTATGTAGGATAAGGCCATTAAACTCCTTTTCATAGTCATTACAAAGATTACAAAATAACCTTCTGTTCAAGGCATTTATTTTAACTTTACTAATAGCACTGATAACATTCATCAATTTGTTGGACTTTTGGTAAGATTTTTTTCTTTTTTTTTTTGGTGGTACCGGGGGTGGAACCCAGAGGCTTTCTACCTCCGGGCTATACTCCCAGACCTTTTTTTTAATATTTTATTTGGAAACAGGGTCTCACTAAGTTGCTGAAAGCCTCACCAAGTAGCTGAGGCTGGCTTCGAACTTGTGCAATCCGCCTGTCTCAGCCTCCCAAGCGCGGGGATGACAAGCGTGCGCCACCACGCCCGGCAAGGAAATGCTATCTTTACAAATAATACAAGAACACTCAAGGTTACACAATGCTGGTTCCACAAAATGGAGCCTAAGTCAAGTTATTCCTTTGATAGAAAAGATCTAATTATATTTTCGCAGCCCCTCCCTCCTTCCATGTTCTTCCCCTCCCTGCTTCTTTCGATGGTGCCCTTCCAAGTCCTCCTGCCTCAGCCTCCAGAGAATCATCATTCCCAGCTAAGTAATTGTTTCTTAGAGATTAGTTACAACGAGGACTCTGATACCATATGAAATAAACTTTTTGTACTGTGGAAGATTTATTGGTTTTCCTTGTAGTTGAATTATTCTTTTATGACATCAGGTACTGGTCAAGTGGATAATATTGGGTCACAAAATTATGTACTCCACAGTTTTCCAACCGTACAATGGAAAAACCCACCATATATTAATAAGAAAACAAGTGGGGGAAAAAATCTTAGTAGTACTATGAAAATAGTTGTGGTCTCTTTGGTACCCTAAATAGGCTACAAGTCCCCATTCATACTTTGAGAGCCAGTGTTTCATGTATCCTATAGGTACTGTAGCCATTTAAAGCTTCTGCAAACATAGGGGACCTTCAGACTATCGCTTTCCTGCAAAATTTCAACGGAATTAAACTATAGTTAAATGTAAAACATTTCTCAAGATTGTGAATGAACTACAAATACAGCCTAAGGAAGTAAAAATCACCTATACTTTTGCCTTCCAGAAATACTATGTATATGTATGTATCACAAAAGACATCTCTGTTACCTGAAAAGGCTATGAAAGTGCTTGCTTTTCCAAGTCTGTATTTATGTGAGATAGGATTTTCTTTATATACTTCAACTAAACAATGTATCACAACAAACTAAAAATATATATACACTTGTGTATGTATTTTGTTTTCTTGTTCTGGGGATTGAACTCAGGGAGGTTCCACCTCTGAGCTACACTCCCAGCCCTTCTTGATGGAGATTGGGCCTGTATTGATTGCTAATAAGGATGGTATTAATTGCTAATAAGAACAAGCTTCCATACTTAGGCAAAACAATAAAATCCTTTTCTCTGTCTCTAAGCTGTCAGCCAAGAGCTGCAGCCAAGGTTGACCTTGGTCAGCTAAAAGTTGGCTGTTAGCCCAGCTAAACACGGATGTTAAAAAACACAGACACCTGCACTTAGAAAAATAATCATATAGCCCTCACAACAGTTTAAGCTAGAGTTAAAAGATAAAAAAGTAAGCTATATTAACCCAATATTAATAACTAATGACAAATAATAGCTATAGCCCCCAAAGCCTCCATTCTTTAAAAGACTATATTCCTGTGTCTTTTCTTTTCTGTACTATAAAACAAGTTTTCAACATAGTAACTTCTAGCAGATGGAGCTAAGGAGAAGCTAAGAACTCACCAAGGACACAAATGGACAATATTTGCTTTAATAATAAAAATAAAACAAAGAACAAAGCGGGCTTCTACCATGCAGCCCTGACCTTGATGACCAAGTAGCACATTTTGACCTGCGATGTCAGACCTGTCTGTCCCCATGAGGATGAACAAAGAAGCCTAACAGAAAAGGCTCACACCGCTGAGATAACTGGTGGGCCTGCTCCTGGCTAAGCAGGACTAGAGAAGGGAGATAATTGATTTAAAAAAAAAAAAAAGTTATGCATTCAGAGACCTCAGTGCCTTAGGGCACTCCACTGGGCTGTCTCTGATGTAGTAACTTTGCTTGTTCTACCTATAATATTCTACCTATAATATTAAACCTCTGCTTAAGCTTGCAGCAGTGCAGCCCGATTTTTTTTTCTTCTAAAATGAGCAAAGAACAGGAACCCATGGTGACATCCCAAACTGTTACACTTCTTACTTTTTTAGTTGAGGCTGTACTGCAAGCTGTGATCCTCCAGTCTCAGCCTCTCAAAAGTACAGGCGTGTGCCATGAGGCCAGCCGAACGTGGCTATTTTGACCCACTGGTACCTCTAAGGGCAGGTTGTTTTTGTTGAGCTACCGGTTTTGGATTTAATATTGTCTGTTTCTCATAAACTCCCCAAAAGGTTTTTTTTTTTTTTTTTTTTTTTTTTATGCTGGAAAGTCTAAGGGCAGGTTGTATTTTATTGAGCTACAAATTTTGGATTTAGCACATTTGTGGCCCTCACACTCTCAAATTTTTGCTTTTTTTTTTTTTTTTAAAGTATGCTGACTTAAGCTGTATGGCCTGTTCTTTCATTTAGCAGTGTAGTGTGGTCAATCTTGGGGATGGAACCCAGGGCGTTCTACCTACAAGCTACACCCCCAGCTCTATTTTTTTTATTCTTTACTTTGAAACAGAGTCTCACTATGTTAACAGAGACCTCACTAAATAGCTGAGGCTGGCATTGAATCTGCACTCTTCTGTCTCAGCCTCCCAAGTACACAATTGCAAGTGTGCGCCACCACACCTGGCTCACGTGCATTCTTTAAACGCCATTTTTTTTTTTTTTTTTTTTTTTGCGGGTCTGGGGATGGAACCCAGAGGCATTTGACCTCCAAGCTACACCCCCTGCCCAATTTTTTATTCTTTATTTTGAAACAGGGTCTCACTGAGTTGCAGAGGGTCTCACTAAGTAGCTGAGGCTGTCTGCGTACCGCGATCCTCCAGTCTCAGTCTCCCGAATGCTGGGATTTAAACGCGCCCCCCCCCCTTTAAAATCATAGCATAACATCAAAGTGTTCAGGTTCAAATTGACTTGTAAAATCAGGTACTGTCAATCTGCAAAAAGAGAGAAAAATGGTAATGAGGTGGTCCACGTGGGAAAGAGTCAGCGTCTACTCTGTTCCTCAGCTGTCTACACCTGTGAGGTGCGAGCTCCCGGACCCGCCAGGTAATAGAGGCAAGTAAGGGAGGCGCCGGGGGTCCTCTCTGGGGAGGTTAGAGGTCGCGAGGAAGGCCCAACCCAGGTGTCAGAAGAATCCGCGGCCATCACGGCTCCCCGGGACACTTGGGCGCGGCTGCCAGGAACTGGTCCTCTGCCCGCCCTATGCCGTTTCATTTCCTTTCCGAACACTGGCCGCGAATGTCGGAAAACCCCTTCGCGGCGGCCCCTCCGGGGCAGGAAGAGCAGCGTCCGCCGGCGGGGGGCGCCCTGCGGAACGCGCATGCGCCGTGCACTCCGCGAGACGCGCATGCGCTGTGCTCCCGGCGGCCCCGGGGCGGCTCCACGGCGCCGGATTCGCCGCCCCCGCCGGCACCGCGCCTGCGCGATCGCTCGGACTCTCCACCTCCACTTCCCCTCCCCCTGGCCCCCCGCGGGGGCTCCGGGCCCGGCGGGACCATGTTCACCAGCACCGGCTCCAGTGGGCTTTGTGAGTACCGGCCTCTGCCACCCTGGCTGCCCGCCACGGGCCACCTGGGCAGCTCCTTGACGAGGCCGGGACAGCAGGGGACCCCGGGGTTTGCAGGAGATCGGGGGTTTGGCCCCATCTTCGCGCCCCAGCCTGGGTCGTTCCTGCCCCTTGGGGGCCTGGCCATCGCCCTCCCTCAGCCAGGAGGGGCGAGTGGGCGCGAAGTGGCGCCGCCAGCCGGGCCCGCCGGAGCCCCAGGTGCGCTGCGGCCCCTGCGGGCTGCAGGTGGGCTGGGCAGTTAGGGTCGGGCCGGGAGCCCCGGGGCCGCGGGGCCGCGGGGCCGCGGGGCTCTGCCCAGGCCCTTGGCGGAGCAGGAGGCAGGTTGACGAAGAGGCTGTCCCGGTGCAGGCGACGCTGGAAGTCTGCCCCCCTTCTCCATTCATTTAGGCTACCCTACGTGCCTTTGCTTAGGAGCTGACCCCTCACTCCACTTCTTCCCGTCTCCCCCAAGAGTTAGTCGAACAAAAACTACTTAAAGTGTTTGAAGTGGAGGGAAGGTAAGAAGTCACTTGTCGACAGAGCGTGCACTTTGTCGCTGGACGTTGCTACATTTTCCTGGAGTGACAGCGGTGGTCAGCAGGTAGAGGGCGAAGGCGCTTCTACAGCGCTCCACAACTTGTTCTCATCGAATTGTGTTTCCTTGACTTTCGGTAAAGTGGAGTGCGTTCACCAAACTGCGCGGAGATCAGGCACCGGTAACACTGGCACTGTCTGAACAGCTATGATCTTGAAAGTGCATCGCTGTTCTGTGTATGTGAAGTTAGTGTTGCCAGAACAAAGTCAGACATTTCCAAATAGTAGGTTCTGTTGTGGATGTCAGGAATCCTTTTCTGAGAATACTTGTCTTAAGCGCAGTGACTGTCAGCCACAGGTCGTACTTTCAAATCTTCCTCACCTCGACTTCTCAGGGTTTGAAGCGGACTTAATATTTAAGATTCCTCTTGGTTCATAGTTAATTTGATTCATGGAATCTTTCATGCATTAGCCCCTGAGTCCTTTACAACGAGTGAATTCATTTTCCATGAGCTACACTTTGGATGGGGAACTTAAGCGGGCAGTTAAGAAGGTGATGTGGTTTTTCTGGGATCACAAACACTGGCAGATGTGAAATGTAGCAGTAGGAATCTCTAATTTTAATTGATCTTTCGGCATTTGGGCATTACTTGCTGACCAAAATACACATGACAAATTAAAAAGGCAAGAGAAATCTACTATTAGTTGCTGTAACGTTGCTTTATGGGCAGAGTGTATTCTAATTTGATGCGCTGAGGGAAGGCAATTCCTTGTTACCTAAGGCACGGGAAGGTGAGTATTGGATTCTGGGAAGCCCACCCCTGCCTAGGAGAGGCCCAAGCCCAGGGTCCCTCTCGGCTGTCTTGAACTGTCTCTAGGTTAAGTGCATCCAAAGTGCAGGGGTCGATGGGATGGCCATTCCTCTCCAGGCTGGGCATGTCCTGTTGAGCTGTGACTTGTGCTGGGTGCCGGGCACGCAGCAATGGGCCAGTCAAGGTTCCAGTGTCTGTGGCATGTACAGTGGGGCTGTAGGCACGGTTTCCCCAGATCTGGGTGTTTGGCAGGTCTGCATGTTAGCAGTTACCCTGCTTTAGAAGTTTTCTCAGGCAAAGATACCCACGGGGAGGAAGTGATTTCCTCTGGATAAGAAGTTGTGTATCTGGTGAGTCAAAGTCTTGTTTCTGAGTAAAGATCCCGTAGAAGGCTGCAGTGTCTGCCTACCCCAACCCCCAGGGGTGGGGAATAGGTTTCTCTTTTGAGGGAGAAACCCCTGCCATTTCCTACACCAGAATTTCTCACATTGGGACTAGTAGATAATGTTTTAGGGTTAAACTTACTCCTCATTCCCTCCCTCCCTCAGTCATTCATTCATTGAATAAGCGTCTGTTGAGTGCCTGTATAAGCCACACAGCGTTTGTGTACAGAGGATCAGGTGGTAAAGCGGGTAAAGGAGACCAACATCACAAAGATGAAGAGTGATGAAGCATCCTCACCCAGTGACGCACGTCGTGAGTGGAGGCAGAGCGGATCCGCAGTGGAGTACCGCCGCTTTACCACGGAAGGTGTCTGGGAAGGTGATGTTTGAGCTGAGACCCAAGCAGTATGCAGGAGCCAGCCCCGTCAGAGTTTGTTGAGAATTTTTCATTCTGAAAACGGGGAGCCACAGCCTCTAAAACAGGCGCAGCCGGGTGTTTTCAAGGTGCTAAAAAAAACCTCCAGTGGCCAGAGCAGTAAATCAGAGCAGGGGCGTTCATGACCATTTCTTTGAAAGTGTGTTGTTCTCTGCTCCGTCATGAGGTTATGATGGGTTAAAGTATGTATAAATAGATACTTACTTTAGATTCCTGCGTCTAGACCACTGCTGTCACTCGCCTCTGTTGGGCAATGCATGTATCATGCATTGCATTTATTAATAAGCGTTCCCATTATTTATTCACTTCACGGTGTGTTCACTGTGTAATGATGCACTCAGCCAACATTAATTGCATGTTTAGTGTATTCCAGGTGTAGTTCCCAAGGAGTTCAAAGTCTGTAAAGGCTGAACGATTGTGCTAAGCGGGTCAGCGCAGGGGGTTGATTGCGGGAGGAGGGTGGGTGGGGGAAGAGGAACCATTGTTAATGAAAATTTTCCCAGCTGGGCATGGTGCACACCTATTATCCCAGTGCTTGGGAAGCTAAGACAGGAGGGACACAGGCTCAAGGCCAGTCTCAGCAACTTAGCGAGATCCTATTTTAAAATAAAATAAAAGTAGAAAGGGCTGGGGGTGTAGCTCAGAGGTCGAGTGTCCCTGGGTTCAATTTGCAGCACAAACAAACAAACATCAGTGCAAGTGATGTTTGAGCTGATACTCGAGGAATAAGAGTTTGTCAGGTGTGGTGAAGTTGCCGTAGGACAGTGGGCGGTGCAGCAGGCACTGGGGACTGAACCCGGTGGAGGCAGAGCTGGGAAGCCGACTGAGGAGTGGCCCAGGCCATGGGGGGACGCCCAGGAGGCCAGCCCAGTGGAGTGTTCATGGCCTTAACGTGTCGAGATTACTTTTATAAAGGGATGAAAATTGCCCTTTTGGGAAAGTGAGTATCTAAAACCTTTCTAGAACAGCTTGTGCAGTAATTGGGGAGAGAAGTAACATTATGGTTGACCTAGGAGTGGGTGGGATAAAAAGTAGAGACAGAACCTCTTTTAAAGCTGACCATGGTTGCCGGGGTCCAGCCCTAGCAAGAGTCAGGGGTCCGCCAGCGGTGGAGTTCGGAGTTCGGTGGAGAAACAGCATACAGACGCAATGGAGAGCGAAGCTGCTCTCTTTAGTTTACATTTTTGCTCTACTTTCGGATTTGGCAAGCATTTTATACTTTCTTTTTTGGCTACATTTTACTCTTACAATTTTTTCTAGAATTAATCCATCAGTAAGCATACAAAGAACTAATACATCAAGGCAAGGTGCCAGACGGCCAGGTTCTTTTTCAAGGGAACATTTCCTCTTACAAGCAACCATGGAAAAGATCAGAAGTTTATTATTAACTACTAGTATAATATCAAAATTATATCCTATGCTAAGCATTATACTATCTGATTAATATGCATCATTGTTTTTTAATCAATAGGCACTACTGAGGAGAGGAACATTTCATACTTTCCCATGTCCCAAGGCTGTGCCTGGTACCCATCTATTCTGCGGCTGTCCACGTACCCAGTGTACAACCAAAGGGGGTAGGGTTACTGGGGGTCAGTAGGCACTCTACCATAGCCTACCTCTGAGTAAACATGCTGGCCTTTTAGAACTCATAACAGTAGGAACAACTTGTCTTGGCGCTGTTTTAGGTTTATTGTTAATATTTGCTTGGGGAAAACCTGGGGAGGATCGGTTGCCTTTAAGGCTTGTTCTGCTTGTTATTGTCTGAGTCTCCATAGAATTCTTGTTAGATCGGTCATTTGGAAATTTAAGTGCAACTCATACATGAATGTTACAGTTTCAGGGAGTAAATCTTGAATTATTTTAAACAATTTGAAGCCATTAATACCATAAGTCTCCAGTATCTTTTTGGTAACAAGGCCAATTCCAAAAAATCCCCAAATCCCCATGCCTAATCCTATTCCCCAGAAGGAGATGCCGCGCGCCTGTTCCAGGGAATGTCTCCCGTGCAGCGTTCCTGCTAAAACGAGCCTTGCTCGGTTTTAGACAGGGAAGAAGGCGCGGCACACGGTGGTGCACGCCTGTAAGCCCAGTACTTGGAAGGCTCAGGCAGGAGGATCACAGGTTCGTGGCCAGCCCCGGCAACTTAGGGAGGCCCTCTGCAACTTACTGAGATCCTGCTTCAAAATAAAAATAATAAAGTAAAAATAGGGCTGGGGATGTAGCTCAGAGGTAGAATGCCCCTGGGTTCAGTTCACAGCAACACACACACACACACACACACACACACACACACACTCAGTTTCTCTCTCTCTTTCCCCCTCTTCTCTCTCTTTCTCTACTTCCCTCTCTCTCTCAAGAATGTGGAATGTGGGTCCTGAAGGGCAGGGGAATTGTGGTGGGTGCTGCCTCCAGATGCAGGCAGAGCATCTTTAAGTGGAGAGGAGCCTTATGTCCTAGTAACAGTGTTGGGAAAGACCCAGTAGGGAGGGCGAGTGACCACTGTTAGTCTTATTTGTAGAACACTTAGTATGTGTGAGGCACTGGTCCTGGCAGTTTACCTATATCAAATCACTTAATTCTTTTTTTTTTTTTTTTTTTTTTTTTTTTTTGTGGATCTGGACTGGGGATAAAACTCAGGAGCATTGTACCTCTGAGCTTCACCCCCAGCCCTATTTTTTAGCCTATTTATTTATTTATGGTACTGGGGATAGAACCCACAGGGGGTAAAACTCCATGACATATTTTATATTTTATTTGGAAACAGGGTCTCACTAAGTTGCTGAGAGCCTCACTAAGCTGCTGAGGCTGGCTTCAAACCTGCGATCTTCCTGTCTCAGCCTCTCAAGTACTGAGATTACAAGCATGTGCCACCACGCCTGGCATTATTATTATTATTATTATTATTATTATTATTATTATTATATTTATTTTTATTTTTTTGCAGTACAGGAGATGGAACCCAGAGGTGTTTTACCTCCGGGCTATATCCCTAGCCCTATTTTAGTCTTTTTGTTTATTTATTTTTTTGAAACAGGGTCTCACTGAGTTGCGGAGGGCCTCACTAAGTAGCTGAGGCTGTCCTTGAACCGGGGTCCTCCTGTCTCAGCCTCCCGAATGCTGGGATCACAAGCGTGCGCCACCACACCCGGCTTCAAGTCACTTAATTCTTAGCACAGCTCTGTGAATTAGGTATAGTTTGCAGATCAGGAAGCTGAAGCACAGACAGTTAAATGACCTTGCCGAGGTCACGGAGCTGGCGAGGAGCAAGGCGGGTGTCTGCCCCCTGCCACACTGCACAGCGCTGCCCCTCCTCTCAGACGGGAAGCTCCTTGCGCCTCCCTCGGCCGCGAGGTCCACAGAGGCCTTGGTAAAGATGCTGCCTGGGTTAGCCGTGGGGCTCGCCTCTGCCTCCGAACCTGGTGCTGTGGCCCGGCACGCACTCCTCGGCCTGCCCTTGGAGCCTAGCCGCAGCTGTTCACCATCCAGAAGTCCCCCTCCTTCCTCTCAGAACCAGGATCTCCAGTGCTTTGTAGGGACGGACGTTCCTGTCCTGGTCAGGATATGCTGTGCTCGCAGTGCGCCACGCTTTTGTGTTTCGGCTCTTTCCCCTCTTCTCTTCCTTTTCCAACTTTTTTCATTCTCAGCCCATCTCAGTATCAGTTTTAGTGATGAAAGGGGGACCTGCCTTTCACCAAATCACTTTAAAAGTGCATTTCTGTATAATTTTAATAAGTGCAATTTGATAAATAATTCACTCCAGTGTTTCCTGAAATGCGCTTTTAAACACTGCTACTCCGAGGGGCTCATCAAATTATAATCCCTATTTAAATTATGAGTATAGATGAGGATTATAATTTAATCCTCACTTAAATTGTGACTCTTTCCCCAGTTGTTTTTGCTAAGGCTTTATAAGTTGTATTGCCATTGTTCTCAGCCGCTTTCTAGCGCTTTGCCAATTTCGTCCTTTTAATGCACCGTGACGCAGTGGAAAGCGGAGGCCCACAGTTGGAAAGGGCTCTGGCCAAGTCGGCCAGGCTCGTCGGCTGTGTCGTAATGACTGGCCACGTCAGTTAACTCTTGAGCAGCCCTGTGAACAAAAGAGAGTTGTTTTATTGACTCTGTTTTGAAACTTACTGGGGATGGAATATAAAGGAAGAAACATAAAATGTTATTTGATTTTACTGACCAGACAATCTTTACTCATATATTGTTGTTGTATATATTTTCACCTTTATGTATATATGTATATATACATTATTATAAAGCATAATTGTGGCTAATTTTTTTCATTTAACCTCCTTAAACTAATTTACCCTGTCAAATTTTAAAATTTTTGTCTTATTACAAAACTGAAATACGCTTGTTGAAAAAATTCAGAAAACACACAGATATATAACGTAGAAAGGACTAGTCTCACGTAATTACTTTCACAAGTTGATAGTTCAGTGTTTCTTTTTTTTTTCTTGTAGTACTGGGGCTTGAGCTCAGGGGCATTCTACTTCTGAGTTATACCCCCAGCCCTTTTTTTTTTTAATATGAAAAAGGGTCTCACTAGGTTAATGAGAGCCTCATTACATGCTGAGGCTGTCTTTGAACCTTCGAAACGCTTTTCTCAGTCTCCCCAGTACTGGGATTATAGGTGTGCACCACCTTGCCCAAATTAGTGCTTATTCTTCTAGATTTTTCCATGTATGTGCTTACTTGTATGTTCTCTTCTCTCAGACACATACAGACATGTTAACACATACCTGTATGTATATTTGGTTTTATACAGAAATGGCATCTGAATGTACATTTTATGTTCTCTTGACATCATCTTAGATTTTCAGTACCATGCGTTCAAGTGATAACATTTTATAACACTAAAATATGTTTTTCTCCAGTACTTTCCCATTGAGAAACATCAGTGAGTTGCACATCTCTGTAACTAAGACGTGATCACGTCTTTGGCTTACTCCTAAAAAATAAAGACAAATGTGGCGTTGTGGGGTCAGGAAGCACAGTGTTGTGAAGCCTGGTCTGAGCCGCCCGATCCTTCCAGAAAGGCTGTGCCAGTCTGTGCCCTCAGCAGTGTGGGTGCACACTTCCTCACCACTCTTGTAACTGTTGGGAAATACGGGGCTAAGCAGCGCACAGCTCGACAGCAGGACCAGACTTTATTCTGGAGTAAAGTCTGGGAGGGGGCACCTGATCGCCTGAGGTGGAGCCCTTGGGAGTCAGCAGCCCCTTCCTTACAGACAGGGGCAGTAGGAGGGGAGAGAGCAGACGCTGTCACCGGGGCCTCTGTTGGGCGGGTTTAGCCACCAGCCAGGGCAGGTGGACTTTTGAGGCTGGGGCAGAGTTAGAAGCTCTTCTCCCGTCCTTCCTGGAGTCCTTTGTTCTCAACCTCCTCCGCTAGGCCTCGCAGGCGGATCTCACAGTGCCCACAGTAACCATTGGACACGATAATTTAAAGTCATTTTAGTCAGCACAGAGATTAAGAAATGTCATTTCTTTGTCCTCTTCCTCTGCATTTCTCTGAATGCCTGGGAAAGTGAATCTTTTCTCTTTCATGTTTATTAGCCATTTATCTTTCAGTTTTGCTTTGGTTACCACTTTTTTTTTCCTCCTTGGTGGTACTGGGGTTCCTGGAAACCCTTCTACCTCCGGGCTACACTCCCAGACCTATTTTATATTTTTATTTGGAAACAGGGTCTCTTAAGCCAGAGAGGCTGGCTTTGAACCTGCGCGATCCTCCTGTCTCTGCCTCCCAAGCGCGGGGATTACAAGCGTGCGCCACCACGCCCAGCGCTTTGGTTACCACTTTTAGTGGTTACCTTTATAATTTTTTTTTTTGGATGTGGTACTGGGGATGGATTGCAGGGGCATTCTACCTCCGAGTGACACTATCAGCCCTATTATTATTTATCTATTTATTTATTTTTGGTGGTACTGGGGTTCCTGGAAACCCGTCTACCTCCAGGCTACACTCCCAGACCTATTACATATATATATTTTTTTATTTGGAAACAGGGTCTCTTAAAGCCAGCGAGGCTGGCTTCGAACCTGCACAATCCTCCTGTCTCCGCCTCCCAAGTGCGGGGAAGCGTGTGCTACCACGCCCGGCTATTTATTCTTTATTCTGAAACAGGATCTCACTGAGTTGCAAAGGGCCTCCTCACTAAGTAGCGGAGGCTGGCTTCCAACTTGCATAGTCCTCCTGTCTCACCTCCCAAATGCTGGGATTACAAGCGAGCGCCACCATGCCCAACCCTTTATAATTTTAAATAACAAGGAACCCCTCATATTTCTAGTTTTGGTTTACGAATTTTGGCACAATCACCTGTACTATGCAAATGAGATTAGCCCAGGAACAAGGATCCCTCTTCTGTACTTCCTAGTTTTTGTGTTATACATATGGGTTTACAACCTGTTCTGCTGGGCCTCTCATGCTTTGTCTATGGGTTGATTTCGGATGGAAAATCAAACCCAGTAGCTGCACAGCATCATAAGGACTGTGTATTCATGGTGCAGTCAGCGCTTATGATAGGACTTCCAGAAGGAAATGGAGCCCGAGGTCAGCGAGCCCGCGCTGCGCCCCGGGCCCTTAGTCTCCTCGGTGTTTCTGCCCCACTCCTAGGTCCGCGCTCAGCTCCTGCTCTTTCTTCCCCCTTGCGTGACCTGCATTGGCATCTTTGCTTCGTTTTTCCCCTGCATCCTGGAGTCAGCTTTCTCCCGAGGAGGGCAGGGTGGTCAACTTCACGGGTCCCTGCTGGGTGACTGCTGTGGATTCCTGGGTGTCTGCCGTGGTAACCTCCTCGCCCGTGCATAGATCTTTCATCCGGAGCCCCGTGCCTTGGCTGGACGGCAGACTGCGGCTTCTGTGAGTGCGCTGGTTTCCACGCAGAGTGCAGGGCGGGGCAGGCGGCCCGCTGAGGACTGAGAAGCCCCTGCAGTCCTCACAGTTAGGGGGGCTTAGCTCTCTTGTAACTTCCTGAGCAAAGCTGCCCATCTTGCCACCACCCCTCCATTCCCTGAGACCCCGTGCTGTGGTCTCCTCTGGAAGCTTGAAGTTACCCCAGATTCTCTTCTATTTTTTTCTCAGAATTCCAACCCCCTCCATGTCCTCCTTAAGCAGATTGTCCCCCTTTTGTGTGGTGCTGGGGATTAAACCCAGGGGCTCTATCTTTAAATAAAATAAGGCAGAGCCACTGAGTTACTGTGTGCTGGCCTTGAGTTTGAGATCCTCCTGTCTCAGCCTCCCAGGATAATTCTCCCAGGATTATATGTGTGTGCCACCTCGCCCAGCTGTCGCCTGTCTTTATAGAGAATTGGTAGGATTTTATCCTGGGGGCTCAGTCTCCTTTCCAGCTAGTGTGGTGGAATGAATTATTGTTTGTGAGAATGTGAGAGAGTAGATTTGGGGATGGGGTTTTGTGGAAGGTCCACATGGCCCCCATGACAGGTGTTCAGTAGTATTAAGACTACTGGGGGTGACTTTAGGTGGTCTTAATACCACTCTGTTTATTAAGTCCCGATTATATTATCATTCAGCATTCTTAGTCCTGATTACATTATCATTCAATTCTTAGTGCTGATTATATTGTCATTCATTTTTAGTGCTGATTATATTAAAAAGAGAAATCTCAATTTGGTTCTAGTTATAAATATCTCTCCAGTAGAAGATGGTTTCTCGTCATAACAAAAAAAACTGGAGGCAGGCCCAGATTTTTCTTTCAGCAACAAAATCAGAATTTAATGAGTTGATTTTTGTTGTTGTTGTTGTTGGTACTGGGAGTTGAACCCAGGAACATTCTACCTCTGGGCTACATCCCCAGCCCTTTTTGTGTCTTGTTCTGAAACAGGGTTATAACATTGAAATTGAGTTGGCGGCCGCAAAGGAGGCAAACACCAGCCAAGTTATTAAAGGCCTCTTTAATTAAACTGGCACCTTTGGGCAAGGTCTGCCGACCGTGGGGGAAAGGGCGATGACCGGGCAGCAGAGTCAGGGTTGGCAGAGTCACATGGCAGAGAGGAGGTGAGAGTATTTACCTTGGGGTGGAGTGAGTGGTGTGGGGATGCTGGTCCTCTCGCGCCATCTGGAGTCTCGCAACCTCTGGAGTCTGCCCCGCGATGTTGGGAGTCTCGCTCCCCCCGACATCTCTGCTCTGGCTTTCGGGGTTCAGCCTCCTGTCCCCGGACAACTCGGCCTATCAGGGGTCCCACTAGAGCCTCACTATGTCGGGATCTTACTGAGAGTCTTACTACGTTGCTGAGGCTATTTTCAAACTGTGTGTGTGTGTGTGTGTGTGTGTGTGTGTGTGTGTGTGTGCATAAATCGTAAGGTGACTTACAGGAGAAAGTCAGATGATAGGTTAGGCAGTACTGGTACACAGCAGGAATGGCGGGGCTCCTGGGGAATGGCTGCGGTCTGAGGAATGCTGTGACTTGTGAGCATTGCTCACGTTCCTCCCAGGTCTGGGTGTTTATTGAGTAGTTCTCTGGATTCCTTTGAACTTCTCTGACGTGTTAAGGGTACTTTCATTTCAGTGTAGCTTGGAAGGTAGGAAAAGTAGGCACGTGCCCTGAGTGCCCGTCTTCGATGGAGTCTTGCCTCATGGTCTTTCAGTTTGGTTGCTTTTCTTTGACTCCTTTTTTATTTTATTTTGTTTTGTTTTTGTAGTACTGGGGATGGAAACCAGGGGCTTTCTACCTCTGGGCTATACTCCCAGACCTATGCGCGGGGATTACAAGCGTGTGCCACCATGCCCGCACCTAGACCTATTTTATACTTTATTTGGAAACAGGGTCTCACTAAGTTGCTGAGAACCTCACTCAGTAGCTGAGGCTGGCTTCGAACCTGCGTGATCCTCCTGTCTCAGCCTCCCAAGCGCGGGGATTACAAGCGTGCGCCACCACGCCCGGCTTCTTTGACTCTATTCCTCGAAAGGGCTTCAGTGGGCCTCTGCCTCCTGTCCACTAGCCAGGCTTCTGGGCAGACAGGTGGAGAGGACACGTAGAAGCCTGGACTCCCAGGGCTTTCAGCCTGGCTTTTACACTTCTTCACGAGAGAGCAGGGGGGCGGGCCCCTTGGATCATCAGAACCTTAAAGTCAGACTCAGAAAGTATGTTTATAAAATAAAACAGCCGGGTGTGGTGGCGCACGCTTGTAATCCTCGTGCTTGGGAGGCAGAGACAGGAGGATCACGCAGGTTCGAAGCCAGCCTCAGCTGGTTTATTTTTTATTATTATTTATTTATTTATTTGGTGGTACTGGGGTTCCTGGAAGCCCTTCTACCTCTAGGCTATGCTCCCAGACCTATTTTATACTTTTTATTTGGAAACAGGGTCTCTTAAGCCAGTGCGGCTGACTTCGAACCTGCGCGATCCTCCTGTCTCCGCCTCCCAAGCGTGGGGATTACAAGCGTGTGCACCCACGCCCGGCTCCTCAGCTGGTTTAAGAGACCCTGTTTCAAAAAAAAAAAAAAAAAAAAAAAAAAAAAATATATATATATATATATATATATATATATATATATATATATATATATATATATAATAGGTCTGGGAGTGTAGCCCGGAGGTCGAAGGCCCCTGGGGTCTATCCCCAGTACCACCAAAATAAATAAATAAATAAATGAAATTAAATAAAATCAGACTCGGGTTTCTCCACCTTGCAGATTTGTATTTTTGACATCTTTCTCCTCAAATGGACCAGTGTCATCTACATTAAAAATCTGCCAGAGCTCCTCTCCCCAGTGACCCATTTATCTTCAGGGCGTCCCTTGTGCATCCCTCTAAGCCTGGCATGTCTACCTGGCGCCCTCTCTCCTTTGCTCTGTTGAGGCCCAGGGCCTGTGAGCCCCGGGGGCTCTCCCTGGCTGTCTGAGGCCGTGGCTGCGGCGTGGTCTCCCTGCTCACCCGACAGCTCCGGGCCCTCTGCAAAGCAGCCTTGCTGCTGGTGCGGCTTCTCCAGGCCGGGCAGGTGTGGCGTGGGACGGGCGTGGGACGGGCAGGCCACGGAGGTCTCTGCTGTGCGGGAGGAACTGGGAGGAGAGTTTCTGACTGACTTTATGTTAGGGTACTCAGGTCCTGATTTCTGTTTTCTTCTGAGGCAGGAGACCCGGCGCACCAGGGCTGAGCTGCCACAGGGCGCGGGCCCTGGCCGGCGCTGCCGCCTGTGGACCTCGGGGTCCACCGAGGCCTGCCTGGCCTCCTCCGGCACCTGCATTTACGGCACATTTTGTCATGATCCACACATTTTCACATTTCGATAGGATGTTTTCTTCTCTCTTACGGTTGTAGGGCAGGTCCAGGGCTTCCACAAGCTTCCCATTCACTCTCTCAAACTCTAAGATTGGTTTTACTGCTGAATAATTTATCCCTTATTTATATATACTATTCATAATTTTCCTATTCCTTTGGCTTTTAACATTATTTCATTATGATCACATTTCTTGTCTAATTAGCACTTTAACAATGACCACTTTCTACATTCAGTGGAAGGGTTAATGTTTGTCTAAAATCTGTCTCAGAAGCATAACCCGACACTGGCTCGGTGGCAGAACTAAAGTAAAACTACACAGGCGCTGGAGGCCCCTGCTGGTGCCGCGGGCTGAGCGAGCGTTCCCGTGCGCAGCCTCAGCCCCCCGCGCTGCTTCTCAGCTCCTTCGAGGAGCTTACTCCCCAAGTTTATATCGAGTATTTGAAGTGTAGAACACATTTTTGTGTCGAGTTACTTCTTCGTCCTGCCTTCTCTTTTCTGGAGACTTCTTAGCCCTTCTGTTTATTCCGATAAGCTTTAGAGCCCTTGGTGCGGTGACAAGTGTTTACTGGCGGCCTGCCCGAGCCAGGCGCTCTGCCCAGCGTTGCTTGGGGTCTGCGTGACAACTGGTCATTGTGGCAGGTGCCCGTGTCGCAGCGTTCTCCCAGTGCATTAGGGACAGGAGGCAATTGTGCATGGCTTTTAGCCTCTTTACTATTATTACTCCTCCTCCCTCCCTCCCTCCCTCCCTCACTTCCTTTCTTATTTATTTTTGTGGTGCTGAGGATGGAACCCAGGGGCACTGTACCTCTGAGCTACACCCCCAGCCCCAATTTTTATTCCTTATTTTGAAACAGAGTCCCGCTGAGTTGCAAAGGGCCTCACCGAGTACCTGGGGCTGGCCGCGAACCGCGATCTTCCTGTCTCAGCCTCCCAGATGCTTACCAAATAATTAGACAAGAAATATGATTATAATGAAATAATTTTAAAAGCCAAAGGAATAGGAAAATTATGAATAGTATATATAAGTAAGGGATAAATTATTCAGCAGTAAAACCAAGTTTGAGAGTGAATGGGAAGCTTGTGGAAGCCCTGGACCTGCCCTACAACCGTAAGAGAGAAGAAAACAAGCGTGCACCATGATGCCTGACTCTTCCTTTCTTATTTCTTATTTCTTCTTCTTGTTATTTGCAGTACTGGGGATTGAGCTCAGGAGCGTTCTACCTTAGAGCTACACCCCCATCCCTGTGTTTTATTCTGTATTTTGAAATAGTGTCTCATTAAGTTGCAGAGGGCCTCACTAAGTAGCTGAGGCTGGCTGTGAACCTGAGTCGCCTGTCCCCTGCGATCCTCTTGTCTCAGCCTCCCAAGTACTGGAATCACAAGCATGCACCACCATGCCCCGCTAGCCTTTTACTTCTAAGCACTGTAGGGAAGTGGATGGAGCTGAAATAAACTGGGACTTTTGTGTCCGTTGGCAGTCTCACTGGGCCTGCAGGTGGCCACCAGGGGGCGCGCACTCCCCCTGAAGTTTCTTGTAGGAAGCCCAGAGGCTTGAGTGAATCAGGATGGAAGCAGAAGGCATCCTTAGGACGCACGTCCTATTGTGCTTTTGTAGATTTCTACCCTTATTTTTGGCCTGGTCCCTTTCTGATGAAAAGCTTTTATGAGATACCAAATCACCCTGTTCTTGTGAGAACCTGGAGAAATTTACCCAGTGGTTAAGTAACCAGAAGTGGAAAACCAATACTGCGGTAGGTTTGGCAGCTCTCTCAAGGGTGTGAACCACACTGGGTTTTTTGACGGGTGTGCTTTTACATGCCAGACTTGTGGGGGCCGGCAGGGTTGCTGGGTTGCGGCCCCCCAATCTCTTTTCAGCCCACTTGGCTAAGCTCTGCAAAACCTGTTGTTGGTGTCTTCAGTGCTGCAGAGATGAACCTTTTTATTCAGGTAAAAGTCACATAACACGGTAATTCACAACATCATCTTCACTCATTTGCTTCTGGCGCTTTCTGTTCGTGGGCTGTGAGCACAGACCACAGTCTAATTCCAGCACTTTTCATCGTCTCACAAAGAAACCCAGGACTCGCTAAGCACGTTCCCTTCCCTCCCCTGCCCCGATGGCCACTAATCGGTTTTCCGTCTCTATGGATTTAACAATTTTAGAATTGAATTTAACATTTCATATAAATGGAATCATGCCACACTTGTATTTTTGTGCCTGGCTTTTAGTTAGCATAAAGTTTTTAGGCACCATCCATGCTGTAGCATGATTAGGGCTTACTTCTTTTTATGGCTGAATAATATTCCTCTGTATGGATGTACCACATTTTGCTTATCCAGCCATTTGCTGGTAGACTTTGGGTTGTTTCTACCTCTTGCCTATCATAATTATGCTGCTGTAAACTTTCGTGTACAGATTTTTGTTTGAGTACCTATTTTTACTTTTCTTAGGTATATATCAAGAAGTGGAATTGCTGGTTCATATGGAAATTCTGTGTTTGACTTTCTTAGAGAACAAAATACATTTTATTTTGCTTTTTTTGTGGTACTATGCATTGAGCTCAGGGGCCTTTTACCTTCTAGCTACACCCTCAGCCCTATTTTATTTTTTATTCGGAAACAGGGTCTCACTAAGTTGCTAAGAGCCTCACTATGTAGCTGAGGCTGGCCACAAACCTGTGATCCTCTTGTCTCAGCCTCCCAAGTACTAGGATTATAAGCATGTGCCACTACTCCAGCTCAAAAATGCACTTTAAATATTAAAATACTAAGCATATAAAGTTATATTTTCTTGTTGAACATTAGAAAAAATTGTTTCTTTACAATTAGATGGAACTGGATTCAAAATCAAGGCCATCTACTAACAACCTGGTACGTTGGTCAAATTATTTAGTCCTTAATATGTTTTTTAACCAAATATGTGTGGATACAGAACCTCAGGGTTCTTATAAGGATTCACTGAGATTGTAATATGCAGAAAGTGCCTGTATCATCATAGAGCCTGGCATCAAGTAATTCATATATACCATAATAATTATTTCAGGATAATTAGCAGTCATTTAAGCCTGATAGTTAAACATTGCCACAAAGAAAAAGCTGTGTACTTTGGTTGTGGGAGTTTTATATTATCTTTGCTATAGATATTTTGCCTTTATAAACATTAATTCATTTTGTTTATTTTTTATTTTTGGAAACAGGGTCTCTCAAGCCAGCGCGGCTGGCTTCGAACCTGCGCGATCCTCCTGTCTTCGCCTCCCAAGAACGGGGATTATAAGCATGCGCCACCATGCCCGGCTCATTTTCTGTTATTTAAAAAAATTATAGCATCCCTATTTTCAAAGATGGGAGGAGCTCTTGCAGAAAAGTGACTTTTTTTTTTGGCTAATTGCCTGGTAGAGTTTTCCAGTGATACTATCAGTCTTGGAGTTTCTTTGTTAGAAAACTATTAATTATGTGAATTCAAATTTTATGCTATCTATAGGGCTGTTTAGGTTATCCATTTCTTCTTGAGTGAGTGTTAGTACATTTGTCTTCAAAGAAAAGTATCTATTACATCTAAGATATCAAATCTATAAACACAGAGTTGTCCATAAGGTTTCTTTATTTTTCTAAAAATATTTATCTTAGTTTGATAATACATAAGATAAAAGTTATCGTTTTAACTGTTTTTGGTGTATAGTGGCATTAGCTGCATTCATGTTGTTGTGAAACCCTGTCATCCTTTAATGTTCTGGGCTCTGTAGTGATGGCTCCTCCTTTGTTCTTGATGTCAGTAGTTGTGTCTTTTCTCTTGTTTCTTGATCAGTCCTGTTAGAGGCCTATCAATTTTATAGACCTTGTCAAAGAACCAGCTTTTAGTTTCATTATTTGAGACCTTTTTTCTTTCCCAATGTAAACATTGAATGTGATAAATTTCCCTTTAAGTGCTGCTTTAGGAGAAGCTCACAAATTTTGTTTGGCTGTACTTTTGTTTTTTATTCTATTTTAAATATATTCTAATTTTTCTTGCAACTTCCTCTTTGACCCAGATATTTAGAAATGTGTTGTTGAATTTTCACATATTTGGGGGATTTTTCATCTATCTATTGTTGGTTTCTAATCTAATGTTGTTGCAATCAGGGAATATACTTTGTATGATTTTACCTTTAAATTTGTTGAGGGTTTTTGTGTGGCCCAGAATATGGCTTATTTTGGCGTTTGTGCCACATGCACTTGAAAAAAACGAGTAACTTGCTGTTGTTGGGTGGAGCAGACCAAATTGGTCAATGTCAATCAGATCAAATTGGTTAATAGTGTTTTTTCAATTTTTTTTTTTTTTTGTAGTATTGGGGATGGAACCCAGGGACCTTCTACCTCTGGGCTGCATTCCCAGGCCAATTTTTATATTTTATTTGGAAATAGGGTCTTACTAAGTTGCTGAGAACCTCACTAAGCTGCTGAGGCCGACTTTTTTTTTTTTTTTTTTTTTAGTGATACTGGGGTTCCTAGAAACCCTTCTACCTCCAGGCCACACTCCCAGACCTATTTTTTAATATTTTTATTTGGAAACAGGGTCTCTTAAGCCAGCGCGGCTGGCTTCGAACCTGCACAATCCTCCTGTCTCTGCCTCTCAAGCATAGGGATTACAAGCGTGTGCCACCACGCCCAGCCAGAGGCTGGCTTTGAACCTGTGATCCTCCTGTCTCAGCCTCCTGAGTACTGGGATTACACGCGTGCACCACCACACCTGGCTCAGATCTTCTATATTCTTTACGTATTATACTAGTCAGCTTGGGCTGTCATAACAAAGTACCACAGAGCCAGTGACTTAAAAGACAGAAGTCCGTTTTCTCTCAGTTCTGGAGACCAAGGTCTGAGACCAGAGTTTGGTCAGGTGTCAGGTGTCCTGAGGCCTGGCTCCTTGGTGTGCAGGATCACTGTCTTCTGCGTCTCCCAGGACCCCCTGTGTGTGCACACACTGCCTACCAGCCTCTTGTAAGGAGGTCAGTCAGTTGGATTAGGGTTTCACCCACGTCACCTCGCTAATCCTTAATTACCTCTGTAAGGACGCTCTCTCCGAATCTCGTCACGCTGGGGGTCAGGGCTTCAGCACTAAGTTTCAGGGGCATAGTCAGCCCATGACATTGGGCTTCTGGCTGTTCATATGGCCAGTTCTGAGAGAGGACTCTCTGTCTCTACCTCTCTTTCTCACTTCAATTCCCAGTCTTCTCTTTTTAAGGCTTTTTAAGTTATTTTGTGTGTGTGTGTGTGTGTGTGTGTGTGTGCACGTGCGTGTGCATGTGTGTGTGCGTGTGTGTGTGTGTGGTGCTGGCGTAAGCCCTGTGCCTTACATATGAGAAGGAAGGGCTCGGCCTCTGTGCTGCGCCCTAACCCCATTCCGTCAGGTTCATTTGTCTTGAAGCCCTTTCTCAGCTCTCAAAGTCTACGAGTCACTTCGCCCCCTGCTCGGTGTTTTCATGATGAGAAGCTGGGAGAGCGGTACGGTGGAGCCCGTGTACCCACCACCTGGATTCTATGATTAACTTTTTACTCGTTGCTTTATCAGGTACCCATGCTTCTGTTCATTTGATGCAATCAATCTCATTTTTTGATGTGTTTCCAACTAAGTTGTCACAATTTTTCCTAAACTTAAGTGTGCGTTAAGTAGAAGTAATTGTTTAAAGTAAAACTTTCAAGACTTAAAATGCCTGAATTTTGAGTTGATCAATAAGTCTTGTTGTCCACAGCAGAGCTGTCTACTTACCCTGCAATATGAGATTTCTTAGACATCTGTTTATTACTATATTCCACGTGGGTTTTAGGGATCTGATTTTCTGTTCATCTTAAGAGGAGGTTGTAAAGATGAATTTATCAGATATCTGTTTTGGGGTTTGATTGGTCTGGGACAGAATTGAAATGGCTGTATAAATGGAATCAGTTATTAGCCGGGCGAGGTGGCGCACCTTTGTAATCCCAGCATTCGGGAGACTGAGACAGGAGGATTGCTGTTCGTAGACAGCCTCAGCTACTTAGTGAGGCCCTTTGCAACTCAGACCCTGTTTCAAAATAAAGAATAAAAAATAAGGCTGGGAGTGTAGTTCAGAGGTAGAATGCACCTGGGTTTCATCTCCAGTAACGCAAAAAACAAAACAACAACAAAAAAGATGGTGTTTTTTTTTATAGTCAGCTTGAATCATAAAATTAATGGGTCATTTTTAAGTCAGCCATTAAGTACCATGGAAAAGTCAAATCATTTTCTGTAGAGAAAACAGGAAACACAAAACAATTGAGTTTAATGAAGAGAGAGACCAGTGGGACAGTGGAAGGGAGCCAGGCATGGTGGCACATGCCTGTAATCTCAATATTTGGGAGCCTGAGACGGGGGATCATATGTTCAAGGACAGCCTCAGCAATGTAGCCAGACTCTCAGCAGCCTAGTGAGACTCTATTTCATAACAAACAAACAAAGTAAAAAGGGATGGGGTATAACTGAGGTAGAATCCCCTGGGTTCAATCCCTAGTTACAAAAACAAAACAACAACATAGAATACTGAAAGGGGGGATAGGAGAGAAAGGGAGGGAGGAGAAAATGAGGCTTCAGGAAGGGAACAGTTCAAATTTCTGTCTATATCAGGAGGAATCACTAGTCACCTCACTAACGTGTAGGTAGGGGGAGGGAGGAGCGGGGAGCTGGAGGTGAACCCACCGAGTGCTGGGTGCTTGTACGGATGTATCCCTTTGAATCTCGCCAAGATGTATACTTACACTTCACTAATAAAAGTATTTAAAGAAGCCAAGTCAGGACAGATGGGCTGGACGGTGGTAGCAGGTGCTTCCCAAGTGAGGTGGCATTTGTGCAGAGCACCTGTTCCCCTCCGGTGACATTTTTTCGCAGCAGGACTTTATCCCTGAAGGGGGCAGTGTGTTGATTCACATCTTGGCACAAGCTCTTGCCCCCCACGTGTGTTGGTGCTGGCTTGCAGACGTGCCGCAGCGGGCAGCTCTGGTGTAGAGGGCAGAGCCTGGGCAGGTGGAGGGTCGGATTCAGGTCTGACAGGCGTGGTGGAGACGTCTGGGCGCCGGGAAGGGCCGACGCGGCCCGCGGCAGCTCCTAGCAGCTCACGGGTGCTGTGCTTGATCCTGCTTGCCGCACCTTCAAAACGCCCCGCTCTGACCTCTCAGCATCTCTCTGCAGACCTCCCTGGTTCCAGCCTGGTTATCTCTTGCCTAAATTAGCCCAGCAGCCTCCTACCTGGTCTCTTCTCCTCTACCCTTGACCCCAGTGTAGCAGCAAAGTCATCACCTAACACCATTTGCTTGGTGCTGTTATCCCTCTACTTAACTCGCTCTGCCCAGACTTCAAGCCTCCCTCCCGCCAGCCCCAGCGGGAAGGTTCGAATGCTCAGAGCAGCCTGCAGGGCTCCACTCTTGGCTCCCCACTTCCCTGACCCCGTATCCTTCCCGTGCGCCTGGCCCTCATTCTGTTTCCAGCTGCATTGGCAGCCTTGCTGCACATTGAACCTGTTCCTTTCCCTAAGCCTTTGTAAGTGTCCTCTCCTGTGCTAGGAATACTCTTCCCAGGTATGTGCGAGGCCCACTTCCTAAGCCCTCACTTGATTAGAAGGGTTTCCTCCAACTGCCCAATATAAAATACATCCCTCCTCCCCTGCTAGCACTCTTCCACCCTGAGAGCAGGATGGGCTAAGTTCTGCTGCAGTAGCAAGCAGCCCCAAAGGCTCAGAGGCCTGGCCCAAGAGGATGAGGTTCGCTTCTCCCGGGTGCTGGTGTGCATCACTGCAGGGCGGGAGCTCTTCAGCTCAGGGGTCTTCCGCTGTTCTGAGCATTGCGAGGGAAAGCGCATTAGTGATTGATTCACCGGCCTTACAGTGTCTGCAGGTGATGATCTTGTGTTCACTGGGCCCAGCCAATCACCTCTCAGCAACTTGAGCTACCTGCCTCCCGTTGGCGCTGGGTGGGCGGCAGCCCTACCTGGTGTCAGTGAGAAGAGACCAGGAGGGCATGGTAGACAGAGCCGCGGGCTTTGCCCTGCTTTACCTTCTCTCTAGTGTTTGTTTCCATCTGGCATAAAACGGGTCTACTTTGTTTTGTTTATCTTCCTTTCTTCAAACACAAGGGTAGAGGCTTTGTGTATCATTCACTGTGTGCCCTAAGGCCTAGAAAAAACATGCCTGTAAGTGGTAGGTGCTTCTTTACGGAGTGACTGAGGGTGCCAAGGCACGCCCGCAGCTGCGCAGCGGCCTCAGGAATGGAGAGGAGAGGGGAGATGCCGGAGATGAGCGAGGAGCGTGGTCAGCGGAGAGCGTGTGAGCCAGAGACCACCGGGCTTGCCGCTCAGCGGGACTTCTCCAGCCACGTTGAGTTGCTCAGGAGCGGCACAGAAGAGGCAGGAGGCACCCAGGACAGGGAAACCCACGTTGAAGAAGGAAGCAGGGTCCATTGCCCTTTGATGCCCCACGGCCTGCCCCCTCCCCTGCCCTGGGAGAGCCCCTGTGTGTTCTATTTCACTCTCTTTTCCTGTCAGTGGCAGCATCTTATCGCTACTGACAGGTGAGGAATCCGAGGCCCCAGGACCCCCGAAGGCATTGAGGCTGCTCACGTGCTCAGCCAGGGTGCCCCCTCTACTTTGGAGGCACCAGGCGGCGGAGCCCTGCTGATCTCAGGTCCCTCCCACCTTCTCGCAGAGTGAGTGCCAGCACTTTGTAGTGGTTCCTGTTTAGGTGTCTGCAGGACCTTACCAGAGAGGAAATAGTGGGCTATTTTTATAAGCTTAGCAAGTGCAGTGACCACAGTATCAACTGTTACTGGCAAATACACCCCCAGGAATCTCTTATGAATAAGAGTGAGGGGCACTGAGAGCATCCAAGCGTCCTCACCAGTGGGGCTCGCTGGGTCTTGCCCCTTAGGGCTCGGGGGATTGCTTCTGGGCTGGGGACTGTGCTCGGCCCCAGCCTTGGGGGGAAGGGTGGGGCGCGGCCTCCCTCCAGGCTCTTTAGTGTAGATGGAATGGAGCCCCCTGGAAGCGCAGACAGGAGCGCGTGCATGCGCACACACACACACACACATGCACGCACACACACACGCACACACACACAGCCCTTACCTCTTGACTATAAAAACGACTATAAAAGCTGAAGTCAGGCCAGCCTATTTTAATAATCAATGAGAGAATTTTGGATTTTTTATAACCTTTGAATTTTTTTGTTGAAATAATGTTTTTTTAACATTTTAAAAATCTCTTATAACATATAGTTATAACCATATATGGAAATAAAAATAGGAAAACTAATATTTAGTAAATATTAATAGGAAAACATATACTTACACTGTACTTTATATTACAGTACTAATAAATACTATAAAATGTAGTAAAAATAATATTTTTATATTCGTGACTTCAGATAGGAGAGGAAAGAAACCAGCAGAATCATGGCAGGGCATGGGTGGGCGTGAGGGGAGGGGAAAGAAGGGGCTGAAGCAGGAAATCGTTCAAAAATGTTCTGTTCCTAATGAAGGCAGCACTGCTGAGCTCACTAACCTGCACGGGGAGCCAGGCAGCTGGGACCCGGAGAGAAACACAAGCTGTGAGTGCAGGTGTAAGTGTGGCACTTTTTTTTTTTTTGGTGGCACTGGGGCTGGAACCCAGGGGCTTTTCTACCTCCAGGCTATACTCCTAGACCTATTTTATATTTTTATTTGGAAACAGGGTCTCAGTAAGTTGCTGAGAACCTAAGTAGCTGAGGCTGGCTTCGAACCTGTGCAATCCTCCTCTCAGTCTCCTAAGCGTGGGGATTACAAGTGTGCACCACCACGCCCAGCTTCTTTCTTTCTTTTTTCTTTTTTTTTTTTTTAAGTGGTGCTGAGACTGGAGAATCATGGTTTGCAGACAGCCTCAGCTACTTAGTGAGGCCCTACGCAACTCAGTGAGACCTGGTTTCAAAATAAAGAATAAAAACTAGGGCCGGGGGTGTAGCTTGAAGGTGTAATGCCCTGGGTTTAATCTCTAGCATCACAAAAAAGGGGGGTACCCAAAGTAGTTATAGCAGTTTTTGCCATCTACAACTTATGGAGTATTTTTCTGTACCTTATGAATTGCCATCCACCTTTCTGAATTTGGCTGAGTTTGTAATGTTCTGTTTTCAGTGCGATGGAATAGCTCTGAGAGTCCTTATCATGATTGTTGCCAACATCCCTTCTTTTGGGATATCATAATCCTTTTTATTACAGTCACTGTATTAGTTTCCAATTGCTGCTGTAACAAATTATTGCAAATTTGGTGACAGCCCTGAGGATGGGGCAGAGATCACACAGGTTTTGTGGAAAACCAGCTCAGGCTCCTCTTGTATTTCCAATGAAAATATTAGGAGGCCACTGAGTCAATAGTTTTAACATTAAGTTTCTTTAATGTTATTTATTTATTTATTTATTTATTGCGGTACTGGGGATGGAACCCAGAGGCATTCTACCTCTGAGCTACACCCCCAGCCCTATTTTTTATTCTTTTATTTTGAAACAGCGGTTCACTGAGTTGCAAAGGGCCTAAGTAGCTGAAGCTATCTGTGAACCACGATCCTCCTGTCTCAGTCTCCCAAGTACTGGGACTTCAAGTGTGCACCACCACGCCCCAACATTGCCTTTTTTATTTTTTAAAAAACATATGTGTCTAAGTTTATGACTCTCCTGCATGCTCTGGAGTTAACTGCCGGATCCGGGAGGAGATGGTCTATTTCTCCGCAGCTGCGAGGCGTTCTGTGGAGCTGCCTGGTGTGTGCTTGGTCTCGCTCATGTCAGAGCCCAGTGACACTGAGCCGCTCAGGACTGCCACTTGCTTGCCAGCGTCCGTCCATCACTTCAGTGAGATCAAGTGTCAGTTTCTGGCCTTCATCTTCATTCTGATTCAAGAGAGTGACTCTAGCTTTTCATGAGTGCTGTGGCTTTGAAGTCTTGGGAGCTAGCGTTCTGAGTGTGGTTTCCTGTCTTCCCAGACAAGGCGCCTCTGTCCAAGAGTCTTCTGCTGGTCCCCAGCGCCCTGTCCCTTCTGCTGGCCCTCCTGCTGCCAAACTGTCAGAAGTTCTTTGTGTACGACCTCCACGCGGTTAAGAGCGACTTGCAGGTGAGTGCCGTCCACCAGCCTCGGGCACGAGACGGCCCAGCCCCCCCACATCTGCCTTCCCTTACTGCTGTTTATTAGCCTTGTAAAACCACTACATTTAAAACAAGATTTATTATTATTACTCCATTAGAAAGCACATTTTTCTAGTTGTAGTTACTAGTACTTTCAGGCAAAGCAAATTATAATAAAGAAAGAATACTTTTCACTCATGGAAATATAATGTATAATTTTAAAGGCATTTGTTTTTTGTGGTACTGGGGACTGAACCCAGGGGCATTCTGTCTCCGAGCTATACCCCCAGCCCTATCTTTTTTAAATTTTTACTTTGAAACAGGCTCTTGCTAAGCTGCTGAGACTGACCCCGCCTCCAAATCCTGGGATTACAGGTATTCACCACCACACTGGGCTCAAGGAATTTTTAAAAGCAGCGTTACATATTTGATCAATCTGCATACTTAACACTTCCCAAAGCTTGTGTCAGTTTGAATATTTGATTAGATGACTTAAGTTCTTTTAGCTGCAATGTGTTGTGAATTTCTGATTGCTTTTATGATATAGTTAAACCAGATAGGAAATTTGCTGTCTGAAGAGCAGAACTCTGTGGCTTTTGAGATTTATAGACTGAGCTCAATGAAGATCCTGGTGTTGGGTGGGGTCTTGTCTGAGTTTGAGGTGTTACTATAAATTATGCCAGATAACTGCCACCTTTTTTTTTTTTTTTTTTGGTGGTACTGGGGTTCCTGGAAGCCCTTCTACCTCTGGGGATTACAAGCGTGCGCCACCACGCCCGGCCTAACTGCCACCCTTTGATAAATGCTTGATGGGCCATTCGAAGCACGAGAATCTGTTGTGGGACACTGACAGCTTTTCTTTCTAGGGCTGAGTTAGTACTGTACTCAGATTAGCTTCAAGTCTGAAGATCTCTCAGTTATGTATTCACGTGACTGCTGTCAGAAGAGAGCATAGCTTCTATGGCATGCGGTGGCTCCCAACCCTTGTTTGCACATGGAGAAACTTAAAAGAGGATATGCTCCGGCATACCTGCAATCCCAGTGCGTGGGATGCTGAGACTGGAGGATCACAGGTTCAAGACCAGTCTCAGCAACTTAGCAAGATCCTGTTTCAAAACAAAAAAAAATTAAGTAAAATAGGGTTGGGGGTATAGCTCAGAGGGAGAATGCCCCTGGACTCAATCCTCAGTACCATAAAATAAATAAAAAGACACACACACACACACAGGCACACACACACACACGCACACACACGCACGTGCACACATGCAGTTGTGGGATTTCTGAGAGAGAGAGAGGAGATGGAGCTGGGCGATGCTGCCTCTGTGACATTTCCTCTGCCGTGCTCATTCCTGCATGCCACGGCACCTTTTCTCCTTGAACATACTGCGGCCTGAGCACGGACTTGCAGGCAGCCACCCCAGGCCGGCCCAGCGAGCGGGCGAGGTGAGCTCCAGCGGCCGTCCCTCGGCCGGCGCAATGCCCCCGTGTTTGTAGTCACTGGCGACAGATGCTTTGCCTGGTGCAGTGTCTTGCTTGGAGAACACGGGTGTGAAGCACTTGGATGGGTGTACAGTCAGTTTTATCATTTGTATTCTTATTGTTTGGCTGGGAAGAGAAGAGATTGTAGAACTTTAGTTAAGTAAAATACTTTCTTGGTGCCTCTATTTTGGATCTTAAAGTAAAGCTGATGTTGCCCGTGTGCACTGCAGCACTGTTCACAGTAGTCAGAAGGTGCAGACACACCAATGTCCTTCAAGAGATGAGGTGAACAAGAGCCGGGCGTGGTGGCGCACGCTTGTAATCCCCGCGCTTGGGAGGCGGAGACAGGAGGATCGCGCAGGTTCGAAGCCAGCCGTGCTGGCGTAAGAGACCCTGTTTCAAAAATATAAAATAGGTCTGGGAGTATAGCCCGGAGGAAGGAGGGCTTCCAGGAACCCCAGTACCACCAAAAAAAAAAAAAAAAAGAGATGAGGTGAACGAACAAAATATAGGGTATACAGGTATTACTCAGGAGTAGAACGAGATTCTGACACAGACATGGGGATATTACTCAGCAGTAGAAGAGAACGAGATTCTGATACATACTTCAACATGAAGCTTGAAAGTATCAAACAAAGTGAGGTAAATAAGCCAGACACAAAAGGCAGACGCTGTTCCGCTTCTATCAGGGACCTCGAAGAGGCAGATCCCTGTAGACAGAAAGTAGAACACGGTCAAGGCAGTCTTCCCGGGCTGTGGGAGGAGGAGTAGAGTTAGTGTTCAGTGAATATAGAGTTTCTGTCTGGATGTTGGACACATCCTAGAAACGGTAATGGTGATGGTTGCACAACATTGTGAACATTCTTAATTCTACTGACATTTACACTTTTCTTTTTTCTTGGTACTGGGGTTCTTGGAAACCCTTCTACCTCTGGGCTATACTCCCAGACCTATTTTATATATTTATTTGGAAACAGGATCTCTTAAGCCAGTGTGGCGGCTTTGAACCTGCGCGATCCTCCTCTCTCCGCCTCCCAAGTGTGGAGATTACAAGCGTGTGCCACCACACCCGGCTCACAATGGCAAATTTTTTAACAATATACTTTTTTTTTTTAGTACTGGGGATGGAACCCAGAGCCATTCTACCTCCGAACCACACCCTCAGCCCTATTTTTTATTTCGAAACAGGGTCTCACTGAGTTGCAAAGAGCCTCACTAAGTAGCTGAGGCTGCCCTCGAACCGTGATCCTCCTGTCTCAGCCTCCCGAATGCTGGGCTCTTAAGTGTGTGCCACCACGCCCGGCTTAACAATATACTTTATTGGTCTCACATGGTAATGTTTGGAGTGATGGGGACGCCCATGCACGCAGAGCTTGGTGAGCGCCCGGCTCCTCCCTACGCCCTCCTTCCCCATGCAGGAGATTGGG
This sequence comes from Muscardinus avellanarius, assembly GCF_963383645.1. Lineage (NCBI taxonomy): Eukaryota > Metazoa > Chordata > Mammalia > Rodentia > Gliridae > Muscardinus > Muscardinus avellanarius. The sequence continues at coordinate 190,391,652 of NC_137787.1, forward strand.
AGAGGCACTGGCAATTTCACGTACGGATGTAATATCAATGGAAGTGTTTCCTTCAGTGACTCTCCCTGCTCTAAAGCCCTCCTTGCTCACTGGGGTTTCTCCTCCGCCATCTGAAGCCCTTCTTGTGTCCCTCCCGATGACACCCTCGTTCTGCATGAGAGAAGACATAGGTGCCTTCGCTCTCTGCGACTGGTGATCTCAGTGCTCTCCAGGGCCTTCTGTTTTGCTGCAGATGGCAACATTGCTCTTTATTGCTGAGTAGAATTCTAGGATGTCAGGTTTTATCTTATGTCTGTTTTGCCTCAAGAAAAATTCAAAGAAGAGATTGGGCTAGTTTGTTTACCCCTCAAGGTAACTGTGAAGGGAAAAAAGATCAGAATGTGTTGTGTCATTGGGATTATCTTTAAAAAGCCAGAAAATCTCTAAGACTCAAAATAGCTCTTATTTGAGTAGCTCTTTTTTGTTTATTATTTTCATATATATTTTTCATCCAACCAAAAATGGATTTAAAAAAAAAAGTTATTGCCGGGAGGGGTGGCGCACATTTGTAATCTCAGTATTTGAGAGGCTGAGCAGGAGGACCAGGGGTTCAAGGCCAGCCTAAGGTATTTAATGAGCCCCCCCACACTTAGTGACACCCTATTTCAAAAATAAATAATAGAAAATAGGTCTGGGAGCCGGGCGTGGTGGCACACGATTGTAATCCCAGCATTTGAGAGGCTGAGACAGGAGGATCGAGGTTCGCCGACAGCCTCAGCTACTTAGTGAGGCCCTCTGCAACTCAGTGAGACCCTGTTTCAAAATAAAAAATAAATAATAGGGCTGGGTATGCAGCTCAGAGGTAGAATGCCTCTGGGTTCCATCCCCAGTACCCCCCCCCAAAAAAAAAAAGATAGGGCTGTAGCTCAGAGGTAGAATGCCCCTGTGTTCAATCCCTAGCACTATCCAAAAAAAAAAAAAAAAAAAAAATTAAGTTCAGATATATATGTTTTTGAATTTATACCTAAATTGTTTTTCAACTACATCTTTGTTTTATTCAGGAGCCTAAAGGCAAATATTTGCTAGGTTTTCATTTTGGTTCATTTCTCTGAATTTATTTTACAGGCAGTTTCCTGTTGTCTTATGAAAATACACTTTCTTGCCATAATATGGAACAAACAAATAGAAACTCCCAAAGTACCTTTTGTGTTTTTTTGAAAGGAATTTTTAGTAGGAGCTGAGCTCATTTCAGTGTTACATGTAGTTTATTTTTAATGCATCATAATTTTGCTTAAATTAGTATTTACAAACAAGTAGCATAAAGTAAGCATAATAAATTTGCTAAGGCAGAGTCATGAACAAGTACAACTCTTATTGTTTTCTTTAATCCCTGTCTAGATTTGGAGGTTGATATGCGGAAGAATAATTTGCCTTGATTTGAAAGACACTTTCTGCAGTAGCTTGCTTATTTATAATTTTAGGATATTTGAAAGAAGATATGGAAGCAGAAAATTTGCGGTAAGTTTTTATGTATTTTGCCTTTGCTGTTTTGGTTCTAGAAAAAAATTGCTTTATTTCCTTATTTTAAAATAAATCTATTTTTGTTAAAGTTAGCTTATTTATCTTTTTAATGACCTAATCCTGCATCTGATTTGGGACACGGACAGTAACTAAAACAAATCTTAATTTGAAGCCAGTGGCATAATAAAATAATAAAACAGTGCTAATGACAAGAGGTGGTATTGAGTGTGAGCTTGTAGCAAAAGTTCTAATTAGGACTTTGACTTTAATAAAATCCTAGTGCACTTATTTTGCTTAGTGGTTTGTGTGTTCCTTGTTGAAAATAGATCTTGCTCTACGTCTCATTTCTTCAACACATTTAGAAATGGCGAGAGCGGATTGCATATGAACACACACCTGACTGAGCTGGCTCTAACCCACTGAATGTTAGTTCGTCTTCTTGGCGAAGCATCCCTCTCATATTTTTCTGTTTTGTTTTTCAGTCTTTCTTGCTAGGTTGCTGGGTTTTGTCAGCCTTGTTTGATTTTATTCTCGTTGAAACTATGCAGTATTCATTTGGTATCACTGTGGCCAGTAATTTGCCTTCCGGATTGTAAGTACCTCTTAAATATTGGTTTAAGTTAGAACTTTAAAATCTCATCAAAAGCATTATTATTCATAAGAGTCAGCAAAAAATATTTTAAACTTTTAGATAAAAGTAAAATTACTATTAATATGGTATAAGAAACCCAGTGTTTTACATTTAATTCTTCAGCTCTGAAATTGTATGTTTTAGAGAGTTTTTGATGAATGTGCTGTTCATGTATTGAAGATAGGACTTGTTTTTTGTGTTTAAATAATATTTTGTCTTTGTAATTTTATGTACTAATTAAACACAAAAATAAAAAGTCAGATTAGGAAACAAAATACATTTATATAAAGTTATATTTCTGAAGAAAATTTTAAGCTGATAATTGTTCATACATTTCCACCAAAGGTAAAAATAACGTCCATCAAAGGTAAAACAAAAGCCAGGCGTGTTGTCTCACACTTGTAATCCTGGTACTTGAGAGGCTGAGACAGGAGGGTCACAGGTTTGTGGCCAGCCTCAGCAACCTGTAAGGCCCCCCCCTGCAATTTAGTGAGACCCGGTTTCAAAATAAAGAATAAAAAATAGGGCTGGGGGTGAAGCTTGGAGATAGAATGCCCCGGTTTCCATCCCCAGTGCCACAAAAAAACAAAATACCAAAAAAAAAAAAACCACAAACCAAACAAAGTCAGTAGATGGGTGTATTCAGCCTGCAATGATTGACCTGACTCTGTGTATCCACCTCCATATTGTCTTGGTTTTCTTGAAGTAAAGAGCTGTTTTACTGTATGAAATGACTAGTAACCAGGAGCAGAGCTGTTTGTATACGTGAGGTGGCCCTTCAGCATCTCTGGTTGTGAGTTTATGCTCACGTGCAGTATATATGTCTACATGAGATGGTATAAAGCGCAGGTTGTATTTAAAATTCTGTGTGTGCCCAGCCTTGTTTTTTCATTTTAAATTTCTGGTTTTGAGAACTGTTAGTCTATTGGATGTGTCTTGATTCAAATTCACTGGGGCTCCCTGTTTTTCAAATATAGTTAGCGTTCTAATAGCTTTCAAACTTGCGTTGTTAGTAATTACAGCGTAGTTGCCTTTCGTGGGATTTATTGAATTACGGTTGGCATGAATGCCTATGGATGTTGGCCTTTAGCTGTTAATAATGGAGGGTTCCGAATGCCACGGAAGTGGAGACGATATTCTGCGTCGTAACTGTTGTGTGGTTTTGGTGAGCACCATGGTTAGAATTGTAAATAGGCCTAGAAGTCTAAGTTGCCTGCTCTGCACCTGTGAGTATAGTGTGGTCTTCAGGAAGGATTCAGGGTTAAGTCAGCAAAGAAGCAGCGTGCTAAACCTTCCATTTTTCCAGAAACATTTCTTACCCAGGCCAGCTCTTTTCGGTTCTTTGTAAAGGGTACTGAGTTTTGGAGGGCTGTGTGTATGTCACGTGTATTTGTGTGAGAGTAAGTCTTGGGGAGGGATAGGAATATCATTCTTAATTGTTATTTATATCATCCCCTGGTCTAATGACTCATTTTTTCTACTGCACATAGGAAGGACAGTACAACCTTACATTCATTTATTTCATTATAGAATCTTATTTTAACTGGTACATGAGGTCTGATGCAATTTTGAAGTTGGTGAGGATTTTTTACTTATTCTTTCTTTTTTTTTTTTTTTTTTTGTGGTCCTGGGGTTCCTGGAAACTGTTACGGATTTGGAGTATGGTTTGAGGAAACTGTTCCCCGGGAACCCCTGCGAGGGTGCCGGACACACTTTCCCCCAACCCATAACAAAATCCAAAACGACCAAAAACAGGAAATTACTGCGGGTTCTTGTCCTAAGCTAAGAATAAATATGCACAGCTTGGACAGTTGCTGAAGATTTAAAGAAGTTTATTAGAAAGATAGAAATACAGAAAATAGAAATACAGCCCCATGCCAAAATGGCATGGGTGGGGGGATGACTTGAAATGAATACACCAAAGGGCTTACACGTGGACTCGGCCTTTTATACCCATGACCTCCATCTTGTTTGCGTGATTCTGACGTAGTGAACGTCCTGTAAGGTACCTCCCCTAGCAAGGTGTGGTGAGGTGTCTCCTTTACAGAAACCTTCTACCTCTGGGCTACACTCCCAGACTTATTTTATACTTTTTATTTGGAAACAGGATCTCTTAAGCCAGCACAGCTGGCTTCGAACCTATGGGATACTCCTGTCTCTGCCTCCCAAGCACAGGGATTACAAGCCTGCGCCCCGGCTCTTACTTATTCTTAAGAGAGATGTGGCCCTGGGGATTGAACTCAGGGGAATTTCCCCATCAAGCTACACTTCCTATTTTTTATTTTTATTTTGAAACAGAGTCTTGCTGAGGCTGTCCTAAACCTGCAATCCTCCTGTCTCATCCTCCCAGGTACTGGGATTACAAGTGTGCACCACCATACCTGGCTGAAAGAGAGCTATTCAAATCCCAGTTTGTAGCAAGAGTGGCAAATTTGAATGAATTCAAAAGTGATAATATGATCTTTAAAGAATGTGAGTTTACCCATTGCCTTACAGTATTACTTTTTATAATCTTGAAGCCTTCTCAGGCACAGACATCTTGAAATATAATTAATTCCATAAATAAACTTTGTTGTAAATATGTCTCATTGATGAAAGGAAAGCTTCAGAAACTCAAGAAAGAGAGGAAATTATTATTTTCAATCAATGTTTTACAGTTTTACATTGTTTTTCACATAACATATATTTCCCCCTTCCATCAGTGCCAAATTTATCGCACTTTCTACAGTTCTTTGTTATTTATTTTTTTAACCACAGGACTGTTGAAACTTTTCTTGCAGACGTCTCCAGTGACCACTTCATTTCTAAGCCAGCTGTTAGCCTGTTTACCTTTCAGTAGTACAGCGAATGCCCCAATCTCTGCTTACCTCAGGAGACACCTGCTCGCGGCCCAGCACTCTCTCCCCTGGACCCCTCATCGTAACTACTTCCTCCATCCCTCTTCTCTGTCACTCAGGGGTCTCGTGGGCCCCACGGCTCTGACTTTAGACAGTTCACAGCTCGTTTGCGTCCGAGCCCTCGGTGTCCAGCCCGGGCTGCTCTCCTGATCTTCCTGGGCCTGTTTCCTAACCGCTTCTAGACTCCTCTTGTTTGGGGGCCTCATCTCTGCTGGTCTTCCTCCCCTCCCTGCTCGATCTCTGACCCTTATCTTAGTGGCATTTCCGGTTGCTCAGTCCCCAGGCTGGGAAGTGGTCCCTTATCAGTGAGGTGGGGCACTGAGGCTTGTTCATTCAAAGTCCTAAACAGATCATTTGTTCATCTTTTCTCTCTACTTCATAACATCAGAGTTAGACCCCAGTCTAAACTCTGATCTTTTCTTTCCTGGATTTTTTTTTTTTTTTTTTTTTTTAGACAGCAATTCTCTAACTATTCCTCCTGTCAATTTCAAAGCATTGCATTGCATTGTAAGGCTGTCAAAGGCCATGTTCTAGAATACCGGCATGGTGGTGCATGCTTGGAATCCCAGTACTTGGAAGGCTGAGACAGGAGGATTGCAGATTCTTGGCCAGCCTCAGCTACTTAGTGAGGCCCTCTGCAACTTAGTGAGACCCTGTTTCCAAATAAAGAATAAAAAAATAGGGCTGGGGGTGTAGCTCAGAGGTAGAATGCCCCTGGGTTCAATTCCCAGTACCACACATACACACACAAAATGGGCTTGATGATAGCGATCATAGCAGACTTTGTCTTTAAAATCTTTAATCCCCCATGCCTGAAATTCTACTACTTGAGAGGCTGAGACAGGAGGATTGAAAGTTCAAGGCCAGCCTCAGCAACTTAGATTCACATCAACTTAGTAGGACCCTGTCTTAAAATTAAAAAAAAAAAAAAAAAAAAAATATATATATATATATATATATATATATATATATATATATATATAGGGCTAGGTTGTAGCTCAGAGGTAGGATGTTCCTGGGTCCAATCCTCAGTACCAAGTTCAAACAAACAAACAAAAAACCTCCCAGAATAATAAAGGCCAGACTCTTCACAATTCTGGCATAGTGGGAATGGTATGGACTTTGTCATCAAGTAGCTTCTCTCAGGTTCTATTTCTTTTTTCTCTCTTTCTCTCTCTCTCCTCTCTCTCTCTCTCTCTCTCTCTCTCTCTCTCTCTCCTCTCTCCTCTCTCCTCTCTCCTCTCTCCTCTCTCCTCTCTCCTCTCTCCTCTCTCCTCTCTCCTCTCTCCTCTCTCCTCTCTCCTCTCTCCTCTCTCTCTCTCTCTCTCTCTCTCTCTCTCTCTCTCTCTCTCTCTCTCTCTCTCTCGTACTGGGTGTGGAACCTGAGAACCTCACTCAGTAGCTGAGGCTGGCTTCGAACCTGTACGATCCTCCTGTGTCAGCCTCCCAAGCACTGGGATTATAGGTGTGCAAGCACGCTTGGCTTGCTGATGATTATTGAAAATTTGGAGTTGAACCTGAAAGGAGAACTGAACTTGGTTTCTAGCCCTGGTTCTGTTGCTGAACAAGCCACACAACCTTCTTTGAACCTCAGTTTCTCTATATTTCAAACAGAAAGGTTGGATTCCATCCTGTACAGAATCTTCAAGTACTAAAGTGCTGTTTTATTTTAGACTCCTTTCTTTTTCTTTTCTTTTTTTTTTTTAAAAGAAATATATTCTTACCCATGTTAATTCTAGAAATCTCTTAGTAACAATGCATGTGTTTGGTTGTCAGTCTCGTTTGGGGGTTGCCATGTTAAGAGTAATAAAGGTGATTTAGCAGAAGGGAAGTTATAGTTAAATCATTCCGTTGACTTCCGTAGTATTTAGAATAATAAGATCTTTACAGATTATAGTGGAGTTCCTTTTGTTTTACATGGCATAATTATTTGGTTTGTTACTTTACGGAGAAATTAAATGGCCATAAAACTTAAGGTTGCTGAGCCGGGCGTGGTGGCGCACGCTGTAATCCCCGCGCTTGGGAGGCTGAGACAGGAGGATCGCGCAGGTTCGAAGCCAGCCTCAGCTGTTTAATGAGGCTCTCAGCAACTTAGTGAGACCCTGTTTCCAAATAAAATATAAAATGGGTCTGGGAGTATAATCCAGAGGTAGAAAGCCTCTGGGTTCCATCCCCAGTACCACCACCAAAAAAAAAAACAAACAAAAAAAAAACAAAAGAAACTTAAGGTTGCTGAATAGTGCTCCTTTGTAAGATGCTGTTTAATCACGTGGCAAGACCCAGCTGTCAGCAGTGGAGAAGGGTTCTCACCGTACAGTAAACATCTCGGGCCACTGGATTATTGGGCATGAATAGGACCTCAGGTGAAGTTTCCATCATTAGTTGTAGGTGAGGTTTGGTACATAGTAGGTTCTCAGGAAGTGTTTGTTGAGTGACTTTAGTCTGTTTTGAAAAGGAAATAAATTTAGTAGGTAGGGGTGGCTTTTCCAGACCTCTGTTGCTGGCCACCACCAGTTTAGCTCAGCAGCAAGTAACAGTGAAGAGTTAGACACAGTTGTATAGAAATCCTGGAAGCTTAGTGGTTAAAGGTCAAATATTTAATTTAGATCTCTTACCCTGAGTATAAATTAGATATCGGGGCGGTGCATCGAGACGGAAAATAAGTGTGCTCAAAGTGTTTTGAGCAGTAGCTAGATTTTTTTCTTATGAATCATTTACACACAGAATTAAATCCACGATGTTGACCTAGGCATAATGGTACAGGCTTGGAATCCTAGTACTGGGAGGCCGATGCAGGAAGGTTGCAGGTCTGTGGCCGGCGTCAGCCACTCAGTGAGACCCTATTTCAATATAAAAAATAAAATGAGGCTGGGAGTATAGCTCAGAGGTAGAATGCCCCTGGGTTCTATCCCAAGTACCCCCCCACACACACACACACGAAAGAGGAAAAAAAAAGAGCTGGGCTTGGTGGCTAACACTTGTAATCCCAGTGCTTGAGGGCTGAGACAGGAGGATTACAAGTTCAAAGCCAGCCTCTGTAATTTTTTTTTTTTTTTTTTTTGGTGGTACTGGGGTTCCTGGAAGCCCTTCTACCTCCGGGCTACACTCCCAGACCTATTTTATACTTTTTTTTTATTTTTGGAAACAGGGTCTCTTAAGCCAGCGCGGCTGGCTTCGAACCGGCGCGATCCTCCTGTCTCCGCCTCCCAAACGCGGGGATTACAAGCGTGCGCCACCACGCCCGGCCAGCCTCTGTAATTTAGTGAGGCTCTCAGAACTCTAGTGAGACCCTGTTTGCAAATAAAGAAATAAAATCGGGTTGGGCACATAGCTTGGGGATAGAATGCCTCTAGGTTCAATCCCCAGTACCAAAAAAAAAATCTCAAAAACCCAAAAAGTTAAGGCAATTAAGTCAATTATCTATGTGGATAAGGCTTGGCTGTGAAACACGGTTTGGGTGTTTTCCACCAATAATTCGCGAAAATTCTTTTATAAAAGCTTTGAGATAAAAAGTGAAAATAAAAATCAGAATATTTAATCTACATTAAATATTGTCTCTGCAGTAATAAGATCCCCGAACAGAGAACGTTTCGAGTTTACTTCGTTCCAGCAGAAGGGCCTCGATAACATAGAGTACCAGGCCCCCGGGGTCGCCCGTGGCTCGGCGGGTCACAGCATCTCGCTGTTGGCCTGGCTCAGCGACCGCAGGCTGGCCGGGCGCACGCTCTTCCTGCGCGCGCTCCGCAGGTAGTTGCGGTAGAGCATGACGCTGATGACGCGGGCCTGGAACTGCTTGGACACGATGTAGTAGAGGATGACGTCCAGGCAGGTGCTGAGGTTCATGAGGAAGGTGGCCAGGGCGCCCCAGGGGCTGTAGCGGCCCGCCTCGCCCCGCAGCATCAGCAGCGCGCCGCACAGGTGGTAGGGCAGGAAGCAGACCAGCACCTGCGCCAGCAGCGTCAGGATGATCCTGATGGACTTCTCCTTGGCCCTGGGCTTCAGCCGCGAGGCGCCGCCGCGCAGGAGGCTGTGGATGACCGCCAGGTAGCACCCGATCATGATGAAGGTGGGCACCAGGAAGAAGAGGACCAGGCGGGCGACGTTGAGCGCGCCCGCGGCCCCCCGGGGGGCGAGGTCGGCCGCCTTGAGGCAGGTGGCGGGCGCCGCCCCGTCGGGGTCGGCGGAGAGCAGCAGCAGCGGCCCGGTGGTCGCCAGGGTCATCACCCAGATGCCCGCGCAGGCCAGCGCGGCTTTGCCCGTGTTCCTGAGCTCCTTGGCGTGTCTCGGCTGCACGACGGCCATGTACCTGTCGGCGCTGAGGAAGGCGAGGAGCCACAGGGCGGCGCAGGGGTAGAGCACGGTGAGCGCCCCCAGCGCGCGGCACAGCGGCGCCCCGAAGGGCCACTCGCCGCGGGCGTAGTGGAACAGGCGCAGGGGCAGGCCCAGGATGAGCAGCAGGTCCAGCAGCGCCACGTTCATCATGTACACCGTCACCGACGTCCTCTTCTTGGTGGAGCAGCTGAAGACCCAGAGCGCCGTGCCGTTGACCAGCAGGCCGACCGGGAACAAGCAGCCGTAGAAGACGAGGGCCGCCATCCTGAACTCACCCGGATCCGAGCTGGGAGGCGGGGTGGACAGCTGGTCTTCACTGCTCAGGGTGGTCATCTTGCGGCTTGCTGGCAGGGTGGTACTCAGACGCGAAATCGTAAAATCAGGAATAACAGCCTTAGATGGAAAAACAAAAAGGATTAATGTCCTCATCGCGGCTGTCTAATTGCGGAAGCATTTTGTGTTGAGAACTCAATTTAGGGGCCTGAGCATCTATTAGGGGATACGTTCCCTAGAGACTGTCGCTATTATGTTTTCTTTTTTTCCCCTTTCAGTGCTGGGGTTGAAAGCAAGCCTTCCCACAGCTAGACAGCACGCTAACCCTGGGCTCCTCCCAGCCCAGCGCCATGGCTGGGGTGTCCCAACGCCCTGCAGACTCGTTCAGTTCACGCTCCCTGCTTACCTCTCTTCTCCCCACACCATGACCTCTTCTTTATGTGTTTTTTTTTTTTTTCTGTAGTGTGAAATTGGGTAGCAATTTTTTTTCTATAATAAGCAATTTTAAAAATTTGAACTAGCTGGAGAAAAGCCAGTTATGGGTTTTAAATCTTATAAAATGGTTTTCCACTCATCATGTTTATTTTGTTTAAATATTTTATAACCCAAATTAGTAATATCCAAATAATACACTTTATTCATTAAATATATATTTTCATTTTGGGTACTGGGGATTGAACCCAGGATTGTTCTACCATTGAGCTACATTCCCAGCTTGTTTTTATTTTGAGACATTGTCTCTCTAAGTTGTGCAGGCTGGCCTTGAACTTGCAATCCTCCTGCCTCAGCCTCCCAAGTACTGGGATTACAGGCATGCACCACCATGCCTGGCCACTCATTAAGTATCTTTTTGTGTGTGTGTGTGTGGTACTGGGGTTCCTGGAAACCCTTCTACCTCCAGGCTACACTCCCAGACCTATTTTATACTTTTTATTTGGAAACAGGGTCTCCTAAGCCAGCGTCGCTGGCTTCAAACCTGTGCGATCCTCCTGTCTCCGCTTCCCAAGTGCGGGGATTACAAGCGTGCGCCACCACGCCCAGCATTAAGTATCATTTTGATAAACAAAATGTCTATGAGAAAACTGAAAAGAGCCATACAACTGGTTAATTATTGAACAGCTGCAATAATTCTTCTATAGGAGAGAACAAGACTTTCTCGCTGCTATATGCGTGTCTGTTATAGATACTCAATAAAGAACTGCTCACTAAACAAAGGCTAAGAGGGAAAGAATGTCTGGTGAGGTGACCCCTGGCAGCTGTTCTCTGGTTTGTTAAGGAAGACTTGCAGAGTTGACCGTTAGACATTTTTCTTTGAGTGTCAAACACTTCTTAAGAGATCTTCTGTTCTCTTAAGTTGTCATACGTCTAGAAGCAGCCGTGTATTGTGTCTTGGTCCCCAGGTCAAGAGGTGACTCCTAGAACAACAGATGAGCTATTTTGAGCGCACATTGGAGGGTCCCTGGGCTGAGGCTACCGGGTGGTGTGCACCAGCATCCCTTCAGCATCCCCGAAGCTGGTTCAGCTGCTTCAGTGGCGCACAGAAAGCAACGCCTTGAAAGGAAGCCCTGGCCAGCACAGGAACCCCACACCCCCTCTGCCTAGAGACAGACACACTGGTTGTTACAGGTTTTTTTTTTTTTTTTTTTTTTTTTTTTTTGTGGTACTGGTGGGGGGGACCCCGAGGCTTTCTACCTCCAGGCTATACTCCCAGACCTATTTTATACTTTATTTGGAAACAGGGTCTCACGAAGTTGCTGAGAGCCTCACTAAGTAGCTGAGGCTGGCTTAGAACCTGTGCGATCCTCCTGTCTCAGCCTCCCAAGCGCGGGGATTACAAGTGTGCCCCCACCACGCCTGGCCTAAGGTTGTTACAGTTTAAAAGGAGTGTCTCAGAAAAGTCATTCTGATAAGAAGTCACTGGGAAACTTGTGCATGTAGAAACTAACAAATTTGAATTGCCAACCAATAAGCAATATGTGTCCCTTTCAAATGGAAAGGGGTCTGGCTGAGGTGGTAGGCGGCACTGGCCCCTCAATGTGAAGTTCCTTCCCTGCGGTGTGTCCTCCACTAAACCAGAGCCTCTGCCAAGGGGTGGAACCTGGAGGCAGCGCTCTGAAATGTGGAGGTGTAGGAGAGGCTTCCTTCACAAATGTCACTGTGCAGAGCGCTTGGCTTCTTTCAAAAATGTCACGATGTAGAGCGGCTGCCACAAGCTTCAGCTGTCTTTGGTGAAGGTTATGGGGGGCGGTTGGCAGCCTGAGGCCGCAGCATTGTGGGCTGTTGATAATAATTCATTTGTGCAGTTACTTTGGATAAACATGAGATACGAGCTTGTCTCCTTCCCTCCATCCTTTCTTTATTTTCTCCTTCCTACTTTCTCTTCTTTTTGACTTCCTAAACTAGTTTTTCAAATATTTGGATTGAACTTGAGTTTGGAATATAATTATTTAAAATTCATAGTAAAATTCTAAATATTGATGTAACAAGAGTATTAATTTCAATCAAATGAGAAAAGTTCTTAATATGAAAATTAAATTTTCAGTATTGGACAAAGGAGGGGGATTTGGAAGCTTAAATCTTACTGTGTGTGTGTGTGTGTGTGTGTGTGTGTGTGTGTGTGTGAGAGAGAGAGAGATAGACAGACAGACAGACAGACAAGGGATTGAACCCAGGGGCATTCTGTCTCCAAGCAACATACCCCAGTTCTATTTAATTTTTTTTTTTTTTTTTTTTGGTGGTACTGAGGAGGGAACCCAGGGACCTTCTACCTCCGGGCTACATCCCCCGACCTATTTTATATTTTTTACTTGGAAATAGGGTCTCTTAAGCCAGCAGAGGCTGGCTTCGAACCTGTGCGATCCTCCTGTCTCTGCCTCCCAAGCACAGGGCTCTTAATTTTGAAATAGGGCCTCAGTTACTGAGGCTTTCTCTAATCTGCAATCCTCCTGTTTCAGCCTCCCAAGTACTGGGATTACAGGGGTGTGTCACCATGCCCAGCTTATTTATTTATTTACTTATTTATTTATTTTATTTTTTTGCGGGTCTGGGGATGGAACCCAGGGGCATTCAACCTCCGAGCTACACCCCCTGCCCTATTTTTTCTTCTTTATTTTGAAACCGGGTCGCACTGAGCTGCAGAGGGCCTCACTAAGTAGCTGAGGCTGTCCGCGAACCGCGATCCTCCGGGTCTCAGCCTCCCGAGTGCTGGGATGACAAGCGTGCGCCACCACGCCCGGCTACCCGGCTTATTTTTTTTAAACTCTCAGTGAATTTTTAAATAATAGTAAATAGCAAATGTGTAAGGCAAATGAGATTTTGTAGTATTCCCCTCCCCATCCTCATCCCTAATTTGTCATGTACATGCCTGTTTGTAAACCACCGAGTAAATACTCCCCGCCATCAGGCTCAAGCTGCTTGTATGTGCTGCATTTGACACTAACACCTATATTCATTTGCTACAGTCTGAAAAAAACTAGGAGCGATGCATCTGTCTATGGCATTCCAGTACGGTTGTCTGCAAACACATAGAACTTTTTGGCTAAATAATTGAAAAGTGCCTTTCAACTTTTGAAAAGCTTTAGATTCCACATTTATCTGTAGTTTTTCTTTTCTTAATTACAAGTAATTTCATGAAACAACACAATTGAAGCCATGTGACAAATATATTTATGATATATCAAAATTTCCCCTAATTTAAAAAGTTACATTTACTATTAATGTACAATAGTATGAAAACAAGTACAGAATCGTACTACTAACACAGGGAAGTGATAATATAACCTCTTTCGAGATTCTTCAGCAAAGTTTCTATAACGTTTTATTAAAATAAAACAGCGATTTTGACCGTAGTCAGCAAAGCATTGATTCTGGTCATGATCTCCGATGAAGTTAAGAGTACTGCTTACCTCCTCTCTGCAGTCACAGGGCCGTCTTAGAGGTGAACATTTCCCGGAGTATCCATTTCTGAAAAGGACATGCCTCTGGTTGCTTGTGGAAACAGCTCTGTCTGGAAGTGGCGCATTTCACAAATACCCCATCTCTTTGCGTTGGGCCCCCGGTTGCTTTTAGAAGGTGGTCTCAGACGCAGCTCTGGGTACAGGCTTCGGTCCTGTGGGGCTCAGTCCGCTCTGTCTCTTACAGGAAGTGCCTCTGAAATGAGGCTTTTCAACTTACGACTTGACTCTGGATGTGGTTTTTTTTTTCTTCCTCACAAGCGACTTGTTGATGAAGTCATACTTAGCATGTGCTCCTCTTGAAATGATGGCATGTGTTTAACAGTTAGAGCAAAAGGGGATTTTTAAAATTAGCTGTTTACTTTGACGTTTAAAGTCCGCATCCTTTATGGAGAGCAAAGGAGATTGAATATTGAGCTTAACACACTGTGTGACTTTGTTTAGTTCCTTAGTCATTCCAAGCCTGTGTTCCTAAATAGGAAAAATAGAATATAAAACCCACCTGGTAGGATTCTGATTCAAGAAAGTGCCAAGTGCTTAAAAAAGCATGCCGGTGAGCCAGGCGTGGTGGCGCACATCTGTAACCCCAGCACTTGGGAGGCTGGAGGATCGCAGGTTCGAGGACAGCCTCAACAGGCAGAGAGACTCATCCGCCTAGCAAGACCCTGTTTCAAAATAAAAATAAAGTAGGGCTGGGAGTGTAGCTCAGAGGTAGAATGCCCCTGGGTTCGATCCCCAGTGACACACAACCACACACACACACCCACACACACACAAACACACGTGTGCACAGGAAAGAAACACCTTGATACTTAGCAGCTGCTCGAAAAACTATGTTTTTCCTAACAAGGCCCTAAAAATCATTGGCTATCTACTTTTTATTTAAGCCTCTGTGTGTGTGTGTGTGTGTGTGTGTGTGTGTATTACTGGGGATTGAATTCAAGGGTGCCCTTCCAACTGGTGTACATCCCTGGCCCTTTTTATTTTTTATTTTGAGACAAGCTCTCACTAAGTTGCCCAGGCCAGCCCCGAACTTGTGATCCTCCTGCCTCAGCCTCCCGGGTAGCTGGGTCAGAGGCTGCGCCCGGGTGCCGCCTGGCTCCAGCCACATTTCTAAGTGGCTGCACCTGGGACCCTCCGTTACTTGCTGTGCTGTATGTACTTGCACACTTTGGTTTGCCTTCGTTTGTAAGTCCCCAAGGCTTCGGTCCCTTCTCTGTCTCATGGCAATCTAGAAATAATTCCTCCTGCGCGCGCTTCCTGCAGACCTTAGCAGAAAGGGCTCGGAAGTCTTTAGCGGGGTCATTTACACAGGTGGGTGTTGCAACCTAAGAAGGGAGGTGAGCCGCCAGACCACCGCCTGCCGGGCCCTGGCTTTTGTTTTGTCTTTTTTACTTTCTTTCTTCTTTAATTAGCAGTAATAAAATAATTAGCCTTGGATAACACTGCCACTGTGCACACTCCTTGCCCTCCCTCTGTCTCCCTCTTGCGTTAACATGTTATCTGCGTGTCTTAGCATCTTAATTATGTTTTTACTCAGTTGTCACAATCTGTGCAGTGCGTCAGCTTTCAGAGGCCGGGCTTATTTAGCTGCATTTGCTCCTTGAAGAGTTTGAGAGCCTCCTGTTCTACCCCCTCAGGCAAAGCGGTAACCCTGTGCCTTAGACGGGTTACTCAGAGCTGAACATAATGGCATATACCTGTAATCCCAGGACTGAGGCTGAGACAGGAGGAGCACAGGTTTGAGGCCATCCTCTGCAACTTAGCACGACCCTGTTTCAAATTTAAAAATAAAAAGGCTAGGGGTGTAGCTCAGAGATAGAATACCCATGCATTCCATCCTCAGGGCCACATACACACCAACAAAAGTTACCTAAGTCCTTACCTTTGGTGATAAAAAACTTGTAAGTTGGTAGATGACCAGAATAAATTATTTTTATTATTTATTTATTTATTTTTTGCCGTACTGGGGATTGAACCCAGGGGCACTCTACCTTCAAGCTACACCCCCAGCCCTATTTTTTCTTCCTTCCTTCCTTGAATAATAGGAGATTCTAGATATAGATTTGGAAACTGTTTCTCCGAATGTGTTTAAAAAACAAAAACAAAAAACAGCCAGACATGGTGGTGCATGCTTGTAATCCCAGTACTTGGGAGGCTGAGATGGAAGGATCATAGGTTTGTGGCAAGCCTTGGCGATTTAGCAAGAATCTTAGAGACTCAGTGAGACCCTGTTTCAAAAGAAAGAATAAAAATGGGGCTAGGAGTGTATCTCGGAGCTCAATCCCCAGTACTGCCCCCCCCCAAAAAAAAAGCCCAGAAAACAAAAGCCAACAAGCCAGGTGCAGTGATTCATGCTTGTAATCCCAGTATTAGGAGGCCGAGAAGAGGACTGCAAGGTTTGAGGTCAGTGTGTGGCAACTTAGCAAGACTGTTTCAAAATAAAAAATAAAAAGGGCTCAAAGGTAGAATTTTTCTGGATCCAATCCCTGGTACCATAAAATTCAAAGCAAAACAAAAACCTCAACCACTTATATCTATAATTTTATAGCCACGTTATAATAAAAGTTGAATATTCCCCAGTTCCTTTCCTCCAGCTATTTTTTCCAGTTTAGTTTTTATAGCCATACAAACGATCACAGCAAGCAACTTGAACTCAGATCCTCTCCATATATAGACGATAGGTGAGTTCAGCTGAAATCGGTCTTGTTAAACAAGAAGGAGTAGTGACAGCTCAGAGCGTGTCGCCAAGAAGCTCTGAGTCATTAAGGCTCCTGCATGGCAGGCGGCCGGCCCGAGCCGCCGGCGCCTCACGCCACGTCGGGCCAAGGCTCTGCGGGGTGACATCTTCCTAGCTGAGCCCACGTCCAATCGAGGCCCCAGCAGCGGGTCGAGAACCCTAGATGACTGGGATGTTCTCGACCTGCTGCTGCCTTCTGATCTCACAGTCACCGGTGCTTGTGGGCTGAGGACACGGAGGATTTTTCACACCACAGCACTCGGCGACCCTGTGCTGTGGATTCCAGGCGCGAGTTCCCTCCGTCTCCATGCCATCCGAAGCAACCCCCCTTTACCTTTGCAGGTCTCACCAAGTTGCGGAGGCCCTCACTAAGTAGCTGAGGCTGGCTGCGAACCTGTGATCCTCCTGTCTTAGCCTCCCAAGTACTGGGGTTACAAGTGTGCGCCACCACACCTGGCTTATATTTTACCTTTTTTCTTGAAATGGAGCTTACTAAGTTGCAGATGCCTCACTAAGTTGCTGAGGCTGTTACCAAACATGTGATCCTCCTGTCTCAGCCTTCCAAATACTGGGATTACAAGAGTGTGGCACCATGCCCGCCTTTTAACTCAGCCTTTTGAGATCACTATCACTAGCCTGCAGTGGAAGGCATAAATATTGTGCTTGCTTCTTTTTTCTGTAGAATGAACTGCACTGATCTGGTTACTCAAAAGAGCTGTTTACCAGAACTTTGCCCGTTATGCTTATAAAGTAAGTGCGCTTTGCAACTCAGTGAGACTCAAACTACAGAATAAAAATAGGGCTGGGGCCGGGCGTGGCAGCGCACGCTTGTAATCCCAGCGCTTGGGAGGCTGAGACAGGAGGATCGTGCAGGTTCAAAGCCAGCCTCAGCTACTGAGTGAGGCTCTCAGCAACTTAGTGAGACCCTGTTTCCAAATAAAGTATAAAATAGGTTTGGGAGTATAACCCGAAGGTAGAAAAGCCCCTGGGTTACACCCCCAGTACCAAAAAAAAAAAAAAAAAAATTAGAGGGCTGGGGATGTACCTCAGAGGTACATTGTCCCTGGGTTCAATCCCCAGTACTGCAAAACAAAATAAAAAATAGCAGTAAGTGCGGCAGCAGGCCCAAAGCAGTCGGACATGTGCAGCGGCGCTCTCTTCCGACTGCTAACTCTCCTCATGCAGATGTCCTTTAGGAGACTCAGCGCACACCGCCCCTCGCCACGCAGTCTAAGTAGAAACCTAACCGGAGGGGAAGGAAGCAGATGGCCGCACCAGCCCGACACGCGGGCGGCCAGCACGGGCGGGCCTGTGGGGGGCACTGCCCGTCTCCGACATAGGCTTTGCTTTTCTAACCTTAGTGCCACTCTGTATTTCGGATGAGCATTGATAGGTTTGGAAGCGGGGGCTGAGGTATCTGAGCTCAGGTATCTGTGACATAACTCTTGCTTACCAGGGTTAGCGAGGACTTAGCACATCAAACTGAGCACATCTTCATGGTTCAATGCTTGCAACTCAGTGCTACCCACAGCAAGGAGACTGCCATTTAACCAGCACTTGCTGATTTCTTTCTTTCTTTCTTTCCTTTCTTTCTTTCTTTCTTTTTTTTTTTTTTGCGATACTGGGAATGGAACCCAGGGGTATCGTACCTCCAAGCTACACCCTCAGCCCTATTTTTCAGTCTCTTTAAGTTTTTGAAACAGGGTCTCACTGAGTTGCAAAGGGCCTCACTAAGTAGCTGAGGCTGTCCGCGAAATGCTGGGATTACAAGCGAGCGCCACCACACCCGGACTCTTTCTTTCCCTTTATGGTGTTACTTTTATTTTTTATTTGAAACAAAGCCTCGCTAAGTTGATGTGAGCCTCACTGAGTGGCTGAGGCTGGCTTTGAACACACAGTCCCCCGTCTCAGCCTCAGCCTCAGCCTCAGCCTCAGGCATGGTGAGCGCCACTATGCCTTACGAGTTTTTTTTTTTTTTTTTTTTTTTTTGGTGGTACTGGGGCTCCTGGAAGCCCTTCTACCTCTGGGCTACACTCCCAGACCTACTTTATACTTTTTTATTTTTGGAAACAGGGTCTCTTAAGCCAGCGAGGCTGGCTTCGAATCTGTGCAATCCTCCTGTCTCCATTTCCCAAGCACGAGTTTGTATTTGTATAAGAAAGTTATGCCAGATCTTGAAAAATCGATGACCAGTGTTTTCAGGTAAATACCATTACAAAGACATAAAAAATAAAAATGTGAAACAACAGCAAAAAATACAAGTGCAGCAGGATTGGCCCTGTGGGGTCCTGAGGGTGGACGGGCGTCAGGGCCATTCACTGCAGCTTGGTTAGAGGGGATGTCTGTGTCCTTGCCGGCGCTCTGACCCTGCGCGGTACTGCCACCTACAGGCGCTTGGTGGTCTCGCAGCGCTTTGCCTTCATGGATTTGAAGTCTTGTTAAAACGGAAAGACATTTCTTTTAAGAAGCGTTCAAGCAGTAAAAGGTTATAAAGTATGTTAATGTTAATTTGTGCATACTACTGCATTATGGAGTATTATGTAATAGACACGTCCTCATTTCCTCTAAAACATGATGGCTTATAGACTATTTCTGCCTTCTTAGAAGCATTGTGTCTCTTTTAGGGACTAGTTTTCTCCGTAGGACTATGTATTCCTGGGCTAGGGCCTTGAGAAGATTTTATTTTTAATGTTATTTAACAGAAAGGTGTCTGTGGAACAAATTTGGTACATATATATGCACATGTATATGCACTGGATTTTATATATATGCACACACATATGTACAAATGTACACACACATATGGATGCACGTCTAAATTGCATTAACTAGCATCCCGATCATTTTAATTGCTAGTGCTCACGTCCCCAGAACTTCTCTTCACAGACTGACACTGCAGCCTTTCAGCAGCGCTCCCTTTCCTCCCCGCCCCGGGCACCGCCATTTCTCCTCCTGTCTTCATGAAGGTGACTACGCCAGGTCCTCGCTAACGAGCTCGTTAGTTAGTTGTTCTTTGGTGCCTGGCTTATTTCACTCGGCATCAAGTCCTCCAGGCTCACCCGTGTTGCAACCTGCGTCGGACTCTCCCGCCCTCTTGGACGGATTAATGCTCCACGGTCTTGTAGACCGCCGTCCGTGTGTCCTTTTGTCCGTCGGTGGACGTCTGGCTTGTGTACCTCTTGGCTTTTGTGAATAGAGCGGCCAGGCACGCGGGGGTACAGGTGTGCGTTGGGGACCCTGCCTTCAGTTCTTTTGAGTAAATGCTCAGAAGTAGAGTTGCTGAGCCGTGTGGTAATTCTGGTTTTAGTTTTTAAAAGGATTGCAATCTGTTTCCCCAGCATAGCGCCACTTCACGCCCCCACGCGGTGCCTCCGGGCGGCTCCTCATTTCTACCGGCCTGTTGTGCCCCTTCCTTCCTTCCTTCCTTCCTTCCTTCCTTCCTTCCTTCCTTCCTTCCTCTCTCTCTCCCTCGTTCCTTCCTTCCTTCCTTCGCCAGCCGTCCTGTTGGACACGAGTGGTGTCTCTGAGCTTTGACTCCCATTTCCCCAGTGGTCAGGGAGTGGAGCACATGTTTTCACATACTCGTTGGCCATTCGTGTCTTTGGAGAAATGCCTAAAGTCCTTGGTGCATTTATTAATCAACTTGATAGCTCCTCTGTTGCTGGACTTGTAGGAGTTCTCTGTGTATTCTAGATATAACTCCCCGTCACATACATGATCTTCAGGTATCGTCTATCACTCCACAACACTCCTTTCTTGCTTTGTTGATTATGTCCTTTAATGCACAGTTGACTTGGTATGTTTTTCCATCTGCCCACTGATCACATTCTGATGAGGATGTGTAGGATGTGTGTGTGTGTGTGTGTGTGTGTGTGTGTGTGTGTGTGTGTGTGTACTGGGGATTATACCTAGAGACATTCTACCTCTGAGCTACACTCCCAGCCCTATTTTATTTTTCATTTGAAAACAGGGTCTCACTAAATTGTGGAGGGCCTCATGAGGTTGCCGAGGCTGGCCTCAAATGTGCAGTCCTCCTCTCTCAGCTTCCCAAGTACGGGGGTTACAGGTGCACACCACCATGCCCGGCTCTAAATGAATTTTAAAGCTTTACATTTTTAAGTGCTAAGTATAGGACAGGGTGGGTTTTCCTTGGTAAAGTCAGTGAGTCCTCTCAGTACTTTTCCCAGGGAAGCACCTTTACTTCCTCCTGGAGGGAAGAGGCGCGGGGGGAAGAAGCTGGCTTTGCACCAGAATTAGCTCGCTTTAGAGCGCCTGCTCAGGCTGCCTTCACTAGCTCTGCCTTTATTGCTATAATAATATGAAAATGAAGGAGCCCCTACCTTTTTATAGCACTGAAAATCCTGTTTTGTCCTGATTAATAATTTTTTATTGAGCCTGATTAGTAATTTTTTATTGTCGCACAAGTGTGCGACACCACGCCTGGCTGAGACGGGAGGCTGAGACAGGGGGATCACAGTTCGCGGCCAGCCTCAGCTACTTAGTGAGGCTCTTTGCAACTCAAAATAAAGAATAAAAAATAGGGCTAGGGGTGTAGCTCAGAGGTAGAATGCCCCTGGGTTCCATCCCCAACACTGCAAAAAAAAATTATTGGTGATCAATACAAAAATATAGTGTGTTTGCTCATCAGATTAGCAAATTACAGAAGCTAGGAGATGGCTTAATAATGGTTGCAGCTAAGCTCCTGTAACAAGTAATATTGGTGGCTGAGAGCCTGGCATCTCGACAGCCTGGGTCCTCAAGGACTGCGCCTGGGGGGGCTGCAGTGACCTCAGGGCCCTCCAGGGCGGTTCCTATGCTTCACTTCCCACCAGCAGGGAGGGACAGGGGCAGGGCGCCCAGGACAGTTGCAGATATCATACCTGCTCCCGACCTGGGAACTGTACCTGGAGGGGGACATCCCTCCATCCTGGGCAGAAGATGGGCAGAGACCTGCCTTCAGCTAGGAGTAAAACCAGGAAGAAAAGCTGGCTGTGGTGACACACAGCTGTCGTCCTGGTACTTGGGAGGCTGAAACAGGAGGACCACAGATTTGAGGATAGCCTCAGCAGCTTGGTAAGACCCTATTGCAAAAGAAAAATAGGGTCAGAGGTGTAGCTCAGAATGCCCCTGGGTTGGATTCTCAGTCCTCCCTGCCCCCCAAAAAGGAGGCTAAGTGAGAAGGAAATGCTAGGGGTACATCAGGCTTGGGGGTAGCTTTGCAACACCGACTCAAGAGTGTCTCCTCCTGGAGGCCCTAAATGTGTCACTGAAGAAAACCTCTGGACAGGGACGTAGCCGGAGAATCCACACAGTGGTAGGAACTTGGGTGACTGTGGAATCTCCCTCTCTCTCTTTTTGCTTCAGTACTGGGGGTTAGAGGCGCTCTGCCTCTAAAGCTACATCTCCAGCCTGATTTTTTTATTCTTTATTTTGAAACAGTGTCTCACTAAGTTGCAGAGGGCCTCGTGCACTGGGTGAGGCTGTCCTCAAACCTGAGACCCTCTTTTCTCAGCCTCCCAAGTTCTGTGATCACAATCATGCTCTCCCACGCCCAGCTTCCTGTGAAAACCCTTTAAGCCCTGAGCATCTTTGATTTTTGCTTTTCTTTGGAGAGTGTGGGGTTCACAGGTGGACCCAGAGAGCGGGAGGAACCAACCAGAGTCCAGCAAAGGAACAGTGAGTCCAGAAAGCTCCGTGCAGCAGAACCTAACCCCCGGAGTGGATTTGCTGCATTAGTGAAATAACCAGGTTGTAGGCAGTTGATCTTTATCTAATATAAACAATATTTTTTGCTTCCCTATAAGCAAAAGCTATTTTAAAGTTTGGAGTACGTACTTCTAGAAAATTTTTATGAAAACTCAGAGTTCTACAGAATGAAAATACCATTAAAATAAGAACTAAATAGTGAATTGGGAGGGTAGCATCTTTGAAACCTTTATAAAAGCATATGTCCAAAACAAGCTGTGTTTTTCATCTATTTTTAAGATTTCTTACAGAATTTTAATATGGGTGGTGTAAGCTCCATATTAAAGCTATTTTCCCCCTTCTGAAAAGAGCAGTTCAATAGGGGTTGCCTGTAGTCACGCTCGTAACCTCTAGGTGGCAGTGTTAGGCAGCACTTAATAAGAGCTGTGACCCTACAGTGAATTAGTAAATGGGGCTTAAATATTATTAAATGTTACTAAATGGGGCTAAAATGTTAGTAAATGGTGAAACATTTTTGTATAAGAGGGTGGTATTATTACAAGCAGCTGTGTGTGTGTTTACTGGGGGTTTAACCCAGGGGCCACACCCTCAGCCCTATTTTATTCTTTATTTTGAAACAGGGCCTCACTAAGTTGCTAAGGCTGTCCTCAAACTGCGATCTTCCTGTCTCAGCCTCCCAAGTACTGGAGTGTGCCACCACACCCATTACAGCTATTTATTTATTTATTTATTTATTTTGGCACTGGGGATAAAACCTAGGGAATTCTACTTCCAAACCATATCATAATCCCTTTTTATTTTTTAATTACTTACTTAATTAAATGTGTGTGTGTGTGTGTGTGTGTGTGTGTGTTGCTGGAGATTGAACTCAGGGGCATTCTACCTCGGAGCTACACCCCCTGCCTGATTTTTTACTCTATAATCTGAAACAGAGTCCCACTAAATTGCAGAGACCTAAGTAGCTGACGCTGGCCATGAACCTGGATCCTCCTATCTCAGCCTCCCAAGTACCGGGATTACAAGTGTGCGCCACCACGCCCAGCTAGCCCTTTTTGGGGTTTTTTGTTGTTGTTGTTGGTGGTGGTACTGGGGGTGGAACCCAGAGGCTTTCTACCTCCAGGCTATACTCCCAGACCTTTTTTATATTTTATTTGGAAACAGGGTCTCACTAAGTTGCTGAGAGCCTCACTCAGTAGCTGAGGCTGGCTTCGAACCCGTGCGATCCTCCTGGCTCAGCCTCCCAAACGCGGGGATTACAAGCGTGCCCACCACGCCCGGCTGCCCTTTTTGTTTTAAAAGCAAGATCACATCAAGTTTCTGAGGGTCTCACTTAGCCTCGTTCTGCCATGTACTGAGATGACGGGCATGTGCCACCTCAAGCCTGGCCTCGTTCTGCCATGTACTGAGATGACGGGCATGTGCCACCTCAAGCCTGGCCTCGTTCTGCCATGTACTGAGATGACGGGCATGTGCCACCTCAAGCCTGGCCTCGTTCTGCCATGTACTGAGATGACGGGCATGTGCCACCTCAAGCCTGGCCTCGTTCTGCCATGTACTGAGATGACGGGCATGTGCCACCTCAAGCCTGGCCTCGTTCTGCCATGTACTGAGATGACGGGCATGTGCCACCTCAAGCCTGGCCTCGTTCTGCCATGTACTGAGATGACGGGCATGTGCCACCTCAAGCCTGGCCTCGTTCTGCCATGTACTGAGATGACGGGCATGTGCCACCTCAAGCCTGGCCTCGTTCTGCCATGTACTGAGATGACGGGCATGTGCCACCTCAAGCCTGGCCTCGTTCTGCCATGTACTGAGATGACGGGCATGTGCCACCTCAAGCCTGGCCTCGTTCTGCCATGTACTGAGATGACGGGCATGTGCCACCTCAAGCCTGGCCTCGTTCTGCCATGTACTGAGATGACGGGCATGTGCCACCTCAAGCCTGGCCTCGTTCTGCCATGTACTGAGATGACGGGCATGTGCCACCTCAAGCCTGGCCTCGTTCTGCCATGTACTGAGATGACGGGCATGTGCCACCTCAAGCCTGGCCTCGTTCTGCCATGTACTGAGATGACGGGCATGTGCCACCTCAAGCCTGGCCTCGTTCTGCCATGTACTGAGATGACGGGCATGTGCCACCTCAAGCCTGGCCTCGTTCTGCCATGTACTGAGATGACGGGCATGTGCCACCTCAAGCCTGGCCTCGTTCTGCCATGTACTGAGATGACGGGCATGTGCCACCTCAAGCCTGGCCTCGTTCTGCCATGTACTGAGATGACGGGCATGTGCCACCTCAAGCCTGGCCTCGTTCTGCCATGTACTGAGATGACGGGCATGTGCCACCTCAAGCCTGGCCTCGTTCTGCCATGTACTGAGATGATGGGCATGTGCCACCTCAAGCCTGGCCTCGTTCTGCCATGTACTGAGATGACGGGCATGTACCACCTCAAGCCTGGCCACAGACAGCTTGGACAGCTTGAGTGCCCTGTAACTGCTTCTGAAACGTACATGTTATAGTTTTGCAACTCCTGTGATATAAACCTAACGATAATTTTAGTTTCTGTTTGTTTGTGGACTCAATACAGTGCAGTTCCGTCTTTTAACTATAGAAGGTGAGATGACATACTTTTGGGCCATATTAGTAACCTTAAGAAAAAATACTAAATATTATTTGAAAACTATTGAACCCGGCAAAGTAAATTGCAAGCAGCAGGTTTTGTCAAAGGGAGGTAGTGACATTATTTCAAGATTGTGCCTGGGAGACTTTTCATGGCTACAAGCTCTACTTTTACCCGAGCGGGCGTGTGTGTAAATGTTAATAGGGAAAGAGTTGGCGTTTCATATTATAAACCCATGTTAGATATCAGTTGATGTATTCTCAAACAATGCGCCTCAGCTATTTCTCGGGTACAGATAAAGTGTCGATTTTGATACCTGCTTTCTGCATTTCTCCATCACTAACCAGCAGTGTATGTAGGTATCAACAGTATGTAGGTGCTCTCAAAACCTAGAGAGGGACTGAGTAGGGGTGAGAGTCTGTACTGAGAAGCGTAGTTACGCGGAAATCGATGGTGAGTGGCGGGGACGTGCACGTGAGTTCTAAGGAAGGATAAAAATAAGGAACAGGAGATGAACTGTGAAAGTAGCTTTTGCTACACGGTGTACTTTTGGTCACGTAGGAAACGTGTCAGTGGCGATGGCACACTACTCTGTGAAAAGCCAGTTTCGGTCAGTGTTTTGGGAGAAGGAAGAATCTGCAAGCCAGGTGTGGCGGTGCCCGCCGGTAATCCCGGTACTTGGGAGGACGAGACAGGAAGATCTCGGTTGGCGGTCAACCTCAGCTACTTAGGGAGGTCCTTCACAACACAGGGAGACCCTTTTTCAAACAATAAAAGATAGAAAAGGCTGGGGGTGCAACCCAGAGGTAGAAAGCCCCTGGATTCTGAACATCCCCAGTACCAAAAAAAGTTTGCAAAATAAGAAAAAGAACACTGCTATGCCCTTGAACCTAGCAAACGCTAGCATATACCTGAGTGAATAAGAGGACTGTACCCCATGGTTCATGGGGGGCCGCTTCCTTTTGGGTCTCCATCTTGTCTGCATTCTTTTTCATTCAGTAGATAATTTTGAGTACTTTCTGTATAATAGACACAGTTCTGGACACTAGGACCCTGCACTGATCAAAACAGACAGACAAAAATCTCTCTCTGGCCGGGCGAGGTGACGCACGCTTGTAATCCCAGCATTTGGGAGGCTGAGACAAGAGGATTGCAGTTCCTGGACAGCCTCAGCTACTTAGTGAGGCCCTTTGCAACTCAGTGAGACACTGTTTCAAAATAAAGAATAAAAAATAGGGCTGGGGTGTAGCTGGGAGGTAGAATGCCCCAGGGTTCCATCCCCAGGACTGCAAAACAAAACAAAACAAAACAACTTTGTGTTCATGGACTTTCCATTACATTTGGGGGTGAGGCAGTAAACAGACTGGAAAAGCACCCCTATCTAATGTGTCAGGATGTGCAAAAGTGAAGAAGGGGGAGAACCGCTAGGGCCCAGGGGGCTGCGGTTTAAATGGTGTGGGCTTCAGGGAGCTTGGGATTTGAACAGAGACCCGAGGAGTCCTGGCCTGGGAGATCTTGGGGGAAGTGTCTCAGGTATGCAGAGCTGTCCCTGTGAGGCCTGCAGGGAAGCATGGCCTTGCCGCCCTGGGGCTGCAGGAGATGAGTCAGGAGGGGGGCCGGGAGGGGGACCTGGAGGGAGGCGGCTGGTCACCACCCACCCGTGGGCTCGTGGACTCTGCTCTTTGCTCAGTGGGCAGCGGCCCCTGCGTGACTCTTTGGGAGATAGAGGCATGCAGTCTGCACATTGGTCTGTCCCATTTTTATTTTTTTCCGTTCTAGTTTCTATCCCTTTTTAGAAAAGTGTTTAATCATTTGACACACTATAGTTTTCCAATTGTTTTTTATTCTATTTCTCTACTTATCAAGTTCTGTCCCCAAGTCATCTGTTGTTCCCTGGTTTATAGCTCTTATTGTGAACTCATATCGGCGGGTTTGTTTGCTCGTGGGGCCCGTGTGCTCTAGCTTGGGCAGGATCTTTCCAGAGGGGCCCTGCAGTTCCTCAAGGAGTCCTTGTGCAGACCAGCCAGGGTGCCTCTTTCTTACCTTAGAGCCGTGGAGCCGTGCCGTTCAGTGGGACAGATCTAGACCACGATCCAGGACTGGTGCTGGCCTTAGATTTTAATTTTTCGTTGAAGCATGTCCAAGGATAATAACCCAAACTCTATACATCCCCAGTGTCCCTAACAATAGAGTGGATACATGACGGGATACCCACATGCCACAACTCTACACCAGTAACAAAAAGGATGAACAACAGCTCCGTGCAGCGACGCAGATGGAGCTGAACTTCACGCTGAAGGAATCAATCCAGACCTGGAAGGAGCTGAGCCGGGGTCTTTACAAGGATAGGTTTTTGTGAGGAAGTAGTGACTGGGGCAGCAGAAGTGGGATGTGCAGGGACGAGTGATGTTGTTTCCTTAGACAATAGCATTGGAAGAGAGAACTGAGAAAGTAGAAGGGGCATAATCAAAATAATTCAGGAAAAAAACTCCAGAGAAGAAATGCCGGTGTTTCCTGGTGGGCAGGGCTTGCAGCTAGTGCGCAGCCCAGATGGAGAGAGAAGCGCTCTAGAACACCCCTACACAAAGGGCCCGAGTGCTGACAGTCACATCGCCACAAGTCTGTCGGCAGCCACCCTGCCAGGTGACAGGAGATGCGTTTCCTCACCCGTGTTTCCCTCTACACCCTTCCTCCCGCTCCGGATAGACAAACTGCCATATAAAGAAAGTGCTTCCTCTCATGTCGCTTAGTTTTAAGAGTGCAGAGGTGAATTCCTGGCCAGCTCAGATGCCTGCTGGGCCCTCAGCAGGTATGAGCGAATCATGAAGGTCCTGCAAGATGGAGGCTGTTCCCCCTGGGGGTTCATTCCCCCTCTTTCCTGATCGAACACTGCCAAGGTGGCTTAATACCCTTGAGGGAGCATGGGTGCTGGGGCAGAATCACTAGGCAGCCTTGAAACACAGTCGTAACTGAAGAGGACCCACAACTGAACAATACTACGGGTGAGAGCAGAACTTGTAGAGAAGCGAACCCTAAGTCAAAAAGCTTATCAATAGCTGGACAAACGGAAGACACAAAAGGTAATTTTAAAAAACAGAAATCAGGGCTGAGAATGTAGCTCAGTGGTAAAGTAAGTGCCATTGCAGCGAGAGAGAGAGAGAGAGAGAGAGAGAGAGAGAGAGAGAGAGAGAAAGAGGAGGAGAAAAAAGGAGAGACAGAAGAGAGAGAGAGAGGGAGAGAGACAGATACCATACTGTGACGGAGCGGTATTACAGACACAAGCAGTTAGGCTAGATCAGAGAGAACAAATCATTAAGCTAGAAATACAGCTGCCGAAGGCACCTGCCCAGAACCCTTGGCATCTGTGCACACATTTCTGGAGGGGCGTGCCTAGGAGTTGAAAGCTGAGTCGCGGGGCGTACATGTGCCCAGCTTTAGAGGCTTTTGCCATTTCCCCCGGGGTCAGGAACTTAGCAGCGTAGCTGGGTGGCTCCAGTCGCGTGGTGTGGCTGTGGTCAGCACGCTGGCCATGGCTTCAGCTGCCTGCGGGTGTGTGGAGCCGGCAGAGCCCCTCCGCGGTGGCCCACCCCCATGGTTGTGGGTGGGATGTGCCTTCCTGCCCAGGGAGCTGCTTGAGTATCTCTTGGCAGGGCGCTGGCTTCCGCCACCCCGAAGGACCAAGAATGTTAGCAGTCCTTTTAAAGTGGATGTGTAGTGATGCACTCTCGTGATTTTAGTTTGCAGTTCCTTGATGACTAATCAGATTGAATACCTTTTCATTTTGTTGCTTTATTTAAAAAATATGTTGGCTATCTGACTTTTGGTTGTTAGTAGCTCTTTTTAAATTTCCTGAATATTTGCCGGGCGTGGTGGCACACGCTTGTAATCCCTGCGCTTAGGAGGTTGAGACAGGAGGATCGCACAGGTTCGAAGCCAGCCTCAGCCACTTAGCGAGGCTCTCAGCAACTTAGTGAGACCCTGTTTCCAAATAAAATATAAAATAGGTTTGGGAGTATAGCCCGGAGGTAGAAAGCCTCTGGGTTCCACCCCCAGTACCACACACACAAAAAAAATTTCCTGAATATTTATCTTTCCTGGGATGCAGTTGTGTGTGTGTGTGTGTGTGTGTGTGTGTGTGTGTGTACGTACCAGGGGCATTCTACCTCTGAGCTACACCCCCTGCCCTATTTTTTATTCTTTATTTTGAAAGAGAGTCTCACTGAGTTTCAAAGGGCCTCACTAAATAGCTGAGGCTGTCCTTGAACCCCAATCCTCCTGTCTCAGCCTCCTAAAATGGATGCCGTATTTTTTAATCTTCTCATGATATTAAGGATAGTTTTTCAGTGTCCCAAAAGTTTTCCATTTCTCTGCAGTCTTTTTCTGTTGAGTTCCTTTTTGCCTCCTTGTCGTTGTCATTGTCGTCGTCTTCCTCTTCCTCTCCTCCTCCTCCTCCTCCTCTTCCTCCTCCTTCTCCTCCTTCTCCTTCTCCTTCTCCTTCTCCTTCTCCTTCTCCTTCTCCTTCTCCTTCTCCTTCTCCTCCTTCTCCTTCTCCTCCTTCTCCTTCTCCTTCTCCTTCTCCTTCTTCTTCTTCTTCTTCCTTTTTTTGCAGTACTGGGGATGGAACCCAGGGCACTCTACCTCTGAGCTACACGTACCTCAGCCCGATTTTTTTATTCTTTATTTTGAAACAGAGTCTCACTGAGTTTCAAAGGGCCTCACTAAGTAGCTGAGGCTGGCCACGAACTGTGATCCTCCTGTTTCAGCCTCCCGAATGCGGGGATTACAAGCATGCGCCACCACGCCCGGCTGTTTTCTGTTTTTGATAGAGTTTTCCCAAATGTTCCTGACCCTTGGGCTGTCTGTTTCTACTTAAGATCTAGACCCTGGGCTTCACTGTGGGTCCCTGGCTGGGATGTTTTCCTGGGAATGCCTAGTGTCCGGGCTCCCCCCCACCCCGCCGTCCTGCACCCACGTGGCTGCAGCCCAGAGCCCTGAGTCACATCCTTGAAGAGCTTCTGTGCAGCTTGTCTCCAGCCTCCCTGGCCTGGGTGCAGGTCGCTGAGTGGGCTGAGGGTCCCAGCCCTCTCTAAGCCTAAGCAGGGGCTCCACCCAAGTGTCCTCATTAGCATCCTTGACATGTGGTTGGAAGAGACTTGTTATGAGTACGATACTTAAGTAGCTCAGACAATTCCAAGGACTTAGGAGCTCTGTGCTAGGGCTGGGGCCAAAGACCAAAGACATTTTTCTATTATGCCACAGACAGAGGGCAGCGTGGAGGGAGGGCCATCATGCCTGAGCGCCTCTCATCTGGGCCAAGAAACCCTGGTACTGCTGCAGCCTCTGGGGGTTTGAATGTTAATCTCGATGCCTCTCCTACCCCACTGTTGCGGGCTTCTCATTCACATACTTACTGCTGCACGTCTGTTTTCCAGCTTAGAAAACTTTAAGATCATCACCTCCTCCCCTCCCTCCCTCCCTCCCTCCTCCTCCTCCTCCTCCCTCCTCTCCTCTTCCTCCTCCCCCTCTCCTCCTGCTTCTCCTCCCTTCTCCTCCCCCTCCTCTCCCTCTTCCACCTCCTCCTCCTCCCTACTCTCCTCTTCCTCCTCCCCCCTCTCCTCCTGCTCCTCCTCCCTTCTCCTCCCCCTCCCCCCTCTCCACTCCCCTTCCCCTTCCTTTCCCTCTTCCTCCTCCTCCTCCCTTCTCCCTCCTCCTCCCCCTCCTCTCCCTCTTCCTCCTTCTCCCTCCCCTCTTCCCCTCCTCCCCTCCTCCCTTCTCCCCCTCCTCCTCCCCCTCCTCTCCCTCTCCCTCTCCTTCCTCCTCCTCCCTTCCTCCCCTCCTCCTCCCTCCCCTCCTCCACTCTTCCCCTCCTTCCTCCTCTTCTTCCTTTTCCTCCCTCTCCTCCTCCTCCCCCTCCTCCTTCCTTCTCCTCCCCCTCCTTCCCTCTCTTCCTCCTCCCTCCTCCTCCTCCTTTTCCTCCCTCTCCTCCTCCTCCCTCCTCCTCTTCCCCTCTCCTCCTCCCCCTCCTCCTCCCTCCTCCTCCCTCCTCCTCCCTCCTCCTCCCTCCTCCTTTTCTTCCCTCTCCTCCTTCCTCTTCCTTCCTCCTCCTCCTTTTCCTCCCTCTCCTTCTCCTCCCTCCTCTTCCTTCCTCCTTCTCCTTTTCCTCCCTCCTCCTCCTCCCTCCTCCTCCTTTTCCTCCCTCTCCCTCCTTTCTCCTCCTCCTCCCTCCTACTCCTTCTTCTTCCTCATACTAGAGGTTGACTCAGAAGCATTCTACTTCCAAGCTACTTCCTGACCCTATTTTATTTTTTATTTTGAAACAGAAGTTGCTGAGGGACCTCGCTAAATTATTAAGGCTGACCTCAGACGAGCAATCCTCCTGTCTCAGTCTCTCGAGTACTGGGGTTACAGGTGTGCACCACCACGCTCACTGCATCAGCTTTTCTTTATTTTTTGTGAGTTTATGCCTTTAAAAATATTTTCATTTCGCCGGGCATGGTGGCGCACGCTTGTAATCCCCACGCTTGGGAGGCGGAGACAGGAGGATCGCGCAGGTTCGAAGCCAGCCACGCGCTGGCTTAGGAGACCCCGTTTCCAAAATGAAAATGTAAAAATAGGTCTGGGAGTGTAGCCCCGAGGTGAAAGGGCTTCCAGGAACCCCAGTACCACAAAAAAAAAAAAAAATTCATTTTATTATTTTGAAATAGGATCTCAATGAGTTGCAGAGGGTGCACTATGTAGCTAAGGCTAGCTATGAACCTGCAATCTTCCTGTCTCAGCCTCCCAAGTACTGGGATTACAAGTGTGTGCTACCATGCCCAGCTGAAACCCTGTTTTAAAATAAAGAAAGAGCTGGGCGTGGTGGCACACGCTTGTAATCCCAGTATTCGGGAGGCTGAGACAGGAGGATCCAGGTTCTCGGCCAGTCTCAGCTACTTAGTGAGGCCCTTCACAACTCAGTGAGACCCTGTTTCAAAGTAAAGAATGAAAAATAGGGCTGGGGGGTGTAGCTCGGAGGTAGAATGCCCCTGGGTTCCTTCTCCAGCACCACGCACACACACAAAAGAATTAAAAAATAGGACTCGGGTGTAGAATGGAGGTAGAATGCCCTTGAATTCCATTCCCAGTACCACAAAATAAATAAATTAATTAATTAAATTAAATAAAGGAAAGAAAGAATGGGGGAAGGGAGAGAGAGAGACAAACTACACGTTTACAAACATCTATTTTGTGGGCTAGTTTGGTCGTTTAGGCTTGTTTAAGAGAAGAGATAGTAGATATTCTATGGAATTCTTCCTTAATTTTGTAGCTCTTTGCGTGGGCTGCAAAGCTAACATATGGTTCGAGTTTACCAAGCAGTGTGTTAACAGTCTTGAAAGCGCTGAGGATTGGGCTGTCTGGATGAGAGCCAGTTGGAGAGCGGCGGCAGCAGCTCACCTACAGCCACCTGTGGTCACTTCGAATATCAACCGTTGGAATATTTTAAAGGGAAGTGGGTATTGTGGGCAAAGTTAGCAACGAGTGACAGTTGACTTTCTAAATTACTTGCCCCTCTGGTTTGAACTTGGGCAAAAAAATCAACATAGAAATGGTCATCATAGCTTGAAAGGTGATTGGTATTTTTAATTGAGAAGCAAAAATGATATACCAAGCCGGACATGGTAGTGCACGCTTGTAATCCCCACGCTTGGGAGGCTGAGACAGGAGGATCGCACAGGTTCAAAGCCAGCCTCAGCTGCGGAGTGAGGCTCCTAGCAACTTAGTGAGACCCTGTTTCCATATAAAGTATAAAATAGGTCTGGGAGTATAGCCTGGAGGTAGAAAAGTCCCTGGGTTCCACCCCAGTACCACACACACACACACACACACACACACAAATAGGTCTGGGAGATAGCCCAGAGGTAGAAAAGTCCCTGGGCTCCACCCCCGGTACCACACACAATAAAATGATATTTCCACACTAAAGCTAGAGCCGCCAGGGCCTGCGGATTTGAAACGGTCACACCAGCGTGTTTAGAATCACAGGTTTCAACTAGTAGGCATTTTAGACATCTACTCCTCCTAAATTCTCCTTTGAAAACCTTTGTTAAGTTAGTATGGTTATCTCTGTTTGGCCGGTAAGAAAACTCTGCTTTGTAGAGAGACTAAGCGGTCTGCATAGGAGGAACACATGACTGGCTGACGGGGCCACTGGACTCTGAAAACGGCAGGCTGGAGCGGGGGGCGCTCCCGTCCTTCTGTCCTGTCTGTCCGTTTACAGGGGGGTCACATTTCTGAGTATTGACCATGCCAGATTTTAGCCTTTCCTTCATGGGTAGCTGGGTGGAGTGAGCTCTGTCGCTGCGGGCTGTGGCTGGTGAGCGCGGCTCTCTCTCCCTCCCAGGCGCCCCTCCTCTGCTCCTTCCCCCTCTCAACCCTCCTCTTCTCTGCTCTCCTCCTCCTCTTGACCCCGCCCACCAGAACCTATTGCTTTGGCCAGGCCAACCAGAGGTTAGTAAATAAATGCTCAAATGCGATGGCACACAGCTAAGTCGACTAGTAAGAAATACGTTTCTCAAGATTCTTATTTAAGCTGTAATGCTTGTAATCCCCGTACTTGGGAGGCTGAGACCAGAAGATCTGGGTTCGCAGCCAGCCTCAGTTGCGGAGTGAGGCTCTCCCCTTCCCCTGGACCTCCTCCTCCCCGGCCTCACTGGAGTTTCTCCTGCATAATCCTCAGTCCTCTGGTATCCCAGTTACTCCCTGGCCTCTGTGTAAGGGACACATACGACCCTTCACTTCTTGTGACTGGCTAATGGATTGAAATGTGTGATTTTACAAAATCATTTCCAGGATCTTACCCAGAAACATAAAATCCATTCGTTCTTACATGCTCACGATAGCGCCTTTCTCAACCAAGACGCTGTGGAACTTTGGATTCAGCGCGTGTCCGGGTGGCCGGCTCTGCGTGTCCGACCTCGTGCGAGGTGCTGAGTCAGGCCTGGTGGTCACGCAGCGCTCTGTTCTGCGCTGCCCCGTGTGCCCGCTGAGGCGCTGCTGGTCCTCCCAGTAGCCACCCGAGGCGGGAGTGCCCGTCACCTCTGATGAGGCCCGCTCAGAAGCCGTTTCCACTGAGGGAAGCCACGGTGGCAGAGGATGGCGCACGGGAGGAGGTGGCGCTCCAGCCTTCCTGGCCCTTGACGTGGTCTGAGGAGTGACCGGGAAACGCGGATGCTGTCTCAGTAAAGCTAGCACCTGTGCCTTCGGAGGCAAGGTGGCTCGCCGTGACTCGCCCCTGGGGACTATTGGCTCATGTGCAGGGGACTCAGGCTTTCAGCCAGACTCCGCGCTGTCTGTTCAGGAGAGAGATTGATACACCCTGCTAGAACGAGTGTGTGCGCTCTTGCAAGAAGGTGATATGAAGTCATACGGTCTGCGATTTCATAGTTGAGTGCGAACTGGCCACGAACCTGTGATCCTCCTGTCTCAGCCTCCAAGCACTGGGATTATAAGTGTGTGCCACTATGCCCAGCTTTTTTCTCTTTCTTTCTTTCTTTCTTTCTTTTCTTTTCTTTTCTTTTCTTTTCTTTTCTTTTCTTTTCTTTTTTTTTATACTGGGGATAGAAGCCAAGAGCCTCAGCCCTATTTTATTTAATTAAAAAAAACTTTTTGGGGGGGGTCCTGGGAATATAACTCGGGGACCTTCTACCTCTGGGCTCTGTCTCCAGCTCTATTTCATTCCTTATTTGGAAACAGGGTCTCACTAATTTGCTGAGGCTGGCTTTGAACCTGCGATCCTTCTGTTTCAGCCTCCCAGCTAATGGGATTATAGGTGTGTACCACACTTATGTTTTATATTGAAACAGATTGCTGAAGGTTTCTCTAAATTGCTGAGATGACTTCAAACCTGTAATCCTTCAGTCTCAGCCTCCAAAGCATTAGGATTCTAAGCACGCACCAGCACACCCCCTAGTTGCATAATTCATTACCTGGGGGGGCTGTCCTGTGCACTTGCAGGACCCCTAGCAGCACCCTGGCATCTGCCTTCTAGATCCCATTAGCCCTCCCCCAGTCATGACAACTAAATTGCCTCCCTATTTTGCCAATTAGCACTCGGAGGAGAGCTAGCTCCATCCCGATGGGGTTCGTGGCGTGCATGGTGCGGGGTGGTGAGCAGACCCTTCCAAAGAGTCAGCCTCACGCTCAGGAGCACGGGCCCTCCGGAGCTTGTTGGAATCTCTTGGCCAGGTAGAATATTTCTAGTGGTTGACTGAAATAGCTTCGGTTGAGGCTACTAGTAAAAATCTGTTTCAAAGAAGTTTAGCATCTGTTTTCATTTCTGCTTTTGAGAGTTGCTTTGCTACTCCATTCCTGTATTTTAGCTGTCTTTCTCTTGGGAGCGTGTCAAAATGTCCGGTCCAATAGGAAGCATGCTTTATTCAAACGGGAATGAGAATATTAATAACTGCTAAGATGGGATAGTGGGGACTTTACGGTGAAGGCGGACTCAGGTGGCGGCAGAGTAGATTGTTCAGCAATAAGGGGAACTAGAGTCTGGCTGAATTCAAGATTCACTTCCTGTTCTTGTTTATCATTGGAAAGTTGCACCTTATGAAAGATGTGCGAGATTCAGATCATTGTATTATTCTAAGAAAGAAATTTCAAAATGCTAACCGCGTCTTGGTAACCATAGCAAAGTACACAACACACAAAAATAATCTCGCACCTCTTTTAAGATTTATTTGGTTTGGGGTTTTTTTTTTTTTTGTATTTGTTGTATGTTGAGTTCTGAAGTCCTGTGCAATTCTGTTATCCAGAGTCAAAGGGGGAAAAAGGCCTTTTCCGTTCTGAGAGCACAGGTGTGCCTGCTTTGGCGGGATTGGTAGTTGGAGGAATAGAATGAACTCTGCCTGATTTCAGTAGAAAGGGAATTTATTACTATTATTATTATTATTATTATTATGCGCACTACTGGGGATGAAACCCAGAAGCATTCTACCTCCGAACTACACCATGAGCCCTATTTTTTTAGTCTTTTTATTTATTTATTTATTTATTTATTTATTTATTTTGGTGGTACTGGGGTTCCTGGAAGCCCTTCTACCTCCGGGCTACACTCCCAGACCTATTTTTATATTTTTATTTGGAAACAGGGTCTCCTAAGCCAGCGTGGCTGGCTTCGAACCTGCGCGATCCTCCTGTCTCCGCCTCCCAAGCACGGGGATTACAAGCATGCCCACCACGCCCAGCTTAGTCTTTTTATTTTTGAAACAGGGTTTCTGACTTGCAGAGGGTCACTGTGTAGCTGCGGCTGTCTGCGAAGCGCCATCCTCGGGTCTCAGCCTCCCGAGTGCTGGGATTACAAGTGCGCCCACCACGCCCGGCTGGGAATTTATTATTAAAGCAGCTCAAATACTTGGCTGGGCAGGGAATCAGTCCTTCATGCCACAAAGCTAGTATCAAACTCACAATTCTCTCTCCTCTGAAGTTGGTTAATATTTAGTATTTACTCACAGAAAATAAGGCAAGGGCTTGAGGGCAGCTTGGTCCGTGTCATTTTCAGCGGTCGCCCCAGTGCCTAGGAACGTGCGTAGTTCACATAGTAGGTACATCGTAAGCGTTTGTTGTATAAACAACCAGACCAAGGATGTGTTCATGGACGTCAGTGACGACGTGGACAGACAGGGAGCCAAACCTGTGAAACAGTTTATTATTCCATTTTGAGACTTTTATGACAGAATTTACCCTTTGTCTTAAGAAATTCTAGTGTCTGTTGAATCGCCATTTGTACCCGAGAGCCTTGTTTTCTTGGTGTTCCTGATTAAAATGAATATCCTTCCCAGCCTCCTCTCGCAGGAAGAGGTACCGTGGCGGCTCTCCTCTCTCTGGGAAAGCGGAGGTGCTGGGAACTTGTGGAGTCACTGGGTCGTGCGTGGCCCTTCAGTGGAGAGACTGGATGGAAACTCACGCCCCTCTGACTCTCAGAACACAGTCCCCCAGGCCAGATGTCCTAATGCTACTTATTTATTTATTTATTTATTTATTTATTTATTTATTTATTTATTTATTCGGTACTGGGAATTGAACCTAGAGCCATTCTAAAGCCAAGCAGCACCTCTAGCCCAATTTTATATCTTACTCGGAAACAGGGTCTCACGGAGTTGCCGAGAGCCTTGCTAAGTAGCTGAGTCTGGCTTTGAACGAGCAATCCTCCTGTCTCAGCCTTCCAAGTGCTGGGATTCCAAGTGTGCACCGCAACCAGCTTACTTTCTTTTTTAAGGTTAAAATAATCTGGTTAGTGATTATCTGTTTACAATATGAGAAAGTAATTCAAATAAGTAAATACCACTCGTTTTCAACTGTAGAGATATAGATGCTTGTAAAATAAATTAAGTCTGTTGAGAGGCTGAGGCAGGAAGACTGCAAGTTTGAGAACGGGTTAAGCAGTTTAGTAAGATCCTTGTCTCAAAATAAAATAAAAAAAAACTGCTCAGGAACAGAGCATTTGGCTAGTACTATGCATGTGACCCCGTTTCATTCCTAGAAGTACAAGAAAGAAAAAAATAAAAAGTAAATGTTAGCTGGGCATGGTGGCGCACGCTTGTAATCCTGGGGCTTGGGAGGCTGAGACAGGAGGACCGCGCAGGTTCGAAGCCAGCCTCAGCTACTTAGTGAGGCTCTCAGCAACTTAGTGAAACCCTGTTTCCAAATAAAATATAAAATAGGTCTGGGAGTATAGCCCGGAGGTAGAAGGCCTCTGGATTCCACCCCCAGTACCACACACAAAAGTAAATGTTAGTGTTCAAAACCAACTTTCATGATTATATTCAATTTTTTCTTCTCTAAAATGAGAAGTACAAAATAAACCAACACACTGCAAAGAAAGTTTCAGATAGGGCGCAGAGGGTGTGCCCCTGAGGACTGGCTCTGAGGATGCACTTACCTCCTAAGGACTGGGGTGACGTGTGCCGCCATGCCCGGGTGCTGGAGTATTTTAGAGTCTTAGTAGAACAGGAAGACGGCAACACCAGATGGGCCTGCTGCCCACGCTGCTCATGAGCCGAGGTGAAGGCGCCCAGCACTCTTGCAGAAACTCCCCGACTTCCAGAGTTCTGGACGTGGCTTAGCCTCCACCAGCCACTAGATCTTGCGTGTGGCTTCAGCAGGAGCCCAGGCAGAGCACGCGGAGCCCCGTTTGGCTGGCCTTGGGAGGGCCCAGTCCCAGCAACGCCCTGATCTAGGCCCGCTGCAGCGAGCACTTCGACTCCGACATTGGGGTTTCATGATTTCCCGGCTCCTCAGTGTGGCAGAGAGAGCAGTTCTTAGGTGTTCAAGTGTGGTTCCAGGAGTCTGGCAGGCCGGATTTGATCCTCAGGTCCTTTCATCAATTTCACTTCGAAAGTGAGTATAGGAAGCAGTGAGCGGGGCGTGGTGGCTCAGGCCTGTAATCCTAGTACTGGGGAGGCTGTGACGGGAGGATGGAAGGTTCAAGGACAGCCTCAGCAAGTAGTGCAACTCTCATCAACCGAAAGTAAGGACAGAAGTAGGGCTGGGGTGTAGCTTGGAGGTGGAATGCCCCTGAGTTCAATCCCCAGTACCAAACGAAAAAAGAAAAAAAAAAAACAGAAAAGCAATGTACCCAGAGCTGAGCCACGTGGATTGAACTGGGCATGAGGCTTCACTGTGGACCTTCGTGCTAGGAGGCGCGCGTGTGCTCGAGAAACCTGCTGATCTTCTGTGTGGATTTCTGGTGTATCTTGTTCTTTGTTGGTGACTGTCACCACCAGCCACCTCTTACTAGACCCTATTAGACGTTGTTTGAGATCCCCTCACTGTGACCTTAGATATGGCCACTGTGCGCCATTTTCTAATGGGCCAGGTTGCCACAGTTAACTAATTCAAGATACAAACTAGTAGAGTCTCTTTCTGTCTTTCTCTCCCTCCCCCATCCATCCATCCATCTATCCATCATCTATCCATCCATCCACCATCCATCATCCATCCATCCATCCATCCACCATCCATCATTCATCCATCATCCATCCATCCATCCATCCATCCCTCATTTCTGCTTCTACCCTTGTAACAAGAATATGGGGAGACTAGACTTATTGTTTTAAAATTTTATTAAAGAAAAATATGACCACCACATACTTATTTCACCGTATTAGCTTTTTGTTCACCATACAAATGTCAAATAATTTGGCATGCCTAATGACACACTTTTGCCCAGTTTTCCTTCAGCCATTTGCTTGCTAAATTTCACATGGCCAGGGCTTACAGCCCCCACCCTGAGTCTCCTGGACTTGCCAGTCCCTTTCAGTCCAGGTCCCTGGAGAGACCTGCGTGCACAGTCGCATACAGTGATTCAGGTGGGGCCTGGAAAAGATTGTTGGGACTAGAAACACAGTCTGTTTCCATTTCTTGTCACCCAAGTGCAGGTGTGTGGGTTGTCTTCCTCCTGATAGCTGTTCTTTAAGTAAAACCACTAGCACTCAATCTCATGACCTTTTCCCAGCCTTTGTTCCATTGATGGGGAAATTTGGCAATAATACGCCAAATGCCACTGGCAAATGCTGTGATGATGGTCTTCGGACATAACACATGATAGTACGTGATGATATAATTTTCATTTATCATTTTAAACCCTAATACTGGCAGGAACCCAAGTGGTTTCACTGTGTACGGAAAAAAAAAAGTAAATGTTTTACTCTAGGACTCAGGGAAGAGTGTGGATTGCTGTCCCTCAGCAGAAAGAACACATCAGAATGTTACTTTTTTTAGAGGATTCAACCCTTTTGTAGTCTCATGTGGTTTCATTTTGACACACGCTTCTTGTCTCAAAACCTGCATGGGAAAAGTTTTTCTTACAAGTCACAGAAACCAGAAATAAATGTTCTCACGCTCTGAGAAAATGGGAAAAAAAATAAAAAATACTTTAATTCTCATTTTAGATCCATTGTAGTGAGTGGGAAAGTAACGTGGCCCCTCCCGTTAGCTAGCTGCGTAGACATCTCAACAGCGTTTATAAATGAGAAGCAACACGAGGTCTTCACGGTTTCTGAGGAAGAAAAC
Source organism: Muscardinus avellanarius (assembly GCF_963383645.1). Lineage (NCBI taxonomy): Eukaryota > Metazoa > Chordata > Mammalia > Rodentia > Gliridae > Muscardinus > Muscardinus avellanarius. Next base: position 190,431,353 of record NC_137787.1, read on the forward strand.
TATTGAAAGCAAAAACTAGATTGTGTTCTATATTTCCCATGTGATACCCTCTGGTGTAGTTTCTTCTTTCTAACAACTACGGTTGCAGAGATTTCTCCTAAGTGTGAATATGCAATATCAGAGATAAATAGTGTAATCAGTCACCCATGGAAGAAATCAGAAAAGCTAGTGATATTTCTATTGTCAGCAGAATGAGGAATCGTGATTTAAATGTCATTCCAATTTCCAATTTAATGTGTTTTTTGTGATTAGTATTTTGGTATAAGCCACGTGTTTGTTATATGTTGTTGCCCCACAAATAGTGAAATGGAATAATATAAGCCTCATATCCACCAGACTTTAATAATGCTAAGCACGCCGGGCACAGTGATGCATGCCTGTAATCCTGGTACTTAAGAGGCTGAGACAGGAGGATCGCCGGTTCAAGGCCAGCTCCAGCCATTTAGGGATACTCCTCGTAACTTATCCAGAACGTGTTTCAAAATAAAAGAGCTTGGTGTGTAGCTCAGAGGTAGATGCGCCTGGGTTTGATCCCTAGAACCGATGATGGTGATGAAGAAGAAGATGTAGCCCATATGTGATGACCTACGGTCAACATGGTTTCTGAATATTGGCTGTGCTCAGAGCTCCCCAGACTAGAAAGTAGAAAGTCGGTGGCTCTGGAGTTTATGATTTGGCTGAAGTATACAAGATGAAATAACAGACAGGAGGCTGTACAATGGGTGGCAAAGAGCTAACATATAACACTTGTTTCACTGACGTGAAAACTGAGGTCTGGTACGAGTCAGAGCCTGTGAAGTGTGGACGAAGCTGGTTGGCAGCAGCGAGCGCGGAGCTCAGGTGTCTGGGCCAGCATGGCATTTTTCTTTATTGTAAGATGGTAAACATTCAAGTTCAAGCTCTGTGCCTGGAACAGTAAAAGCCGAATCTGTTGAAGAAAAGAAGCTGGCTAGCTTTGAGTCCTCAGAGAAGAACTGGAGAGGGTACGAATTGGATAAACCATAAGTGGAGGAGGCGGAGTAGTTGAATCAGTGAGGACCAAGCGGTGTCTTATTCTTGGGACCAAGACAAAACTAACCAGACTGACTTGGGGGAGAGAAATTGGCGGGGACATGCGCTTGGTGGGGGCTGCGGGGAATTCCTCTGAGTCCTGGAGTGTGAGAGCAGGACTGAGCAGGCCCTGTCTGCCTGCCAGAACCCTAGCAACTGCGTTTTCTTGTCTTATTCTCTGTGCGCTGGTTTCTTCCTTCCAGGTAGGTTAAATACTGATGATATCAGAACAGGCCCGCTTATGTTACAGTTCCGTCTCTAATTGTGCTTCCTGTGTGAGCCATGGGTAGGAGCTGAGGATCTGTGCTTACTCATCTGGGATCCAGGCTGACAGAGGTCCCACCATCCAGGACGTGGCTGATCACCGCGGCGGGAGGAAGAGCCCTGTGGCTGTCCCTCCCTGCCTGGGAGAGACTGTCACCTTTCCTCCCGATTCAACGAAATACTCATCTCATACGCCCCCTCACCCCACAATTTGGTGAGCAGTATTTCTTCTGAAGCTCTCTGAGGAATATATGATTTTAATTGTTTAAGAGAGAAAATATAGTAAGAGTGCCTGGCCAGATTGGTGTGGGAGCACACACCTGTAATCCTAGTACTTGGGAGGCTGAGAAGACAGGAGGATCACAGGTTCAAGGTCAGCCGAGGCAACTTAGTAAAACCCTGTTTAAAAATAAAAATAAAAGGCTGGGCGTAGTGGTGAGCGCTTGTAACGCTTGTAATCCCAGTGCTTGGGAGGTGGAGACCGGAGGATCACGCTGGTTCGAAGCCAGACTCACTGGCTTAAGAGACCCTGTTTCCAAATAAAAAATATAAAATAGGTCTGGGAGTGTAGCCCGGAGGTAGAAGGGTTTTCAGGAACCCCAGTACCACCAATAAATAAATCAATAAACAAACAAACAAACATAAATAAAAGGGGCTGGGGGTGCAGGGATAGAATGCCTTTGGGTTCAATCTCAAGTACCATTTACACACACACACACACACACACACACACACACGCACGCACAGCCAGGCCCAGTAGCACATATCGTAATATCAGCCACTCTGGGGGCTGAGACAGGAATATTGCAGGTTCAAGGCTAGCCTGGGCAACTTAGACCCTTTCTCAAGGTAAAAAATTAAAAAGATCAGGGATGCAGCGGAATGGTTTCCTCGCATGAGCCCAGGACCTGGCTAAGTTACAGTTTCATCGTCTGTAAAAGCGGGTTCATAAATAAGACCAGCCTCACAGGCTGTTGTGAAGCCTGAATGGGCTTATATGTGTAAAGTGCTCGGAGCTCTGTGCCATGTGATTGTTAGCAAGAGTCATGATTGTTGTTACTAATGTAATCTGTTGGCTTTCTGGACAGCACCCTAGAGGAAGGCCAAGGGTCTGACTACTCAAGGGGCCCAATAGGGACGACATGGTAGTGATTGACATGCATGGCAGCCAGTGGCTGTAGTAGGGTGAGGATACTTTTTTGTTGTTGTTTTTTCTTTTGGGTAGTGGGGATTGAACCACCCAGGGCTTTGAATCTCCAAGCTACACCCCAGTGTTATTTTATTTTTTATTTTGGAATGCTCGCACTAAGTTGCTAGGGGCCTCTCTAAGTTGCTAATCATCCAACCTGTGATCCTCCTGTCTCAGCCTTCCAAGTACTGGGAATACAGACATAGTACCAGGCCCAGCTTAGGGTGATGATATTGGACAGAGAAAAGATGAGCATGAGCAGTCGCCATAGAAGAGAACCCAGAGAAGGATCTGTCCACCAACTAGCTCCAACGGACGGGAAGAGGATGAGCAGGGAGTTTGCAGAGAAATTAAGGGGCCACGCAGGGAGACGCGGAAGCTCAGCTGTGCCGGCGGGGCTGTGTACGCAGCACAGGAGGCCACAGTAAACGGAGGCTGGAGCCCAAGCAAGAGGAGGAGACCGAGCCACTCTTGGTGGGCACAGTTCAGTCGTGGTGACCCCGAGTTGCAGCGCTGGGTTGGAAGGTTTGGGCTTAAATCTGGCTCCACCATGCCCTGGGGCCTTGGCGTCTGGTCTCCTGGGCAGCCTGTGGAGTGAGAATCCCACAGTGCTTAGCTCCTGATTAAGTGAGTTGACACGCACAGTGCTTGGGGGGTGGCGGGTGTACCACCAGGGTCCTCAGGGAAGGAAGCGGGGGTCCCTTCTCAGCGACGGGCAGCAGTGGGGTGAGGCCGCGTGTGCCCTCCCTGGGTTGAAAGAGCGGGTGGGCCTCGAGGTCACTTCTAGTCCACGCGCATTTCAAGTCTCATTCCTCACCTGATTAGTCAATGAGCAAATATTTTTAGCTTTGCAGAGAATAACAAATTACAGTGGGCCTAAAAGTGACCAAAATAGACCACTAATTTAGTCTGATTTCGTGAAGGCTAATTTAGGACCAGTGCTTCCCCTTTTAACATGGTGTGTAGCGCTACCCTTCACTGGTTGGTAGGAGCCACTGCCCTCACCTCTTGAAACGTGAAATTATTTCCAAGTAGAACATGTGTTTGTACCTAGTCTTGTCGTTGACTCGCTGGCTAGTTAGCTCCGTCTTTAAGTCTGTTCGCGTAGCGATGTCTCCTCGGGCACACCTTTGTTGACTGTCTTCAGCTGCACATGCACACGCTTTCACACGTGGGTGGTGTCTTCTTTTCATCTCAATGAGAGACTTAGTGTGTCACAGATACTTCATAAGGCTTTAGAATATTACTAGTAATAGCACAAACGTGCTCCTCCGTTAAATGGCTTTGTGAGAGCTTCGTATGGGCCAAGTGCAGGTCCAGGGCCTGTGTCACAACAGACAAGGTCCTTGTCCTCCCGGAGCCCACAGCCTGGCCAAGTTTACACTCTATTGTTGAGTTATCTGTCCTGTTAAGGACCATATGGTCTTCTGTATACGATGGTACATTAATCCTTTCCATACATTTTCTGGGCCCACATGATTCAGTTCTGTCTTCTTTATGGCTAGGACATGGAGTTACTCCTAATGCTGGCTTGTGTTGACTAGCTGTCATGTGTGTGTGTGTGTGTGTGTGTGTGTGTGTGTGTGTGTGTGTAGTACTGAGGATGGAACCCAGGGGCATTCGACCTCCGAGCTACACCCCAGCCCTATTTTGTTTTTTACTTAGAAACAGGATCTCACTAAGTTGCTGAAGCTGACTTCGAACCTGTGATCCTCCTGCCTCAGCCTCCCAAGTACTGGGATTACAGGAGTGCACCAGGACGCCTGGTGAGTAAATGCACTTAATAGCTTAAAACTGAACAGCTTTGAAGGTTTTAGAGAAATAATCCGAATGTTCTTTTTAGAAGTAAAACTAAGATGATACAGGAGTTACGTGGTTAGCTGCCATCATCACTACCTGCTTTCCAGCTGAGTTTTTCTAGCGGCATGTTGACTCGGACACAGGGTGTCCTGCGTGCCAGTGTGGTTACAACTTACCATAGAGAGACTCTGAAGTTAAGGAAACCTTGTTCTTGGTTTTCCTTAGTTTATTTAAATGTGTTAATATATCACCCAATTCATGTAGAAAATACTTACAGGGTTGTGATTTTTAAACTGTGTGTTAGATATGATATCACCTCTTTTGTCCCATAACAAACAGAGGTTATTCTACCTTGCCCCTGTCCCCCAAGATACCTACTATCGAGGGAACTCATGCCAGAAATAAAAGTCATCCACAGCAGTGGGGTGTGCCACCGCAGCGTGGGGCTGAAGCAGGCAGGGAGGGCTTTGCCAGGGTTGAACCCAGGAGAGCTGTTGTCTGGGTTTGGCTGAACTGTAGACTTTAAAAAAGATTAGTTGGAGATAATTCTAGAGTCTTTCTTTTTGTCAGTATGCCACTGATGACTCATATAATCATTTATATAGATTTGGAGGGAAAAGGTGAAAACAGGAGCATCTCCTCTCCCTTTGCAAAGTGCCATGGGCCTCGGTCCTCTCATATGCGGGCCCACTGGCCCGCGAGTGCCTGGCATCTGCTGGGAGGCAGCCTGCGGATCACATCACACCCAGGGTGGTCTGTGCTCCAGTGTGGCCACAGCCTGCCAGAGGCTCTGCGCAGTGGTTTCTTTTTATTCCTCTGACTCTGTAACTGCCTGAGCGCCCCCTCGCAGAGCGCGTGGGGTGTGCCCTCCACATGGAAAGATACAGGTGGAGCGAAGGAAAGTCCCTGAGACCCCGACCTCTCCCCATGCAGCCTCCCCTGGCTCACACAGTGTGGTGTCTGAAAGGCCAGTGGCTGCCTTTGTCCTGGCTTTAAGGCCAGGCTCTTTGTGAAATTAACAAAATGCAGGTCCTAACATTGTTGCATTAAGCATTAGAATTAATTTCCTTGCAGTACAAAAAGTAAGGCCAATTTTTAAAATATTCCCAGGGTAAAACTTAAGGAATGGCTTATGATGTGGTACTTTATTTCTTTATCTTCCATTATCAAAATTGGTCTCATTGCCAATTGAGACACTGTATTGGGGAAATTTGGGGGGGGGGCAGGTAAAACAAATTTGAGCTGGCAGACGGATTGACTGCATTCAGAAAGGTCATGCTATTCATACTAAGGTATTCATTTGAGCAAGGCTATAGTGTTGTGAAGAATCTGGAGAACTCTTAATTTATAAATTTGGATTTTAATTCCTGCCTTATTTAGGTAAATAGCAACTACCTCCTGTACTGCTCACCCTTACCCCCAAACCTTTCTCATGACCCAAACTACAGAAATACAGATACAAGACGCCAACCTGGGAATAAAAAGAAACAATCCCCTAGAGACCCAAGGGGGCCAGGTCTACATGCAGATCGTTTACTCCCAGGAAGAATTTAGCCTGTGCACCCTTCTCCGGGTGGAACCTCCACGTGAAGTCCTTGTCCTATACCTGGCAGCGGCCCTTAAATACTACGCTGGCCCACTGGAAAAAGCCTGGTACCTTTTTGCGCGGTCACCATTGCCATTTGTAACGTTGTTTCCCAAATCTACCTCTTGCTAATTGTTCCCCCCATGACTTCTGTTGATGGTCGTTAATGGCATCAGGGACATAGTCATCATTTGTAGCATCCTACTCTTTATTCCAAAAGTGGTCTTTGAAACAGTTCTTGTGACTTAGAACAAAACAAAATATTATTGAGAAGATAAAAACAAAACATTATAGAGAAGATAAAAACCTAAAACTGAAGGAAACATGGATTTAAGAAATAATGTTACCAAAAATATGTTACAGTATAAACATTTGTACACTGGCAATATACAGTCTAACCAGTCTTTTCTTTTGCCAAATTATTGGCAGGGAATATCAATGGCTTTTATTAAAGTAAACCTCTTCTTTTGGCCTGGAGAGTTATAAAGATAGCTTCCCTTTGACGCATTACTCCGTTTTACAAATCAGAACTTGCTTATGCTGCTCCCTTGAGCTTGATAGATAACAGTCTCGGTCGGTGTAGCTCTATAATGGTGCCCCTTGGAAGGAATCCTAACGGGAAGCTGAACCATCGCCCCGCTTGTAAAAGAAGTCCCGCAGAGTTCGTCCTGCTGTTCGCTTTGCCGTGGGGAAGACCAGTCCTACTTCCCGTTGGAAGCTTTGGAATGTATCATCGTCTGCGACTCCGTCATTTCACGGGAGTTCTCTTCGGGGGCTGACTTCACGGCACTGGAAATCGATACGCTGACTTGGCGTTTCAGCATCTTCATGACCTTTCTCTTGTACCCTTTACATGCAAAGAAATATATGAAAGGGTCCATGCAGCAGTTGAAGTTCATCAGGCACACGGTGAAGTGCAGAGAAATCTGGAATGAATGTCTTTGGCTGCATTCCAGAAGGTCAGAAAGCTGGAGCTTCTTAATCATGTGCTGAATAATTGCAACGTGGTAAGGTGTGAAACAGACCACAAAGACGACGATGATGAAGATGATGGTGTTGAGGGCCTTCTTGTTGACTCCGGATTTCTCCGTTAGTGGGTTTTGTTTGGCAGTTCTGAAGAGCTTGCAGCAGATCTGCGAGTAGCAGATGAGAATGACCACGAGCGGAAGCACGTACCCCACGAAGCATGCGCCAAGCAGAATCCAGGGCAGAGACTCCGTCTCTTCAAAGTTCGGGTACTCCATGCAAGTGGTCCTTCCCGCCTCCACCTTCGACATCGGGTTGATGAGCAAAGGAAGCGTCTGAGCAAATACAAGGATCCAGACAAAGATGCAGACGCCTTTCGCATACTCAATTCTCTTCATCTTGTTGTAGCGGAGGGGGTGCACCACAGCAAAGAAGCGGTCGATGCTCAGGCAGGTCATAAAGTTCACACCTGCGTAAGTGTTGATGTAGAACACGAGGGCGGTTATCCTGCACAGGGCGTCGCCCACTCTCCAGTCAAAGCCCAGGGCATAGTAGGCTATCCGTGCAGGCAGAGCCGTGGTGAAGAGGATGTCGGAAATCACCAGGTTGGTTGAGTAGAGGGTGGTGGAGTTGATTTTTTTCCTATTTTGGACAATGACAACCAAGGCCAGCAAGTTCCCCACCAGCCCGATGATGAAAACGAGGCTGTAATGCAGAGGCATTAAGATTCTGGCCGTGTGTTGGTGTGCGTAGAGATCGCAGCCATTTCCCAGAGGAGTCGGAGAGGGTGTAGTAAAATTGTTAGCCATTTCTAGATCCAGCCGTGGTGGTGGTCAGGGTCTCTAAAAAAAATCAGGAAGGGTTTGCTTCATGAAAAGTGTATTCAGTCCAAGCAATATGACCTGTCTTTCATATAGCTAGTTTTAAATTTTTCAATATTTATATAGGTTTTTGAAGCCTGTGGCATGTAATATGGTTACATAAATAATAACAGGAAGACCAGAGAATAAGATTTATGTTCTTACTCTCACAATTAGTGGCTTTGGTAAAGCTCTGGCAGAGGAAATCAAACCATCTAAATAGGGCAAATGCGTTTTTGTGATAAGAGGGAATGTACTAACTTTTTAGGCAGAAATTTCCCTTCATTATCTGAATCATTGTCTGGTTAAGAATAAAGTCATGTAAAGCACCCCACATTTTAGATGAGCATTAAATTTTTGCTGTTAAATTGAATTTCAGTTGGACTTTTTATATTATTGTTTTTGCCCAAATGTGTATCACTACCAGGAAATGAAATTAGTCACACATTTATGTAGCGAAATATGAGCTTACCGCAGAATTCTGATTTGTGTTAACCTAAAAAGTATGAGAAATAAGCTTAGGCCTGGGTAGGAACTGAAAGTTAGGTTTTCTTTAAAAGGAGAAGAAGGAGAAGAAGAAGAGACTATAACAGCCAGGATTAAAATGACAAGAAAGAAGTAAAGCAAAGGAGAGAGAAAAAGACTTAAGCTATTTGAAGGAAAAACTTAAAGTGAATTTTAAACTATATAACTCTACAAGTACCGTATGGGTGCTCGTGCTGTATGTACGTTGTAGGCACCAGCCAGCATCACACATGTGCGGTTCTGTGTTCTGCTTTATCTACCAAACATTTTCATGTTAGTGAAGTCTGTATATTTTATATGTCTAGAACCTGTGTAGATATCCGGAATTGCAGCGTGTCAATGCATCATCTCCGCAGTTACTCCCTCAGTGCACATTGGGATTGTTTCCAGTTCTTCTCTTGTTAAAGATAACATCAACACGAATTTCAAGCCTTGACACTGAAATTCAAACTGAAAATTCAAACTCAAATTGAAAACTCCTACAGCAAAACTCCACATAAGAGCGTGAACTTCAAAGGTAGGAAGAGTGGAGCAATAAATCCTGTGTGATTATTTTTGGAAAATGATTTCTCTGATGAGACTGTCTGCATAAATCTCATGTGAAAGTCACCAAAATTAAGGGAAATTTTCACTGCAGCCAGTCATGCTGCTGCTGCATTCTAAAGCAAATGGACTCTTACTCCTCCCCGAAATGAAAGCACGGATGACCACTCTCTGTGTCCTTGCTGGATCAAATGAGTTGGGTCTCTGCTGACATCATTCTGAAACCTTAACACAGGCCTGGCGGTTCTCAAAGGACCGCCCTCCCCGTGTAGCTGTGCAGCGCATGTGGTGTTGACAGGTGAATCCTTACACATGCAAATATGCCCAAGAGCAAAAGAAAACAGAATGGAAATTGAACATTTATTTTCCAAGAGAAGCACTACGAAAAGTGGGGGGGGAAGAGAGGAGACAAGATGGTAAGTAGAAAGCGTAGAATGAGGATAAGAAAGTAGAAATGCGTTCCCCCAAACTTAAATGGATTGGACACGCCTATTAAGAGATAGTATCAGAGTAGCAGTTTGGATTTTTTTTTTTAACCCAGCTGTAGTTTTTTGTTTGTTTAGTTTTTTGCTTAGAAAAGACTATAACTCAAGGTGATTTAGAAAGATTGAAAATAAAGACACGTGAAGCATGCCAGGCAGACCTCAGCCCCTGGGAAAGCGCAGGAGCGGGCTTAGTGTCCGGGAAATGGAACTCCAGGCACGTTCAGTGTTGATAGGAATAGAGATCCTAAGTTAAGAAGGACAGTCTGCAAAGAACATAAAGATAACCGCGAAACTGCGTGTACCGGCAAAATCTGACAGAATTTAAAGGAGAAATTGGCGATCCACAGTCATAATGGAAAGTCTTACACATTTCTTCTAGAATATGCTAGATAGAAAGAGATTAAAGACGTTGAAGATTTACCCAACATGATTTAAAAGCTCTCGGCATTTTTGCAAAAGCCACATGGGCTTGTCTGCAGATCTGACCATGTACGAGGTCATCAGAGGAGACTCAGCTTCTGAAAAATCACTGAGCAGATCACCTTGTCTGACTGTGGGACAATTAAAATAGAAACCAGTGATTAAAACACAAAGAAAAATCTTGGAAAGTAAAAAAATACATTTCCAGGGAACTCTTGGGTTGAAGAAGAAATCCCATGGGGATTTGAAATGCTTAGAACCAAATGACAAAAATAAGGCGTTCAAAACCACGGTGCAGCTGAGGGGTGAACCCAAGATGGAGACCAAGAAAAGATCGAAAATAGTTAAGTTAAATACGCTGCACAGGAAGGGTAGGAAAGAGCTGAGACTGTCCAAGGTTAATAATAGAGACAGTCGTGGAAATTAGTGAAGTGGAAAACAAAGCAAACGGAAGACAGTGGATATGGACTTCATATATTGTGCAGGAAGAAGAAGTGGTTCCTAAATAGGAACTCAGGAAGCGCATTGCGGAGTTGAAATGGAAACACCTGTATCTGTTTATCTGGGAAAGGCTTCCCAGGAAAAGCAACTTTTCAGGAGCAAAGACTGAACACTGGAGAGTCGAACATTCTAGGCAAGGATTGCAGCTGAGGAAGAGATGTCAGTAACGTCTTCTTTTATTGTTATTATTCTAATATCTGTGAAATCCCCACTTATAAAAGTTTTGCAAATGTTTCAAAGCGGGTTTGTTGAAAATGCCTTTAAAGTACACGCCAGGATAAAAACAGAAACGCCTGAGTATGGAGCTGAGAACCCTCTGTATGAGTAACTGTTACTGCAGACATCAGGAAAGTCACATGAGTGCCAGACTCCACGGAGCAAGTGGCATCGTTACCAGCCTGCGCGTGACGCCTGGCCACTTCCCCTAGTGTGCCAGGGCATCTGGGAGAGCCGGAAATGGCAGGGCTTGCAGAACAGTTCAAGTGCAGGGATGTCTTATACACTGTCAATTACAGTGGCAACAACTGCACAGTGCAAATGTCCTCCGTTGGGGGATTGGCCAAGTGTTTTATGGGCTCGCCGTACGGTGGGATGCTATGCGGCCCCTGAAGAAGGTGACAGGGAAGCCTGCATGTCGACACGGAGCTACGTTCAGGAAAGCCACTCACACAGCACACTGCTATGGGAAGCCAAGGAAACTGCCCTCCACCCTCAGGAAGGTCTGCGTGAGCAGTAGGCATGCCAAAAGAGAATGTGCGAGGGATTTGGGGGCTTTATCCATAGGTCTGAATGTTTGATATTGAACATAAATTGATTAAAATGAATAAGTAGGTAAAAATGATTATTTTAGTCTAAGGGAGAAACTTTCCACGTAGCTCTTCTTGGCAAAAGCCACCTGACACTTTTCAAATCTCTTTATAGACATGCATATGTTAACCTGAGTTACAGTAGCCCTTTAACTCAGTCCTGTAGGACGGCCCAGCAAACCTGCGTGCTCAGCACTGCCCTCCCCTCCCTGCTTCCCAGGGGAAGAGCTGAGGGTCCAGGAGCTTCAGGCCAGGTTGGATGTGATGCTCTGTCCTGTCCATTTTAGGGGCAGTTGTTTCATATGGTCTTGAAGATTTTGTGGTTTCAAAATAGACAGCACCGGTACCTTGTGGCCCAGTGTCTCTTGAGCAGAGGGGTGACTGTTCTGAAGGGCAGGGGAAGTTTTGGAGCGGCCTTCCCTTGTGGGGAGCCAGCCCCAAGGGGAGACTGGTGCAGGCCTTGACTGACCATCGTGCCTGAGCTGGCCAGAGAAAACAGGATGTGGACGTGTGGACGGACGAGTCAGATGGTCTAGGCAAAAGACTCCTGGTGGTTTTCAATATGTCTCTTAGTACTGTCTTGAGGGTTGATGGCATAAGGTAACTCTCGTGTGCCCCTTTACTTCTCGCTGTATCTTTATCGTGTTATTAATGCTATCGTGTCTGCCAGTTCTATGATCTCCAGGCTGAGGGGGACCTTTCATGGCCTTGACTGGCCGCCCGTTCTCCGATCAACCCATCCCACCTTACTCACTTTTAGGTACAGCTTTGTACTTCTTGTATGTATCTTAAGAAGTTTACATTTTAATTATCAGGCAGTAGTTTCTGACCTGGTGTGTATGGATGTGTGTGTGTCAGAGGAAGGGGCGGGGCCGAGAGGGAGAAGGGAGAGAGAGAGGGAGAGAGAGAGAGACCCCTGAAAGAAAGCACTGTTCCTTGCTACCATCTTGCACAGGGAAATAATGACAGTGGTATTTGTCCTAAATCTTCTTTGCCTAGAACACTAACACCAATAAGACTTACAGCACAAGCTTGCTCCTGAGATGCCCTGCACGCCCGCACGCCATGGGGCAGGAGTCGGGAGGGCACAAGAGTAACTGGGCCTCATGAACCCTGGATCCTGACTCAGGCCTGCCTGAGCTGGCCAACCACCCCGTTCTTCCCGAAGCCATGTTTGCCATCCACTTGTGTTATTGATAAGCAGAAGAGACCATCCCTATTGTATCTCTGTGCTGCAGAATTTGACCATTTTAACATTTCTGTTATCTCGACACATGCAAAGCCTCAGTAAAATATCTTCCAAAGCATTTTCACCTACATTTTTGGAAGTAGGACTGTGTGTCATTTTCTGTAAAGTTTATTTCACTTTACAGAAATGAAATGGGTTGCTACCATTTCTTAAGATATTATCACCTCGTTTTTGCATAACCGGACATGTTGACATGAACTGACAGGTTTGTTTTTTTTTTTTACTAGCCACACACACACAAAAAAAATACAACCCCCCCAAAAAAAAACCCCTCATTTGTTAGTATTTAAGAAGGTTGGCCAAGTTCTAATGTAATTCATACTCTGGAAGTGTTCACCGTGGGAACCAACTTGAAGGCATCTGTGACTTTCCTTTTTAAAGGATAACAATCTTAATTTACTTCCTTGGGTAACTAAAGTGTTTTCTTAGCTTTTATTTGTGGCAGAAACAGCCACAGCTGCACCATATTCAGAGATTTAGTTCATACTGGAATAATAGCTTTTGTTTTAATAGTCCAGAAATGTCGCCATTACCCCCCAATACTTATTTTAATAAGCATCAATACCTTCAGTAAAGAGAGGCTGAGCTATTAGGAATTTTGTGTAAATTTAGGCTTTAGTGACGACTCATAGCAGTGAGTCAAATGAACATGGTCACTGCACACAGGTGACTTCTCTGTAAGGCCAGGTCTGGCCAAGACCACCCTATACAGAGAGGTGACCTGGCTCCGAGTGTCCACGCCTGGCACGCACCAAAGAGGACGTTCCAGGGCCATGGCTCAACAGTAAAGGGCAGCCACCAAAACGTGGGCCTACAGATACTCACTCTGTGCCTGCTGTTACAGAATGAATGTTGTTTGATCTGATTCACTGATTTCCGGTTTTGGGGGGTGAGGGTACTAGAAGTTGAACCCAGAGGCATTCTACCCCTGAGGCACCCCCAGCCCTGTTTTATTTCTTATTCTGAAACAGGTCTAAGTTGCTGAGGCAGCCCTTGCCCCCCCCTCCCCAGGACTGGGATCACAGGTGTGTGTGCCGCCAGGCCAGGCTCTCTCTCAGCTCTGTGCACACACTGTCCTCTGCCTGTTTTCTTGAGGCGAGGTGAGATTGAGGAAACATTTCTGGAAAGGATGGGGAAGAGAAAAGATCAGTGCTAATTGGAGTTTCAGAGAGATGGTCTTACCAAGGAAAAAGACCAAGACAGCAGCAGAGGCCATTTCTCATTTCTGCTCCCTTGGGGACAAACGTACTTCATGGAGGAAGGAGAGCACCGGTTACTCCTTCCTCTGATCACCCAGTGTTATGAGTGCTTGTCAAACACTTGACTACACTGTCCTGTTCTTGTTCAGCAGCGACTGTGAGTTTGGCCCAGTGTCCCGCAGGCCGCCCAGCACTCAGCCGACCCTTGTTCAACTGAGTCAGCTGAGCAGCCGTCCCTGAGCTGCTGTGTGTGTCATTTGCCTGAGAAAAATGAGCATGCGGAGCTGGGTGTGGTGGCACACACCTGTAACCCCGGTGCTTGGGAGGATGGCAGGCGGGTCGCAGGTTCGAGGACAGCCTCCGCAAGTAGTAAGACTTATCAGCCTACTGAGACACTGTTTCAAAATAAAAATAAAATAGGACTGGGGTTGTCGCTCAGAGGTAGAATGCCCCTGAGTTCAAACCTCAGTTCCAAAAAAAATAATAAAAAAGGAATAAAAGTAAAAAATAAAATAGAGCTGGGGGCCTAGCTTGGAGGTAGAATGCCCGAGCTCAATCCCCAGTACCAAAAACAAACATGAGCAGGTGAGAAGCAGAGGAGCCTGAGGCTGCAGCCTCCTGTCGCTCCACTGGTCAAGTCAGATCGTCCATGGCCACGCGCTGCGAATCGGCTCCTGAGATGGTACCGTAGCCTAGTTAAATAAATCTTCACACACTATTGGCTAAATTGTTTTGCACCGCCCTCCTCAGGTCCCGTATTGACAGCTATGTGTGTGTCCATGGAGCATTTTCTCAGTGCGCCCTGTAACCTTCTAAAAGTCACATGTACCCAGTGGTCACATTGAGAGAGTAGAGATGACCATGCATCTGCGGGGCATCCTCCCCTGCCTTGCGGGTACTCGTCGTCTCTGGCTCGTGGTGTGAGACCAGGGGCCCTCATGGCGGCCTTCCCGGCGTCGTCAGCTCTGTGACACTACTGCTGACCTGTGACCTGGTGTGGCTCAGACTGTCTTTCAGTGGGTCTGCAGGAGGTCACAGACAGGACAAGGCACGGGAATGTTTCCAGCAGTGTCCACCTGGCCACAGTTTCTTTGCGCCCCTTACGGTGCCCTGACCCCTGTGGGCACAGAGTGAGGACAGCACCACAGACCTGCTGCTGGACCCCGGGAGAGTGACAGGTGCCAGCGTATGGGCATTGTGTGGGTCAACACCTGCTTGACGGCTAGGGTTTTATATACACCAGCTATTTCTCTTTCATCTTTCACTATATCTGTGTGTGTGTGTGTGTGTGTGTGTGTGTGTGTGTGTGTGTGTGTTTTGCTAGGATTGAGTCCAGGGGCGTCTATCTCTGAGCTACACCTCAGCCCTAATTTATTTTATTTTTAAACTTTGAAACAGGGTGTCACTAAGTTGCAGAGGGCCTAAGTTGCTGAGGCTGGCTTTGAACCTGCAGTCCTCCTATCTCAGCTTCCCAAGTACTAGGATTATAGGTGTGCACCTTCTTCTGTGGCGTTTGGTGGCTTCAATACTGATGAGGAAGGATGAAGGTTATCAAAGATGAGGGTGACCGAGGCGTAGGGAACTGTAAGGAACCAAGAGTCTCTCTGCAACTCTCACTGCGGTGTGAGCAGGACAGGTGCTCTGTGTTTTCACGTGACATAATTTGTCTTACGCGTAGACTCTATTATGCAAAAGGCTCTTTTTTTGGGGGGGGGGTAGGACTGGAGATTGGACCCAGGCTCTTTGTATTGTGCAGTAAGCTATTTTTTGGGGCAAGGATAGTACTAGACATTGGACCCAGGAGCATTTTACCTCCAAATTATACTTCCAGCCTTTTTAAAATTTGTTTTGAAACAGGGTCTCCCTTAGCTGCCTAGGCTGACCGCAAACCTGCAGTCCTCCTATCTCAGACTCCCAAGCGCTGGGATTACAGTCATGCACCATCAGGCCCAGCTAAAAGATTGTATCTGTGTAATGTTTCTCCTCTGGGTTCAAACTGTTTCTAAAAAAAACATACAGCTTTCCTCCTTGATGCTCAGAGGAGTTTCAGGTTTTATCCTTATAATCTCATGGAAATTGGGCAGGATCATTACAATGTCCTGTTCTATGATTCCACCATTTGCACAGGGTCCCCAGGTGTGGCGTCTGCAGGTGACCTGGGTCCCGTGCTCTCTAGCTGGCCGGCTGCACACTCCGCCTTGCCCCCCCCCGTGTTTGTGTCTCTCCAAGGCTCTGTCTTCTCCCACCATGGTTGCCTGTGCACCCTGCCTTCTCTCTGCAGCTTCCACTGTGTCCTCTGGAGACTCCCTCAAATGGTGCCCGCTGGCCCCCACAGACTGAAAGCTCTGGGTCACAGCTTCCTTCCTGACAGGGAGCTACTCTTCCTCCGGGTGGCCCCCGCCCCTCTTACCATGGCCTGGCTCCAGCTGGAGCCTCCGGGGTCACCTGTCCCCTATACCTGTACCCTGCTGTCCCCCACATCTGCGCCCTGCGGGAGCCCCCAGAGTCACCTGTCCCCCACACCTGCGCCCCGCCACCCTCCCCTCCTTGCCCCTGGGCCACACCTGTGGCTTGAGCTTTCCTTTACGGTTTCCTGGAAGCACTCCTGATTTCCACCCTCCTGCTCCCTGTCCTGCCCGCCCAGTGCCCCCAGGAAGGCAGGTGCCTGCGGGTGCCGTGCCCATGTTGTAGAGGGTTTGTTTTGTTCTGTCTCCCATGAGCCTGTGAAGAACAGTGAGCGGGGACCATGTAGTGCTCGTTTCTTCCGTGTCCAGCTGACCCGACCCTGATAGTCACCGTGCACGCACTAGCTAAGGACGAGCCAAGCCCCAGCTCTCTGGTCCTCACCGAGAGGGCGCTCAGGTGACAGACCGCCCGGGGTGAGTGCTAATGGCCTGTCCTGCTCGGAGCACACTATTCCATGTACTTGCTCAAAAAAAAAAAAAAAAAAAAAAAAAAAGCAAACTTCTACCAGGCCATTTGCAGATGGTGAAACTGAGGCACAGCGACTTGCCAGACACAGCTGCTAAGTGGCAGGGTCCACACCTGGCTCCAGAAATCACAGCCAGGACGTTTTATCCCTGTGTCCCATTTCCAGCATCTGGAGCTGACGTGGGTGAAGAAAAAAACAGGAAGATCTCAAAACCGGGGCCTCAGCAGCACATGCCGCCTGCTCAGGAAACAGCGGGCCAGGCAGGAGGAGGCGTGGGGATTGAAACGGAGGGGCGTCTCAACTTCCGCCTTCTGTGTGTGTGTGGTGCTGGGGATGGAACCCAGGGGTAGGCTACCTTCGGCCCACACCCCCATCCCTATTTATTTTTTATTTGGAAACAGGGTCTAACAGAGTTGCTGAGAGCCTTGCAAGGCTCCTGCCAAGGCTGGCTTTGAACCTGCAGTCCCTTGTCTCAGCCTCTCAAGTCCTAGGATTACAGGTATGTGCCACCATGCCTGCCTAATTTGCAGCATATTTTAAAGAAACTTTTTTTTTTTTTTTTTTTGGTGGTACTGGAGTTCCTGGAAACACTTCTACCTCCAGGCTATACTCCCAGATTTATATATATATATATATATATATATATATATATATATATATATATATATATATATATATATATATATACAGGGTCTCTTAAGCCAGTGTGGCTGGCTTCGAACCTGTACGATCCTCCTGTCTCCGCCTCCCAAGCGCGGGGATTACGAGCATGCGCCACCATGCCCAGCTAAAGTAACAATTTTTAAATGAATTTTATTTTATTAATTTATTGCAGTACTAGGAATTGAACCCAGGGACATTCTACCTCTGAGTTACACCCTCAGCCCTATTTTTTATTCTTTATTTTGAAACAGGGTCTCACTAAGTTGCAGAGGGCCTCACTAAGTAGCTGAGGCTGGCTGTGAACCCATGATCCTCCTGTCTCAGCCTCCCAGATGCTGGGATTACAAGTGTGAGCCAGCACACCGGGCTAGATTGTACTATTTTAATAACAAAATCATTTAGACTTAAATCTCAACTGAAAAATGATAGTGAGTACCTGGCCTAGCTTTTATGGTATCAATTTATTTTTATATTGCTTTTTAGATACAGATATTTGGCAAGATTTTTTAAAAATTATTCTCTTCGGGCTTTCAAGGAAGGCATAAGAATTTCTGTTACCTCCACAGTGTGCAGAGGATTTTCATATAAGTTATCCTGTATGGATGCCCATTATCTGTAGTTACAGACTTCTTAGTAAGCTGCTAGACTGTACGAGGCTAGCAAACACGGCACATCCACCGCATGTCCCCAGTAGGGTCTTTTATCAGCTCCAGGGTTCTGACCCTGGCAGACAGAAATACTGGCATTATTTGCTAATATTTACTTGATACTGCTTTTGTCATGAATTTGTACAGAAATGTGCAAAAGCAAGCCCTGTTTTTTGGCAGTGATACTTCTGGTATGCCGCATGCATTGCTTTCACTCTGCTTAACAATTATAACTGCCAGTATAGCCAGAAGCTCTACACTCTATTAATCATAATTTTTCTTATGATTACTGCAAACCCCTTTATTGGGTGTTGAGCTCCTTTTCACCTGTAAACATCTTAAGGATGGCTTTGTCTTCCATATTTTATCCCATGGATTGCTCCAAACCAGCCTGTAAGTAGCTATCTAGTAAATGGGTAAAATGCATCAACACCTTATAGTGACCCGAATGTTGATTCCACTGAGTGACGAGTCACGGTACTAATAAACTCTCGGAAGCCCGCAGAACGTAGCTTAGGAGAGGAATTATCACCACAGCCACCCATATACACATGAGCGTGTGAGTGGGGGCGTTTTGCGGAGCGCCATGCTTCTGAGACACGTGCTCTGAGCCACTAGAAAGCATGGTTAGGCGTCTCGTCGCCCAGACGCAGACTCTCCTTGTAAAATAGTCCATAAATAAAGATCTTCACATAAGTTCAGGAAAAGTAATTTCCACAGAAACGATAAAAGGCAAGGCAACTTTGCCTGCTGAGTCGCTTCTTGGGTGGCTCAGTGGGCAGAGCGGGGAACTGGAGGCTTTGGTGCCCACTGTGAGAGGCAGCAGTAGAAGGGCTTCGCAGCAGCACCGCTCTGTTTTACCAACGAAGCAACTGAAGCCAGAAATGTTAAGCAGCTTGTAAGAGGCCAGGCGGCTTATGAATAATGGAGCCCAGGACTGAGTCTGACCCTCAGAGCCCCTGCTCTTGTTACATTATATTACTCTGAAAGACACCCCAAAAAGACAAAACCCTCACCCCAAACAGGGAAAGGCAAAACAAAACCCACACCCTTCTTTTTAGGAAGTCTCTTCACAGCTTATATTTTGCCAAGAGTTTCTGCTACCTTCCATTCTCAGCCTAGACATAAATACTGGAAATCACTGCATAGCATTGTTTTGTGATTTCTTTTTAAGGCAAGAAGTTCTAGAAAAAAATACAGAGGCACGTTTAGCGTTGCTCCTCATCAGATCATTGCAAACCAAACAACACATTTGGAATTTATGAATTGTTGCTATCAATGGAACTTTATAAATTTTTCCATAAAGATTTAAGTATCAAAAAATCTTTTGAAAGCAAACTTAAGCCCCCCCCAAAAAGCAATCATAGTTACTGATGGTTTTATCTATACTATTTTTTCACTTATCTAATTAATAATATATCATTAGAATTAAAATATCCAAGTTGACTAAAAGGCAGCGAAGCCCTGACCATTACTCTCTGCTCATGGGAACGTGAGTTGGTAAGATGTTTTTGTAAACCCAAAATACTATTTAGTATCTAAAGCTTTAGAAAATAATATATATTTTTTTGCCCCAGGATTTCCACAATTGGTATTCTGTTCTAAGAAATAATCTTAAGTATAGAAAATATTTTTATGTACATAGATGTGTGGTCACATAGTAAAATGGAATGACTTTTATTTTAAATTGTGCTGAATAGGAGGTATATTGTATATAAAATACATTCCAGTGCAGTAACACTTCATTTGAAATAACCTTGTTCCTTTGCCTTCATATTAAAGTATCCTGAAATACTGGCATTATTTGCTAATATTTACTTGATACTGCCTTTACATGAATTTCTGCAGAAATGTTCAAAAGCAAGCCCTGTTTTTCGGCAGTGATACTTCTGGTACGCCCCATGCATTGCTTTCACTCTGCTTAACAATTATAACTGCCAGTAGCCAGAAGCTCTACACTCTGTTAATCACATAATTTTTCTTATGATGATTGACAGCAGTTATTTTATAGACTCTTTTTTTTACCTTTTGCCTTCAAACAGGCTTTCAAAGTGTGTCTTACAAGAATTGGTTGGAAAGCAAAGTAGCTAGTACTTACCAGGGGCTTGCTCTTCTCCGTGGACTCAGTCAGTATTTGCCCAAACTGAGATGAGTCGGCCTGGCATGTTGCTTTAAGAGAGACCGTGCAGACGTCCTTTTATGGTGGTGTCTTTTTTTTTTTTCCTGTCACCCTGTGACTGAGCATAGTAATGATCAGTTAACTCACATGTGCATTTTTTTTAAGTGGGAAGTGAAATTTTTCTGATTACTGATACTGATTTAAAAAAAAAAAACCAGAACAACTAGCTAAAAGCCCCTTGGAATTTATGAATTGTTACTATCAATGGAACTTTATAAATTTTTCCATAAAGATTTAAGTATCAAAAAATCTTTTGAAAGAACCTTAAGCCCCCCCCCAAAAAAAAAAGAATCATAGTTACTGATGGTTTTCTATCGCGATTCTATGTAAAAGTTGGGGTTTTTAAATGTTTTAAGGAAAAGACAACTCTGACGGTGCTATCTACCTGGAAACTTGGTATCAAAAGTAGTTTACTCAGCCTAAATCTCATGAGCAGGTTATGACGAGGATGCAGGCTTCTGTGGTGCGTGGGCTAGCTGAGGTTTGCAGGCAAGATGCCGGCCGCTGAGCCAGTGCCCGTGTGGAAGGTTGGATCAGCTGCAGCCAGGTGTGTCGGATGGCAGTGACCTATGCTGTTCCACCTGGAGTTTTATTTTTAGTTGACTCAGTTTGAACCAACAGTGGAACATGGCTAGTTAATTAGTGCAACTAATTTGTAGACTGTATTACCAGAAATGTAAGCTCAGAACAAGAGAGGCGATACACACCCTGGCCCAGGACTGCTCTGCCTTTCCCGGGGAGCTGCGTTTTGCAGAGGGCAGAGAGCACTAGACTGTGCCTTCAGCGGGGGAGCCTGCGTAGCTGCTTGGAGGAGAAAAGCTGAGGATGTTTAGGCTTTGCAGGGATATGGCAGTTACACACATATGTTTGGAAACCATCTCATAGAAAGGAGTTTAGATTTATTTTGTCTGTCTTCCTAACGCCAAAGAATAGGAGGGCCAGTAAGAGGAAGTTACTAGAATAGCTTGCAGATGAAAAGATGAAAATCATTCCTGAAAGTTGGGACTTAAAAAAAACTGGCATGTGCTTATTTCTTCCTTAGATGCTTGTATAAACCAGACAGTGATTTTGAAGGATGCTGTAGAGAGATCGGACCATCTAGTAGGAGTTTGTAGCTGTGTGATCCCAGATGCCTTTTTGTTCTGGGATCCTATAAAAGTGAGTGGCTTTTGCCTCTCAGTGGTCATTAAGCCTCTGAGGCTCTACGGTGCTGAGGATCTGCAGAGGAATGTGGTCAAACAGAAGAATGGACAAAGGCTCTGCTCAGCTACCAGGCCTCAACCTTGCTGTCTGTAAGAGAAAGGTATTGATCTAAGTAATACAAGATCATTCCTGGGGAAAATACAGATATCTTATGACCTGGTAGATACACACAACATATTATTTAAGCGCTAGTTCATTTAACACATGGATTGTAGCCAAATGTGGTGGGCACACTTGTGATCCCTTGTACTTGAGAGGCTGAAACAGGAGGATCGCAGGTTTGAGGGCAGCCTGAGCAAGTACTGAGACTCTCATCAACCTAGCAAAAGCCTGTTTCAAGTAAAAATAAAATAGGGCTGGGGGTGTAGCTCAGAGGTAGAATGCCCCTGGGTTCAACTCCCAGTTTCAGAAATACATAAATAGCCGGGCGTGGTGGCGCACGCCTGTAATCCCCGCGCTTGGGAGGAGGAGACAGGAGGATCGCACAGGTTCGAAGCCAGCGCGCTGGCTTAAGAGACCCTGTTTCCAAAAATAAAAAAGTATAAAATAG
Source organism: Muscardinus avellanarius (assembly GCF_963383645.1). Classification (NCBI taxonomy): domain Eukaryota; kingdom Metazoa; phylum Chordata; class Mammalia; order Rodentia; family Gliridae; genus Muscardinus; species Muscardinus avellanarius. Next base: position 190,452,969 of record NC_137787.1, read on the forward strand.
GTCTGGGAGTGTAGCCCGAGGTACAAGGGCTTCCAGGAACCCCAGTACCACCCCCCCAAAAAAGAAAGAAATACATAAACAAACAAACAAACAAATAAATAAAAACATGGGTTGAGGACTCAGGGTGAGGCCCTGGGCCCAATTGCCAACCCCAAAAGCAAAAACAAAACTGCATGGAGTGACACCATTGAGAAATCTTTCAGTTTGTTGAAAGGCCATCCTGGCAGGGCTTACTGCCCTAATTTTGGCAATTATTTTAAAGTAAAATATGGTTATGGAATGACTGAACTGAGGTCGCTGCTTGAGCAGACTGGATCCAGGCGCGCGTTAGCATTGGAGTCTCAGGTATACGACGAGGCGACCTCCCACGCATGCAGTTGGAGTTTCGTGCGAGGTGGTTTCACAGGCTCACAAACCTTGAGGTTGTTGTTGAAAGTGACCGAGATCCCTTAGCTGTGACTCTGCGATCTAGGTGGAGCCAGCGTCCCTCCCATAGAAGAGTGCGTATTTGTGAGCTTAGCTGAGTATTGCCATTTGTTTTTTTACTGTTGAGTACTTTTGTGAGCGTATAGTAGGTGATCAGTAACTACTCATGATATTAACGGAACAGATGCGTTCCATGCCCTTATCTTCTTTATTCTGTACTCCTAGCCTCGTGTGTGCCAGGTAAGACTTCTGGAAGCTAGCTGCTCACAATGTGATAAAGGTCAAACTGAACTCTTGTTGAAAGTGTAAAGAACAGATGTTGCCATAAAATAAGGAAAAGAGAAAGACTGGTCAGTGACTAATAACATCATGGTATTTTGTGAAGTCTGTGTGTATAGAAATAGAAATGGAAAATTTTTTACAAAACAACCCATATAATCCTGGTCTAAAGTGTGTGCTTCTGTATCGTGTCTAATGTGGTCTAGTGTTTAGTCATCATTTAAAATTATACAGTGATTAATAAAGGTAAAGGAATTTCTCAACTTCTTCTGTCGGTGTATAAGATGTAAACTGTGGTCACTGAAATTCCTATTAGTATTTTAGGGGGTTATGTGGAAGCATAACCTCAAACAAGAATTCTGCTTCACACTAATTGAATTATAACATCACTTTTTGTACTTTATTGCTAAATATAAACAGAAGAACTAAGAATCCAGCACCTCAGGAACATGTTTTGCGGGGGGAGCGCACCCTGGCCAACTGGCCAACCAGAGTCGGGCTTTATTATTACTAAGAGACCAGCAGCACATACTGAAGGCAGCTTGTGCTGTATGATTCCACTGTTTAAAGGAAAATTTATTTGTTCTACAAATATTTGTTGAGCATCTACTGTGCACAGCACAGTTTTAGACATAACTAGAACAGTAAACAAGACAGACCAAAATCCCACTCTGCGGGGCTTCCATGCTAGCTGGGGGGAGATGATGAATAAGCCGGTCACTCGGTAGATTAGGTGGTCAGTGTTGGGGGCCAGCGGCTGGTGCTGGCCTGGTGCTCTCTGTGCCAGCCACTGACCTGTTGATAATGCTGCCAGTAATTAATAATGCATGTGTGCGCATGCATGCGTGTGTATTTTGGCTTGGGTTTTATTGTTTCTGTTTTTGCGTGGTACTGGGGATTGAACCCAAGGGTATTCTACCTCTGAGCCATACCCCCAGCCCTATTTTATTTTGAAACAGGGTCTTGAAACTGCAGTCCTCCTGTCTCAGCCTCCCAAATACTGAGATTGTAGCTGTGAGCCACAGTGCCTGGCTGGCTTTTGTTGTTGGTGGTTTTTTGTTTTTGTTTTTTTTGGTTTTGTTTTTTGTTTTGGTGGTACTTGGATTCCTGGAAGCCCTTCTACATCCGGCCTACACTCCCAGACCTATTTTATTTATTTGGAAACAGGGTCTCCTAAGCCAGCGCACGCGACTGGCTTCAAACCTGCGCGATCCTCCTGTCTCCGCCTCCCAAGCGCAGGGTTTACAAGCGTGCGCCACCACGCCCAGCTTGTTGTTGTTTTATTAAACAGGGCCTCACCAAGTAGCTGAGGCTGCCCACAAACCTGCGATCCTCCTGTCTCAGCCTCCCAAGTACTGGGATTACAAATGTGGGCCATCACACCCAGCTTGGCTTTCTTTTTTTTTTTTTTTTGGTGGTACTGGGGTTCCTGGAAGCCCTTCTACCTCCGGGCTACACTCCCATACCTATTTTTACATTTTTACTTGGAAACAGGGTCTCCTAAGCCAGCGCGCATGGCTGGCTTCGAACCTGCGCGATCCTCCTGTCTCTTCCTCCCAAGCGCGGGGATTACAAGCGTGCACCACCACGCCCGGCCTATTGGCTTTCTTTTAATAGTAGAGTTGAGAGTGATTTTTATAACACAGTTTCTATCAGAGGAGAGAAAATGTACAAGAGGGACCTGTGTTTCCATAACAATGTCAGCGAGACATTTTTCTTAAGGTAGTGAAATAATTCTTTGTACTGATTCCATTCCCTAAAAATGGGAAAATACAAAACTAGTTAAGCCAAGTGTTTACTGAAAACTGGGCACAAACGTGTGCCCAAGCCTCTCCACTCATCCCTGTGACCACCTGGCCCTGGTAGGAATGAGTTTGCAGTCCTGGGACGCGTTCCATCCTGGGACGCGTTCCTTAGGTGAGAGACTGCTTCCCGTCGTGGGTCAGATGGAGCTCCTGCACTGAGCAGCCTGCCTTGACATGCTCAGTGCCCAGTTGACCCATCGAGTCACTGGAATGGTGAAACTGACATAGTTTGGGGGGCCAAGAGGGAAACTACGGAAGCCAAGAGGAGTCAGAAAAATCTCCCAGGAAGAGCTGAGCAGGGCCATTGGCCATGAGCTTCAGTGGAAGGCTTGCTCGGCTTGAAAGAATGACCTGTGTCAGTCCCCAGTCAGAGGAGCATGTTGTGTGCGGAGGGCGGCCATGTGCACAGAAGGGAGGCAGGGAGGGAGGGAAGGAGGGAGAGAAGGAGAGAGGGAGCCAGATGCAAGGAGGAGCAAGAAATTGCAGGTCAGGGTAGACACAGCTCAGTGGTAGAACACTTGCCCAGCATGCACGAGGCCCTGGGTTCCACCCCCAGGGCCACCAAAGGAAAGAAGGGAGGGAGGGAGGGAGGGAAGGAAGGAAGAAAGAAGGAAAGGAAGGAGGCAAGACTTGCACTTCTTTGCTCTTTCATGGTAGTGCTTAAATTTCCTCTCTGGATACTGGGAGCCTGTGGTGGAAGGGTCTTAGCAGCAGAGAGCCATGATGAGACACCCGTCTTCTAGCACAGGGCCTGGACCCCCCCAGGGAAACCAACCCCTTGTTGTGAGAAGAGGGTGCTGTTAACAGTGTTAAGGGATGTGTTAGAAACAAGAAGAGCACACATGTGATTTCTGAATCTTTTAAGTTGAAGGCGTCACAGCGAGATTAAGAGCCAGGTTGAGGGGTGGGCAGGCATTGTAAGGGCTCACTTCATTTTCCTAGTTGAAGCCATGGAAGGGGCCGCCATTGTTCAGGGAGAGACTAGAGCAAGAAGAGACTGGCGGGGCCCTGGGCAGGGTAGGAGTGGTCGCAGGTCAGAGTCCGACGGGAGCTTGTAGGCCTGACCAGGACCAGTTCTCATATTTGTTGCGTGTGATCGGTCTCGTCTCTTTTCCTCGGTTTTAAGTCATCCGTGGGAAGAAAATGAAGCAGCCACTTCACGTTTCCTCCCAGTGCCTCCGATTTAGCCAGAAGACCCCAGCCATTTCTTTGCAGCGGCTTTGGGAGGCTCAGGAAGGATAGGACGATTCAAAGGCCCCTAAACTGGATAAGCTCATATAAGTGCACATTATTTTGTATGCAGTACATATTCGGGGACCAATATGTGTGAGGCACAGATTTCAGACTGACGGTGAGCAGCATTGCTTCAGCCTCCATGCGCCGCTGGTGTTTGAACTCAGCGTGTACTACAGTGATCTCTCTTTATTTGTTTGCATAGCTTGGCACCTGTGTTTGCTCTCTTTGTACCATTTTACTGCACCATCCCGAGAGTCCAAGTGGCACAAATTCTGGGCCCGTTGTCCATCACAAACAAGACATTGATTTATATATTGGGACTGCAGGTACAGTATGCATTTTATGTTTACATTCTTTAACCAGATTTTTTTGTCTTTTTCTCATTTGATCTCCTTGAATACAATGGTGTTGGGTTGTTTTTTTTTTCCCCCATAAGTTTGGCTTCATGATCTGTATCAAATGTTCAGAGGAAGTGTTAAGAATGAGAAGATCAAGGCGTAGAAAGTACTTGAATGCTGTCATAGCCTTTATAAATCTGATAAGAGCTTTCACTGTAATTTGTATCAGTGGAAAATATTCTTTAGTTTGTACAATTGTGTGTAAGTGCTTTGTGCAAATTGTGTTTTGAAGTGGAAACAAAGGAGAGAAGTGGCAAACGGAAGATGAGTGTCAAGGTCAATTTATTGAACACAGGGTCACAAATGAGGCTCCCGAGAAGCCCGGCGCACGTTACCCAGCTGAGCTCCGGGCTCTCGAGATCATCACCAGCCTGAGCACGCTGTGTTCACACAGACATGATGGCAGCGTCACCCAAGGCGGCCACGAGAGTGCACATGTCTGACCTAAAGCCTTAAACTTCAGAGGTTATCTTTTTTAAAATTTTTTTTTTCTCAATACTGGGATGGAACCCAGGGCCATTCTACCTTCAAGCTATACCCCCAGCCCTATTTTTTATTCTTCATTTTGAAATAGGGTCTCACTAAGTTGCAGAGGGCCTAAGTAGCTGAGGCTGTCTACAAACAGCGATCCTCCTGTCTCAGCCTCCCAAATGCTGGGATGACAAGCGTGCGCCACTACGACCAGCTAAGAGGCTATCTTTACTGCTGTTCAGTGAGTGCCAGGCCCAGGCCCAGGCCCTGTTCTAGAAGACAGTTTTCTTTTCTTAATATTTTTTCTTTTTTACTGTGTGTGGTCCTGGGGATAGGCATTCCACCTCTGAGCTGCGCCCCCAACCCTATTTAACTTTATATTTTGAAACAGGATCTCACTAAGTTGCTGAGACCTGTGATCCTCCTGTATCAGCCTCAGCATATGGCACCATACCTAGCCTGTTTTTGTTTTGAAACAAGGTCTCACTAGGTTACTGAGAGTCTCTCTAAATTATACTATTACTGTTGTTATTACTATTGTGTAGTAATTTCTGTCTGCACTGTTTGTCAGTCTCCTCTGCCCCCGCAGCCTTTGATGTGAAGTTTTCGTCTACGGCTTCCTGGGCACCATGTGTCCCTTGGCCTTTTGATCCACTCAGTAAAACTCATAACATTCCTTGTCCCGCTCATGTCTAACCGGATGCTGTGTCTGCGCGGTGCGCTCCTCCCTCCCCTTTTAACCTTTGGCATTTCCTCTGCTTCTCCTCTGCTTCCCCGGCCTTATCAATGGCCCATCGGACGGGTGTTTCCTTACCACTCTTACAACCGTTTCTCATCTCTCAGCCCCCGTAATCTGACACTCCCCCCATCCTACCTAATATTCAGATAACCACATAGCTTGTTTTTGCAGTTCACTCCTATGGCTAGGATTTGCCGTAGCACATTTGATTTTTTCAAGTTGCTAGGACATAGGCAGGAAACAGTGGTGGAGGAGCATTCTGGACCTGGCTCGGACACCCAAGTCTTAGTCTAGCATGGCCCTCACTGGCCATGAGGCTTGGGTCAAGTCATGAAACCCCCGTGCGCTTCATGCTGGCCCTGTAGATTCTTCCAACTCCCAAATCATACAGAATTACTGAGGATTAAAGACATTCTTATATTAATTATGGAGTAGAGAGCTGGGCATGGTAACACATGCCATATTCCCAGTACTTGGTAGGCTCAGACAGAAGGATCACAGGCTCCAGGCCAGCCTCGGCAACTTAGCCAGTCCCTCACTAACTTGGTGAGACCCTGTTTTCAAAATAAAAAATAAGGTTAGAGGTACATGCCCCTGGGTACAACCCCCAGTACCAAAAATAATCATTGTTATTTTTATATAGTTTCTATCCCATATCATAGTAATAATAATAATATTATTACTCTGGGGTGGAAATTGGGTGTGACATTACAGAAAGTCCTTGGGACAAGGTGGACTTTGGCTTTGGGACTCAGTGTGGTAGTCAGTTTCTTTGCCACTTATTTTTCCTGGCCCCCATTTCCCCACCTTGAATGTGGGGGTAACACCCCACATTAGGTTATGTTAAGGATTAGAGATCATAGTATAAGGTGTTGAGTGTACTTTCAGCAAGTAAGAACAGCAAAGTCAATTGGTTCTTATTATTAAATAATAATTCGTTTCTGTCGCTTCCCCCATGGGTTTCTCTGACATTGTGCATAGAATATTATTACTTTTTGAGAAAGGTGAAATGAGTAGTATGTTTCGTCTCTTAGCGCAGGGGCTCTAGATGGATACGGAGGGCATCGCACGGCTTCTCAGGCACCGGAGCCTCTGCATTCAGTGACATTTCAGCGGTTGTCATATGTCCCACAGTGCAAGCATCCTCCCTAACCCACTCAAAGGCCAAAGTGAGATGCAGCTCCCGCAGGTGTCAGTTTCTAATACTGTCCTGCTATTTCCAATAACTTTTTGAAACAGGAGTCAAAGCAGGACGACTCATTGGCTCCTTGATAAAATCTCCCTTGGCATGAGTACCATCCCGGGTTCCGTTTGCCTCTGCGTGTCAGCTGCCACCCTCCCTGCCCTAAGCCAGCGCGGCCGACGCGTGCATCCTCTCCTCCTCCCTCCCTGGCCTGCCCATGCCTCTGTGCCATTCTCTCTCCCCGCCACAGCTGCTTGACGCCAGCGACATTTGTTCGATGGATGGATGGATGGATGGATGGATGGATGGATGGATGGATGGATGGATGGCTTTCATCATTATCAGAAGAGCCAGAGTGCTTGCTATGGGCCATGTACCTAGAGGCTGCAGAGCCTGTGATGCCCAGTGCTAGGCCCTGGAGTATGGAGCCAGGGGCGGGACGCAGCATCTCCCTCAAGGGACCCAGTGAGGAAACCCTGCACCCTGCCAGACACAAGCACACACAGTAGGGCGGGGGGTCTTTTTCTCCTGCCAAGATGATGTGCGCGCTCTCCATGGGTATGAGATGTGGCACTGTGCTGAGGAGCCGGTCTGCGGGTCACCCCCACCCCCGTCCTGGGCGGATTACGTAGGGAAACACTCGGTTTTCCTGCAACCAGTCACCTTCACCAATTGCCTCATCGGGTGATGGGGGAGAGGGCAGACCGCAAGCCCTAGAACAGCAGGAGGGCATGCCTAGGTTACTAGTGCTGCTATTATTAGAAGCACCTGTCTACCTGCTCCTCCTCCCTGTTGTGACCAAGACCTTTTATACTGAGTGAGTTTCCAAATTGAAAGTGGCCGCCAGGCTCCTTTCCGGGTGGTGAACCCAGCGCAGCCTGCATGCCTTCTGTCACCGTGCCTGGGCCTCTCCGCCCTTCGTGTCTGTCTGCTTCTGTGTGTCCTGCTCAGCGTGCACAGCGCGGAGGCTTTATCTAGCAGGGTGTCAGCCGTAAACGGTGGCCGGCCCGCCTGCTCCTTCCTCCACTGCAGAAGTCCCACACCCCAGCCGAGCTTTCAGAGTGAGCAAACGCTAGGCCGCAGGTCGTTTCCTTTTTCCAGGGACACTTTGAGATGCCTTATGATGGCGTTTTACCCTGAGCACAGCTCTCAGATAGAAATGATTTGGAAAACAAAGGGAGAGATTTTATGAGGTTTACTTCTAATTACTTTTGTCATTCATTAATTGGTTATTATTGGTTTACTCTTTCTTGGGTGAGTTAGAATGAGATCATCGGCATTTTAAAAAGAGTGCTGTTGGGATTGATCTGGATGCGGGCAGAATGTGCCCATCTAAATTTAGAGAAATGTTAATAGAAATTAAAATGAGAGTGATATTTAAACAGGCATCGTAAGTCATCACGTAACACCACCGATGGGATGCTGGCTGATGCCAATAATTTATTTGTAGCATTTCACTTTAAATCAATTAATGCCCATTTGTAAACAAGAGCATGCTTGAATTTCACTTATTTTTCTCTTCATGGAAATGAGCCAAGTTCAACCGATGCTGAAAGTCTGAGATCTTGGTTAAAATAATAATAATAATTAATAATAATAATAATAATGGGATGGCTTGATGTTTTTTAATTTTCTATTTGCATGTCTATAATATATCAAATATAATTAAAAGTTAAGTGGTCATGACTATAGTTGCATAAAAATAAGTATGTTGTTCCTGGCAGTTGAATTTCATTTTTAGTTTCCCTTTTTTTTTTCTTTTATAGCTTTTCACCTCTGGTCCCTACATCTGGATTGTAGCCATAAGTGGACTTGTAAGTGTGAACCCCCTTCCCCCAGTCCTCTCCTGCAAAACACTAGGAAAATGTGATTGTTAATTATGGGCAGTACTTGATGCAGTCTTTTAACCATGTTGGGTGTGGCTTGATGCTACTGCCTTAGTAGCTAAAAAGGCCAGTTACCTGGGAATATTGAGACAAAGGGGCCAGTTGGTGTCAGTTTTAAAATAAGTTTGATGAAGGCTTTAGCTGAGTTTTTGGTTGGTGTTTCTTTTAAATTACATAAGTAATCTAATAAGTGGGGGGGGGGGACAAGAGAAAATGAAGAAGTTGGACCTACTAAAAATAAGAGTTGTTCTGCTTAGAAGAGACACTGTCTGAGAGGGAGGAGAAACAAGTCAGGCGGGCTGGGACTGCCCAGAGACTCAGGGCTCTGTGGCCAGAGAGGGAGGGAGTGGCCCTGCACTCCAGCCTCGGTCTCTACGCTGGGATTGCCTTCCCTCCCCTGTGCACATGCTGATAACAAGCATTTGCCATAAACTCTTTACGAGGTATTTTCAAAGAAATTTAGAACATGTAGTTGAGTTTTGTTCTTCATGACTTGAATATGAACCTTCAAGATGGGCGTGGTGGCACACACTTGTAATCCCAGTACTTAGGAGGCAGAGACAGGAGGATCGCAGGACAACCTTGGCAGGTAGTGAGACTCTTATCTAACAATATTCTGTTTCAAAATAAAAATAAAATAATCCTGGGGGTGTAGCTTGGAGGTAGAATGTCCTGGTTCAATCCTCAGTACCACACAAAAAAATAACCTCCAATTTATGAAAATAAATTTGTAGCTAGGATATGTAGAGTATAGTTTTTATTTGTTTTTGTTTTGTTTTGTGTGTTTATATATGGTACTGGGGATTGAATCCAGAGGTATTCGACCTCTGTACTATAACCCCAGCCTATTTTATTTTTTGTTTTGAAACAGGATCTCACTAAGTAGCTGAAGCTGGCCTCAAACCTGCCATCTTTCTTTCTATCTCAGCCTCCCAAGTACTGAGATTACAGGCATGCATCACCACCCCTGGCTGGGGAGTATAGTTTTTGTTACGGATTGGGAGAGTATGGTTTGGGGAAACTGTTCCCCGGGAACCCCTGCTAGGGTCCCGGACACACTTGCCCTGAACCCATAACAAAAACCTAAAACGACCAAAAGCGGGGGGAAAATGTGGATTCTTGTCCTAAGCTAAGAATAAATATGCATAGCTTGGACAGTGGCTGAAGATTTAAAGAAGTTTAGAAATACAAAGGATAGGTACAGCTCCATATCAGACTGGCATAGACGAGTGACTCAAATTAGTACGCCGAAGAACTCCAGTTTACTGAGTGTCTTTATTCCGACCAAGTCCTGGCAGGTCCTTTGATCTGTAGATATGCTGGCCCTATCTCTAGCCCAGTTTCTCTGCTGTCTCCAGCCAGATTTGTCCCGGAAAGGGGATGGGGGCTGCCCTTTTGTTTTACCCCCAAGATGTGTTAAATTGTTTCTCCAGGATCTGGGATTTCCTCCCATCCCTGGCTCCAGCTTTCTTCCTTCTCTTTAGAAATGTAAATTACAAGTCCCTCCTTTTTGCTGGCCCTGGCTTTCTTAGTATAAACGATATATTTTTAAAATTGGAAATCTTTCCCAATACTGGTACATTAATACATTTTAAAACCTCTTCACAAGACTAGTACAGTTTTAATTTCTTTCTGGGATAAGACTAAATTACAGGGCAGATTGATAAGAATATGTATCACTTCAAAGGCAAAACACTTGGAAATAGCTGTGCATCGCACTACAGGCCCCTTAAGTCAGTCACTACCATATCCTTGTTTCCTGAGACCGCAACCCACGCCTCGTCCAGTGTGCCCTTCCGGAAGCCTCTCTCCTCTTTCCTTCTTTTAGCTCCGTTGGTCCTTTCATCAAGGACTTGATCCTTCAGCTGATGTGCTTCCAGCCCAAATTCTGGGGATCAAAGTCACTTTGTTTTCCCCACCCTAAATATTTTCACACCTACCCAGGACCATGGAACTCAGCCCCATTGGGGGGCCATCACAGCACCTAAGTCTTGTGGTGGCTTTGAAGCAGGGTCTCATTGAGTTGCAAAGGACCCTCAGTAGGTAGCTGAGGCCGTCAGAGCCTTGTAGCTTTGGGACATCCAGGGATGGTCTGGGGTTCAGTTGTCAGGCGCTCCCCACTGCCAGCTTGATTGACAGTGACTTACCCAGCCTTTGGACGACCATAGCTTTGTAGTGAGAGCTGTACAAGACGTGCCATCTTTTCCATGCTGTAATTCAAGATTACTGTCTTAGTCATGATCTTCAGTCGTTGTTTGTGTATTTTCTTGAAGCATTCACGAATTTTAGAACTACCTTATTGTATGCTATTTCAATGGATTAGTTTACTACTGATTCATTTACTCTTGATATTCATTGTCTTTATTAACTTATGTGACTGGTTTATTTTAAAACATCTCATTTTCTTTCCTTATTCTGTTTTTAGACTCCTGGTTTTAAATTAAGTGCCTGCTGTCCAACCTCAGAAAGTTTCATTTTGTGACATTCAGTGCTCTAGAATTGGAAGTTGTATTTTTCATCTCTTTGTAGTCTTTTTAGATTGTAAAATGTGTGTATTGTGATCGCACTGTTTCTTAGCGCACATCTTTAACAGGTAGTGAGGTGCCTGTTTTCACGTATTAAAAGGAATCTGAAGATTAATGAATTTTTTAAATAAAATCCTTCCTTTCACAAAGGTAAATAGACTTGCACTGTGGTTGGAATATAATGCCAAGATGAGTTAACATTTGAAAGGATCTCACTAACAAACACTTCTGACCCAATGGAATTTTCACCTTGTACAGTAGCTAACTCAAAGTTATTGGGTCCTATTATGATCAAAAACATGTTCGTGTTAACCGTGTTCTTTATTATTATCCCACCATAATTGGTGGCGTATTTGAGATGATTGATAGCAATGCCAATCACCTCTCTCCTTAGGCTATCCTGTGAATGCTAGTGTTTGTTTTGAAATTAATGCATATTTTTATTCTGGCTTTCTCCAGAAAATCCATTTTTGTTATGAAATATTTCATGGAGTATGGTATACTTAACGTCAGGATGATTATAAAGGAGGATATTAGAGTTGCCTGGGAAAGTCTGGCTCGTCCAGCCCTGGCTACAGGAACCCCAGTCTGAGATTCACAGAACCGCAATTGGCTTGTTCCAGGTATCTCCGCTTAACTCGGCTTCTCTTCCCATGGCGATAACTGACTTCCCCTTTTTATTTTGATCTTTACTAGAAGTAAAATACTAAAAACTGAAGTCCATACTACCATAAAGAAATACACAGAGATGGTGTTCAGTGTTGGGGAATGTTAGAACACCTATTGATGAAAGCATTGAAACCAGCCGTTCTCGTAACACACTGGGTGTTATGGAAGTGATTTGTTCACTCTGGCAATGAATGTGTGTTTTTTGGTTATGTGGTTTGTTTGTGGTATTAGGGATGGAATCCAGGGGCATTCTGCCTCTGAGCTACACCCCAGCCCCATTTTATTTTTTATTTGGAAACAAAGTCTTGCTTAGTTGCTGAGGCTGGCTTCAAATCTGCAATCTTCCTGGCTCAGCCTCCCAAGGACTGGGATTACAGGGGTGCAACACCGTGCCCAGCTTACTGTGTTTAAGAGAAAGAGCATTTTTTAAAACAGTACGTGTGCAAAACATAAGCCATTTGTTAGATCTTAGGTCATAGAAACCAAAAACATTTACTTCTGCTTCTCTGGAAAGCTGCCAGTTTTGGATTGAGTTTATTTTGTTTAGTAATTATGGTTGATTGCTTTGGGCTAGGCTAGTTTTTCTTTCTCCTGTGACATTCATTCTTGTGTAATTAGACATCTCTGAATATTTAACTTTAAAATTTCCCAGCAGTGAAAAAAGGGATTTGGCCGGGCGTGGTGGCGCACGCTTGTCATCCCCGTGCTTAGGAGGCGGAGACAGGAGGATCGCGCAGGTTCAAAGCCAGCTGCGCTGGCTTAAGAGACCCTGTTTACAAATAAAAAAGTATAAAAATAAGTCTGGGAGTGTAACCCGGAGGTAGAAGGGCTTCCAGGAACCCCAGTACCACCAAAAAAAAAAGGGGGATTTGAAACTGGGTGTGGGTGTGCACGCTTATAATTTGGGAGGCTGAGACCGGAGGATCTAGGTTCTTGGCCAGCCTCAGCTACCTAAGTGAGGCCTCTTGCACTCAGTGAGCCCCTGTTTCAAAATAAAGAATAAAAAATAGGGCTGGGCTCGGAGGTAGAATTCCCCTGGGTTCCCCCCAGTACCGCAAAAAGAGGGGAGGGGATTTGATTACTTCAGTGTAGCTGGGTGCAGTGGCGCACGCTTGTAATCCCAGTTCTGGGGAGGCTGAGACAGGAGGAGCGCAGGTTCAAAACTAGCCTCAGCAATTTAGCATGGCCCTCAGCAACTTAGTGAGACCCCATTTCAAAATCAAAACCAAAATAGGGCAGGGGGTGTAGCTCAGAGGTAGAACGCCCCTGGGTTCCATCCCCAGCACCACCACCACCAAAACAAAAAAACAAACAAACAAAAAAACTACATCAAACAGTATTTTACTTAGTAGAAACCACTTGTCTTCATTGGTGTCACAGACAAATATGAGGACTACATTATTTCCTTGGGTGGAGAAGAGCAGGCTTAGCTTCCAGGGCCGCAGGAAGGTGGTGTGCCTGGGCTGGCGCTCACTCTTCACTTCTGTTCTGTGATCCCTGGGCGACTGCACCTGCTGCCTAGGAAACATGGGCGTGCCCTGGCGCTTCCTAATGGCCCCCAGAGTGTGCACATTGTCTATTGTTACGTGGTTCTCCGTGTCAACACTTACTGTTCTCAATATGGCAGCTTTCATGAAAGGCTGCCAAACTGGGACTCGAGAGCCAGGCCGTGGAGGCCGAGTGGAGTATCTCAGTGAGCACAGGGCCGCACCTTGGAGTGAGATGCCTGTCTCCATCCTCTCACACCGTTGTCTCCATCGCTTCTTCCAAGTGTCGGTAGTGAAAGACCTTCCACAAAGTGAGATCTCTCTATCTATCCTCAATTCCACTGGTCTTGTTACACACAGTTTCTTTAAGGAATTAAAGAAAGCTCCGCTCACTTATTGAACTTAAAAGTTACTTTTGCGGTTCTGCTGGGAGCCTTGGAGACGTCTAGATCCTGGCACTTCTTCATTTTCAGAAGTTTGTGAATCATAGTAATGAGTCATTACCACTGGGATGGGTTCTGATGTGCCCAAAACTGAGGCCTTGCGCCTTACCAGAGTCTGGTGTGATTCAAATAGAAAGGGCTGCTCCGGCTGGTTTTCTCTGTTTTACATTGCAGCTATTCTTCAGTATTTGGTCCTATTTCAAGCTACTGAAGATCAAATTACATCCAGGCATGAGGGTACATTCCTGTAATTCCAGTTTTGGGGAGTCTGAGGTAGGGGGATTGTAGGTTTGAGGACAGTCTCTTAACAACTAACTTAGAAATAACCCTTGGCAACCTAGCAACGCCCTATTTCAAAACAAAAAATCAAAAGGGCTGGGGGGGATACCTCAGAGGTAGAATGCCCTGGGTTCAGGGAGCGTGCGCGCGCACACACACACACACACACACACACACACACACACACACACACGAGCAAGTGACCAGGTAGACCTATGCTCTGTTCCAGGCGCTCTGCTCCAACACGTCCTTTATTGTACCCACTTTCTACTTTTGTTACTTGTTCTACACAATACACTAGACTTTGATTATCTTGTGATCAGGCAGCCTCAGTGTGGAAAAAAATCTGTTCCACCCAATCATTAGATTAGAAATGTAGATGGACAGATTATTGAGAGTTTTGAATGTGGTCTGAGTTTGGATTGCTCTCTGCAGGCTGTGGAGAGCTTTAAAGTTTTTCACACACCTCAGATGGTGCGAGATTAAAGAAGGCTTGCAGGGTCGTAAATGACAGGGAAGGGAAGGTGCTATCTGGAAGGAGTCAGGATGGCTTCTTTGTGGACTGTGATTTACCTTTGTTTCTCCTCTCCAGAGTAGTTTTAAAGACAAAAAATAAATAAAACATTGTCTTATAACAATACCTGTGAAAGATGGAAATAGCGCAATTTACTATGGTGATGTCAGCTTCCTTTGGAGTGAGCTGTGGGGCCCTGGCCTGCTTCCTGGGTGGTGAGAATGGTGTCCAGGCCCTTGACTTCTGCTGTGCTTGTCTCCCTCCTCCTCCTCCTCTTCCTCCTCCTCCTCATCATCATCATCATTATTTGTGTGTGTGTGTGTGTGTGTGTGTGTGTGTGTGTGTGGTACTGGGGATGGAACCCAGGGGCATTCTACCTCCGAGCTACATCCTCAGCCCTATTTTTTATTCTTTATCTTGAAACAGGGTCTTACTGAGTTGTGAAGGGCCTCACTAAGTAGCTGAGGCTGGCTGCGAACCACGATCCTCTTGCCCCAGCCTCCCGAATGCTGGGATGACAAGCATGCGCCACCCCGCCCAGCTTTGTCATCATTATTTATACCTTTTTCCCCTGAATGTCTTCTTCAGATTGACCAAACAGGGTCGCAGAGCAGCAAGGCAGATAACTCCTCTGATGCTCACGGCCTTCAGATAAACTTTAAGGACTTAGATTATTTTCCAGCAGAAGGCAGGCAGTGAGAGAAATCCAGAGCAGCAGCGCTGTGAGGCTGCTTGGGCTGGTGAAGGAGGCCAGGCGTGGCAGTTGAAGATGGCGTCCCTGGGAAGCATTCGTCCTCGGAGCGCTTTTACCCTTGTGTACCCAGAGCAGCAGTTGTGCCTCCAGCACTGAACGGAGTGCTCGTCGTCCCTGCACACTTGTCCTGCACACGCATCACACACTTGGCCTCGCCTCCTCCCTCCCTCCTGCCCTTCCGCTCTCTGGCCGCAGGTCATCTGGACGGCTCGAAGTCATCCGCCCTCCTGTGGCATCCGGGTCCAATGGCTGGGGCCTCACTGAGCAGGTGTTGCCCAGGGAGGTGCCGAGGAGTAGACATGTAAGTTTTAGCTCAGTGCAGTATAAATGGAATTACACAGATGTCTGGATTAAGCCGGAAGACAGAGTGCCTTATAAACGATCGCTCTTAAACTTTTATTTCTGCAATTGGTCTCAGAGCTATAGGCCACAGCCCGGGCTCCCTTCAAAGCCCTTGCAAAGCATGGCACCGCCTGTGCGCCCCGGGTGCCACACACTCCAGCAACACCGGGCACGCCACTCTTCCCAGACACCTCATCCTATCCAAATTCAAATATTATCTGTTCAGGTGTTTTTGTTTGTTCAGACTTCTCTGTGTAAAGTATCTTCAGCCCCTCTCACTGGGCCGTCCCCACGGGCCTCCATGTGTCTTGTTAGCGGGCGCTTAGACTGTTTCAGTGTGGTGCTGTGGAGGGCGGTAAACGTTGGAGTACATGCGTCTCTCCAAGACTCCGATTGAAGTGCTCCGGGGTGTAGAGCCAAACTGGGATGGCTGGGCTTCTCTTTTTAGGACCCACATACTGCCTGCCTGTCTGCCTTCTTTTCTGTACTGAGGATTGAACTCAGGGGCATTCTACCTCTCAGCTAGATCCCCAACCCTTTTTATTTTTTATTTTGAAATAAGCCTTGCTAAGTAGCCGATATAGCAATTATATTATGCTTTATGATTCCCAGGTCCTAGCATAATACCTGGCATTTGGTAGACATCCTATGAATGTTGAGTTTTAAATGTTGATATAATCAAAAGAAAACTGTCTGTGTTCTAAAGCACTGTCCTACTGTGTGTTTGTTGGGGTGCAGTCTCCTGTATTCTGCCTCATTGGGCTGCTGGTTGCCTCTGAGATGGCCAAGTACCTGGGCTTCTCTGGTTAGAATTGGGGGCGCTGGGGTTCAGGTTGCAGGATGGATGAATGGCAGAGCTGGAGCAGAGGGTCCAGTTCCTGTCCAGCAGGCCCAATGCCTTCCACCACACAACTTAAGGCGTTTATCCACGTCCATTCCAAGCATAGGATACTCACAAAGCTGTCCTGAGGTCCTGCCTGAAGCACACCAGGATGAGCCTGCATTCATTATCCACAGAGACACACACTGCTAGAGGGCCACCTTGCATACAAAGTGTTAAAGTGTCCAGCTGGGCGTGGTGGTGCACGCTTGTAATCCCAGTACTTGGGAGGCTGAGACAGACGATCACAGGTTCGCAGCCAGACTCAGCTACTTAGTGGAGCCCGCCTCAACTTAGTGAGGAGACCCTGTTTCAAAATAAAGAATAAAAAATAGGGCTGAGGGTATAGCTTGGAGGTAGAATGCCCCTGAGTTCAATCCCCAATACTGGGGGGAAAAAAAAAAAAAGATTAAGTGTCCAGAACCTCTGAAAGACAGAATCAACAGCAGTTTTCTGCAGCCTTCCCTAGGAATTCCCTGGGCGGACCAGTCTCCAGGAAAACTTGATCTCTTTGGCAGCCTCTTCTCCATACAAAGAATTTGGCCTTGGGCCACACTTTCTCTTCAAAGATCATTGAGATATTTGAGTCTCTCCCTATGCGGGGCTAATTATGCAGCTCAAACCTCCTCAACAAACTTACTGCCCTGCACTATGAATCTGAAGTGAAGAATGGCTTAAAGAAAACTTAAAGGCTAATTAAAATCTATTAGGCTGGTTTAGTAGTGCTGCTAGTGAACAGTTTAAAAAATGGAGATAAGAGGGTACCAAGAAGCTACCATAGCTGTAGAGATGGCTGGTAGATATCACGTCATTTACAGCCCAGAGCGTTTCCCATCAAGAGACTGAAAGTCTTGAATCAACTTTGATTATCTCTTCAAACTGCTGGGTTTTGTTGAAGAGTCCAGTGTCTTCTTTAGGGCTGGTTGTATTGATATCTCTCTTCTGTCTTAGTGGTAGCCTCTGCAAAAGGACTGTGGTAAAACAAGTGCATATTGTTTTTAAGTGTGTGTGTGTGTGTGTGTGTGTGTGTGTGTGTGTGTGTGTGTTATTGGGAATTGAACCCAAAGGCATTCTACCTCTAAGTTACACCCTCAGCCCTATTTTATTCTTTATTTTATTGTATTTATTTATTTTTTGGTGGTACTGGGAATGGAACCCAGGGGCCTTCTACCTCTGGGCTACACTCCCAGATCTGTTGTATATTTTATTTGGAAACAGGGTCTCTTAAACCAGTTGAGGCTGGCTTCGAACCTGCGCGATCCTCCTGTCTCAGCCTCCCAAGCGCTGGGATTACAAGCGTGCACCACCACGCCCGGCTATTTTATTCTTTATTTTAAAACAGGGTCTTGCCAAGTTGCTGAGACTGGCCTCAGACCTTCATTCCTCCTGTCTCAGTCTCCCAAGTATTGGGGTTACAGGTGAGCACTACCAAGCCTGGTTAATCTATTATTTTTTTAAAAAAAAAAAAAGCTTATTAACATTAGTTTTTCAGGTAGAAACATTTTCTAGATATCAGTAGTTTTATATTGTTAAAAGATTTTTTTGTTCTGCAAAGATCCTATGCCTTTTATGAAACTTGAAAACTTGTATTTCTATAAATGTCTAGGTCTTTCTACATCTGCACATTTACTTTTTTGAATTTTTTTTCCTTTTTGTCTATTAGGATATCACTTCATGCAGTAGAATTTACAAGTTTGTAAGTATACAGTTTTTCCAGATGGAAAGCAGTCCCCTCAACCCTGCAAAGTTCCTATATGTCCCATTGACCTCTCTCCCCACATCCCACTCCCAGACCCCCCAGGTACATGCAGATCTTTATGTCATCTTAGTTTTGCCTTTTCTAGAAGTTCACACCTTTGCAATTGTGTAGTGTGAAGTCCTTAGCTTAGCATGATATGTTTTGTATTTGGTATTCTCGATTTGGGGGCTTTTTTCTGTTGCCCAGGCCGGCTTTTGTTTCCTGGGCACAAGTGATCCTCCCACTCACGTCTCCTACATCACTGGACCCCAGGTGTGGATCCCCTCACCCAACAAACATGATGTGCATGGGAGCCGCCTGTATTTCATTGATGTTTTGCTCATGATCATAAGTGTTCACATGTGGTATGCGTGCACCGCAGTTGCTGTGTACGCATCACCAGCTGCTGCACACTTGGGCTGCCCTCAGGTTTGGGTGCTTGCTTATAGCGCACTGTGAACATCTGCGTATGTGTATGTATGATCATGCGTTTTCACTGCTCTAGGACTGGAATTGCTGGTTCATGTGGTAATATGTATTTAACGTTAGAAGGCCTATTATAGTATGTTACAGAGTGGCTGTACCTCTTTCATTGCGACCATTACTATATGAGAGTTCCAGTTGTTCCACGTCCTTGTCGGCACTTGATACTTTGAACCATTGGAGCGTTAGCCACTCTTGTGTGTAGTGGTATCTTGTGATTCTAATTTGCATTTTTCTAATGCCTAGCGATGGTAGGGACCTTCCCGTGTGCGTAGTGGTCACCGGCACAGCTCTGCTCTGGAGGAATGTCTATTCAGATCTTTTGCCCGTTTTTCCCATTTGATTAGTTCTCATCTAATTGAGTTAAAAGAAAACTTCATGTACTCTGGACATAAGTCCTTTGTTGGACGTGTTTCATAAAAATTTTACCCTAATCCATGGCTTGTTTCTCTGTATCTTTAACTGTGTCTTTCAAAGAGAAAAAATTTTAAATCTTGACTAATTTATTCGTCAAGATCATGTTACCCATGATCAAAAGTTTGTATTTTGATGTCCTATTTTAAAAGTTTTTGGTAGTCCACTGTCACAGAAATTTTCTCTACATTTTCTTCTAGATTTAGTCGTTTTGTTGTTATATTCTGTAATAATGTTTGATTGCGATTCTTATAAAGAGTTGAGTTGTGGATTATTTAGGGTTTTTTTTTTACCTGTGTGACCGTGTCATCAGGAAATCTTTTATTAAATGTACTTTGCTTCTTCCATCCCGATCTGTACCTTTTCTTTTTCTCACCTTACTACACTAGTTAAGACATCTCGTGCAGTGTTGAATAAAAGCCTAGAATGGATATCCTTGCTTGTTCCTGAACCGAGAATAAAACCTTTGAATTCTTCACCATTAACTTTACAACTGTAAATGCACAAATCGCTATATCTTCATTTACATTTAGTTTACTTTTAATCTTATATAAGAAACAAGTTTCAACATAAGCCCATTTCTTCTTAAATCTTAACTTAGTCCAGTGGCCACTCCTAAGTGCAGAGGACAGCCTCCTTTGGATTGGACTAAGTTCTGGCACCTGACCCGCAGACTGTCAACAGACACTCTGGTAGAACCTCTGAAAGGCTCCTTAGAATCACCTTTTGTCTTTTTTCTCTTTCCTTACCTTCTTCTTCCCACTCCCTGGTATTCAGTTAAGATAGTTGGAGGTTTGTGTTTTGTTTTAGGAAGAAATAAAATCTCCTAAATTAATCACTGTTGTTTAAGAGTTTCTACCTTGTACAGTTGACCTAATCCTCCTGATACTTAGCTGAGTGAAAAAGAAAGCTTAGAGCATCTTTCTGAGACAGTTTGCTAGAAACTAAAAATCTGTGAAACCAATCTAATGCTGTCCCTGTTTCGATTCAGATCCCCAAGAGCCAAGAGGATATGCGGAGTTTTAACTTGATACCTGAAACCTCTCAGCTGCTGTCATTCCTGTTCCCTCATGAAAGACGTGGGAGGCCTGTAGCGACCTCCGTCTGAGTGATTTTTGCACTTGAGGAACATTATAACAAGATTCATACTATAAAAGCCAAACCACATGGTTCTGTAGGTCATGAAAAGTATGATCCTTTCAAAATTAATCACAAATGACAGAAATAACTTTGGCCATCCCTAATTTGCATATGCATTCTTTGGGTGACAAATTAAGGACTTTCCAAAGTTCCTTCTTTCTTTTAGTGTCTTCAGAACAGGAGAAGTGCTCAGAAAATACAGGGTCTATTATGGCAGGGAATTTTCTCTTTCCCCTTTACTGTGTCCCAATGTTTTGAACACAGCTGGCACACAGTAATGCTCAGTAAATATTCGCTGAAGGAATAAAGGAGACCAGTGGGTCTTTCCTAGGGCCTTGAGCTCACACGAGTCTGTCTGCTAGAGCCCAGACAGAGGCAACATCATTCTCCCAGGAAAGCAACCCTTGTTTGTCCAGTTGGCCATTCAGTGTTGGGGTGTGTGTGTGTGTGTGTGTGTGTGTGTGTCACAGAGATACTAGGGATTAAGCCCAGGAGCATTCTACCTCTGAGCTACACCCCCAGCCCTGATATATATATATATATATATATATATATATATATATATATATATATATATATATATTATAGTATTTTTTTAATAGGATCTTATTAAGTTGCTGAGGCTGGCCTCCACCCTGCGCTCCTCTTATCTCAGCCTCCCGAGTACGGGGATTACGGCATGCGCCATCTGGCCTAACATAGGTTTCTGGCCCTGTGGACATTGAAGAGCCCACAGGGGCTTCATCTGCACGGCTGCCTGGTGGACTTGGTCCAGCCACGGTTGGCTGGAGAAGGGTGTCAACACCTGGGTGCCGTCGCCGGGTCCTGGTTTCTCACCTCTGCCTGCGGTGGCATCAGGCTCACACTGAAACAAGCCAGAGGACCACGGAGGCTGACTCTGTAATGAAGTCTTCACGTACTTTCCACCCAGCAGATTAAAATCCTCATTGGCCTAGTAAGCCTCATTTCATCACTCTCTTTCTGAAAGTATTAATCATCTGAAACACGATGCCCATGGCTTTTAGTGCTTGAAAAAAATGATTTTCTCTTTTGCATTCTCATAATATGAGGGAATAGTTTCCACCGTTGGCATTTGGGATGTGCCCGCCTCTAACCCAGGGCCTCAGCCTGGCGCTTTGGCCCACGCTTTCTGCAGGATGTGGGCCCGATGTTCTCTGCTGCCTGACCTCTGTCCCTTTTGCCAACCAAGGTTCCTGATTCCCGTGTGCTCGGATCCCAGCTCTGACCGGCCGTCCAGACAGGCCCTCGCTCTGAGTTCCCTTTGCTTGCACGGTCGTCTTCTGCCTCCTCCTCTTGGAGGGCCTCCAGTTGGACCTGTGGCTTCCCCAGCTCTGAGGGCTCACAAGCCCCCTGGTTAGTTTCCCCAGCCTGGTGACATGCGCATTCCAGCCTGTGGTCGCGGGTGTGTGTGTGTGTGTGTGTGTGTGTGTGTGTGTGGTTTTTGCTGGTGTTTGAAACCAAGGCCTTGTCCATGCTGGGCGAGCACTGTCTTGCTGAGCCTCAGCCCCAGCTTCAGCCCATTGTCTGCTGTTAAAGCCTGTTGATGGCTTTCAAGGAAAACGGTCTTGTTCTTAAGTGTCAGTACAAGAAGAGTTTATGATAAATAAAGTTAAATGGACTGTGTGAATGTAAGGTAGCATAATAATAAGTAATATTTTCAAAGTTTCTGGTGGTAATTAGGTAAAATTTGAGTGCAACTAGGTGCAGTGGCCCAGGCCTGTAATCCCAGTACTTGAGAGGCTGAGACAGGAGGATTGCAGGTTAGAGACCAGCCTTGACAACTTGGCAAGACTCAGCAACAACAAAAACCCTCATTCAAAAATAAATAAGCCACGCATGGTGGCACACGCCTGGGAGGCTGAGATGGGAGGACCGTGGTTTGAGGACAGCCTCAGCTAATTAGGCCCTTTGCAACTCAGCAAGACCCTGTTTCAAAAAAATAAAGAATAAATAGCCAGGCGTGGTGGCGCACGCTTGTAATCCCCACGCTTGGGAGGCGGAGATAGGAGGATTGCGCAGGTTCGAAGCCAGCCACTTGCTCTGGCTTAAGAGACCCTGTTTCCAAATAAAAATATAAAAATGGGTCTGGGAGTGTAGCCCGGAGGTAGAAGGGCTTCCAGGAACCCCAGTACCACCAAAAAAAAAAAAAAAAGAAAGAAAGAAAGAAATAATAGGGCTGAGGGTGTAGCTCTTGAGGTAGAATGCCCCTGGGTTCCATCCCCAGTACTGAAATAAATAATAAATAAATAAATAAAATAAATAGCTGGGAGGGATGTAACTTGAAGGTAGAATACTCCTGAGTTCAATTCCTAGTAGCACCAAAAAAAAAAATTTAATGCAATTATTCTATTATTCTTACCCCCATCTTGCCATGGAGTTGGGTGGTGTGATTATCAAATGTTTATAGGAAACTAAACTTTTAAGCTCTGTATGTCTTAATCCCTTGTGAATATTTAAAATACTTCACAATGGTGTTCTGTTTATCTGACCACTTGCGGCCTTGCTGGCTTGCCAGAGGCAGGCACAGGTGAGCCTCTCCCTCCCTCTGACGGTTCCTGGTGCCTGTGGCCATCATCTTTACTCGGCTGTTGCAGCTTTACCACTTGGTGTCCAGTTTAGAGCGACCCACTGTAGAAATGGAGTCATAATGCAGCAATCTCGTAATGTATGTGTGGAGGAGGTACTGAGGATTGGGGCCTTCTTCCTCTGAGCCACACCGACAGTCTGCGTGTGTGTGTGTGTGTGTGTGTGGAGGGGGGAGAAAGAGGGAGAGAGAGGGGAAGAGGGAGAGGGAGGGAGAGAGAGAAAGAGAGAGGGAGGGAGAGAGGGGGAGAGGGGGAGAGGGGGAGAGGGAGAGAGAGAACAGGGTCTCCCTGAGTTGCTGAGGGCCTCACTAAGTTTGCTGAGGCTGGCCTCCTCCAACCTGTGATCTTCCTGTCTCAACCTCCCAAGAACTAGTATTACTGGTTTGTGCCACCGTGCCTAGCCCAACATGATGTTTTAAAATTTTAAACCTTAAATATTCCTTACAAATTTGAGGATTGGCATTTACATCCCCACAAAACACCCTGAGATCTTATTTTGAAATATATGAATTTATGTATTAACTTAGTGAAAACTGGTATCTTCGCATTCCTGGATAGTAGTATATTATTACTAAGGTTTCTTTTAAATATATGTTTTGTTATACTTTTTAAGTTTTTTATCAAGCCCTCACATAATTTTTATTGGATTTGTTCTAGTATCTTATATTCCTAGTATATTGGATTTATTCCTAATATCTTGTATTCCTAGAATATTATACTCTCTGCTGAAAGGTCATTGTCTTTCCCATCTAGAACATCTCTTCTCTGGTTACTTTGACGGATTTCTTTTTGTCTTAAATACAGTGAATCTAAAAGCAAATCTTAACCAGGTGTGGCAGGTGCACACCTCTAATCTCAGTACCTGAGAATTTGAGACAGGAGAATCACAGGTTCAAGGTCAACCTCAGCCACTTAATGAGACTTTCAGTAACTTAGCCATGACCCTGTTTCAAAATAAAAAATAAAAATGGCTGGGGACCTAGCTTAGTGATAAAGTGACCCTGGATTCAATTCCCAATACTGAAAAAAAAGAAGTTTTTTTAAGTAAATACCATCCTCCTATCCTTTTGGGACTTTTGCATTTCCACTCTGATTTATATTCTGAGTTTTGGAAAGCCCTCAGCCGTCATGTCTGTCTGTCTTTCTTTCTTTCTTTCTTTCTTTCTTTCTTTCTTTCTCTCTCTCTCTCTCTCTCTTTCTTTCTTTCTTTCTTTCTTTCTTTCTGGTGGTACTGGGGTTCCTGGAAGCCCTTCTACCTCCGGGCTACACTCCCAGACCTATTTTTATATTTTTATTTGGAAACAGGGTCTCCTAAGCCAGTGCGGCTGGCTTCGAACCTGCGCGATCCTCCTGTTCTGCCTCCCAAGTGCGGGGATTACAAGCGTGCGCCACCACGCCCGACAGCCGTCGTGTCTTTAAATGGAGCCCACTCGCCCTCACGTCCCCTCTCGCCCCCTGGCCCCCACACTGCTGTTCTGTCCTCTCCCTGGTGTGGGCTGTGCTGGCGTGGGCCATTGACTCTGGAGTAGAGAGGGGAGATGGGGCAGCGCTGCCTCAGGAGGAGGCGGGCGCATCTCACACACACCTGGGTCCTCCCCCAGCGCCTGGCTCTGCCCTGGAGCCTGTCCAAGGCCCCGGAGCCCCTGCAGGCCTTTGCAGTTTTCCCTGCGTGCCCTCAGTGATGCCTACCTGTACCGTGCGCTTTCCATTTTATTAGTGGCATTCAGAATCACAGGTGCTTTCTAGTTTCATGGACCATGGGCCCGTTCCTGTTTTCATTTTCTTTGTTGTTCTGTACCTTTTCAAGAGGAGGTGTGTGGCGTATTTGAGGTCCAAAGGCCTCCACCAGGCACTCTTCGGTCCACTGAGCATCCTGTGCCTCTGTCACCGCTCCAGGTATTCCCACGAAGTCAGCAGCGGCCTCCAGAGCCACAGCCAGCGGGCGGCTCTGTCTCACTGGCTGCGTTCCACATGCCGACCATTCCCCTCTTCACGCACTCTGGGATCACTGATGCTGAACTAGTTCCCTTCTACGCCCTGGCAGCCCCTTCTCAGATTTCTTTATTGACATCTACTCTATCCATCCACAAAATGTCAGTGAACTCCTCCATTGGCTCCACAGTCTTTCCCAGTCTCGTGTTACACACCTCTTCCCCCACAGGATCTCATCCAGCCCCTGGGGTCGAATGCCATATGATTCCCAGCACCTCCCACATCCTCATCCCTGCCCAACTCTCCCTTGAGTTCCAGATTTGTATACCCAGCCGCCCAGTTGGTAGCTCCACTCAGATGCCCGATAGATACTCCAGGCGCATTCCTGCAGAGCGCTTGCGTCTTCTCTGCCTAGAATGTTCTCCCATTACTTCTTTTAGTCCCTGGCACGCCGTTGCCCGTGAGATCTTCACTCCAACATCACTTCCTCTGAGGGCTTCCCTCGCCCCGAGCAGGACCGTACTCCAAGCCACCCCTTTCCTGCATAGAACTCGTCTGAGGTTGCTTTCTGCCATCACTTATTGGCTGCCTTTTCTCAGCACTGGCCACTGCTGCTTCTGTAAGAGCAGGGCCTTATGGATCTGTTCCCTGTAGTATCCTCAGTATAGGAGCTCATTAAACCCTGCCTGCTTCATTTAAGTTGCATTAACAAAACACCAAAGGATGTTTTTCTCATATTAGGTAGAAAGTTGTTAAATGCTCTTCTTTGGCATGAATAACTTCTTATCCTTAGAATTAAACTCATACAGTTAGATCTTTTTATAAAGGAATAGGCATGGTCATGTCTACCTAGAAGACATAGGGAACTTTAAGACTTCTCTTTCCATATAAATGACCTTAAAAGGGGAAATGGAGCCCATACAATTGCCCGGCCTATCGTCCCAGTACTTGGGAGGCCAAAATAGGAGGACTGTAGATTTAAGCATGGCACAGTCACATTGTGAGACCCTATTTCAAAATAAAAATAAAATAGAGCTCAGAGTTAGAATGTCCCCAGGTTCAGTCCTCAGTACCAGACACACTCACACCAAAAGCTGAGAATAGGTTGGTTTGTAAAGAGAACTGTTAATTGCTAATACTAATGAGGAGTAAATATCTAAGGAAGTCAATACTTTAAACATTACTTAAATACTATATAAACAAAGCCAAGATTTTAGATTGCTGCTTTTTCCTGATGAGCATATTTTATTAATTTTTTGCCAATTTGTACTACTTGAGGCATTCTACAATTTGGTAGGGCTTTCACTTATCACCCAGCATCATAAAACTAAGAAAAGTTTTGCATTTTTCCACCTCTGTGTCAACTATATTTAAAATGTGGTTCCATTTGAACAATCCAGCCGACTTTCTCTTGTAGATTTCTGGCATGTGCTACGACAGCAGAATGTTCCAGGTTCACCAGGTGCTCCGCGTCCCCAGCTGGGTGGCGCAGTTCTTCTCCTGGACCTTCGAGCCGCTCTTCTCGTCTTCAGAGCCCACCTCCGAGGCCAGGGTTGGGATGGGAGCCACGGTGGACGTCCAGCGGCAGCAGAGGATGGAGCAGCTCGACCGGCAGCTGATGCTCTCCCAGTTTGCACAAGTGAGACGGCAGAGACAGCAGCAGGTAATGTCCTCACAGTCAAAGTGCAGAAGCAGCCAAGTACCATTAACACACCTGTGATCCCAGTCCTTGGGAGGCTGAGATCGGAAGAGCGTAGGTTCGCGGCCAGCCTCAGCAGCAGAGGATGGAGCAGCTCGACCGGCAGCTGATGCTCTCCCAGTTTGCACAAGTGAGACGGCAGAGACAGCAGCAGGTAATGTCCTCACAGTCAAAGTGCAGAAGCAGCCAAGTACCATTAACACACCTGTGATCCCAGTCCTTGGGAGGCTGAGATCGGAAGAGCGTAGGTTCGCGGCCAGCCTCAGCACTTTAGCGAGGCCCTCTGCAACTTAGACCCTGTTCCAAAATAAAAAATAAAATAGGCTTGGGGTGTGGCTCGGAGGTAGAAAGCCCCTGGATTCTATGCCTAGTCTACGAGAGAAAGAAAGAAAGAAAGAAAGAGGAGTTCAGAAGCACCCAGTGGCCCAAGTAGTCTTGTTGTCTGTGATTGTTCATGTGACAGAGACACACTGTATCCCTCTGCTTTGTGGTGTGGATTTGACATGCTTCCAGACTGAACAGAGGTCTCCCATAGTGGCTATACTTACTGGGTTTTTTAAAGGTGAAAAACAAATTGCCGCTGAACGATTGGTCAAACTGGACCTTTTTGTTCCACTTATATTAGATAAGCACTATTTCTTAGAGAAACACCAACCTAGTTAACAAGACACAGGGTATTTATCTGCGTTTATAATCTTGTAAAAGCCACAGTGTCTTCCTGTTAAAAAATGCTAATCATGTACTATGGATGAAGAAGATGTAAAGCTCATGATTTTTCTTGATTGAAATGAAGAGAATACAAAGGTAAAACAAATAGTAAGCGAACAACCAACGAGTAGGTCTAGTAGTGATAACTCGTCATCCATTAGCAGGAACCGTTGCACCTGTACCTATAAATACCACAGAATCTGGACAGTCTGGTACCGTGCGTGCTCGGGAACAGGGAAAGAGGGCCACGTACAGCAGGCCAGCATCTCGGCCTCATCTTCCCTGGACGCATCTTGACCCGGCACACTGGGCTCTTGGTCCCACCTGGGGATCCATGGACATGGGTTCTCTCCTACCATCGCAGGATGCAGGGGGTGGGTCTAAGTGTCACAACGGCCTGGAGAAGCGAAGTCAGCCCCTGTCCTGGAGCCCAGTAGGGTACAGGTTTCAACATTCTGCGTGCTGGGGAGAAGGGACAGGGGAGTGGGAAGAGCAGAAGTTGTTGCTGACAGACGTACTTGACTTTGAAGCGGCTCTGGAACATGCCGTAAAGATGCCCGTGATGTAATGAAGGGTGGAAGGCGGGCATTCCTGTCTTGGAGCACTCAGAACTGGAGGTGCAGATGGCGGAGTCGCTCCAGAGATGAGCACCGGAAGCAAAGAACGGCTGAGCTGTGCAGGGAAGGACAGCGTCCAAGGGGGTCTGCGGATGAAGCTCATGTCTGGCGGGAGGAGGTAGATTCTGCGAGGAAACTGGGAGGAGAATGAAGGTCAGGAACTCAGTGGTTCGCTCTTGCCTGGCACAGCGAGGCCTGGGTTCCGTCTCCAGAACTGAAAAAAAAGGCAAAGAACAAAGGGTGTGATCTACCGCCGCGATGGCTCCCCGGCAAGGCCTGCCCGCGGATCCTTCCCCGCGTCTCTGGCATTGGGCTCCGGGCCACTAAACAGCTGTTTGCTGTTCATGATGTGCTGGGCTCGGTGTGGCCTCTGCCAGGGCCGACAGGTGTTCCCCAGGCAGGAACCAGGTCAGCCTACACCAGCAGGCAGAGCATAGCCCGTCCCCACCGCCGCGGCTGCTCTGATCACGCGCCAGCGCTGGGGTGGCTGGCAACAGAGCCGCTGGCCACTCGCCCCTCCTCCTGGGCACCCTGCCTGTGGTGCGGCCCCTGTAAAACAAAGCCCTCGCGCCCTGCGAGTTCCTTTGGCCACATCCCCTGGCCTCCTCTTCGGCTTCCGTTGTCCCCACCTTCCAGCCCCCTAACCCGCCAGCCGTCTTGCCGCACCCAGAGTATCTCGATCCTGTCTGTGTTTACCTCGGCCTCTCCTCTTCCCTCACAAGTGGCGGCCGAGCGCACCGTCCCTCGGGAGGACGTCCCCTCCCGGCTCTTTCAAGGGTCCCCTTGGGTGGAGCTACACGGAGCGGTGGTCGCTCATTACCACCCTGTCCTCGAGCCAGATTGGGCCACTATCCTCGGCCACGTGGTCATCAGGGCCGATGTGTGGAGAGGCTGGGCGCCGCAGGGGCCTCTGGCCCGGCCCATGCTGGTCCCAGTGTGCCGCTGCCATCTGACCTCAGGTTTTCTCACTCACCAGGCCTCCCGCTGCAGACACCACGGTTGTGGTACTTGGCTCAGACAGATACTTGGTGCTGCGGCAGCTTTCCTTTTTTTTTTTTTTTCAGTGCTTGGGCTGGAAGCCAGGGGCATTGATTGTACCTCAGAGCTATCCCCCAGCCCCATTTTTCATTCTTTATTTTGAAACAGGATCTCACTGATTTGCAGAGAGCCTCACTAAGTAGCTGAGGCTGGCCGCGAACCTGTGATCCTCCCGTCTTAGCCACCCTAGTACTGGGATTTCGAGCATGTACCACCATGCTGGCTTGCAGCAGCTTTTTGCAAGAGCAAAAGAGCACAGCTCAGTGCTGTAGATGCGGCGCCACCCAGGACCCTAGGGGCCGCTCCTTCCTCGTGGCAGCTGCGGGCACCACCTGGCTTTCTCCAGCACACATGCTTTGAATACCAGGGCGTCTTCCAGGCCCCGGCCTCCCACTCACAAACCTGTCCCCCACTCGTGCATGAGACACACGCCCCTCATAGACCCCTCAGGCCGCCCTGCACGGTGAGCTCATCAGACTGTGAACTGACCTGCTTCTAGTTAGGGTTTGTTTTGCAGTTTTTGAAATTACATCATCATTATCATAAGGGGAGTCCTATCACCAATGAAGATGGAAATGTAGTCTTTTTTTTTTTTTTTTTTTTGGTACCAGATATTGAACCCAGAGGCATTTACCTCCAAGCTATACCCCCAGACCTTTTTATTTTTCTCTTTGAAACAGGGTTTCACTGAGTTGCCTGGGCTGGCCTTGAACTTGTGATCCTCCTGTCTCATCAAGTACAGGGATGACAGGTGAGTGCCATTGTGCCCGGCTGCGGCTCCTTCCTAATACAAGCCAGTTGCTTCCCCACTCCCCTCTGCCTGGGTCCAGTCCCCCCAACGGCATTTTTTAAGTGGTACTGGGGATTAAACCCAGGGGCATTCTGCCTCCCAGCTATACCCTTAGCCCTATTTTATTTTGACACAGAGTCTCACTACTTGCCCTCATCACCAGGATGATGAGAGTCTCACTACTTGCTGAGGTTGTCCTTGAACCTGAGATCGTTCTGTTTCAGCCTCCCATGAGGTGAGATTACAGGCCTGTTCCACCATGCTGGCCCTCTTCATTTGCCTGGCTTCCACCAGAAGCTTCTGCCCAGTCTCTGCCACCACCTGCCCCGCAGCGGCCACCGGCAGGTTCTGGGACACCACCTGAGTCCCGGTCCCGGTGGTGGCTCTCCCTAGCAGTCCTGGTTGGAGCACAAGCCCCTGCTGCTCAGCACCCTCTCCTTTCCACAGCCCACGGCAAGCCAGGCAGAGCCAGTGGCCATTCACCGTGGCTGCACGTTGTCCCTTGCCCTCTGGCCTTCACATCGCCCTTTGCTCAGGCTGCACCCCACTGCAGCCCTGAGAGGCAGAGCTGGTTACCAGCGGAACCAGCTTTGTGATTGAAAGGTGTCCCCCCCACCCCCCAAAACTACCTCAGGGTTACGCTCCCAGACCCATTTTATATTTTTTTATTTGGAAACAGGGTCTCTTAAGCCAGCTTCAAACCGGCGCAATCCTCCTGCGCTGGTTTGAAGTTGTGGGGAGAGGTGCTGAAGGCTGAGTTGGTATTCTGTGGCTGTTGAATAAATCAGCCATGTGCCTGCACAGCGAAGCCTCCTTCAAACCCTAGCAGGGCATGCTTCAGAGACCTTCCCATAGCTGGGCCCAGCTTCCCCGAGGTAGTGCCCCAGAGAGACAGGAAGCGGCACACCCCCTCGCATCCGCCACGCCCCCCTGCCTGCCATCTGGCTGTCCAGCCCTGCCTTCCTGATAGCCTTTAGAGCATAACTATTTCTCCAAGCTCTGTGATCACACCTGAGCAAAGGGCTGTGGGACCTTGATCTGCAGCCGGTTGGTTGGAAACACAGGCAACCGGGCTTAGTGTCGCATTTGGTTACTCTGGGGACTCTGACACCAGCTCCATGGGACAGTGTCACATTAGGTCCTGAGACATCAGATAGTGTCCCCTGGAGAATTGCTTGGGGTGTGGGAAACGCCTCCTCCAGGAACCTGATGTCAGAGTGTTGTGTTGACTGGCCTGTGAAAGTGTTAAGGAAAAAATAGATTGTTTTTCTTCAGGAACCCATATGTTCACAGTGTAAAGCAGTCCGACATAAGAAGAAGTTAAGAGCTGAGTTGACAGAAGGATCTATACACTAACAAGGTTGTCATGGGATAACAAAAGCTACATAAAATTAATTTATGTGCCAGAAGGATCTGTCAGATATTAGTTATTATTATAGCTGTGGGAATCTTTTTGTGCTCTCAAAAAGTTTTAAAGACAGTCCTGCTTTGGGAACTAACCTGAAAGCTACTACTCTTAAAAACTTTAACTTAGCTGGCCGTGGTGGCACACTCTTGTAATCCCAGCATTCAGAAGGCTGAGATTGGAGGATAGTGGTTTACGGACAGCCTCAGCTACTTAGGCCCTTCACAACTCAGTGAGACCCTGTTTAAAAAAAAATAAAAAGACTAAAAAATAGAACTGGGGGTGTAGCTCAGAGGTAGGATGCCCCTGGGTTCCATCCCCAGTACCGCAAAAAAAAAAAAAAAAAAAAAAAAAAAAAGCTTTAACTTCTGGATCCTGGCGTGGTGGCACACACTTGTAATCCCGGTACTTGGGAGGCTGAGATACAGGTTCAAAGACAGCCTCAGCAAGTAGTGAGACTCATCAATCTAGTGAGACTATTTCCAAGTAAAAATTTAAAAAATAGGGCTGGGGTTGTGGCTTAGAGGTAAAATGCCCCTGGTTCCCATCCCAGGACAATCAATCAATCAATAAATAAATGTATGTTAAATTTTAAAAAAAGTAGCCGGGCATGGTGGCGCATGCTTGTAATCCCCACGCTTAGACGGCGGAAACAGGAGGATTGCACTGGTTTGAAGCTGGCTTAAGAGACCCTGTTTCCAAATAAAAAAATATAAAATGGGTCTGGGAGCGTAACCCGGAGGTAGAAGGGTTTCCAGGAACCCCAGTACCACCAGAAAAAAAAAAAAAAAAAAAAAAAGGAACAGGGTGTGGTGGCTCACACTTGTAATCCAAGCCTTTGGGAGGCTGAGACAGGAGGATCGCAGTTTGCAGACAGCCTCAGCTACTTAGTGAGGCCCTTTGCAACTCAGTGCGACCCTGATTCAAAATAAAGAATGAAAAATAGGGCTGGGGGTGTAGCTCAGAGGTAGAATGCTCCTGGGTTCCACCCCCCGTACCAAGGAGGAAAAAAATAAAAAAGCTTTAGCTTCTAAAATAAGGGCCAATACTTCATGACCTGTGGACCAAACTGCCAGTTTTTTAATAATTAGATGCTAAGAGTGGTTATTTTTATTTTATTTTTGGTATGGGGACTGAACCCAAGAGCAGTCTATCTCCAACCTATACTCAGCCTTTTTTTTTTTTTTTTTTTAATCTTGAGACAGGTTCTTTCTATGTGGCTGAGAATCTCACAAAATTGCTGAGGTTAGCCTTGAACTTGCAATCCCATCTTAGCCTTCGAAGTATTGGGATTACAAATGTGTGCCACAATACTTGGCTTGGGTTTTGTATTTTAAATTATATTTATGAAAAATAAAAATAAAAAAAAGTAAATCGTATATATGTACCTATGTAATAGTCACAGTTTTAACTCTTTTCAGAGCCTGAAACACTTACCATCCAGACTCTTATGGAAAACAAATTTTTTTTTTCCAGCACCTACTCTAGAAGACTGTAGCCACCAGCTTTCAAAGCAACTTTTTCCTGGGAAATCTGAATTCTCTGGGTTTGGGCTCTGCCATTACTCATGCAAACTATCACTTTCTCTGTAGCTGTTGGTGAAAGGGTTGTTACATACCATACCATCAGCTGGAGGATAAGACTTAGCAGGAGGTGTTTCTGCACCACCTCCATTTCTTCTAGAAGCAGAGTTAAGGTGGAGCCAGCACAGATGAAGTGTGCTTGGTTCTAACTAGGTGGGAAATTGGCCAGCAAGATGAACCGAGATCATTAATGTGCGTTCTCACGGGCCCTGCACTGCCCTGGCCACCCAGGGGCCCCAGCTGTCGCCACCTGTTCCCAGTAAGCACAGTCTGTTGACCGTGCAACAGAAGCTGACAGAAGCTGAGGGCGCGCTGCTCACACGCGCAGTTCGGTTATTTTTGCAGTATTTGGTTGAGGTGAATTGGCTACCTTCTCTCACCTGCCCTCGGTAACATTTTGTGGCTGTGAAGATCGTTTCTGTCTTTATCCACCCCTGGCAACAGTGGTTAGGTACCCTCTGACATGCACATCCTTCTGAGTCATATCTGCCTTGCAAATCGCGAGGGTTCCTATCATTAATCAAGTTTATTTGTAATTTAATAAGATATTTCTAGTTTATCGAACATGTTCTCAGAGCCGGGCATGGTGGTGCATGCCTGTAATCCCAGTACTTGGGAGGCTGAGACAGGAGGATCGCAGGTTTGAGGGCGCTGTGTAGTAACTTAGCAGGACCCTGTTTCAAAATAAAAACTAGAGAGTAAGGCTATGGGTGTAGCTCGGAGGTAGAACGCCCTGAGTTCACTCCCTAGCGTCTCACACACACACATATAAAACGTTCCCAGGTCCTTTTTATTTTTAATAGCTTTACTGAAACAATTCACATACTTTACATATAACGTACCCACTTGAAGTGTACAGTTTAGAGATTTTTAAATATTCACAGAGTTGTACAACTGTCACCACCAACAATTGTAGAATATTTTTAGTACCCAAAAAAATTATGCCCCTGTTAGCCATCATTCCCCAGTCCCATCCGCCCGCGCCCCGGTGGCCACCAGCCTGCCTCTGGCTCTGAAGATGCGTCTCTTGAGGGCATTTCGTGTAAAGGGAAGCATGTGCTGCCTGGTCTCTGTGGCTGCTTCCTTTCACTTAGCATCATGTCTTTGAGGTTCGCATGTTGCGGCGTGAGCGCTTCTCCCTGGGCCTGCCTTAGGGGGCAGGATCCACCCTGCGTAGCCTGCGCCGGCGGCTGCCTCCCCTGCACGCTTCCGTCCTTGCTCCTTTGGCTGGGCGCAGGGGAAGCGTCCTGGGGTCTTGGCCTCCACAGCACTGCTGTTCCCTTTAGCATCTGTTCTGCAAAATAGACTTGACCCAGGTGTGGAGGCACACACCCATAATCTCAGGGATTGGGAGGTTGAGACAGGAGGATTGTAGATTCGAGGACAGCCTCGGCAATGTAGCAGGATTCTCGGTGACCTCGCAAGACCCTGTTTCAAAACAAAAAGAGAGGAATAAGGCTGGGGATATAGCTTGGAGGTAGAAAGCCCAGTACCATCTTTCTCTCTCTCTCTCTCCACCCAGTGCCCACATTGTGCCAGGCCGCGGTGAGTGCCGCCATGAACGAGGCGGCATGAGCCTCCCTGTCCCTGAGCCGAGGGGAGGAAGAGGCTGTCTCAGTAAAATGTCCCGAGAGCGCCTCAGACACGGCCCAGCCGGGCTGGGAGAGCTAGAGGAGGGTCTGGAGGAAGCACCGTTGCAGACCGCACTCGTGCATGGGTGCGTGCGTGCGTGCGCACATGCGTGCGTGTGTGTGTGTCTGTGCACGCTGCAGAGGAGCCGCCGCAGTCCGTGGCCAGCACAGCTGG
Source organism: Muscardinus avellanarius (assembly GCF_963383645.1). Classification (NCBI taxonomy): domain Eukaryota; kingdom Metazoa; phylum Chordata; class Mammalia; order Rodentia; family Gliridae; genus Muscardinus; species Muscardinus avellanarius. The sequence continues at coordinate 190,487,244 of NC_137787.1, forward strand.
CACGTGGCCCTCGGCCCAGCACTTTTCCTCTTTCACTTTTTGCTGCAGTTTGACTAAAACCACCCTCGTGGCGCTGCTGAGCGGCTCTGCCAGCAAAGCAGCCCACTCGGTTAGAGCCAGGCCCGTGCCCCGTGGGGAGTCAGTGAGCGCCTCGTGGCACACGTGGAGTAAGTTGCTAGTGCGTCGTTGATAACAATCTGCAATTAAATGGGAATCAGGCGCAAGATCTGATCAGGTGAGGTTAGAGCGGAGCTGTGTCTCGGTCTGAGCTGCCTGCTAGAGGCCCACCGGTGCTTCTGTACTTGCTCACAGCACCTGCGTTGACAAAATTCAGCTCAGACGGGATCGGTCTAAGTTCTAATCCTCTTCCAAGACTGACTCATTAAATGACCTGGAGAAAAATCATGTCTGTTTTCCACTCTGCCTTGGCATCTTCATGATGCATCTCATGGTATGTAAGGAAACCAACGAAAGACGGCGCGCTCTCCGGCCTGGACACACTAAAGTCCTGAGACTTCTCAGTTCTTTCTCCCATGACCACTTACTAGTCACCTTTTGAAACCAGGAATGAGCTAGGTGTGATGGCACACACACCTGTAATCCCAGTACTTGGGAGTCTGAGGCAGGAGGATCACAGGAGTGTGGCCAGCCTCGGCTACTGAGTGAGGCCCGGTGTCAAAATAAAATAAAGCTACGGTTGCAGCTCAGAGGTAGAACCCGGGTTCGCTCCCCAGTACCACTAAATTAAATAAATAAGTGACTGCATGAGAGTTTACAGATGTACTGTGAAGCGACACAGTGTTAAACACGGGTTTATTAGTAAAACCGTCCTTATAATTTTGTCAAATTTTCTCCCACCAAAGCCACTTCTGTGGGTTTTCAAAACCAGAAAACCTTGTGCCGTGGAGCGAGCGTGTCAGGCAGAGCCCCTGGGACCCTCTGGAGGAGCTTGGACTCCAGGGACCCACCCTGGAGCTGTGAGTGACAGATGGGATTTTATAAATAAAGCAGCCGGGCCCAAGAATTTCCAGAGCTGTGAGTCAGTCTCCTGTCGGAGGCGACAGCACGGATTGGCCCACCAAGACTTGTTCAAATGCTCCTAAGAGCCGGGCTGTGCACAGTCTGGGGCGTGCCTGGCCGAGGGTTCGAGGGGCGCTGTGCACCCCCTCGCTTCCCCGCACCTGCCTCCTTGGGGCGCATGCCGCCGCCCTGGGTCTGGTGGGGTCGCCCAGGGAGCGCTGGCCTCAGCGGAGGCTCCCGTGAACCTGTACCCCAGGCGAGCAGCTCGGGAGAGTGCGTGGCAGAGGGTCCTGTCTGGTGTGTGCCCCCTGCCCACCCGCGACAGTGACAGTGCTGCCGGGCAGCCGGCTCCTGCCGTCCTGGACGGCTTCTGCCAGCACGGCAGAAGCCTCCTCTGGAGAGAACTGCCCGCCTCCCAGGATGCTGTGGAGCTGCCGATGGGGGAGAGGAGCCCGTAGCCGGGTGAAGGACTGTCTAGTCCAGCTTCCCATTTCACAGACAAGGAAACCCGGGCTCGGTGTCTTATTCCTTGAACTATTCTGTAGGAGCAGGAAGGGCTTGGGTGGTCGGAGCCATTTGCGGATAGGAAGGGAGGGCTGGGCGTGCTCAGCAGGTGGAGGGAGGCAGACCTGGGGAACGGGAGGGTTCAGGTGACTGGAGGGCCACTGGAGCAGTCAGGTGCCCCGGGGGGCGACACAGTGAGCGGAAGGCACCTGAGGCAAAGGTAAGGAATAGTGTAGGGTGGGGCCCATGTGGGCAGAGCCTCAAAACAGGACAGAAGGTTTTAGACCTGATGCCATAAGATTTTTGATTGATGCCATGTATGGTGGTGCACACCTGTAATCCCAGTACTTGGGAGGCTGAGACAGGAGGATCATGGGTTTGAGGATAGCCTCAGCAACTTAACGAGACCCTGTTTCAAATTTTAAAAATAAGTGAGCCAAGCGTGGTGGCGCTCGCTTGTAGTCCCAGCATTTGGGAGGCTGAGACCAGAGGATCACGGTTCGCAGATAGCCTCGGCCACTTAGTGAGGCCCTCTGCAACTTCGTGAGACCCTGTTTCAAAATACAGAATAAAAATAGGGCAGAGGGTGTAGCTTGGAGGCTGAATGGCCCTGGGTTACATCCTCAGACCTGCAAAATAAAATAAGTGCTGAGAGTGTAGCTCAGAGATAGAATGCTCCTGGGTTTAGCCCCCAATACAAAAAAAAAAAAAAGATTTTCCAGTGGAGGCAGCAGCATTGTGAGAGGCTATGGTACAAGCCCATTGCAGGGATGCACAGATTGGGCTGGGAAAATGAATGAGGGTCACATCACCTGAGAAGCCATGGCAGAGGCTCAGTGGGACAAGGACCTAAACAGTGGCAGCCCCCTCCAGAGAAGCCAGCGGTTTGGGAGTGGGGACCTGACGGGCAGAGGGAAGCGCAGCCGGGGAGCTTCCAGGCTGCGGTGACGTTGGGCTGATGGCGGCAGGCTGACACCCGCCCTGCGCGGCGCTCACCGAGGACAAGTACAGAACGAGGCCTGGTCGCTGAGGCAGAGAAACGGGTGAACTCCGGGGGAGGAGACGCAAACAGAGAGGAAATCTTGAGTAAGCCTCCATCTCATTTTTAATAATGAGTTTCACCTCTTCTGTGAAAGAAAACATTTACGGGTAGCAAGTGCAGAACTCACTTTGATTTTTCTTGTAGTTAAAAATTTTCATGTAGAACTAAAGTTCAGAAGGTAAGAAATTACCCAAACCTTGGTACATGAAGAAGCAAAAGTCAGTAGGCAGAAGGCGACGCCCGTGCGGCAGGTGCGCTCCGTTCACGTCGCTTCAGGGAAGCCAGAGCACAGTCCTTACCGTGTGCGGTCCCTGCGGAACTGCGTGTGTCCCAAGCACCAACACAGATGAAGAGAGTAAGGACGCCTCCGAACGAGGAATTGGTGTGGCCCTCCTCGCCCAGACACCCCCAGCCCAGGCTGGGCCGTGGGAGGCTCCCTGGCTCCTCACCTTCCTCCTCAGCGCAAAGGCTCCGCACGCCAGAAACAAGGTCACCTGTCACCACTGGAGGAGCGTGGTCAGCCAGCCAGCCTCTTAAAAACAAATGGAACCCAAGAGTGCTCGCCACAGGCTCGGCCCGCAGTGTGCCCAGTGCCACGCTCAGCCATCACAGCCACCGCCGGGGAGGCTCGGCCCACCCCGCAGGAGGACCCCAAGGGTGCGGGCAGAGGCATTGCCCAGCACTGCGGCCCGAGGGCACGGCCAGGACCAGTTTGAGTCCAGCCACTTTTTTCTTTTCTTTCTTCCTTTCCTCCACCTCCTCCTCCTTTTTCTTCATCTTCTTATCCATTTATTTATGTATTTGATCCTGGGACTTGAACCCAGGGGCATTCTACCTCCACGCTACACTTCCAGCCCTTTTTTATTTGGAAACGGGGTCTAAGTTTCTGGAGGTCTCACTAAGTTGCTGAGGCTGCCCTCAAACCCTGTGATCTTCCTACCCCAGCCTTCCAAGTACTAGTCCTAGGCGTGTGCCACGGCACCTGCCCAGAGACTCTTCGAACGGAGTCCTTTCCCTCCCCGCTGCGGCTCCCCACACAGGAGTCTCCCAGGCTCCCTGCTTGTTGAATCACTCCCTTTTGAGATCTATCTGCGTGTGGGGGATTCTCTTCATTCACCTCAGAAACCTGAGTGACAGGAAGGACAGGTGCATAAGCAGATACCAAAAGCCCACCTCTTTTCCCTGGGACATTAAAGAGGACGGCAAAGCTGGAAAACAAGGCCGCCCTGCTCCGTTTTTCTTTTTCCAGTTTGGAATATATGGTCATTTTTTTTTATTTTAAGAAAATTTGTTAGCAAGCAAGGGGTTTGTGATTGCCACGTCAATTAATAAGTTTTTAAACTAATACAAAGGCAACGGTGAGCTGTAGGGGGATTGTTAAGCAGAGGAGGGATGTGATGAGGTTCACGCCTGGGAGACCTCACTGGGGCCGCCTGCCCTTGAGGGCGGTCTATGACGGAGGAGGAGGGAGGGAGAGGAGGGACAAGATGTCTGGGAGTTGTGACCGACAGCCCGCGGGCTGGCTTACCCAGTGGATGGATGGAGCTGTTATTCCCCGAGAAGGAGACATAGGAAGAGAAATGGGACTGAAGATGACTTTGGTGAGCTGGGCACGGTGGTACAACCCTGTAATCCCAATACTTGGGAGGCTGAAACAGGAGGATCGCAGGTTCAAGGCCAGCCTCAGTGACTTAACGAGCTCCTCAGCAACTTAGTGAGACCCTGCTTCAAAATAAAAACTAAAATGGGGCTGAGGGTGCCGCTTGGAGGGTAGACTGCGCCTGGGCTTAATCCCCCATGCCAAAAAAAAAAAAAAGAAAAAAGATGAGTGTGGTTAGGGACATCCTCCACAGATGTCTCCAGAACAGCTAGATGGAAGTGTTTCCAGAGCCCCTGGCTCTGTGGCTCTGAGGCACAGCATCTGGGTGCAGGCGCCCTTGCCCTGGACACGCTGACCGCAGCCCAGGACGAGAGCCCACACGCAACGCGGGGAGAGTGAGAAGTCGTCCTGAGGCAGGACCGTGAGGCGCTGGCGGCCGTGGCTGCGGGGAGGGCGCACAGCCGCGGGCGGGAGGGCAAGGGGCGTGTGTCCCCAAGCCTGGGGAAGTGCTGGAGCCACGGACGGCCTCAGGGCGGTAGGGGCCAGACCCCACAGCCGAGGAGGGGCCGCTGGATGCATCCGAGTCAGCTAAGGGCTTCACAGGTAACCTGTAGGAGAAAGGAAAAGGTATCTAATGGGGGGCACCAGGCTGCGAGCGTCTAGAAGACAAGAACATGGTCCCTGCTTCGCTGCTCGAAGGCAGCCAGGTACATCACCGAGCGCCCAGTAATTCTGTTGGTTTTGCTGCAGCTGATACAACTGAGCAGGTCTGGTCTGAGCCCTGGAAGGTGACCCACACTCTAACCTGCTCCCGTCCAATCAGGATAGGCCCGCAACCCGTGGGCATCCCTCAGGGTCTGGGATCGGGCAGCTTCACCTCGGATCAGGGCCATAGGGTCAGAGAGAGGCTGAGATACTGACTCCCCTGGGCCGCTGGGAAGGGCTGGCGCCCAGGCTGGCTGTGAGCAGCTTTAGTCGTCCCTGTGGGTGCACGTCTGCCTTTTGCTTTGTCGGATGCACCAAGGGCTGAAGCTTACTTTGCTGGAAAGCCTTGGTCAGCGGCAGGACTCGTGAGCCCTTGCACAGCTCCACCCCACCTCCCGTGCCCCAGCGCAGCGTCAAGAAGCCATCACGTCGCCGTCCTTCCCGGGACTCTTCCCTGCACAGGGGCCTGCGGGCAGCCCCGGCTGGCTACTCTGAACTTCTGCGCCTGGCAGGCTGAGCCCCAAGGAGGGAGAATCGAGGGTCCATTTTTCCCCAGGGGCCAACCTTTTTTTTTAAATAAGATGGAGGATGTTTGGGGAAGTCATTTTAATATTTCTGAGACATCAGATTCCTAATGCCACCTTGTAATTGGTCTCTCACAACACGGGGCACCCGCTTGGCCTAGGAATGGGCTCAGGCTGCGTGAGTCGGGCTGTGCTGGCCATCCGGATGTGTGTACAAATCATCCATCCGTCACCGCCCTCCAGGGTCCCGAAGTCCAGCTGGGCAGCAGAGAGTCAACAAAGTGCACGGCCTGTGTAGAGACAGAATGACGGCTGCTTGGCAACAGGCTCAGAGGCCTCTTCGGGCTCTGCTTTACCTGTGTCGACTCAGTCAGTTCTCATCACACCCCTAGAGATGGGTCAGCGTGCCTCCCATGTTACAGATGAGAAGACACAGCCCGAGAAGTTTACACAATGCCTCGGCTCCTAAGTAAGCGGCAGAGCTGGGGTGTGAGCCCGGGTACTCGGGCTCCGGAGACTGTCATCCTGCCGCCTCTGCCTTCTGGTAACACCCGCCATCATCACTCCTGAGCTTGCTTGGCTCCTGTAGCCAGGCAGGAGCCCGCTCGGTCCCTCTATTTGAACGCCCTCACCAAAACACCTGCGCTCTTCTCCATCCGTGAAGCCGATCCCTCAAGTTCAGCTCAAGCCCCGGCCTCTCTGGTTGGGGCCACGCTGACCTCTCCTAGGCCTCCCGGCATGGCGTGCGCCCTCCTGCTCTGCTCTGGCTTCTCCATGCCTTCTCCCAGGAGAGATGGTCAGCCCGCGTGAGCTGGGCGAGGCCTGTGCCCTGCGATGGGAACTGCGGGGGCCCAGGAAAGCCACGAGCTCTCCCGGCCCGACTCCTCACTCGCGCCTCCCAGCGCCCGCATGTGCGGCGTGGATGTCCAGTCCACGGAAATTCTGCTTGATCGGGTGTTGGGAACGTTCGCAGCTCCTCCCTTGAACTTGTTCTCATGTATTTATTTTCACCAGGATTTTTATTTCATTTGAAAATCTCCTTACCAGCTAATAACAAATTATTTTACAAAACGTCCCTTCAAAATGCAAGCTGCTTCCTTCCTCCTTTTAAAACATGCGGTTACTGCTTTTGAAGAAGGCAAGGTGAAGGAAATGTTTCCTGTTTGTAGAGGCTGATATTTAACCCCACGATAAGAGCAGGTTGCTGTCAAAACATCCTAGAACTCCTGTAAGCGCCTGCTTTTTAAGTACTTTTAACCATCACGGGAGTAGAGGGCTTGGTCCGTCTCCTCTTTCTCTTTGAGGAACTGAAATGATGCAGACACACCTCGAGACCTTCCCGTGGTCCAGTAGCTGGCGTGTTGGGAATGATGCCGATGCGTGGTTTTGTATCGTTCCGCACATGTTTATAGCAGAGGCGCCCAGGGCTTGATCCAGGCCGCTCTGCAGGGGCTGAGGCAGGAGGCTGCCTTGAGCATGGAGGACATTCCCCGGCATCCGCAGACTCAGCCCACGGGATGCCAGTCCACCCCACCTGTCCCCACTCGTCCCTCACATGACAACCAAAACTGTCTGCAGACCACGCCACGAGGCCCTGGCTGCAAAGTTCTCCCTAGTATGTGGCCATAAAGTAGCACAAAGTCCTATACTATTCTGAGTTTTTTGTTTTTTTTTTTTTTGCGGGTCTGGGGATGGAACCCAGGGGCATTTGACCTCCGAGCTACACCCCCTTCCCTGTTTTTTATTATTTTATTTTGAAACCAGGTCTCACTGAGTTGCAGAGGGCCTCATTAAGTAGCTGAGGCTGTCCGTGAACCGCGATCCTCCAGGTCTCAGCCTCCTGAATGCTGGGATTACAAGCGTGCGCCACCACGCCCGGCTGTTCTGAGTATTTTAAAAATTTGCCTAAATAAATATTCTCATTCAACTTACTTTGTTCATGGAATGTTGGAGTTTGGTTTTCTCCAGATGGTTTATTTATGCTAGCTGGTCACATAATACTTTTTTGGCATAAGAGAAGCACTTACCAGCCGATTTCCCTACTTAGAAACAGTTGAGGTTTTTTCGTTTACATTTTCTTTCTACTGTAATCAGTGTGTCGCAGATTATGGCAGGTTCTCCTAAGAGGCCCCATTGGTGGCTCAGCCACCTAAAGACGAAGGTGCCGCACCAAAGAATGGGAACGTTTTACTAGGTCTCGACACAGCACTGCCCTCCAGTCGACTCCATAACGACGCGCGGAGAGAGATTTCTTTCCTTCACACTCTCGCCACAAGGGATATTGTTAGACTTTTCAACTTTGCCTTATGAGTGCAAGATAACATTGTTTGCATTTGCGTTTCCCTAGTATTAATGAGGTTAAGTATCTTTTCAAATATTTATTAACTCAGGGTTTCCGCTTATGTAAATTATCTATTTATACACATTACCTGCTTTTCTCTTAGTTGTTTATTTTTTCTCATTAGTGTTCTATATATATATATATTGCGAGTACTGTTTTTAGTCAGGTACAGGTTGTCAACATCTTTTGTTTTCTTTGGGGATTTGTTACTTTATGTGTGTGGTACTGGGGATTGAACCCAGGGGTGTTCTACCTCTGAGCTATACCCCAGTCCTATTTTTAAGCTTGAAACAGGGTCTCACTAAGTTGCTGAGGGCCTCAGTAAGTTACTTAGGCTGACCTTGAACCTGTGATCCTCCTGTCTCAGACTCCCAAGTACTGAGGTTACAGGTATGCTGCCACCATGCACTGCTTCTTTTAATCTGTAGTTTGTCTGCTTTATTTTTTTTAAAACAACAACTGAACTTTTAATACAAAGGTTCATAACTGATAATATTGTAATTTTTAGCCATCCTTCTTGTTGTGACATGATTTAATATATATGTGTGTTGTGTGTGTATGTGTATTAGAATTCCTTTTCTATCTCAATACCATAAAAATATTTTCTTAGCTGGGTGTGGTGTTGCACCCTTGTAATCCCAGCATTTGGGAGGCTGAGACAGGAGGATCGCAAAGGTTCAAAGCCAGCCTCAGCTACTTAGTGAGGCTCTCAGCAACTTAGTGAGACCCTGTTTCCAAATAAAGTATAAAGTAGGTCTGGGAGTATAGCCCGGAGGTTGAAAAGCACCTGGGTTCCACCCCAGTACCACAAAATTTTAAAAAATTTTATTTCTTTCAAAAGTTTTAACATCGTAGCTTCCACATTTAAATATTTTCCCCAATACTGGGGATTAAACCCAGTAGCATTCTATCTTGAGAGATACATATCCCCCAGCCATATTTTTCATTATTTTGTATGTGTGTGGTACTAGGGATGGAACCCAGTAGAATGTAGAATGCATCTGACCTGCAACCTTAGCCCCATTTTATTCTTTATTTTGAAACAGGGTCTAACTATGTTGTAGAGTCCTCACTAAGTAGCTGAGGCTGGCCACGAACCTGTGATCCTCCTGTCTCAGCCTCCCAAGTACTAAAATTACAAGCATGTGCCACCATGCCTGGCTTATTCTTTATTTTGAAATAGGGTCTAAGTTGCGGAGGGCCTCACTAAATAGCTGAGGCTAGCCACAAACCTGCAATTCTCCTGTCTCAACCTCCTGGGTACTGGGGTTATAAATGTGCACCACCACGCCCAGCCCCTCATTTAAACCTTTTTTTTTAACTTTTTTGGCAGTCCTGGGGATTGAACTCAGGCGCACTGTACCTCCGAGCCACACCCCCAGCGCTATTATTTATTCTTTATTTTGAAATAAGGTTTCACTGAGCTGCAAAGGGCCTCACTAAGTAGCTGAGGCTGTCAGCGAACCGCGATCCTCCGGTCTCAGCCTCCCAGGTACTGGGATGACAAGTGCGTGCCACCATGTCTGGCACACGTTTAAATCTTTAGTCTATGAGGTTTATGTCTGTATATGATCTGATACGGGGTAAAGGTCTGATTTTGCCTTTTTCATGTCTATACTTGGCCATCCTAGTCCTATTTATTAGATATTACATGGTCGTGTCAGGACAGTGGCACATGTGCTTGGGACATGTGCCAAGTGGATGCGAGATGTGCTCCCATCTACTTGGGAGGCTGAGGCTGGAGGATCATAAACTCCAGGCCAGCCTGGACAACTTAACAAGACCCTGTCTCAGAGTAAAATTTAAAAGCATGGTGGTGGCACACGCTTGTAACCCCAGTACCTGGGAGGCTGAGACAGGAGGATCGCAGGTTCGAAGCCAGCCTTTGCAGCTTATTGACACTCTCAACAACTTAGTGAGACCCTGTTTCAAAATAAAATACAAAAATAGGTCTGTGGGTATAGCTGGAGTTAGAAGGTCCCTGGGTTTAATACCCAGTACCACAAAAAAGGGGGCTGGAGATTCAGCTTAGTTGCAGAGCACCCCTAGGTTTAATCCCCAGTACCGCACACGCTGAAAGGTCCATGTTTTCCTGCTGAGCGGTAACACCTCCTCCATCGTCTCCCCCATGTGCCGTGTTTGTACTGTCTAGCCTGCTCCTGCACCTAGGCTTTGGTACAACCTGCAATCTCCTTTCCCTGACCACCCTTAGAATCTGCTTGACTAGCAAAAGAGGGGCAGCAGGGTGGAAGGAGGAATGGCGTCTTAAGGAGCTGCTGGCAACACCAGCTTCCTGGCACCTGCGGTAAGGTCACCTCTTCGTGTCTCCTTCCCAGTGCGCCCTGCGAAGCCCCGAGCTCCTAAGAGTTGACCATCTCAGGGCAAGGACAGGGTCATTGGGGCTGAGATTAGGAATGTCAGTGTGCCCCTCACCGTCGTTTGTGCCTAGGTGCACTTTTTTTTTTTACACAGCGTGATGCCTTCTTTTCTCTGCACACCCACTGCAGGCTGCCAGGTCTGCCCTGTGCATGGAAAGGTGCTGGGATGCTGTGTAGACCAGCAGAGCATCATGGACGTGACTGCCTCGGAACCTCTCGGGAGGCTCTGCTCCTTCCCCATCTCATGACCATGTTGCTCTCTCCTTAGGGAGGAATGATCAATTGGAATCGCCTTTTCCCTCCTCTACGACAACGGCGAAACATCAACTATCAGGATGGCCGGCGCTCTGAGCAGCAAGCATCCCCTCCTCTGGAGGTTTCTGAGGAACAGGTAATCAGTAACACCTGGTACTAGGCCTAAAACAATGCTTCACACGTAAAGACTTGTGAACAACAAGAAATTGAAGCTTGAGTTTTAAGCTAAGGATGTATCTCAGTGGTAGAGCGTTTGCCCAGCATGTGCAAAGCCCTGGGCTCCATCCCCAATACAGGAAGAAAGGAAGGCTCAATTCTGAAAGAAATCAAGCTTGTCGACACAGAGATTTTGATAGCAGCTACATTGCCACCAGTGACAAGAACTTTGGGCCTATGGGTCTTACCGGTTTATTTATTTATTTATTTATTTTATTTATTTTTTTTTTGCGGGTCTAGGGATGGAACCCAGGGGCATTCTACCTCCGAGCTACACCCCCTACCTTATTTTTTTTTATTATTATTCTTTATTTTGAAACAGGGTCTCACTAAGTTGCAGAGGGCCTCACTAAGCAGCTGAGGCTGCCCGCGCGCAAACTGCGATCCCCCTGTCTCAGCCTCCCAAATGCTGGGATTACAAACATGCTCCACCACGCCTGGCAATGGCTCATTTTTTAAGCCTGTCATATTTTATACAAGAACCTAATGATAGTTTTCTACAGAGAATGGAAAGACAGACACGGAAGGCTGGGGCAGAGTGGCACCTCTGGTATGATTTTGACTTACTATTTTAAATCATGTTAGTATTTTACATACTTGAAAAGCAAGTCGACAAGAGGAGGCACCAGGGTAAACCTGAAAAGAAGGAAGCAAGTGGCCCGTCCGTGTTTCACATGAATAACAGAATCACATCCAAAGAAGGTGATGCGTCCACACCATATACCTTCAGTCTGAAGAAAAACCGCAACCTTAGACTCTGTAGGTTTACGTCTCATAGTGGTATGAGAATAGCCATTCTAAAATTATGTTGTGTGTGTTGGCAGATGAGGAAATAGGATGATCATACTGTGGACGAAGGAAATTCAAATATAGATCACAGGAAGGAAAGGAAGAGGCTGTGGGTCCGGATTGGAACTAGTAGTATCAGCATAAACGGGTGACGTGCGTGTGTGTGTGTGTGTGTGTGTGTGTGTGTGTGTACTGCAAGGACTCAGTAGCAGTGACGTCCTAGGAGCAGTGGGCTCCCCTAGTGCCCAGATCTACTTCTGAGTAGTTTTCCCCACTGAAATGAACTGGCTTCTTTAGAGAAATGGTGGCACCAGGCCCAGGGTAGGGAAGGTTCAAAAAACCCTGGAGCCTCTGGTGCCAGGTAGTCAGGAAGTAACCCCAGAGCCAGCTGCCAGCATCCACTGGCCGCGTCTGGACCGCTGACTTTGAGCACCTGTAAAGGACAGTAGCGTAAGTCATTGCTGGGAGGGAAAGTGCATGAGTTCTTACAACCATTAGTAGAAACACATTTACACACATACACAGGAGAAAGGAATGCTTTTCCTTTTAGTAGAATGTCCCATAATACAGAAAGAATGACAGTATTGGAAAATGAGTTTTAAATTCATTAGAGTCAAAATCAGGTCAGGGAGGAATCATCAGTATATAAAGACTAGTCTTTTTACACGCTATCAAAGTATCTTCCACAGCCAGACATGATGGCGCACACTTGTAATCCCAGTACTTGGGAGGCTGAGACAGGAGGATCACAGGTTTGCAGTCAGCCTCAGCAACTAGTGAGGCCCTCCACAAATCAGTGAAACCCTGTTTCGAAATAAAGAATAAAATAGGCTGGGGCATAGCTCAGAGTTAGAATGCCCCTGGGTTCAATCCCTTGTACCACAAAAAGCAAATGTCTCCCACGAATTACTTACTTACAAAAGGAAAATAGTAACTGTACAGTGGAGAGATTAGATCCCCCTTAGCCAAGTTGACAAAATTAACACTACCAGTAATGGAACAAAGACTGTTGTGTTTATAGTCTGAAGAGCACAGGTCATTTATGGGGAACACTCAAAGTACACAATTTCACCCAGTTCAAGGGCTATTCTCTAAAATACACAGCCTGGTTTTTTGGTTTTTGTTTTTTTTTTTTAGGTCTGGGGGTGGAACCCAGGGGCATTCGACCTCCGAGCTACACCCCCTGCCCTATTTTTTACTCTGTGTTTTGAAGCAGGGTCTCACTGAGTTGCCGAGGGCCTCACTAAGTAGCTGAGGCTGTCCGCGAACCGCACTCCTCTGATCTCAGCGTCCCGAGTGCTGGGATGACAAGCGTGCCCACCGCGCCCGGCCGCAGCCTGTATTCTTTTGTCACTAACTGTTCCAAATTAAAGGAGACTCAGGAGCCACGTCACCTCAGCGGAACTCATGATCCTGGACCAGATTGTGTGTGGACAGTTTTTGTTTTTGTTTTTGTTTTGCAAAAAGCCATTTTAGGATTGTGATGAAAGTGGGCTATATACGCCGGGCGTGGTGGCACACGCTTGTAATCCCCGCGCTTGGGAAGCAGAGACAGGAGGATCAAAGCCAGCCACGCGCGCTGGCCTAGGAGAGCCTGTTTCCAAATAAAAATGTAAAAATAGGTCTGGGAGTGTAGCCCGGAGGTAGAAGGGCTTCCAGGAACACCCCCCGCCCCAAAAAAAAAGAAAAGAAAGTGGGCTTTAGATTAGGTAATATTATATTAAGTTCCAGGATGTAGTACCTACACTGACACGGGCTAGGCCAGAGGAGACTCTTGTCCTTAGGGACAGACACATGCAGCCTGCTCTCCACGGCTCAGGGACAGTCTGAGCGTGAGTGTATGTGTGCTCACAAGCGTGTGCGACAGAGACAGCAGGTCACAAGGCCACGGTTGTTGAACCCGTGACGAGGACACAAGGGCTCTTGGCGCTGTTCTGCTAACTTTCCACGTTGGAGAGTTTTTCAGAGTAGAAATGTGTTTACACCTGTGAAAGTCGGCTCAGGACATTGTGATGGTGGCACGTGCAGTGTCCTCCTGCCTGTGTGACCAGCACAGGTGGACGCCAGCATTACACCGCCGGCCTTGCCGCCCAGGCCACCACCTCCTTGGCCCATCGCCATCCCCAGAGCAAACCCTGGCCAGTAGGACACAAGGCATCTGGCCTGTGCACAAACCACGTTCTAGAGGTTTTCTAGAATGCAGGAGGTGCCTCTGATGAGGCTCTTAAAAGAAACCAGGCCAGGGTGCCTGACTCCAGCAGTGCCGTAGCAAAGGCAGCGACCACGCAGCGACCTCTTACCCTTCCACCTCCTTGAGAGAACTTCCAGACAAAAGTGATTCCCGGGCTAAGATTGAGTGGAAGAAGTTGAAAAGACCGTGGTCTCAAGTCCAGGTGGAAAGATCAAAGCGCCCGTAATGGTGACTGGCTAGGCCGCGAGCCACGCCCCAGGCCGCCTCAGCGATGCGAGGTACTTAAAGGCCAGGGATTTCTTAGTTTTTACACTTTGGGGGAAAAGTGTCAAAGAGGGTGTCTTCATTAGACACAAGGAGAATGTGTGTAACTGAAGTCTTTGGGGTTTTTAAAAAGTGAATCATTTTTCCTTGATCCTGCCAGAATGGTAACAGTGGGGTTAACATGTTGTCAATTTCAGTTGGCTGTTTTGTTTTGTTTTGATTTTAATTGGGGATTAAACCCCGGGTGTTCTACCTCTCATATACATCCCAGCCGTTCTTATATTTTTTTATTTTCAAACAGTCTTACTCAGTTTTGAGAATCTCACTAAGTTGCTGAGGCTGGCCTTGAACCTGCAATCCTCCTGTCTCAGGCTAACAAGTACGCGGATTACAGGTGTGCACTACCATCACCAACACCCTGGCTAAAAAACTTCGTAATGTCCTAAACCCAGGAAAATATAAATGTTCATTTGAGTTCTTTCTGCTGTGAGCATACACTTCAAGAATTTTGATGGGAGTTCTTCTGGAAAACCTAGTAGATGAGAAATGTATGCCACAGATTTTGAAAACAATATTCCAGGAAAAGAGTGTCCATTCTGTTATAAACGTGGTCATCATTTAACTGAAAGCCATAGACATTTGCTACCTTTTCTGCTTTTTCTTTTCTTTATTTTCTGTTACGAAGATTCTGGGTCTTTCATTTCTCAAAATCCGCTCCTGTTTTTGACAAACCCACGGTACAAAGGTACCATGGGTTTGTCAGTTCACCACCCCTTAGAAACGCCACCCCACCCTCCCAGCACCCCCAGGAGGCAGTGTCCGTGGGGATGGGCCCGGCAAGGGCGCAGAGCGCTGAGCCCACCTCAAGCCCCATCCTGGCAGACAGCTGTCAAGGTGGCTAAAGGAGACCCCAGGAAACGAAAGGACAGGAGGTCTGCTAAGGCTCGGAAGACCCGCCACGAGCAGGAGAAGAAAAACCTGCCAGGTGTAGTGCGCACCAGAAATCTTAGTACTTGGAAGCTGAAGCAGGAAGATTACCGGCTCAAAGCCCTCACGTGGCAAGTAGTGAGGCCCTATTGCAAAACAAAAAATTAGGGTTGGGGTGTAGCTCAGAAGTAGAACGCCCCTGGATTCAATCCCCAGTATCACACACAAATGTGTGTTGTGTGTGCATGTGCACGCACACATTTTTCCATTTCTCTTTTTTTGGGCACTGCTTATAGGATTAAACCTAGGGCTTTGTGCATTCTAAGTGTCCCGGGCATTTATTTTATTTTATTTATTTTATGTTACTGTCTCACTGAGTTGCCCAGGCCTCCAACTTGTGACCCTTCCTCCTCGGCCTCCTGGGTCACTGGGATGACAGGTGCACATCACCATGCCTGGCTTCTCTCATTATTTTTTTGTTTGTTTTGTTGTTGTTGTTGTTGTCTGTTTTTGTTTTTTGTTTGATTGTTTTTTGTCATCTCAGCCTCCCAGGTGCTGAGCTTACCGCGTGCCCCACTCCGGCTTTGCTTTTTCTTTACGCCTGGTATTTTCACTCTACATTCATACTCAAAATTAACAAATAATGAAATTCTGACACACATCCTTTTGATCTTTTTTTAATCAAAGGAGAACATTTTAAAAAGAGATGAGGGGAATTATCCCATTTGTCTTTCTCAAGCCCTCCCTGAGCTTAAAAAATGACCCTTCAGATGGAATCAGGAGGAAGTTAAACAGGACTACACCAAAGCCTGGACTTAACAAAAGGAAGATAAACAGACTTCTACTTCCTCTCTTCCACTCAGGTCTTAACACAGTGGTAAATAAAGCAGAATTTCCTGCTGTCGGGGAGTTCAGAGCCCAGTGCGGGCGACCAGCCCAAAGCAGCTGCTCGGACAGGGCGGCACGCTGGGAAATGGCGCCGGGAGGGTGCGGAAGGGCCTGGGCCTGGGAGGGAAGGCCAGGGACGGCCTGAGACGGGCTCATGGCTGCCAGGAGGGCGCTGCCAGGGGCCAGGGCCAGGCTGGAGGGAGCAGGACGGGCTCAACACCAGGTCCTGGCACTGCTGTCGGGCTCTAGATGCTGAAAACCACAGCAGGATTTTAAGTGGGACTGACACCATCAGGGTCCCTGGAGCCTGGGTTAGATAAGGGCGGGGGGTCCCAATCATAACCAGAGATGGTCGTCCATGGCTGCCGAGGAAGCGTGTGCCCCTGGGAGCCTGGACTAGACCTGAAGGGGGTCCCAGTCATAACCAGGGATGGTCGACCGTCCCTGCCGAGGAAGTGTGTGCCCCCGGGAACCTGGACGACTGTGGCCCAGTCAAGAGACGTGGCCACTGAGTGCAGGAGTGAGACCTTTGCAACACACGAGACAGGTCGTGCGGGTTGTTTCTGTTCTCTGAGATTCCTTTAGCCCAAGCAGAGAGAATGGCTTCAAGCCCAAAGGATACCTGCAGGCATCGCTGATGAGCTCGCAAAGTGTAGATAACACTGGAGAAGCCCCGTGAGGCCCTCTCCCTACCTTGGCATCCTCGCCGCTGTCTGTAAAGCCCACCCCGCCCCAGAGCACTGAGTGCAGAACCCTGGCTCGCGCACAGGTGAGACGCACCTTGCTTCTGCTCTGGGCACCCGTTGTTACTCTGAGTGGCTGTTGGTTTGGCGCCTCGGCTGCTCTGGTTTCCTTGGTAGACGTGAGCTCCTGAGGGCTGGGCCAGGTCAGCTTGAGTCCCACCCACAGTGCCTGACACACGGGTGCCCGCTCTGGTGAGAGATGGCCCCGTGACGTCTTCAGAACACGTGTTTTCACTTAACGGTGCGCTAGCATGGCGCTATCAGATCTTCCCATCCCCCGAACTCTTGTTGACTAGAAACGTGTCTTCTAATAAGACTCTGAAGGCAGATTTGTTACAGTGGAGTGTTGGGTGGCAGCTGGGTGTGGTGGCGCACACTTGTAATCTCAGTAATCAGGAGGTGGAGACAGGAGATGGCAGGTTCAAGGCCAACCTCAACAACTTAGACACTCAGCCACTAGGGAGACTCAGTTTCAGAATCAAAGAATAAAAAAGGCTGGGGTGAAGTTTGGAGGTAGAATTTCCCTGGATTCAACCACCCGTACCAAAAAAATTATGAAAAATACACATATATGTGTGTGTTATAAACGTCTATGTGGTGGTTGAGACACACGTCTATGATAGCAGTCGGTAATTAACCCAACTGTGTGGGGTGCCCAGTCCTGCTGGGTGCTTGCGAGATGTGTGCAGGAAGCTCACCCAGCCCTCCTGAGGGCCTGCTACCACCGCCCCGGGACCAGGCAGCGGGGGCCAAGGTGCGGACCACTGGAGGGGTGGAGAATAACCAGGAACCGCTGGTTCATCCAGGACTGTGAGAAAGGGGCTCCGCCATTCTTAGAAGAGAGATGCCAGGCTAGAGGAAGGAAGAGTGTTGGCCCTGCAGGGACCTCGCATCAGCGTGGGGCAGCGGGCACTGACAGGTCAGACCTAGTCGTACTAGCGGGCGGGCAGTGCCAGATGTGTCCCTGCTGGCCCGGCAGGGCATGCCTGTGGCCTGCACACCAGGCGGCCCAACTGGGGACAGGTAGAGGTCTACTGAGTGGGCATCACTTTGTACACGTGTCAGAATTGGGGAAGTAAGAACCCAGAACACTGACAGCCTTCACTAAAGGGAAGCTAAAGAAAACCACAGTCTTATTTGAAACAAACCAAACGCTGTCACTGAGTAGGGTTGGTATAAATTTTATTGCAACAATGTCCTGTTTTACTCATGACAAAGAAGTTCCAAATCGCAAGTAGAATACCAAAGTGGAATAATTTTTTTCCCCCTTGGAACCTGGGGTGGAACCCAGAGGCGCTTTACCATGAAACTATATCCACAGCCCTTTGTATTTTCTATTGAAATAAGGTCTTACTAAGTTGCCTAGGCTGGCCTCAAACTTACAATTTTCCTGACTACCTCCAGAGTTACTAGGGTTATAGGTCTGCGCCACTACACCCAGATAACTAGTTTTCATGAGACGCGTTACCTTAAGATGGTAGGGACATACACATATAGCAATCATGGAAGAGATGCAGAAAAACAGGGAAACCAGGCATGATGGCACATGATTGTCATCCCTGTATTTGGTAGGCTGAGACAGGAGGATTGCAGGTTCAAAGCCAGCCTCAGCAACTAAATGAGGCTGTCAGCAATTTAGTGAGACCCTGTTTCAAAGTTAAAAAGGGCTGGGAGTGTAGCTCCAAGGTAGACTGTCCCTGGGTTCCATCCCCAGCACCCCCCACACACACACACACAGAGGAAGCGGTGTAGGTCAGAGAAAGCTTGCCTTTAAGGACAGCTGTCGGGGCGGTACGGTGGCGGCAGCAAAGGCCAGCCCCGCCTCCTCCCGGCGTGGACGTGTGCGTGTGAAGGTGTCCAGCCACCATCCCCGCCCCGCAGACTTCACCGCCATCGGTCAACTGCCTTCTGTCACGGGTCCTTGGCCACAGACAGCAGCCCTCCTCTGACGCAGCCTCGTGGCTGGCGAACGCAGACAGGAACAGGCGCCACCAGAGAGCACGGTCACTGTCAGCTGACGTTGTCCCAAAGGAGAACGAGGTGGGAACGCTCTTGCCCGCATCATGCTCCTCAAAACAAGACCACACAGAATGAGAAAAAATGTTTGCGCCAGGCTTCATAGTGCAGGCCTCTGATCCCAGTACTTGGGAGGATGAGACAGGAGAATCTCTGCTTCGCAGCCAGCCTCAGCAATTTAGCAAGGTCCTCTACAACTTATTGAGACCCTGTTTAAAATGTAAAAAAAATAATAAAACGGCCAAGGGTGGAGCCCTCTCCTGCACGTCACCGGGCTCCAGCCTCCCTCCTGAGTTCCTGTGTGGGGGAAGTGTGAGCCTCTGGCTTTCTGTCTCTGCTTTCGCTCACCTGACTGCAGGTGTGCAGAGACCTCGGTGTGTCTTTCTGCCACTGGCGCACAGGAGCCATTCCCAGGAACGACAGGGTGGCGTGCGCTAGGACCCAGCGGCCTGGGCTCGGAGCTGAGTAGTTTCAAGGTCCAAGCATCTTACTAGTGTCCACTAGAGACGCTGTGGATGTCTGTTCTCTGTGGCTGGCTTTTCCTCCAGATCATATCATCTGGATGAACCCCAAGAACCTAAAGAAACTCGGGCTCCTCCCATCCGCCCTCCATGAGGGGAGCTCTTAGTGAACACGAGTCCCGGGGAGCCAGTGTCCCCCTCTGGCTGCCCGTGCTGGCTGGCTGGCACCGTGGACGCAGCCCGGCGCGCAGCTTCACGTACCCACCGCTACTTGTGGATGCCAGGGGAGACCGAAAAATGTTCCCTCTTCATCTACTTGTTCCGTTTTTAAAAGAGGAGCCATGCACGCTAACCCTATTTCTACTTAGTGAACTTCTCTCTCTGAGAAATATTCCAGTCTATCAGCAACATAGACTAACCAGTTAAATTTTCACCTCTAAAGAAAACAGAAAGGTGGAGGTGGTGGCACACACCTGTAATCCCAGTACTTGGGAGGCTGAGACAGGAGGATTGTAGGTTCGAGGACAGCCTCCGCAATTTAGTAGGATTCTCAGCACTCTTGCAAGACCTTGTTTCAAAACAAAAAGTCAAAAGTCCTGAGGGTCGGGCCGGGCGTGGTGGCGCACGCTTGTAATCCCCGCCCTTGGGAGGCGGAGACAGGAGGATCCCGCAGGTTCGAAGCCAGCCCTGCTGGCGTAAGAGACCCTGTTTCAAAAATATAAAATAGGTCTGGGAGTGTAGCCCGGAGGTAGAAGGGCTTCCAGAAACCCCAGTACCACCAAAAAAAAAAAAAAAGTCCTGAGGGTATATAGTTCAGAAATTGAATGTCCCGAGGTTCAACACCTATTACCAATAAAAAAGAAAAAAATGCAGAAAGCCCAAAGCCAGCTCCAGCTAAGTGGGCATGGTGGCTAAGCTCAGGGCTGAAGTGCCGGCCCGCTGCCCGCTCATCGTAGCAGACACTCTTCAGCAAAGACGTGATAAGCCAGGCTCGGCTGGGCACACTGGCACACACCTGTAGTCCTCAATACTTGGGAGGCTGAGATAGGAAGATTCAAAGTTTAAGACCAGCCTCAGCAACTTAGCAAGACCCTGTTTCCAAATAGGGCTTGGAGTGTAGCTTGGAGGTTGATCACCCATAGGTGATCCCCAGTACCAAAAAATAAAAACAGGCCCAGTTGTCGATCCAGCGCCTGAGCGCGCGTGGCTGGACCCGTCTGAGATGGCGGGACAGCCTCCACGGGAAGCCTTGTGCAGGGAAAGCTGCTGTTCTTGCACAGACGTTGCTTGTGTGCCCGAGGCGCAGGCCAGCCATCCTGACTCAGGGCCCCCGTGCGGCCTCTGCTGCCCTGCCGTGGCGGCCTGTGGCCCACCAGCACCCCATCGGCATTTTCTGGAGTCGGCCTGACACTCCTGCCAGGCTGGGCTTGCGCTCTGCACTCCGCTGAACCAAGCACGTGAGCAGCTGAGAGCTTGAAGTCCCTGCGGTGACAGGGAAAGCACGCAGAGCCCTTCCCACTCTGTTCAGAGAGGGCCAGGGCTGCAGAAAATGCTGGAAAGTAGGTGGGGCTGCCCACTGAGACTGGCCGAGGCAGAGCTCCTGGACTGGAAACAAACGTGTCAAACATCATGAGACGTTATTTTAGTCCCAGATGGAAATAACCCAGTAAGACCGTCTACTACAAAGAGCTTCTTCCCTGCTGTTGACACATGTCCAGTTTAAGTCCCCGGCTCTTCACCCCTCAAGAAGGGCAGAGAGTTAGGCCCAGCTTGAAGGTGTCCCCAGGGAAAGGGATCACAACTGTGAATGCACAACTGGTGTTTAGCTGGCCTGTTTAACACCATGAAGTTTATGTTTGCTAAACAAATTCAGGGTGATACAAGCTCAAGAGAGCTAATCAACCTAGGAGACAAGATCAGAATTGACAGCCGGACGTGGAGGCGCTCGCCTGTAATCCCAGTCCCTGGGAGGCTGAGACAGGAGGATCAGAGGTTTGAGGACAGCCTCAGCAAGTGGTGAGACTCACATCAACCTCGCAAGACCCTGTTTCAAAATAAAGACAAAATAGGGCTAAGGGCTGTAGCTCAGAGATAGAATGCTCCTGAGTTCAATCCCCAGTACCACCCTCCCCCAAAAAAATTTTTATTTCTTGCAGTAGTGTGGATGACCCAGGGGCATTCTACCTCCAAACTACACCCCCAGCTCTGTGTTTTATTCTTTATTTTGAAACAAGGTCTCACTAAGTAGCTGAGATTCTCCCATGATCCTCCTATCTCAGCCTCCCTAGTACTGTGATTATAAGCGTGCACCAACACACCCAGCTAAAGAAATTTTTTTTAATTGAAAATAATTCATCTGGGTTTTCTAGAAAACAGGCAGGATGCACAGTCCTGTCCCTAGATGGTCAAGGCAGGGTTACAAAGAGATTGTAGGAGAGATTAAATAAAGAATCATGCACTCAAGTAACTCTGGAGGCCCCTTACTTCTGCACAGAAGGGCGCACAGCACGCAGGCAGCCCACGCGTCCTTTTACCCTAACACAGCGTCCACTGTGTCACCCGCACTGGCCATGGTGAGGCCTCGCAGTCTAACCCAGCTGGCTAGCTTCCCACTGGGCAAGTTTTTTCTTTAGAACAAAGGAGAAGTAGGAAACCTATACCTCCAATAACGAAACATACGGACTGTTGTACAAATGTTACGTAATGGGTGCCTATGCTACTGTTACGAAATGCATGCTGGTCCATTTTTATAACTTCCATAGAGAAGATTCGTTTTCTTAAATTTATTTATTTATTCATTTTTTTGCGGGTTGGAGGATGGAACCCAGGGGCATTTGACCTCCAAGCTACACCCCCTGGCCTAATTTTTATTCTTTATTTTGAAGCTGGGTCTCACTGAGTTGCAGAGGGCCTCACTAAGTAGCTGAGGCTGTCCGTGAACTGCAGTCCTCCTGCCTCAGCCTCCCGAATTCTGGGATTACAAGCGTGCGCCACCACACCCGGCTTTCGTTTTTGAGGAACCTGGCCTGAGAGCACTGCGGGTGGAAACTCGTGGGGGCTTCTGGCAGGCCCCAGCTGAAGTGGCCACAGCAGTGTGGTACAGGCCTCTCCCCACACGGTGTGTGCAAACATACATACACAAGTGTGTTTTTAAAAACACATCCGTGCCCTGAATCTCTAAGGGGAAAGGCCGAGGTCATGAGACAGCTGGCTCACGGCTGAAGGCCCTGGGCAGCCCACGCGCCGGGTTGCCCTCGGTCCTGGGCACGTTGGCAGGAGACATCGGAGAACGCTGCAGAGGAGACTGAGAGCTGCTGGAATCGGAAACTCAGGAACGAGCTAACGCAGCCGTGGCCCTGGTCTCAGAGCGTGCAGTCGGTGGCAGGGGACCCCAGACAGCCTCAGTGAGCCCGAGACAGAGGTGGTGGGGCCCGAGGGCCTCTACTCTGAGGATCCCCTGGCCTAGGTGTCAGGAGCCAGAGCAAGTGTTCCCACACCTGACAGGAGAGAGGCGTCAACAGGCCAAGGGCCAAGGGAAGAGCCCCGCGGAGGCCGTAGCACAGCAGCCATGGGGCCTCCGAGCCACACCGAGCCCTGAGCTGGGGCTGGCGGGAGAGGGGCCTTCCATGTAGGAAGGGGAAGGGGCTGCTTTCTGCTACATCAGAGGGCACAAATGGGAGCCGTGAAGGCCACGAAGGCACACACCTCCCAGCAGGACTCTCGGGCAGCCCTTGTGCCCTGCGGCCAGCTGGGCGGTGGGTGGTGAGCCCTGCCACAGCAGACACTCAGGGAAGGTGCCTCTCCGGTGTGTCCTCTCCACGCTGTCCACGGCCCCGGGAGCTGAGCTCCAGTGATCTGTGCCCCCACCTCACCCTGGCCCTCTGGGGTCGGCCCCGCCACACATGAGCTCGCCCTCCGGAACACCTGTGGCTCCTTCAGACCGCGACCACAGCGCACCTGCAGCCCCGGGCCTGCAGCTGTGTAGACATGCCCGGGGCGAGTGGAAGTGTGTGTGTGTGGGGGGGGGGGGTGCCCTTATGACTGCATCTTTAAGTCCAGGCTTGCTGGGTGGGGTGGTGCACCCTTGTAATCCCAGCATTTGAGAGGCTGAGACAGGAGGATCGCAGATTCAAAGCCAGCCTCAGCAACTCGGAAACCTAAGCAGACCCTGTTTCCAAATAAATAAGATTGGGCTGGGAGCATGGTTTGGAGGTAGAATGCCTCTAAGTTCAATTCCCCAGTACCAAATGAATAAATAAACATGACCCAGTCTTCCCCACTGCAGGGGCATGTCCCACTACGGGCGTGGGTGGCGCCTTCCCTTTGGATGTGTCCCCGCCTGTGCCTCTGCTCCCTGAACTCTTTGGGGAAGGGGTTCACTGGCGTCCTCTCTCCTGCCCTGCACCCTCTTCTTGTTCTAGCGCCCATCCTGCAGGCCCTGCCCTTCCCCAGCCACCTGGCTCCCCCTCACACCTGGACCCCCCTGAGCAGTGAGACCTGTTCTCTCTACACACACAGCACCCACACTAAAGATCAGAAAGTTTTAAATGCCATCCACCCTCGGGTCAGCCCTCGGAGCCGCTTGAGTGTATGTACCATTGGATCTCAGCATGCAGCAGCGCCACTGTGTACTGTGTTGTCCGGAGTGCAGCCTGCGTTAATAGCAGTGCAAACACACTCATAGCTACTGCAGGGCCACGGATATGTTTATAATCCACGCTTCCTTGAGAAAATAACTTATGGATACACAGTATTTCACAGTCTTGCCTGTTTGGACATTGGAGGCTGCTGCTTACACAGCGCAGGAAACCTCTGCTGGCAGCGGGTCTGTGCTGAGCACTGGAGGCCCAGGCTGCGGCCCAGGCGCAGCCTCCTCTGCTCCGGGGAAGCCGAGGCTGAGAACCGCACTGCACGTGCCACAGCAGCAGACAAGGCCTCGGTGCCGGGGGCAGCGCGCTGGCCGAGCAGGCCAAGGGGTGAAGCCCAGCGGAGCTGTCCTGGGGGAGCCCGGCCCTGAGCAGGGTGGCCGGCCCTGAGCTCCGGTGTTGGTGCCAAGCCGCTCCCAGGGCTGGTCCCGGGGGTCGTGGTGCCCTCAGAGGCCACTATGCCTCGTGGGTAAAAAGAAGAGCGAGGGGCACGGGGAGATAGTGTGTGTTTGATGGTCACACACTGGAAGGTTCATTCCTGTTATACTTTTCCTAACATTGATTTCACACTGGAAAGATATTCGTTGGTTTGGAGAGAGAAGGAGGGAGGGAGAGAGACTGGTGGGGGGGCTGTTTGAGCCTCACTAAGCTTACCTACAGAACGCCGTGGGGCCAGGCACGGCAGCGACCTGTAGCCGCTCAGGCTCCTCTCTCTGTTCTCAGGTGGCCCGGCTCATGGAGATGGGGTTTTCCAGAGGGGACGCCTTGGAAGCCCTGAGAGCGTCAAACAATGACCTCAACGTGGCCACCAACTTCCTGCTGCAGCACTGACAGTCCAGCCGGCCACTGCGTGACGGCAGCGTGGTCCCTGCCACCACACCAGCCCGAGAACCAAGCCGGCCCTGGCACCGATGCTCTCGGGAGAGGGAGGTCTCTGCCGCGCCCGTCCCTAACTCCAAGAGGGTCACTGTTGTGGTATCAAATGAGTTTGCCATTAAATTAGCATGTATTTTCTATCTTTATTTTTTTATTGGGCATTCCCCTCGTGTGGAGCATCATCGCTCCTGATGCGTCCCCACGCAGTGAGTTGCAGGTGTCTGGGCCGTCGGGATGCACTCCAGATGGGAGTGCTCTACTGCCCTGCTCCCCGGCACACCTCTCGTCATGGTCACTGTCCAGGGGGCAAGCAGAAAGCTATTTCAGAAAGGGCTGTCACATTATTCTTTATGAACTTTTTAGTCACAATTTTTTTTCTTAAATTTATCTTCAAATCCCACCACTAGGTATTCATGGTGACACACTCCTGTAGCCCCGTAGACTGAGGCAGGAGGATTGCAAGTTCAGGGTCAGTGTGGGGAACTTAGCAAGACCCTGGACCCTGTCTCGAAATAAAGAATGAAAAGGGCTGGGTGGTAGCTCAGTGGTACAGTGCCCAGGGTGGCTCAGCTCCCAGTACCAGGGAAAACACACACACCCCACTGGCTGTCAGGGGCCCACACTTCCAGGGATGAGCTCTGTCCGCCAGGCCACAGCAGTGAGAGAGAAACAGGAGTGCAGCCTGACTCCACCCTGTTCAACCCACTCCCGTCCCAGGAGTCGCTCCAACCCCCCTCTACTGCTAAAAATAGTGAGGACCACCAGGCCTGGTGGCACACACCTGTAATCCCAGTGCTTGCGAGGCTGAGACAGGAGGACTGCAGACTTGAAGGCGGCCTCAGCAACTTAGTTGAGACTTGGTTCCAAAAAATAAAGGGCTGGGGGCGTAGCTGGGAGGTAGGACGCCCCTGGGTTCAAGCCCCAGTACCACAAATAATACTGATGATGATAGTAATCAAGGACTGACTTGAGATTCTGGAATGCTTTCTGACACTTATTCAGGGTTAATTTTGCTCAGAATAGCCAGAGGTAGCCACTCAGGCTAGGGGGCAAAATGGGACAGGAAATAATTGTTTCCTGCGGCCTGCCGAGCGACTCAGCCCAGAAGAGAAGAGAAAGGACCTCATTGGGCCCTGCTGGCCCGCAACCAGCCCTCCCCCACCAGCAGGTCCTCCTTGCCCTTGGGGGGCGGGGGGGGGGGCAGCTCTAGCGAGTCCACCATCACCGTGTACAGAAATTGTGCAGCTGGTCTATTCCACAAAATGGGCAGCCGTGTATCAAATTGATGCAGATTTAGATGTGTGATACTTAAAATAAAGTTTTTAATGTGTTTTACTTTTCGGTATTCTTTATTAGACGTCTCTAAATAAAACTTTATTCTAGACAGTTCCACCAAAAATGGGAAATGCCAGGCATGGTGGCGCACGCTTGTGATCCCAGCATTTGGGAGGCTGAGACAGGAGGATCGCGGTTCGCGGACAACTTCATGCACTTAGGCCCTTGGCAACTCAGTGAGACCCTGTTTCAAAATAAAGAATAAAGGCCGGGCGTGGTGGCGCACGCTTGTAATCCCCGCACTTGGGAGGCGGAGACAGGAGGATCGCGCAGGTTCGAAGCCAGCCGTGCTGGTGTAAGAGACCCTGTTTCAAAAATATAAAATAGGTCTGGGAGTGTAGCCCGGAGGTAGAAGGGCTTCCAGAAACCCCAGTACCACAAAAAAAAAAAAAAATAATAAAATAAATAAATAAAGAATAAAGCTGGGCAGAGTGATGCACGCTTGTAATCCCAGCCTTTGGGAGGCTGAGACCAGAGGATAGTGGTTCACAGCCTCCGCTACTTAGTGAGGCCCTCCGCAGTTTCAAATAAAGAATAATAATAATAAAAAAAAAAGCAGGTGTAGCTCAGAGGTAGAATGCCCCTGGGTTCCATCCCCAGACCCACAAAAAAAAAAGAAAAATTAAAAAATGGGCCTGGGGGTGTGGCTTGGAGATAGAATGCCTCTGGGTTCCATCCCCAGTACTGCCCAAAAAAAAAAAAAAAAGAGGGGAAATACCAGGCTACTCCTATTTCTGCGAGAGCTGGTGCTTTCTGAAGCGGGCCTCTGTTGTTTCCTTGGGGGGCATGCGGACCATCAGAAGCCCAGGGCCTCGGCAACACCTGTTTGGGGCTGCTCGGGGCCATGGGGATGCTTAGAATGGGGCCCAGGTGACTTTCGGGTTGTCCAGCTGGTCCCAGCATCACTGGAATCAGTTTCCCTGTCTCTGCTGGTAGAGAACGGTAGCTCGTCACCTTCTGTCGCTCCGTTCCCTGATGGCTTCACAGTGGCCCGCCGTGAGAGACGCCGCTGCAGACAGATCATGTAGGACTCGGAGCCGAGCTGTACTTCCCCAGGCAGGCAGAGCAGTCACATCCCCAGATACACCCGTGCTGCGTCCCCTCTGCCCTCCCGTGGCACTGCAGAGCAAAGTCAGCCCAAACCAAGGGGCTGTCGCCACCCTCCATGGGCAGAGGAACCCAGATCACGAATTAGAGACCCACGTCCAAAGGACTGCGCGCTCGCACCTGAATGTGATCGATGCACTTCACAGTCCACGGAGCCCGGCGACTCTTCAGGCCTCTCGCCCAAGGGTGGAATTGAGGACGAAATGGAGACGGCCTCCAGGTTTCTTCTGAGCTTTTTGGCCTCTTCCCAGCTCCTTACAGCCGCAGGCCTCCCCTTCCCCGTGGTGGCCAGGACCACGCACCTGCCAGGCTGTACTCTCCCTCCACTGGCTCCCTGCATCTACATGCATACACACAGAGACACGCACGCACGCACACACGCACGCCGTCTGCCTTTCCCTCTTGGGCACTTTCTCACAACGCCTCCTGGAGCCATTGCTGGCCCACTCTTGCTTCCATAAACACAGGACTTGGAAGATCAGAGAATACCCACTCTCTTGTCCAGATGCCCAGAAATCTTTCAGGCTGATGGCAGCCCCAGAGGAAGGCCTTGCCGGGCGATGTGTGCCAGAGGAGGGCATCCGTGAGCCTTTTGATTTAGTTTCCTGACGTCCAGGAAAGATTCAGGCCCTTAACTCACTTCCTGCCGATGGTAACAGGTTGGATTTGCTTTCTTTTCTTTTTTTTTTTATTACTGGGGATGGAACCCAGGGGCATTCTACCTCCGAGCTACACCCCCTGCCCTATTTTTTATTCTTTATTTTGAAACAGGGTCTCACTAAGTAACTGAGGCTGGCCCAAACACAGAAGGACCTTAGGGGCTGCCTGAAATGGCCAGACCCAGACAATAAGGGCACCTGGCTTCCTCACAGCAAAATAAACAAGCGACAAAAGAATCAGGTGACCCCCATCAGTAAAACTAGAGGATTCTTCAGCCCAGGCACGGCCTGGATCTATGTCTCCCTCACCCCGGCGGTCAGCAGCCCCTGTCCAGCCTCCTACCAGCCACGCTGAGAACCTTCTGCCCACGTGCAGAGTCCGTGCTTAACTTCAGATGGTCTGCAGGTCCGGAGCATGTCTGGACTGGAGCACGGAGAGCTTTCTAGTGTAAGCCCACGTTTTCCAGGTGAGGAGACAGAGACAAGAGGAAGCCAGCGTAACCCGACAGGTCACTCCATTTGGTAACGCATTAGTTTTGCCGTGACCTACGCCCTTTTGAGTATAACCACCAAAGTAGAATGAGTGTACAAATGAACGACCAGGATCTGCCCAGCACAACCACGCAGCACAGACTGATACGTCCATCCAGCTAATAAAAGTGGCCAAGTGTGAATTACTGAATGAAGTCAGAAGCACCCGGCTGTGTGGGCGTGCCAATCCCACAACAGAAAAACCCGGCCGTGAGCTTAGCAAACACACCAGACCACCGAGTGAAGCAGCCATCTCGCCGGAGACCAATAAGAGAAGGAGGCTCCCATGGCTGGTTCCAGCAGCACGCAGCAGCCCGCCATCTGACCATCGAGCCACCCCAGGAGGCGGACACGTGGCAAACCTCCAACTCCGTCTCCAGGCTCGGGCTCAGCCCTGACGTGGCCCACTTTGAGACTGCCTGCCCCCTGTACCCTGGCCTAGAATAAGTTCCACACGGAGAGCTCTAAGCCCAGAACAGGTTCTTCCAGCTGGTTTGGCTGGAGCTGGTTTGTAATCTTACCTGAACTCCTGCAGGGCCCCTGCTCTCTGCTCAGTTCAGCCTCCTGAAAACTTGTGGCCACCTGAACCTTTCCTTAGGAAGGAGAGAGAAAAAAGAAAGAAAGGAAAAAAGAAAGAACGAGGAAGGAAGGGAGGGAGGGAGGCAGGAAGGGAAATATCCAATAAAAGGTGTTGGTGCACGCTTGTAATCCCAGCATTTAGGAGGCTGCAACAGAAGGATCACGGTTTGAGGCCAGCCTCAGCTACTTAGTGAGGCCCTTTGAAAGTCAGTGAGATCCTGTTTCAAAATAAAGAATCAAAAATAGGGCTGGAGGTGTAGCTTGGAGGTAGGATGCCCCTGGGTTCCATCCCCAGTACTTCAATAAAAGAAACGAGAAACAGCCAATAAAACTTGAAAGCCTGGAGAGAACCGTCGCACGCCTCTTGGGCGTTCGCAGCCGCCCGGCAGGCCCACGCACCCTTTCCCCTGGAGGCTCCCGACCCTGCGGCTGGCAGACAGTGTTCCAGACAGGGAGCCCAGGAAAGGGCGTCCAGCCCAGGGGCAGCAGCACCAAGACTGGAGACCCCTAATACCACTCCCCTCACCCCCTCTGGGTCCAAGAAAGAGCACAGCCTGCCAGGCGTGGTGGCGCACGCTTGTAATCCCCGCGCTTGGGAGGCGGAGACAGGAGGATAGCGCAGGTTCGAAGCCAGCCGCGCGCGCTGGCTTAGGAGACCCTGTTTCCAAATAAAAATGTAAAAATAGGTCTGGGAGTGTAGCCCGGAGGTAGAAGGGCTTCCAGGAACCCCAGTACCACAAAAAAAAAAAAAGAAAAATAAAAAGAAAGAGCACAGCCTTTCCTTACAGATTCTAGCACTTTCCAGAAGATTCCTGTTAGGTCTCCAACCTTACCCTTCCTGCCCACATTTGGCAGATACCCTCAAGGAGCTGTTGAACTGAGCCGCTTCCAAGCAGTGACTCCTGGCCCAGGGATGTGGTCCCATTGGCTGTCAGTGCATGTCAGTCCCGTGTATATCCCCGGCCTAATGAGTCCCAGAGCCCGGGGTCTGGGGCCTGTGGCCAGCACCCCACTGGGCAGCTGGGTGCAGCATTTCAGGACAAGCCCCCACACCCCTAGAAAATGCCCCAGAACCTAAGCTGGGCAGGCAGCCCTGGGATTCTGCTAGCCAGAGCCATCTGCCCAGTACCCACTGCGCTCCAAAGGCTGGAGGACGTTCCCTGTGGCCGCAGGCCGCGCTCATTCAGCCCGACCCCACCTCCCATCACGTGCCCGGTCCCTGGGCACCCAATATGTGTTTGGTGAGTGAATAAGTGAGATGTACAATACTCCCCAAGATATGATCGTAGCCCTCCAGGGCCACTGCTATTGTACCCCCGGTAGAACCTGTCGGAAGTTCTCTAGGCCTCGGCTGGGACTGGAAGTTACTCAGCTAATTTTTTTTTTTTTTTTTTTTTTTTTTTTTTTTTTTTGTGGATGGAACCCAGGGGCATTCTACCTCCCAGCTACACCCCCAGCCCTATTTTTTATTTTATTCTGAACAGGGTCTCTGAGTTGTAAAGGGCCTCACTAAGTAACTGAGGCTGGCTGCAAACCGCAATCCTCCTGTCTCAGCCTCCCAAATGCTGGGATTACAAGCCTGTGCCACCACGCCTGGCTTCTCAGTTAATATTTTTAAAGTAAATGAAGTATAGAAGTCTACCAAATACTATTCATATGTTAAATGTGTCCATTTTAAACATGTCCATATAATTTGATCACCAATTTTCCAGTGTCAATGTGGCCAAGGCCTTTTTAAAAAAAAAAAAAAAAGATAAAGTTCAAGCCGGGCATGGTGGCACACGCTTGTAATCCCAGCATTCGGGAGGCTGAGACAGGAGGATCGCGGCTCACGGCCGGCCTCAGCTACTTAGTGAGGCCCTCTGCAACTTAGTGAAACCCTGTTTCAAAATAAAAAATAAAAAAACAGGGCAGGAGGTGTAGCTCGGAGGTTGAATGCCCCTGGGTTCCATCCCCAGACCTGCTAAATAAATAAATTAATTAAATAAGATAAAGTCCAGCTGGGCATGTTGGCGCACCTATAATCGGAGTACTTGGGAGGCTAAACCGGAAGGGTCGCAGGTTCGCAGCCAGCCTCAGCACCTCGTGAGGCCCTGAACAGCTTAGTGGGGCCCTGTTTCAAAATAAAAAAATAAAGCTGGGCTTGGTGACGCACACTTGTAACCCCAGTACTCGGGAGGCTGAGACAGGGCTCCCCTGCAGCGCTTCCATCTCTGCACTCCTGGCTCCACTGGACTTCCACCGGAGTCCGAGAGCAGAGGAAGTACTGTTCCCCAGAGCCTGGGGTCTGAACTTCACGTGTGAGTGTGTGTGTGTGTGTGTGTGTGTGTGTGTGTGTGTGTGTGTGTGTTATTGGGATTGAACCTCCCTAGGTCCAAGATACGCCTGCAGTCCTTTTTGAAACAGGTTCTCGCTAGGCTGATGAGAGCCTCACTAGTTGGTGAGGCTGTCCTCAAACCTATGAGCCTCCTGTCTCAGCCTCCCAAGTACGTGTGACTTTTTTTTTTCTGTAATGGGGATCGAACCCAGGGGCTTTCTACCTTACCTCTGAGCTATACCTCAGAACTACTTTTTATTCTTTGTTTTGAAACAGGGTCTCACTAAGTTGCAGAGGGCCACACTAATT
This sequence comes from Muscardinus avellanarius, assembly GCF_963383645.1. Lineage (NCBI taxonomy): Eukaryota > Metazoa > Chordata > Mammalia > Rodentia > Gliridae > Muscardinus > Muscardinus avellanarius. The sequence goes on from NC_137787.1 coordinate 190,518,467, forward strand.
AGCTGAGACTAGCTAGGAACTTGCGATCCTCCTGTTTCAGCCTCCCAGGTACTAGGATTACAAGCATGCGCCACCATGCCCAGCTTATGCGCGACTTTTTGGTATATTGTCCTGATTCCTTCTGGAAATGGCTTCATAAACCACCTTCCTCTTAACCCATTTGTCAGTTCACACTTGGCTTTGAACAAATGTCAGTAAGGCCCAGTAGCCCCATTTCCAGGCCTGGGAAACAGCAACCATAGTAACCATCATAACATCCTTATGAGGGCGGACCCCAAGTCAGACCCTCAGCTGTATTGATTTTATCTCACTGCATTCACAAACAGGCATTATGTCTCCATTATAGAGATGAGAGAGACCAGGTTTAAAGAAGGTAAGGGATTTTCCCGAGGCCCCACAGCCAACTGCATTAAAGATCCAGGTTCTTCTGATGGATTCAGTTGCAAGGAGGTCGCAGCCGGGGCCAGAGGTGAGGAGATGGCAGATCTGGAGGGCACGGAGACTGGGCTGCTGTCCTTGGGGGAGAGGGTGTGAGTAGAGCCCAGGCTGTCCACGCTGCTCAGCCCCTGCCCTGTCACCTTGCAGCAGCTCCCCACACTGACTTCTGACTGGCCCTGCAGCCAGGAAAGCAGAGGGGCGCCATCTCATCTCTGAGGTCTGTGCCACTGGACCAGAGCAGCCTCAGCCCTGAGTCCAGCACGGGGGGCGGCGGCCCTGAAAGGCACCACCTCTTTTCTTCTTTTAAACGTTGAAAAGGGAGCTGGGGGTGGCAGCGCACGCTTGTTATCCCAGCATACGGGAGGCTGACAGGAGGACTGCGCTTCACGGGCAGCCTCAGCTCCTTAGTGAGGCCCTTTGCGACTCCGTGAGACCCTGTTTCAAAATAAAGAATGAAAAAATATAGGGCTGGGGATGTCAGAGGTAGCATGCCCCTGGGTTCCACCCCCAGTACCACACACACACACACACAAAAAAAAAGAAAAGTTGAGAAGGAAACCTGGCGTGGTAGCCCATGTCTGTAATACCAATACTTGAAAGGTTGAGAGAGGATTGCAGGTTCAAGGCCAGCCTCAACCACCTAGAGAGACCTGCTTCCAAATTAAATAGGGCTGTATATTGAAAGGGACCTGGGGTCCCCAGATCCAGGTTCCCAGTGATTCATCCACCTGAGTTAAGACTACAGAGCCTTAGGCAGTCTTCACGGTAGGATCTCAGACTGTCCAGTTCCTCATAAACACTGAGGCCAGACTTACGGCATTACCCTCTCTCCTGGCCCGAGGCCCAAACGTAAAGCTAGAGTCAGGGGCACATCAGGCCAGCCCCTAAAGAGTCTCGTTACTCCATATTTAGCCTGCTCCTGGGGTGACCTCCAATTCTCCCGTTCTTAGTTATACTAAGAACTCCAGCTCTTCTATTAAAAAGGAGATATAATGTCAGGAAACTTAAGCTTTTCCATTTTCTCTTTTGCTGGCTGTACTAAGACAAGGTACTACTTGAAGGTTTTTTTTTTTTTGTATTTCAACCAGTCTTAGCTAAAATGTAAACTTCTATACAGCTGTCCAGATGGCCATAAAACTTAGACCTCTGTGAGATGTGATTAAATACAGTATGCATTGCCTTTAGTTTTAAGGCACTAGTGATGTTTACCTGTCTTAACTTTCCATGACAATCTGTAATTCAGTTATTAAGTATGGAAAATATAATGCTTTTAAAATGCTCTTAACTTCATAAGGTTTAAAGTAACAAGTCTTTTAGATGGGTTTTTAAACTACTGGGATAAAAACAATATTATAAAATGGTATTTTTTAATTTTTATTATTTATTTATTTATTTGCAGTACTGGGACTGGAACCCAGGGACATTCTACCTCCGAGTGACACCCCCAGCCCTAGTGTGTGTGTGTGTGTGTGTGTGTGTGTGTGTGTGTGTGTGTGTGGTACTAGGGATGGAACCCAGGGACTTTCTACCTCCGGGCTACACTCCCAGACCTATTTTTATTTGGAAACAGGGTCTCACTAAGTTGCTGAGAGCCTCACTAAGTAGCTGAGGCTGGCTTGGAACCTGTGCAATCCTCCTGTCTCAGCCTCCCAAGCGCGGGGATCACAAGCGTGCGCCACCACGCCCAGCTGTAAAATGGTATTTGATGAGCAAAAAACTGTACCGGAGACAACCATACAGCCAAGCAATTTATTCAGGCAGCAAGGTTGAAAGGAGAGGCAGTCAGAGAGAGAAAGAGAGAGAAGGAAGCCATGCTTGGGGTTAAATACAGTCTTAGGCTGAGTCGGTGCTTTGCCATTGGCCAACCAGACTGGATGTTGAATCTCATTGGAGGGTTGTATGGCCTTTAAACTTACTGGTTGACAGAAATGGCGTGAACTGTTTTTGCGGTTTCTCGGAAGGGGTTGGACCTTTCCAGGAAACCAAAACTGATTATGGGGGCAGGGATGAAGTGGCTAGGCTTGCCCCCAGGCAGGGGCTCCCTTAGAGACCTGACCTGACCCATCTGTCACTCCCCCCTCTTTGATATTGCATGGGAATCGGGCATTGTATCATTCTGGCTACTTCCTGCTGTCACAGGGGACAGCAGATTATAGGGGGAAGGGAGGAACAGGTGGACTCAGTTCTACAGAGAGAAGGATTCCCAAGAACCCGGTGCCGAATGTGTAGATTTTGGCTGGGGTGAAGTCTATTAGGTGCCTCGTAGCCACAGGTCCACCAGCGTGGTTGTCCAGTCTGTGTCTACAGTGGAGGGTGGGATGAGCCAGCTGTCCATGCAGAGCACGTCCAGGAAGAAGCACCATCTTTTATACAACATCTTGTTGGTAAGTACTATCCGGGAATTGAAAGGAAAATTATCACATCCAATAAAAATTCCAAGGGAAAGGAAACAAATGAAGATGTAACAAACTGACAGTAGGAGGCGCTCTGTTCTTGTCCAGTCCTCTGCGCTAGCAGAACTCAGTCCAACAAAGAAGACTAGAATCAAGGGGGTGTAAAGCCCCAGAATCCCGGGATTAAAGCACTGCTCAAAGGAAGTTAACACAGGACCCAAGGATGCTGTATCCCAATCCAGGTGAAAGAGGGAGAGAAGGAAAGGAAGAGGGATGGAGGAGGGTGGCCTAGACATTCACTGGGGGTCAGGCAGTCTGAGTGGTGTCTGCTGGTAGGATCGTCCTGGAATGAGCAGGTGCCCGTGGCTGGCAGCAGCTGATAATCCCTGAGGAGGAGCTGGTTGTACGTTTCATTAGAAATTTTGCTTATTTGGGTCTGCATAAATTTTAAAAGGCAGGGGAGAAACATGCAAAAAGAAATACTCCAACTAGCGGGCCCATGATCGGTAAGAGCAAGGTCAAGGTTGGGTTGTTGAGAGATCCCCATATGTTAGAGCTGGACCCTGAGGAAGCCTCAAGGAGTCTTTATCTTATTCGATGGAGGTTTTTGATGTTGATTTCTGCTACCTGTGACTCGGTATAATAACAACTTTTATGACGAAAAATGCAGGTTCTGCCTTTTTCAGCAGTCAGCAAATCAAGGGCCTTTCAGTTTTGGAGGGTGACTCCAGCCAGGAATGTGATCTGATGCTGAAGGGAGGCCAGAGATCGGGCAGTCTCCTCAATTGCATTCTGCATTTCAGCCCAGGAGGGACATTACAAGCAACACTCCAGCTATAACGGGGAGAAAGACAGCCCTCTTTGGTTGGGAGGGGGAAGTGAGAAAGGGGGCTTGTCAAGCTGAGTATTTTTGTTGTTTCTCAGTGAAAGACAGTAGGGGCAGTTGCGGGGCCAAGGTTGTAGGGACACAGGGCATGTGGGGAGAGTTGTCAGTGTTTTTGTAGAGAGTGCCATTGCACCAACAAAAGATGCCATCTGGAATGCATGAGTAGGGTGGTAAGAGTGTTTGGTTGTAAATATGGTTAAAGAATGCATAACAGAGGGGAAAGATATCAGTAGAGTAGAGTGGGACACCAGGAATTAAAAATGTGCTTTGTGCTCTAGCTTGTGAATCTGGTGTGCTGGCTCCTGATTTTTTAATCGTCGGTAAGGAAGGGAGAGGGACTGTGACTAGAGGGGGTTGCTCCATGTTTGCAAAAAGAAAACAATCAGTAGAAAGGCTGCAAAAGGCACTTAAAGGATGAAGGCCTTGGCTACGAAAGGAGAACCAAGTGAGGAGAATGGGGGTTGAGTTAGTGGCTGGGTGTGGTGCAGAATGGGGCTAGAAGGGTATAGGAGAGTCATGGAGGGAAGGTATACAGGAAGGGTTTGAAGGGCTCTGTAGGTGAGCAGATCCCTTAGATGATATGGTGATGCGACAGAAATATGTGCGCCAAAGGTCAACTCTTTTGACTCTCGTAGGAGCAGGTAGGCTGCCGCGAGGGCTCAAAGGCGGGTGCCCAGCCTTGGACAGTTGGTTCAAGCTGTTTAGAAAGACAGGGGCAAAGGTAGAAGCCTTGAACTGCCCCGGGACTCCTAGTACCAGGTCTGATTTTTCATGGACATAGAGCATAAGGGGTTGTTGTAGGTTGGGAAGATGCAGAGCTGAGGCTTGGATTAACACCTGTGACAAGGTTCTGAAGGACCTATGTATGTCATCCGGGGGGCCACGTTTAGGGCCCTTTGCGGCCACATATAGGAGTTTTGCTAGGAGAGGAAAATTAGGGATCCATGCACAAAGATATCCGGCCAGCCCAATAAGGAGAGAATCTCATCCTTGGTTTGGGGGCACGGAAGAGACTCAGTGAGGGCTTTGTGATCTAAAGTGATGGCCTTTGATTGATGGGAAATCTGGACTCCCAAATAGAGTACCTGGCTTTGAACCAACTGTACCTTTTGGGGAGATACCCTGTATCCCCGGGAGGCAAGGAAATTTAGGAGAGTATAACTATCTGATTGTGATAGTGGGAGAGAGGGCCTGCAGAGGAGATCATCCACATCCTGGAGGATAGAGGGTGAAAACTTTAGGTCTTGAAGGTCCTTTGTTATGGACTGACTACAGATGAATGGACTGTCTCTAAGTCCCTGAGGAAGGACAGTCCAAGGTAGCTGTTGGGACTGCTGGGTGCCTGGGTCTGTCCATATAAAGGCAAATAGGACCTGAGAGCCCAGGTCCAAGGGAATTGTAAAGAAGACGTCCTTGAGGTCAATAACAGAGGAGTGGGTGGCCACTGATGGTATGCGAGAAATAGCATAAGCATTGGAAACTAGAGGGTGAAGTGGTTTGACAGCCACATTTATGAGACAGAGGTCCTGGACCAACCAGAAGAATCCATTGGGTTTTTTTATGGCCAGTATTGGTGTGTTATATGGAGAGTGGGCAGGTCTGAGAAAGCCCTTATGGAGGAGGTCTGAAATGAGAGGCTAGAGGCCCCTCAGGCTAGTGGCCAGAAGGGAATATTGGGGCTTGTTAGGAAAGTTATAGGGGTCCCTCAAGTGGAACTGAACAGGAGAACAATGTGCTAGAGAGGGAGTCAGGGTGTCCCAGACCTCTGGGGTGACCAGATGTTTGGGAACCAGGGACAACAGTTATCCCCCCGCCCCCATGTTGTTTGTTTTTCAAGACTGTGAGGAGAATGGTTTTTGGGGAGAGAGTAGGAGTGGAGGAGCTGGGGAGCAGGACAACAGGCATGAATGAAGTTTGACCAAGATGTCGCTCCTGAGTAAGGGGATGCGGCAGTGAGGTAGCATCAGAAATTGGCGAGCAAATAAGTTGGTAAAGGCAGCAGGATAAAACGGGTGTTTTATGGGGGGGGATAAAATTTTCCATCTATCCCTTGTATGGTATATGAAGAGGGAATGGTGGGTCCCCAAAAGTCTCTAAAGACCAAGAATGTGGTGCCAGTGTCTAACAAAAACCCAATGGGACGGCCATCCACTTGAATAAACCCGGGCTCCCATGGAGCGATGTCGATGGCCGGAGTAGAAGGCCCTGGCCCTGTCAATCCTCTGCTGCCAGGCCCAGCAAGGGTGGCGGTGGCCCACCTCCCCTTCAGGAAGTGGGACAATCACCTGCCTCGTGTCTATGCTGAGAACACTTCGGGCACAGTTGTGTGGGTGGCGGGTAATAGGGGCATTCTGATGCCCAGTGTCCCTTTGCATCTGGGACATGGTCAGGACGGGAGCCTAGGGTTTGGGCATGTCCTAGCCCGGGGGCCCTCCTTGCCACATTTGAAACAGGGTCTTGGAGAGCCTCATTGCCCAGATGATAGTTCGCTCTTTTGAGTAGATGGCCTGTTTGGGGACCACCTCATGGGCCCCTAGGGTTTTGTAAAGCTTGGGCAAGCATTTGGTAGCGAGCACATTCTACCTTTTCATATTGTTGGAATTTGCGGCACTCAATATCCTCATCCCTATTATGAAAACCCTTAAACACAGCCACCATGATCTCAGTCTGAGAGGTTATACGACCCTGTTCTAGCGTTTTTAATTTTGCCCTTATGCCAGGGTAACTCTGAGAGAAAAAAATAGGTCATAAGGACTTGCCGCCCAGCTGGGGACTCTGGATCTAGGTTGGTGTAATGTTGAAGGGCCTTTGTAAGGCGATTGAGAAACTCGGAGGGAGTTTCCTCTTTTTTTTTATTATCTCATAATTTTTCAAAATTTAGTGGGTTTTGAGTGGCCTTTTTTAAACCCACCACAATGCAGGTAGAGAAATGATCCTTTAAGAGCATGTCGCCTGGGCATTGTAATCCCAGTTGGGGTCTCCTTCAGGGACAGCACTGGGGCCCGCTGGAAGATTACAATTTGTTCTGTGTATTTGATCTGTGGGTGCCCTAGCCTGCTCCCAGACTTGCCTCCTCTCCTCAGGGAGAAGGGTGTTGGGAAGGATCATGTATTGTGATGGAATGTAAGATTATAAGTTTGTAGAACCTACTGGAATTCCCGGACATAGGACGTAGGGTCCGTGGTGTATGAGCCCAAACGTTTTTTGAGTTGGGGTTTATCTGCCATAGATAAAGAATGTGTACTCGGACAATCCCTTCAGCCCTGGCGACCTTCCGGAGTGGGGCCATAACTTGGGGGGGGGGGTTGTGTCAGGTGTAAAGTGCAGGACCCGGTTGCTGGAGGGCTGAAAGGAGGAGAAGGTTGTGGAGCGAAGGGCATATCGGATTGGGGTGGCTGAGAGGCGGGGGCAGAGGAAGTAGCTGAATCACACATCTGGGAGTTCCGGTGAGGGGGCATTCATCCACAGGGTTGAAGTCAAAAGAGGGAGAGGAAAGTGGAGACTTAGACTGACAGGAAAGGAGAACAGTCTTAGGGGAGTAAGAAACACATAGAGCAGGGCTGGAGCAGAGAAAGGAAAAGGCCTGGACATAGGGAATCTCTGCCCAGTGTTCTGATGGCTCACAGAAGTTATGTAGATCCCAGAGAAGAGCGGGGTCGAGAGACCTGTATTCAGGCCGTTTGCTTTGGTTATCCGAGAGGTAGGTGGGCCAGCCCTGAGTGCAAAACCTAACAAGTCGTTTGGGTTTAAGATCTGGAGTAAAGCTGAGGTTACTTAAATTGTTGAGGAGTCATTTTAAAGGGGAGTCAGCTGGGAGAGAGGAAGAAGTTCCCATGGCTCAGGTCCCAGTGGACCGGCAGGCAGGAGTCCGTGGAAGCATCCCCTAGGACAGGACACGGCAGATCTCCACCTGAAAAGCCCAGTCATCACCAAGGTCTAATGGGCGAGTGGCCCCAGTGGGCCGGAGGACAATGGGTCACCAATGCTTGGATTTTTATGTCCCAGTTGACTGACAGAAAGAAAGGACCCAAGTCTGCCGAAGGGCTTCTCCTCACCCATGACCCAGATAGGGAAAGGGAGAAGCGGAATACGGAGTTTAACCTGCAAGTGACCGTAAACAACCAGCGTTTAACAATTTACTACCTCTGGGCTAACCCGGGGGAGGAAGGCCTTATGAAGTCCCGATAAAACCAGGATTAAAACTCCATGAGGTCCACTGCGTTCCTGAAGATCTGAGTGGGGTGCGTTCCTCCCCGTATAGGTCAGTGCTTGGGTCAGCCGGACAATCAACGGTCAGCACCCAGCAAGACACCCGACAGGTTTCAGAGCCTTTTGGGATCCAGGGAAACTCACCAAAATTGCCGATGGTGGATACAAGGCAGGCAATTAAAATAATGGGTGAAGGCTATGGCGTCCCAGTGAGTTATGCCCTCCAGCTTGGAGTGGAGTCCCACCAAAGGGTGGGGCATCCAATCCGAGTCATGGAGAGGAGAAGGAGGTGGAGGAGGAGGAGGTGGAGGAGGAGAAGGTAGAGGAGGTAGAGGAGGTGTGGTGGAGGAGGAGGAGAAGGTAAAGGAGGAGGAGGAGAAGGTAAAAAAGGTGGTGGGGTGGGAGAAGGAGGAGAAGGAGGAGGAAGAGGAAGAGGAGGAAAGGAGCCTCCTCAGCACAGAGAAAGGACCTTCTGTGCACGCCGAGAGCAATGCAGAGCATCTTCCCTGAGTTCCTCCTCCAAGAGGAAGCACGGCTGGCGTGACTGGGTGCTGGAGCCAGCCGGCAAGAGTAGGGGTTCTGAAGTGAGGCGTGAGGATGAAGAGTTTTTAACCCTAACGTGGGGGAGCCGCCAGCCTACTATCTCTACTGGTCGACCCCTGTTCGTGGGTCAATATCTCCTATGGGTCGACGACTACGCCTGGGTCAGTATTCTCTATTGCGCCGACGCTCCTGGCCAACGCAGCTTCTGGGTCCATCTCGTCTTTATTGCGCCGACGCCGACCCCGTGTTTGTTTTTCCAGAGGTATTTATACACAGCTACAGGTCAATCAACATTCTCGTGCTACCACCACCGGAATACAATACAGACCAACACAAAACACACATTACAGATAGGCCAATCAGTACCCTCGTGTCATCACCACCGGATCCTCTCTCAGACCTCTTTGAACTTTCCATCACCCCAAACCTTGTTGACTCTGGGCGAAGGACAGTCAGCCGAGTCAGAGACACCAATCTAGGGGAAGGCCTTAATGGCTCCCAACAACTGGGTCACTCCTCCTCCCCTCTCTTTTAGCCCACTTCTCCACTGAAGCTCCTCATGCGAGGCTCGAGTTAGGCAACAGGAGCCCAGATGAGCGCCCGTCACGGTGACCCAGGGCTCAAGGGAAATGCCTGACGACGGGCTCCGACCGGGAAGTCCATGGGCAAAATGTCACAAGAAAATGCCCCGAGGAGAGATTTAGTCAGAAAAGCAACTTTTGGGGAGATCCCTTGGGCCCCCTCCACCCCCAGTCCTGTCATCCCCAAGTCCGAGGCCACAGCCCCAGAGATGCGGCTTCAACAAAACTGGATGCAACCCTAGTGGCTGGGTGAGGCTTCCTCCGCGCGCGCTCTCGGGAGGAGAAGCCGACCTTCTCCGGAGCTCGGCCCTGCTGCCCGGCCCAGCCACCAGGGACCAGCGCGTACGGGATGGATGAACGCCTGCGCGCTGTTTTCTTTTTGGTTGTGCTAGGGGTTGAACGTAAGCACTCCCTACCTCTGAGCTACATCCCGGCCCTTCTTTTAGATCATTTATTTTTGTTTTTTATTGTGTGTGTGGTACTGGGGATGGAACCCAGGGGCATTCTACCTCTGAGCTACAGCCCCAGCCCTAATTTTGTTTTCATTTTGAAGCAGAGTGTTGCTTGATTTATGAGAGTCTCCCTACTTGCTGAAGCTGTCCTTGAACCTGCGATCTGCCTGTCTCGGCCTCCCAGGCACTGGGATGACAGGTGTGTATCACCATGCCCGGCTCCTGATTTCTTCTTAAGGTTTGCCTATTACAAGGGCTCAGCCCCAGAGGAGGATGGCGTTCAGGCCATGCTACCCCCAAACATGCACATGGGTACTTAAGAAAACAGCAGAAGCAAGTAGCCCACACCCTCACGCAGGCCAGAAAGCCCTGCTCTGAGAGACACCTGCCTACAGCCAGAGGGAAGGAGGACCCTTGTCTCTGAAGACACAGGGACCCAGATGGGAATCTGAGCAGACAAGCCCAGCCACATTGACCCAATTTGCCATCCTTGGGCCCTACCTGTGGCCCCCAAAAGCACTTCTCCATGACTATCCACTGTTTATTTATTTAGTGGTACTGGGGTATTCTGTCTTCAAGCTACACCCCCAGCCCTTTTTATTTTTTGTTTTGAAACAGGGTCTTGATATGTCACTGACAGTCTTGCTACATTGCTGAGGCTGGCCTCGAACCTGCAATCCTCCTGTTTCAGCCTCCCAAGTACTGGGCTTGCAGGTGTGCACTACCATTCCTGGTGGCCTTTTCTCTTTCTAACCTGTCTTTGATGTAGGGGCCCTCGCCATGAACCTAGGGATAGGTGAGGAAAGATATTTATTTTCCCTACAACATCTCCTAAACCCTCGATTATTCTTTAAGTAAAGTGTTTTTTTTTTTTTTTTGAAGTATCACATACTGCAGGGGAGAACAAGTTGTCTCTTCCCACCCACAAGGTCGATGGCCGGTGCCCCCAAAACAAGAGCCAAATTAAGAAGAAAGAAGCTTGGCAAGTGTATTTAATGTAAGTTTTACAAAACACGGCGGCCTTCAGAAATGAAAGCCAAAGAAACGGGGAGCCCGTGGGCTGATACCCGGGTGTGACTCAGGGTGGACACTCCTGTCCACCCCTTCCACATTGCAGAAGAAGACACAGAGGCCCAGAGTGGTAAACTGAGTCACCTGCGGTCGGCCAGGCCGCTGCTCGGCAGCCAGAGACCGATAAGAATCCAGAGACCGTGCCGGCCTCCTGCACACTCCTCTGAGTTACTTCTGTGACATTCTGTCCTTTCGACTGCTTGCACTTCTGCCGTCCGCTCCTTCTCAAAACTAAGCTGAAGATGCACAGCTTTGCTGGGCGCGGTGGCGCACACCTCTAACTTGGGAGGCGGAAACAGGAGGATCCCAAGTTCAAGGCCAGCCCAGGCAGCTAAGCAAAACCCTGTCTCAAAACAAAAGATAAAAAGGGGTCAGGCATGGTATTGCATGACTGTAAATAATCCCAGTACTTGGGAGGCTGAGAGAGGAGGATTGCAAATTCGAGGATAGCCACAGGAATTTAGCAAGACCACACACACACACACACACACACACACACACAGAGTTTTTCTTGGCTTTGGAGATCATGTAAAACTTTTTTTTTTTTCAGTGCTAGTGATGGAACAACCCAGGGGCATTCCACCTCCAAACTATACCCCCAGCCCTATTTTTTATTCTTTATTTTGAAAGAAGTTCTCAGTTGTGGAGGGCCTCACTAAGTAGCTGAGGCTGTCTCCAAACTGTCTTCCTAAGAAGTAAAAATTTGATTAAATAAAAAAAGGGGTTTTTTGTGGTATTGGTGATTGGAGCCAGGAGTGTTCCACCTCTGAGGTACCCCAGCCCTTTGCGGGTTTTTGTTTTTTTTTTTTTTTTTTTTCAGTATTGGGGATGGAACCTAGGGTAGGCATTCTACCTACAAGCTACACACCCAGCCCTATATTTTTTATTCTTTATTTTGAAACAGGGTCTCACTGAGTTGCAAAGGGCCTCGCTAAGTAGCTGAGGCTGGATGTGAACCGTAATTTTCCTGTCTCAGCCTCCCAAATGCTGGGATGACAAGCGTGTGCCACCATGCCCGGCTCCCCCCAGCCATTTGATTTTTTTTGTTTCAAAACAGGGTCTTGCTAGGTTGTTAAGAGTCTCACTAAGTTGCTGAGACTGGCCTTGAACATGAGATCCTCCCATCTCAGCCTCCAAGTACTGGGATTACAGATGTGTATCACCAAGCCTGAGACAGGAGGATCGCAGGTTCGAGGCCAGCCCCAGCAATGTAGCGAGGCTGTCCACAACCTAGCGAGATCCTATTTGAAAACAAATTGGGGCTGGGGGCACAATTCAGAAGTGGAATGCCCCCGATTTCCATCCCTAGTATTATGATAAAGAAAAAGTGCCGGGCGTGGTGGCGCACGCTTGTAATCCCAGCATTCGGGAGGCTGAGACTGGAGGATCACGGTTTGCAGCCAGCAGCAGCTACTTAGTGAGGCCCTTTGCAACTCAGTGAGACCCTATTTCAAAATAAAGAATACAAAATAGGGCAGGGGGGTTGGCATGCTCTCTAGCCCCCGAGTTGTGCCTCTCAGGCTGAGGAGGAGCCGAGGCTCCCGGCCATACTTCTCAGCCTCCACGGTGCCAGCCCGAGGGCGCCCCACTTGACACGGCTGCTTTGGGGTCAACGAGGAACAGCACAAGCCTAGAAACTTGCAAGATGCCTGGGAAAAGACCTGCGCTTTAACATTTTCTCAGAATATTTTTTCCTGTGTGTGCGCGCGCGCGCGCGCGCGCGCGCGTGTGTGTGTGTGTGTGTGTGTGTGTGTGTGTGTGTGTGCTTCAAGAGCACTTTTCAAGCGTGGAGCTCTGTAGAGGAAGCGCTAAAAATAGAAGGGGCGGCGGGAGGGGGGCTGCAGGAACTCTCGGGCCCTGGCGGGGACTTTACCGGGGACAGTTCAAAAGCAGGTCCCTCCAGGGCCATTTCCCCCCTGAAACTTTCTCAGCCTCTATGACCATGGAAGTTCCATGCTCTCCGGCCTGGGTCCCTGCGCCCGTTCCAGCCTGACCCCGAGACTCCCCAAGACAGCCCTGGAGGAGGGGCGTCCCCACAGGCCCTGTCTATACAGGAGTCCTCAGGCAACCCACAGGGGCCACGTGCGGCCCATCTCACCCGATAGAAAGCAGCATGCTTTCCTGCGGCTTAGAGGAGGGGCCCAGGCCAGACCCCATGGAACAGGAGAGGCTGCACACAGCAGCAGGGCGTCCCGGGTTCCCGCAGCATCCTTGGTCTTTCTCACAGCGTGGGGTTTTTGTGTGGGAGTGTGAGGGGGTACTGGGGACCGAACCCAGAGCGTTCTGGGGGTATAGCCTCTCAGCTACACCCCCAGCTCTTTTTACTTTTTTATTTTGTTCTTTCTGTGTGTGTGGCACTGGGGATTGAACTCAGAGGCATTCTACCTTTGAGCCAACCCCCATTCCCAGCCCAATTTTATTTCTTATTTGGAAATAGGGTCTTGCTAACTTGCAGAGGGCTTTGCTAAGTTGTTGAGGCTGGACTCGAACCTGTGATCCCCCTGTCTCAGCCTCCCAAGTACTGGGATTACAAGTGTGTGCCACCACGCCCAGTTTACTCTTTTTTATTTTGAATCAGGGTCTCGTTGAGTGGCTGAGGCTGTCCTCCAACCTGTGACCCTCCTGTCTCAGCCTCCCAAGAACTGAGATTACAGGTCTGCACCACCACATTTGGCTACAGTGTGGGTTTCCGGGGGCAAGCTTTGGCAGGAAGGGTAGGAAAGGCCCTGGATGTTGTTGGGAAGGGACCAGATTTCTTCCTACCTCTTCCCTCAGCCCCCATTCCACACCAATCTCCTCCGTGGCTGAGCCTGCCCACCTTCCACCTCCACGGTGCCACCCTGCCCTGCGGCCACCTCAGCCCTCCTGTCTCTACCTTTGCCACCCTGGCCAGGAGGGCTCAAGGACCCCGCTGCATGTTAGAACCCATCACAGGATGGACCTTATGGCTTCTGTGCCATCTGGATTTGAGTACTTGGCTATCAAGTCCATCTCACCCCACAGCCCGCAGCAAAGGGAGACACGCTGATGTGCTTACTACAGCCCCCACCCTCCGGCGGAGCAGGGTCTGCACAGGAGAAGGTGCCCAGGGCGTACTGGGGGCTGGGGGTGTACGAGAGGAACAGCAGGAGGAGAAAGAGAGGACTGGGAGGAGTGGGGGCCAGTTGCCATGAGTGGCCTTGTTCCTCCGGTCACTCTATGAAAACTGGTTTGATAGACCATACCGCCTCCCCTTGTAGCTGATAAGTTGGGTCCCTCCCCCACGCGATCTCGCAGTGGAAGTGGAGATATCGCGAGACCCCAGTGTCTCGAGACTCCAAGCATTGTGAGACTACAGATGTGGCGAGAGAATCGGCATGCCTATAAGACATCGGTGCCTCCGATCACTGTGTGACTCAGCCGCCGAGCAGGACTGTGCGCACCTCTCAGACGTGCCGCGGTCCAGCCCTAGCAAAAGTCGAGCTTCGTGTGCCGGTGAGAGGAGAGTCGAGGTCGTGAGAGAAGACACTCACACACAAGACCAGATGGATGGCAGCTTCTCGAACCTTCTCCTGATGGAAGCTTCTCCAGCTTCTCTCTTACTTCGTTCTTACTTCTTTCTTTGACTCCTTTTCTTACTTCTCTTACTACTTTCTTTTACTTCTTTCTTACTACTACTCTTCTTTTTTACTACTTCCTTACTTATTTACTTCTTTCTTACTCTTTTTTACTCCTTTCTTACTACTTCCTTCTATTTTCAGGATTTGTTACAATCTTTATAATCATGCAAACAGGAAATTCAAGGACAGAAAAAGTTTTTTACAGGCTTCAGGGCCGGGGGCCAGACATTTAAATAATCATAGAAAGTCTGCTTTGTCTCATCACGAGGCCAGCTTGAACTTAATCTTATACGTTGGCCCAGACTAAGGTCAGTTTGAACTTAATTTTTGGCCCAAACTTTATCCATGGGAAAAAAATCTTTGCTGCCAGAGTCTCCCACAAGCCACTGCCCATCAGTTTTAGTTATAATACTTATACGTAAAATTCCAATTATACATATTGATCCAAATAATCCTAAAATAATTTTTTGAAGAAGGAGATGCTGGACATACTTCATGGGGATCTACGCCTTTGGGGGTCCCCTGACCGAGCTTTCTCAAGATGCTACAGCAGGGACCCGTGGCCGTCGGTCCCGTCCCCCACGGCCGGCTGACTCTCCAGAGGGTGCCGCGTCCAAATAAAACAGCGGTCTCCAGTTGGTGTTTCTACCTCCCTCCTAAATCCCCTAACTCGATTTTCAACCTAAAACTAGCCAATCAAATAGTTGTTTTAAAATGGAAGGATGAGCCGGGCGTGGTGGCGCACGCTTGTAATCCCCCATGCTTGGGAGGCTAAGACAGGAGGGTCGCACAGGTTTGAAGCCAGCCTCAGCTACTTAGTGAGGCTCTCAGCAACTTAGTGAGACCCTGTTTCCAAATAAAATATAAAAATAGGTCTGGGAGTATAGCGCAGAAGTAGAAAGCCTCTGGGTTCCACTCCCAGTACCACCAAAAATAAATAAATAAAATGGAAGGATCCCTGGCATGGTGGTGCCCGTCTGTGATCCCAGTACTTTGGAGGCTAAGAGAAAGGATTGAAGGTTCAAGGACAGCCTCGAGAAGTAGTGAGACTCTCATCAACCTAGGAGACCTTGTTCCAAAATAAAAAATAAATAAAATAGGGCTGGGGCTATAGCTTGGAGGTAGAAAGTTCCTGGGTTCAATCCCCAGTACTGCAAAAATAGAATAAATAATAAGATGGAAGGACACCAGCCGCCTTTCAGAGTTCCGGAGAACGAGGCTCATGCAGGCAGAGTGACAGGCCCCCGGCGCCCGCGCAGTCCGCAGGGAGATGCCAAGACCCCTGAGAGAGTCCTGAACCAGGCGAGGAGAGCTCGTGCACATGGTGGGTGCAGGGCAGGGCGCCCAGAGCTGAGGTCTGAGCCCACAGGCTGCCCTTCACTCCCACTTGTCGAACATTCTCAAAGACTCTCCGTTTGAAAATAGCCTAATTCAACTCTGGCTGGTGTGCTCGGTTGAGCTACTACTTATTTATTTATTTATTTATTTAGTGGTACTGGGGTGGAACCCAGGGGCTTTTCTACCTCCGGGCTATACTTCCAGATCTATTTTACACTTTATTTGGAAACGGGGTCTCACTAGTTGCTGAAGGCCTCACTAAGTAGCAGAGGCTGGCTTCGAGCCTGTGCTATCCTCCTGTCTCAGCCTCCCCGGCGCTGGGGTTAAAGCGTGCCCCACCACGCCCAGCAATGGAGCTACAATTTACATACCATACAAGTTGCCCTCTTCAACTGCAGTTCAGTGACTTAGTACCGGTAGAGTTGTGCAGTCATCACCACAATCCAGCTCTACATTCCTGTCACCCACTTGCAGTTACCTCCACTCCACCCCAGCCCAACTGTCCTCTGACCTACTTGCTCTATACACAGATCTGCCTTTTCTGGACATTTAACCTAAGTGGAATCATATGCAGTCTTTAGTGTCTAGTTTCTGTGTGTGTGTGTGTGTGTGTGTGTGTGTGTGTGTGTGTGTGTGTGTGCTGGGTGGGGATTGAACCCAGGGGCATTCTACCTCTGAGTTCACTCCCAGCCTGATTTGATTTTTATTTATTTATTTATTTACTTATTTATTTGTTTGTTTATTTATTTTGCAGTACTGGGAATAGAAGCCAGGAGCAATCTCTATCTCCAAGCTACATCCCCCACCCTTATTTTTTATTCTTTATTTTGAAACAGGGTCTCACTGAGTTGCAAAGGGCCTCACTAAGTAGCTGAGGCAGGCTGCGAGCCACGATCCTCGGGTCTCAGCCTCCCAAATGCTGGAATTACAAGCATGTGCCACCATACCCGACTCTGGACTGGCTGTTAAAACACAAAATTAAATAACAAGCATTAAATTAAATAACAAGCACTGGCGTGAGTGAGGAGAGACTGGGGCCCTTCTGCACTATTGGTGAGACCCTGTTTCAAAAGAAAGAATAGGCCGGGCGTGGTGGCGCACGCTTGTAATCTCCGCGCTTGGGAGGCTGAGACAGGAGGATCGCATGGGTTCGAAGCCAGCCTCAGCTACTGAGTGAGGCTTTCGGCAACTTAGCGAGACCCTGTTTCCAAATAAAATAAAATACAATAAAATAAAGGTCTGGGAGTATAGCCCAGAGGTAGAAAGCCTCTGGGTTCCATCCCCAGTACCACCAAAGAAAAATAAAATAGGGTTGGGGTGTAGCTCGGAGGTAGGATGCCCCTGGGTTCCATCCCAAGTACCACAAAATAATAATAATGATAATGATAATAATAATAATAGCATTCCAATGGCTACAAAAGCCACTGCGTTTTGTGTGTAAATCTTGTATCCAGCCACCTTACCAAACTCTCCTGCAGGGTTTGCTCTGAACGCCTGGGTTTCCTAGATGGCCCATCACTCTGCAGCAGCGCCAATTTTGTTTTTCTCGCTTTGACATCCATTTTACTGCACTGGAGAGGACCCACATCCCAAATTTGGAGAGAAGTGGTGACGGCAGCTACTCCTGCTCTTACACTGTTCACTGTTGTGTTGTGATTGGCACGAATTTCTGTTGCCAGGTTGCTAAGAGTTTTGTCAATAGCATCCAACGTCATCAAGTGCTGTTTGGGGTGTCCGCTGAGATGACTGTGCGGCTCCATGCAATGAATGAAACCAGAATGACCTATGGCGGCCCATTCTTGGGATTGCTGGACAAACCTACCTGTGATGATGTACTCATGTGTGTGTGTGTGTGTGTGCGCGCGCGCGTGCGCGCCCCCGAGACCTCAGGAGACAGGACCCATGGGAACCGCGGGCTGTGCGAGGTCACCCCATGTGAACCGCAGCCCGTGGTTAAGGAAAGAGGAAAGAGAGCGGTACGGGTCATGTTCTTACCTCGCAGAGAGAGCACCCCGTGGGGAAATTCCCAAAAGAAGAGTCTTCAAGGAATGCCTGGCGCTTGTAATAAGCTGGAGGAAAATGTATTCATCAAAACTGACCCTGAAGCTGGGCATGGAGGGGCGCACCTGTAATCTCAGTCCTTGGGCGGCTGAGAGAGGAGGGTGGTTGGTTCGAGGACAGCCTCAGCAAGTAGTGAGATGCTTAGCAACCTAGTGAGACCTTGTTTCAAAAAAATAAAAAGGGCTGGGGGGATAGCTCAGAGGTAGAATGCCCTTGAATTCAATCCCCAGCAACACACACACACACACACACACACACACACACACACACACACACCTGACCTTGGGAGGGAATCTGGATGGATGGGTCTGGATATGTTTGGAAGAAATTGTATGATAAACAGCTTAAAAGCCAGGCATGGTGGCACATGCCTGTAGTCCTAGTATGCGAGAGTCTGAGATGGGAGGACAGCAGGTTTGAGGCCAGCCTCAGCAACTTAGTGAAACTATATTAAAGAAATTTTCTGCATTTCAATGTTTCTGAAGAGGCGCCATCATAAAATTGAAATGTAAAATTATTTTTAAAATGTAATATATAGAGAACATAACGAATTTTTAGTAAACCTTAGGAAATTCTTTTTGTTATAAATTACCCAAAATTTATAAACAAATCCCCCTAACTTGCAAGTTCTGCCATATTTTTATTATAATTCAGTAACTTAATTACTATTTTATTTTTCAACTTCTTCATCTCATGTTAAAAATCCTTAAATCATGACATTAACCAACAACTATCCATACTTTAATAAAATAATTCAGCTAATGCTCCTTTTCTTATTACCTTCCTAATTTGTTTATTCTGTAGGGAAAAAAGATTTAATGATAAAGAAATATTCTTTGCTTTAGTACCAGATGCTCAAAAACAGGGATAGTGTTGGATTTCAAGTAACTTTCCATTATGCTTATTTATTTATTTATTTATTTATTTATTTATTTATTTATTTTGGTGGTACTGGGGTTCCTGGAATCCCTTCTACCACCGGGCTACACTCCCAGACACCTATTTTTTATATTTTTATTTTGGAAACAGGGTCTCTTAAGCCAGCACAGCTGGCTTCTAACCTGCGTGATCCTCCTGTCTCTGCCTCCCAAGTGCGGGGATTACAAGTGTGCGCCACTACGCCCGGTTCCATTATGTTTTTTTAAAGCCAAATATTGTATTTGTTTTTTTCAGAATAAAAATACAAAATTCTTTTTTTCTTTGTGGTACTGGGGTTGGAACTTAGAGGCTTTGTACCTCCAGACTATACTCCCAGCCCTATTTTATATTTTATATTTTATTTGGAAACAGGGTCTCACTAAGTTGCTGAAAGCCTCACTTAAGTAGCTGAGGCTGGCTTCAAACCTGTGCGATCCTCCTGTCTCAGCCTCCCAAGCGCCGGGATTACAAGGGTGCGCTACCACGCCCGGCAAAAAATACAAAATTCTTAAGCCGGGCGTGGTGGCGCATGCCTGTCATCCCAGCATTTGGGAGGCTGAGACGGGAAAATCATGGTTTGCAGACAGCTTCAGCTACTTGGGCCCTTTGCAACTCAGTGAAACCCTGTTTCAAAATAAAGAATAAAAAATAGGGCTGGGGGTGTAACTCGAAGATAGAATGCCCCTGGCTTCCATCCCCAGTACCGCCATAAATAAGTAAATAAATAAAATTATTTTTTAAAAAGGGCTGAAAGTGTAGCTCAGAGGTAGAAGGCCCCTGGGATCGATTTCCCAGTACAAAAATAAAATAAAATAAACAGCTTGAAATGATTACCCTGCCTGCCAGAGGAGACCCTTCCTTGCACTAGGCTGAGAGCCCTCAGGACTCCAATGAAGAAGGCTGAGAGTTGCTGGGGCCAGGCGAAGTGTCTGGAAGGAGTTGGAGAGGACATAAAAGGGAAAAGAGAAAGCGGGAGCCAGAGGGACCGGGCTGTGCTTGGGAGGAAGAGAAAAGAGAAGGTAGGAGCCTTGTGTTCACCCCGGGGACCTCTGGGGGAGAAAAGTGTCCTGACCACAATTCCCCCTGCCTTCTGTGGGGAGCCCACCGGGGTGGGGGCGCAGGAAAAGCCCAGCTCTCTCTCCAGGTGGAGGATGCCAGGCAGGCACTGGAGGAGGAGAGTGTATGCTACCCTAGGATGTTGGACGTGACAGCCCCTCAGCCAGCTGGAGCTGAAACAAGGCCAGCTAGCCTGAGGTTTTTTTTTTTGGCGGTACTGGGGATGGAGCCCAGGGGCATTCTACCTCTGAGCTATACCCCTGGCCCTATCTTTTATTCTTTATTTTTGAAACAGGGTCTCACTGAGTTGCAAAGGGCCTCACTAAGTAGCTGAGGCTGTCCGCAAACCTCCATCCTCCTGTCTCAGCCTCCCGAATACTGGGATTAGAAGCCTGGGCCACCACGCCCTGTTGGAAGTTTATTTAATTAATTTATTTATTTACTTATTTTCGTAAATAAGATTGAACCCAGGGGCATTCTACCTCTGAGCTATGCCCCCAGCCCTACTTTTTATTCTTTATTTTGAAACAGGGTCTCACTAAGTTGCAGGCCTTACTAGGTTGCGATCCTCCTGTCTCAGCCTCCCAAGTACCAGGCTTACATGCCCGGCTGGAAGTTTATTTTAAAGGAGCGAGCAAGCGGAGAGGCAGACCACCTCCGGAGGCCTTGGCCAACTCCAGACTCCAATGGGGCTGTCCAGCACTGCCCACGTGCAGCCTGGGCCACGCACCGTCAATTCACACCGCCTTTCCCCAAGTCCACTCCATCCACCGAAGAGCAGTGGGCTTAAAGCTCCCATGCAGTGCAGGCTCCCCATCTTTGATCCTGATTTTCTTGACGTAGTTAATTTGTCATCTAAGGCCTTTACTTGCCCGCACTCACGAGGCTGTGTGCTTTGCATATCTGTTCCCGGCCTCTGCTTAGCCTCGGCCCACTAGCTAAGGCTGCTGCGCACATGTCATGGTTCCTGACATCTGGCTTCACTGCTCCAAATGTCATTATTCCGGTTCAGGTCCAGTGAACAACACAGAACCACTTTTCTCATTGGGGGCGAGGGGAAGGAGGGGCCTGAATTTTGTTTCTCTTAACCCTTCGCCTTCTGAGAGTCCCTTCCCCTTGCTGCCTACCTGGTACCTAACGCCTCACGCCTGGGGGAGCCACGGAACCAGCGCGCAGTGTGGTTTGCGTGGAGTGTAGGGAAGGTTGGGGAGCCGCACATGTGTCTCGCGGGAAGTCACACGGGAACTGGCCTTTCAGGCTAGATGAAGGAGAGCACACAAGGACACAAGACTTTCCTGTAACCAGAGAAACGCCTCGTCAAGAGTGCACATAGCTTAGAATTCAGAGAAGCAAAAATGTAGAAATTTCCCCTGACTGTGGGGCCGAAATAGGAAACCACCCAGGAGCCTTCTGCAGAAGGAGGCTGGGGGATCTCCAGCTCCCCAGGCCAGGACCGGGGACGATTTCACAGGAAACACCTCGGGGTACAGCCCCCATCTGTGCCTTGGGAACGGCAGCTCGGAGGCCATGGGGCACTGTTGTGTTTGCTGATGTGTGCCCAGCACCGGTGCCAGCCACAGATTTGCCCTGCGTGAAGAAATGCTGCCGGACCCCTCAAAAACTGGTCGAGGGCATGCGTCTCCAAATCCCCATGGTGCCTGCATCCTGCGCGCTGGAGAGGACAGCCCTCCCCCAACTCCAGAGGGTTCTGCCGGCTTCATGGCCCTGGAGCTGGAAGAATGCCCACACCTGGCTGCTCAGGTGTAAATAATTCCCTTACCCCAGGTCTGCGAGGTGTTGTCACCTGCTAGCCTGAAGGTGCTAGCAGGGCTCCCAGCTGCCTGGACTGGGGATCCCTTTCTTCAGAGCAATCTGAGCTGACAATGTCATCCCAGGTCAGAGGGCAGGGTGGGGAACTCCCGGGGAGCCCCCATGCGCTCACAGTGGCTCATCACCTCCTCTCGAGGCCTGGCACAAGCTGGTCCCTGTCAGTGGAGGACGCAGCAAAACATTTCTACATCACCTCTGTGTCTTCCAGCAGGGTTCTGGGCTAAATGCCCCCTGCCCCCCGCCACTCACACCTGAAGTCCTAATCCGCAGGACGGTCAGACATGACCGCACTGGAGACGTGATGAGGCTCCAGTGAGATCGCGGGTAGGCCTAGGGCTAATAGGACTGGCGCCATTACTAAGAACAGGAAGTCAGGATGAACCACGGAGGGAAGACCACGCAGAGACACGGAGATGGCCGTCCATCTGCCAAGCAGAGAGGCCGCCGGAGAGACCATCCCTGCCACCCCACGCGGGGTCCCCGACTTCCAGAGACATAACTATACGTAGAACCCCGCCGTGCTGCACTTAGTTATGACAGCCAAACACTAATGCACCTACTCCATGATCCCCTCTCTTCTCTTCTTTCTCTTTCTTTCTTTTTTTTTTTTTTTTTTTGATGGTGCTGGGGATGGAACCCCAGGGCTTTTCTACCTCCAGGCTACACTCCCAGACCTATTTTATACTTTATTTGGAAACAGGGTCTCACTAAGTTGCTGAGAGCCTCACTAAGTAGCTGAGGCTGGCTTCAAACCTGTGCGATCCTCCTGCCTCAGCTTCCCAAACGCTGGGATTACAAGCGTGTGCCACTGCCCGGGATTCATTCTTTCTTTCTTTCTTTCTTTTTTTCTCTTTCTTTCTCTCTCTCTCTCTTTTTTTTTTTTTTTTTTTTTTTTGTGGTACTGGGGTACCTGGAAGCCCTTCTACCTCCGGGCTACACTCCCTGACCTATTTTTATATTTTTTTATTTGGAAACAGGGTCTCTTAAACCAGCAAGGTTGGCTCCGAACCAGCGTGATCCTCCTGTCTCTGTCTCCCAAGCGGGGGGGGGGATTACAAGCGTGCGCCACCACACCCGGCTCTTTTTTTTTTTTTTAATGCAGTGCTTAAGACTAAACCTAGGGCCTACCACTGAGCCACACTCCAGCCTTCAATGAATTCTTTTGTTTGTTTTTGTTGTGGGTACTGGGAATCGAACCCAGGACCCTACCTCCAAGCTACATATCCACCTCATTTTGTTTTTTATTTGGAAACAGGACCATGCTGTGTTGCTGAGGCTGGCCTTGAACCCGGAATCCTCCTTCTCAGCCTCCCAGGTACTGGGATTGATTATAAGCATGTGTCATGGTGCTGGGCTTTCAATGAATTTTTTTAATGGGCTCCCAGAAATAACACCTACATTCTGTTACTGCAAAGAAGAAATAAACATAGACACTCTCCAGAGGTCATAGGTCAGAAAGGCACAGGGGTCCTGGTCGGATTATTTGGTCACTGGGTGACCTGGTTGGGTTATTTGGTCACTGGGTACTTTTCCTGCTCCCGGGTGAGAGGAGCAGGTTTCAGCCTGCACCTCCGCTTGCTGTCAGCGGGCCGACCCGTAACCCTGTATAACCCGCCATTTGCCCAGGCAGGTTTCACGGAGGGAGAACCGTGGCCCTGCGCCGGGCTGGATTGCTCAGGTCTGCAGGGAAGTTGGTGGGCTTTTCATGTAAAAAAAAAAAAAAAACTCATGCGTGTCTTGGTCTCTTAGCAGGTTTATTAGAATGTGGCTGACTTTATAACACAAAGAGAATAATAAAAGTAAGTCAACTTTGAAGTTTCACAAGGTCCTTGGCAGCCAGTCTTTAAATTTTTAAGTACATTTCACTTATTAACTAGAAATGCCTGAGGACCCGGGAGGAGGTCAGCTCCCCTCCCCTCTCTGCACTCCTGACGCTCACTCGCTGTGGGCCAACCCCTGTGCCCCTGCGCCGGGCTGTGCTCTCTGTAGCTTTGCTCTGTCCCAGCAGGAGAAAGTCCTGGCCATCTTGGCCTCCTGGGCTTCGGTTTCCTTCTCTGTGGGACAGAAATGATCATAGCAGCCCCCCCTTCCACCCAGCCCACCCTGAGGGGACCTTGGTGGGATTAAGGAAGAGACATTCCTGTGGATGGTGGCTGGGGCTGTCTGTAAGGGGTACGAATTTTTAATTTCTTGTAATTTTTTGTTTACTTTTGCAGGACTGGGGGTTGGACTCAGAGCTTCACACATGCTAGGCAAGTGCTCTACCTCTGAGTTATACATCCAGCCCTTTATTTTATTTGGAGATAAGGTCTTGCTAAGTTGCCCAGGCTGGCCTTGTGAGCCCAAGTGCTGGGATTACAGGTATGTGTAAGAATGTCAATTTTAAAACTTTTTTTTATTAAAAAAAAGTAATAAGAGGGACACAGTGGTGCTTGCCAGTACTTGGGAGATAGAAACAGGAGGAATACATTGCAGGTTCAAGGGGAGAACCTGTTTCAAATTAAATTTGAAACTCTACTTTTAATTAAAAAACAAAAAGTCATGGGGGTGCAGCTTGGAGGTAGAACACCCCTG